>NC_030810.1:80236299-80861299 GCF_001704415.2 Capra hircus
TGGTTTAGATAACTAGCCATTTGGGCTATTTTTCATTTTCCTTCCTGCACTTTGAATTCTCATTCTTATATTTTAAATTTATCAATAGTGATCCCATGAAACCCTAGGCCCCCACTCTTAACTGTAAATAGAAGCAAAATCTCGAGCTGATGCATTCTCTCTCCCTTTCTCTCTACCTGTGACCTTGCTGTGTGGCCCAAAGTGTGGCACGTAATTTCCAGAACTTGTAAGTAATAAATGCTTTTTTCCCCAAATTTCTTCAAGGTTATTCCTGAGGGTGTCTTGGATTCATGCTAAGAATCACCAGGGCCTACAAAACAGGAAGAAATATTTTCAAGTTGTATGTCTGAAAAGAAATTGATTTCCAGTGCATATATGGAACTCCTACGACTCAATGGCAAAAAAAAAAAAAAAATCAAATATCTTGATTTAAAACTTGACAAAGGCCTTGAATGGACATTTCCTCAAAGAATATATACAATAGGCAGCAGGTATATGAAAAGGTGTTCAACATCACTAATAAACTGTTGCTCAGTCGCTAAATCATGTCCAACTCTTTGCAATCCTGTGAACTGTGGCACCCCAAGCTTCTCTATCCATCACTATCTCCCAGAGCTTGCTTAAACTCATGTCCACTGAATCAGTGATAGCATCCAACCATCTCATCCTTGTCATCCTCTTTTCCTCTTGCCCTCAATTTTTCCCAGCATCAGAATCTTTTCCAATGAGCTCTTCATATCAAGTGGACAAAGCATTGGAGCTTGAGCTTCATCATCAGTCCTTCCAATGAATATTCAGGGTTTATTTCCTTTAGGATTGACTGGTTTGATCTCTTTGAAGTCTAAGGGACTCTCAAGATCTTCTCCAGTACTACAGTTCCAAAACGTCCATTCTTCAGCACTCAGCTTTCTTTATAGTCCAACTCTCACATCCACACACCACTGCCAGAAAAATCCTACCTTTGACTAGACAGACCTTTTTCGGCAAAGTGATGTCTCTGCTTTTTTAAAACACTGTCTAGGTTTGACATAGCTGTTCTCCCAAGCAGCAAGTGTCTTTTAATTTCATGGTTGCAGTCACCATCTGCATTGATTTTAGAGCCCAACAAAATGAAATATGACACTGTTTCCACATTTCCTCCAACTATTTGCCATAGGTGATATGACTAGATACTATGATTGTTGTTTTTTGAATGTTGAGTTTTAAGTCAAGTTTTCACTCTCCTCTTTCACTTTCATCAAAATGCTCTTTAGTTCCTCTTCACTTTCTGCCATTAAAGTGGTATTATCTACATATCTGTGGTTACTGATATTTCTCCTGGCAATCTTGATTCTAGCTTGTGATTCATCTAGCCCAGCATTTCACACAATGTACTCTGCATATAAGTTAAATAAGCAGGGTGATAATATCCTGCCTTGACTATATATTGACAATATATTGCTTCAACAGTATATATTCCTTTCCCAATTTTGAACCAGTCCTTTGTTCCATGTCTGGTTCTAACTATTGCTTCTTCTCTGCATACAAGTTTCTCAGGAGGCAGGTAAGGTTGTCTGGTATCCCCATCTGTTTAAGAATATTCCACAGTTTGTTGTGATCCACACAGTCAAAGGCTTTGGCATAGTCAAAGAAACATAAGTAGATTTTTTTTTTTGGAATTCCCTTGTTTTTAGTGTGATCCAGCATATGTTAGTGATTTGACCTCTGCTAATCAAAACCACAATGAGATTTCACTTCATACCTGTTAGGATGGTGATTATCAGTTAAAAAAAAAAAGATAAGAAAGGTTGACAAAGATGTAGAGAGAAATTTAAATTCTTAGACACTGCTGGTGAGAATGTAAAATGGTTTGGCCATTATAGAAAATAGTATGGAGTTTCCTCAAAAGATTAAAAATAGAACTACCGTATGATCTAGCAATTTTTCTTCTTAGTATATATCTGAAGGACTTCAAATCAATATTTCAAAAAGATCCCTGCACTCTCATTTTCATTGCTACATTACTCACAATAGCCTAGATGTAGAAATAACTCAAAAGTCCATTATCAGATGAATGAAGAAAATGTGATATATACATACAGCAGAATATGAGTGAACCTAAAAGACATTATGGCAAGTGAAAGAAGTCATAGGACAAATACTGCATGATTCTACTTATATGAGGTATCTGAAATGATCAGACTTAGAGAAGCAGAGAACAGGGTGATGCTTGACAGGAATTGAAATGACAGGGCAATGGGGATAACACTATAATTATATGAGATAAATAAGTTCTAGAGATCTCCTGGATAACCTACTGCCTTTAGTGTACATTGTTCTGTGCATCTAAAAATTTGTTAAGAGGGTAGATCTCATGTTGTATTCTTACCACAAAAATAAAAATAAAACAAGAGGACACAAGAATTATTTTGGAGGTTATGGATATATTAAATATGTGAAATTTTTCTATATTAAGTATACCTCCAATGAAGCTAAAAAAAATACCATAGGAAGGAAACTGATCATTAAATAATGAAATAAGATTTACTCTGCATTTAATTTAGCTCCTCTTTTTTAAATTTAATTTTTACATATTCAATATGTAATACATAAATGGATATAAGATTTATGTATATATAATGTTTACATATGCATATATACTAGTGTGGCTCAGCAAAGTTCAATTTCTAAGGCAGTTATTCAGCTGAACACTCTCCACAACTTGGAAAGTGTCTCCGTCCTAAAGTTACCTACGTTATACACTATAGCATCTTCTACAACTCATCTCTTTAGCAGCTTGAATGTACCTTTTTTACGTAAGTTTCAGAAAGAGCTCCTCCAGGATTTTAACCACTATCTTTTAATAGATAAAACTACTGTGCTGCAGTTTGTCTTAGGCTGTAACTCATATATTTCTTTCTTTATTACCCATTTGATAGATTAGATGGTTTACCTGGTGTTGTAATCCACACTCATCCCTGTGGGTTCTAACCCGTTAGTACCATGACTTCTTAGGCATGGTTGATATGCTTATCTATTTATAACAAAGACAGAGCAAAAGGGTGCCAAGAGTCTGCTGAGTAGATCAGTTCAGTTCAGTTCATTCACTCAGTCACGTCCGACTCGTTGTGACCCAATGAACCACAGCACGCCAGGCCTCCCTGTCTATCACGAACTCTGGAGTTTAACCCAACTCATGTCCACTGAGTCAGTGATGCCATCTAACCATCTCATCCTCTGTCATCCCCTTCTCCTGCCCTCAATCTTTCCCAGCATCAGTGTCTTTTCCAATGAGTCAGCTCTTCGCGTCAGGTGGCCAAAGTACTGGAGTTTCAGCTTCAACATCAGTCCTTCCAATGAACACCCAGGACTGATCTCCTTTAGGACGGACTGGTTGGATCTCCTTGAAATCCAAGGAGCTCTCAAGAGTCTTCTCCAATGCCACAGTTCAAAAGCATCAATTCTTTGGTGCTCAGCTTTCTTTATAGTCCAACTCTCACATCCATATGTGACTACTGGAAAAACCGTAGCCTTGACTAGATGGATCTTTGTGGACAAAGTTATGTCTCTGCTTTTCAATATGCTCTGTAGTTTAGTCATAGCTTTTTTTCCAAGGAGCAAGCGTCTTTAATTTCTTGGCTGCAGTCACCATCTGCAGTGATTTTGGAGCCCCCCAAAATAAAGTCTGCCACTGTTTCCACTGTTTCTCCACCTATTTGCCATGAAGTCATGGGCCTGGATGCCATGATCTTTGTTTTCTGAATGTTGAGCATTAAGCCAAATTTTTCACTCTCCTCTTTCACTTTCATCAAGAGGCTTTATAGTTCTTCTTCACTTTCTGCCATAAAGGTGGTGTCATCTGCATATCTGAGGCTCTTGATATTTTTTCTGGCAGTCTTGATTCCAACTTATGCTTCATCTAACCCAGTGTTTCTCATGATGTACTCTGCATAGAAGTTAAATAAGCAGGGTGACAATATACAGCCTTGACGTACTCCTTTTCCTATTGGAACCAGTCTGTTGTTCCATGTCCAGTTCTAACTGTTACTTCCTGACCTGCATACAGATTTCTCAAGAGTGTGAGTCTAATCACCCATCTGGAGCCAGACATCCTGGATTCCAAAGTCAAGCAGGCCTAGGAAGCATCACTATGAACAAAGCTAGTGGAAGTGATGGAATTCCAGCTGAGATATTTCAAATCCTAAAAGATGATGCTGTGAAAGTGCTGCACTCAATATGCCAACGAATTTGGAAAAGTCAGCAGTGGCCACAGGACTGGAAAAGATCAGTTTTCATTCTAATCTCTAAGAAAGGCAATGCCAAAGAATGCTCAAACTACTGCACAATTGCACTCATCTCACATGCTAGCAAAGTAATGCTCAAAATTCTCCAAGTCAGGCTTCAACAATATGTGAACCATGAATTTCCAGATATTCAAGCTGGTTTTAGAAAAGGCAGAGGAACCGGAGATCAAATTGCCAATATCTGCTGGATAATTGAAAAAGCAAGAGAGTTCCAGAAAAACATTTCTGCTTTATTGACTATGTCAAAGCCTTTGACTGTGTAGATCACTATAAACTGTAGAAAATTCTGAAAGAGAGGGGAATACCAGACCACCTGACCTGCCTCTTGAGAAACCTATATGCAGGTCAGGAAACAACAGTTGGAACTAGACATGAAACAACAGACTGGTTCCAAATAAGAAAAGGAGTATGCCAAGGCTGTATATTGTCACTGTGCTTAGTAGATCACCTGATGCCAAATGTATTTCCTTCCCCATTTCACAGCAGCAATGCAACCTTAATAAGCAAAATCAATTTACCTCCAACAAAGTGGTAACCCTTTTATTGACTTCTGGTATCTTAGAAGGAAGAGACAGAAGTGACAGGGCAGCAGCTGTAGTTTAGTGTATGGGACTTTTGCTGTGACCCTTGTTGGAAGCAAGGCCTATCTGGAAACTAGGGTGTCTAATCCTAGGGTTCAGGGCCAAGAAGCACAAATTCCCCAGGTTGGTTCCTGAACGCTAAGTGGTAACTGGAATGTAATGGTAAGTGGAACTACTTCTACTTTTGCCCTTAGTTTCCATTCCATACCCAAGTATTCTATCTACTGATGACACAGAATTATATACTAGTTGTTGACTTAGTGTGTATAATGTATTCTTAAAGATGATGATTAATCCATACGAAGTAGCATCTCTAAGTTGGTGCCCTGGTCATTACCTTCAAAAAACTATCCCATTGCTCTCTCAAGCCAGCAACTTCTGAATAATGCAACATGATATAACTCATGTATCCCATTACCATGCATTCATTGCTAAACTTCCTTTGCTGATTGAAAGTGAATTTCTTGGTCTGATGTAATGTTATATGTACTCTGCTGGCAGATCAAGCATTCCATAAACTGGTCACGGCCATGTAGATAAGAACGAGATAATATACCTATGGTCATGATTTAACACAATCAAGATAAATCACTGCCACTCCCAGAGTGAAATGGGTACAATTTTAGCTTGTCACTAAGTGAGCGCTTGGAGGCCAACGTTGACCATGCTTTTTGTCGTGGTCTGTGTGGGCTTCCCTGGTGGCTCAGACGGTAAAACGTCTGCCTGTAATGCAGGAGACCTGAGTTCAATCCGTGGGTAGAGAAGATCCCCTGGAGAAGGAAATGGCAACCCACTTCAGTATTTTTGCCTGGAAAACTCCATAGATGGAAGAGCCTGGTAGGCTACAGTCCATGGGGTCACAAAGAGTTGGACATGACTGAGCAACTTCACTGGTTGCAACTTCACTGGTGCATGGGTTGGAAAGGAATTTCCAGACATGAGACAGAATGAGAGGAGAATAAAGTTTATTAGACTCTGCAGAGAGACTGTTAGACACTGTTAGACACTCTGCAGGCCAGCTGCAGAGAGCCAAACCCTTTCACAGGCTAGCAACCAATTTTTATAGCCTCAAGACAGATAAAATTTCTATTGGAATGCTGGCATTTGGTGATTGATTAGGATGCTGTAGGGTAATATATTAGGTATTTGACCTAGTATGGAGATCAGAGAACTGGCTAGCTTAGATCTGAAGGCTCATGGTAACAGTTGCTGTGGGGTTTGGTCAGTGCCAGAGATTTTTATCCTATGACCTTGGTATAGTGCTCCAGAATTTTGATTGCATATCATCAGTGGCAATTATTTTATCTGCACTTGTGGTATAAGAGCTATTATAATCGGAAAAGCTAAGTCAAAGGCTCTAAAGCTAACCCTCTCCCAATCAAGACTGTAAAATAAAAACATTACATCACAGCAACAGAAGTGATGTGGTGGCAGATATTTGAGCCATCCTTAAAAACATGAAGGATGCGATCAGATCCTGGAGGAGAATATAAATTCGCCCATTCCTACAGCTCCTCTTTCAGCTGTGACATTTTTATGACAGCAGATTAACATGGCCTCAGGTATATGGCATGCACTCATTGATCTGATGAATCCATTCTTTCCATCCCTATCAGGAAAGAGGATTAGACACTTCAAATTTATTTGGGACAGAAAGTAGTATGTATTTATGGCTTAGCTCCAGGATATAACTCTCCTGCCTTCTGTCATAATATAGTCAGAGAATCTTTTACCATCTGACTATTCTGCAGAATATCATCCTTGTGCTATTGATGACATCATGTTAAACTGAGTGACCGTAGTGTGTTACCCATGCTGGAGGCCATGGAAAGTCACCTATGCTACAGAAGATAGAGGATAAAACATATGAAGATTCAGGATCTGTTCTTCCAGTGAAGATTTTTGAGATCCAGTTGGCTGTTGCATGTTTAGACAAGTTATTCAAAGCAAAGCATATATATAAAATTATATGTATATGGTACCGTATACATTCCACCACTAAAAAAAGAAGGATAACATTTGGTAGAAGACCTTTTAAAGTTTCAGAGGTAGCATATTTCATACTCATAAATGTTACTCTGCTCTGCTTACTGGATGATACAAAAGCCTGCTAGTTTTGGATAGGGTGGAGAATAGGAAAGGCATCTTCAGTAGATCCAGGCTGTATAGCAAGCAGCACAAGTGCCCTGGAGTCCTTGTGGTTTTAGAATATCAGTAGTAGAAAAAAAAAAAAAATGCTGTGTGTGAGTTTTACAGAAAGCCTCAGTTGAAGAATTTGGAGCTACTTGAATCAGAATGAAGTTTAAAGAATTTCACACTATATGTTACTGTGCCCAAGAGAGCATTCACAATGAAAGGAGCACCAAATTAGAGAAAATGACCAGTTGGCAAAAGCCAGCATCTGTGATTGGCTACCTCAGTGTTGGCACAAGGAGTACAATAATGGAAGTGCTGTGATGACAGAAATGGAGAGCATGCATAGGTCCAGTTAACATGGGCCAGCTGGAGCTGGACGAGGAACCAGGACCTGAAGACGACAGAGCAGCTGCTGCAGAAGATCTGGTGGAGAAGCCAAATGGCCACTGCCAGAGTCAGCAGTTGGGCTGTGATGAATGCCCAAGAGCCGGACATTCCTGGAGCTTGAAGACCCAAACATCAAAGCCTGACCCTCCCCTGACTTCTATAAGAAAATAAAGAAGAAATAAATGCAGATAAAATTACCATCACTGATGATATACAGTCAAAGTCTGGTCCAAGTTGAGCATCCAATACAAAAGTATCTTTCAAGGAAACTAACCAGCCATTTTGTGACAAGTTGATTACATTGTACTCTTTCACTATGGGAACTCCTGATTGTACAAGATCCCACAGTCATTTCAAAGAGGGTATCATCTCTTTTCTCTTTTAGCAGGGCCAGTGTTTCCTGACTGGGTCATTAAAAGTTATGTTGTGGTGCACAGCCGTGTGCATGTTTCTTGAAAGAAGAGATCTCTGAATCATCTTCAAGAGGTGTGCTAGAGCAGAATATAATAGAGAGAAAATTCTGCACACCCAAAGGATTCAGAGGAATCTGAAGATTCAAGATTTTCTGAAACATTGAGTCAGAAATACTCATCTGATATCACCAAACCTCACATTTTTCTAATCAAGGATCAGGGTGGTGTGCCAGACTTTCCCAGGTTGAGCATTCAACCTCCTCTAGAAATCAATTACAATTATGTACTGGACCTGATGCTCGTTTTTTTCTGCAATACACTTAAAAATAAAAGAACTTCGTTGACTGCTGAAGGGATTTCTTGGATTTTGTACATAGATGATCAGTTTAGTTCGGTTCAGTTCAGTCGCTCAGTCATGTCTGACTTTGTGACCCCATGGAATGCAGCACTCCAGGCTTCCCTGTCCATCACCAGCTCCTGGAACTTGCTCAAACTCATGTCCATTGAATCAGTGATGCCATCCAACCATCTCATCCTCTGTCGCCCCTTTCTTCTCCTGCCTTCAGTCTTTCCCAGCATCAAGGTCTTTTCCAATGAGTCGGTACTTCACATCAGGTGGCCAAAGCATTAGAGCTTCAGCTTCAGCAGCAGTTCTTCCAATGAATATTCAGGACTGATTTCCTTTAGAATTGATTGGTTTGATATCCTTGCAGTCCAAAGGACTCTCAAGAGTCTCCTCCAACACCACAGCTCAAAAGCATCGATTCAGATGTTCAGTCACTCAGTAGTGTCCAACTCTTTGCGACCCCATGGAATGCAGAACACCAGGCTTCTCTGTCCATCACCAACTCCCGGAGTTTACACAAACTCATGTCCATTGAGTTGGTGATGCCATCCAACCACCTCATCTTTTGTCGTCCCCTTCTCCTCCCGCCCTCAATCTTTCCGAGCATCAGAGTCTTTTCAAATGAGTCAGCTCTTTGCATCAGATGGCCAAAGTATTGGAGTTTCAGCTTCAACATCAGTCCTTCCAATGAATATTGAGGACTGTTTTCCTTTTGGATGGACTGGTTGGATCTCCTTGCAGTCCAAGGGACTCTCAAGAGTCTTCTCCAACACTGCAATTCAAAAGTTGGTGACTGATCATCTCATGCTGAAAATTTCCTCTCATGTCAATTACCTCCAGCAGCAGTCATCCAGTTTCATAGTTTTTCTTTCCCTTGAACTTCTGATATGCCTGAGATATTGCATTTGCTAGGGAGAATGTATCATATTCATTATTACTATTATATTCCTATTATTATCATTATTTTAGAAATTTTAAAGGCAAAATTTAAAAATCAGGTCTCAAGTGATAGCATTTCTTATAACATGTCAGTATTTATTTTTCTAGCTCCCATGAAAACATTAGCTTATTACAGCTTCCCCAAATGTATATATCATAATTCTTTTTGGAGAATCATAAAACCATTCATTGATAATTCAGATGCAGATTCAGGCTTGAGCTATGCAAAAATATTTTATATTGAGAAATGTTACAAGTTTCTAAATGTTCGTTTCTCTGTGACTTTTTCTACATATAAGAAAATGAAAGCCTGAATGAACTTCAAGGTGGCAGGCAGAGAATCAGAGTGGGAGTGTTCACAAGGAACCCAGATTTCCTGCTTTCTGCCTGTGTGTTTCAATAACTGGATTTCTTTGGTTTCCACTGTCTCTTTATAAGCATTAAATTTTGTTAAAAAATACAAATTTCTCCGAGATTTTAAGTTAAGCACATTGAATCATTCTGACAATATTTGAAATTAAAGTCATTGAGTTTTAGTTCTGTAAGTCTACTCTTTTATATGATTTAAATAGAATAATTTTAAATGCGTGTAATGAACAAAATCAAATGACTTCCACTTATTACTACATTGCCAATGAGGATAAATTGTATATAAAGTGGCTAGATTTTCCATTGGTCTCTATTCATTTTTAGTGAATTTTCAGGCATTATCAAAAGTTTTTTAACATTTATTGAATATTTACAGTATTTCTGGCACTGTTTTATATACTTGACAAAGAATAACTCATTTTCCTAACACTTTTATAAGGTATATACTATAAAGTCCCCATTTTTCAGATAAAGAATAGGACAGAGAAATTAAAGAACTTGCTTGAGTCATGTAGCTTGATCAGGAATATTGTTCCCTCATCTGTGCAAAACAAAAGGCTGGCTGATTCGCATCTTGGAGTTTCTGCTCAAATGTCACTTCCTCAAAATGACATTTCCTGGTCATTCTATTTGGGGTTCTACAATATACTTCACAGAAATTATAATCAGGAATTATCATCCACTTATGTGTTGACTAGTCTGTTTTTGATATTGTCAATCAGATTGCAAGCTTCATGAAGGGAGAAAGTTTACCTGTCTGCTGCTGTATGATGAATGTCTATCACTGAGTAAGAAACTCATTAAATTTTTCACAAGTGAATGAATAAACATTTCTTTGAAACAGCACATGAAGTACCTCTCCGTCATACTTCCTCAATTAAAACAACTCTTCTCTTCTTTCGGATAAATTTCAGGATCATTTTAAGTTTGATCAAAATTGTAGTAAATCTTTAAATTAATATAGCATGCATGAAGTTTTTAGAAAAATTCATTTTTTACAATCCAAGAATATCAGTTCAGTTCAGTTCAGTTCAGTTCAGTTGCTCTGTCGTGTCCGACTCTTTGCGACCCCATGAATAGCAGCACGCCAGGCCTCCCTGTCCATCACCAACTCCCAGAGTTCACTCAGACTCGCGTCCATCGAGTCAGTGATGCCATTCACCCATCTCATCCTCTGTCGTCCCCTTCTTCTCCTGCCCCCAATCCCTCCCAGCATCAAAGTCTTTTCCAGTGAGTCAACTCTTCACATGAGGTGGCCAAAGTACTGGAGTTTCAGCTTTAGCATCATTCCTTCCAAAGAAATCCCAGGGTTGATCTCCTTCAGAATGGACTGGTTGGATCTCCTTGCAGTTCAGGGGACTCTCAAGAGTCTTCTCCAACACCACAGTTCAAAAGCATCAATTCTTCAGCGCTCAGTCTTCTTCACAGTCCAACTCTCACATCCTTACATGACCACAGGAAAAACCATAGCCTTGACTAGACAGACCTTAGTCAGCAACGTAATGTCTTTGCTTTTGAATATACTATCTAGGTTGGTCATAACTTTTCTTCCAAGGAGTAAGCGTCTTTTAGTTTCATGGCTGCAATCACCATCTGCAGTGATTTTGGAGCCCCAAAAAATAAAGTCTGACACTGTTTCCACTGTTTCCCCATCTATTTCCCATGAAGTGATGGGACCAGATGCCATGATCTTTGTTTTCTGAATGTTGAGCTTTAAGTCAACTTTTTCACTCCTCTTTCACTTTCATCAAGAGGCTTTTTAGTTCCTCTTCACTTTCTGCCATAAGGGTGGTGTCATCTGCATACCTGAGGCTATTGATATTTCTCCCGACAATCTTGATTCCAGCTTGTGCTTCATGCAGCTCAGCTTTTCTCATGATGTACTCTGCATATAAGTTAAACAAGCAGGGTGACAATATACAACCTTGGCATATTCCTTTTCCTATTTGGAACCAGTCTGTTGTTCCATGTTCAGTTCCAACTGTTGCTTCCTGACCTGCATACAGATTTCTCAAGAGGCAGGTCAGGTGGTCTGGTATTCTCATCTCTCTCAGAATTTTCCACAGTTTATTGTGAACCACACAGTCAAAGGCTTTGGCATAGTCAATAAAGCAGAAATAGATGTTTTTCTGGAACTCTCTTGCTTTTTCCATGATCCAGCAGATGTTGGCAATTTGATCTCTGGTTCCTCTGCCTTTTCTAAAACTAGCTTGAACATCAGGAAGTTCATGGTATATCTTCAACTTAGGTTTTATTTTTCCTGACTTTCGGGTATTGTCTTGTTTTCTTCCTGGAGCCCGCTCCTGTTTGTCAATGTCTCGGTAAACCCCTGGGTTTGATTATTGCCATGGTCTAATAGGAAGAGAAGTCCTAGCACACATGCTGGTACTGCTAGTGCTGCACCGCCTCTTGGCGACAGTGTTGAGGGAAGA
Organism: Capra hircus; assembly: GCF_001704415.2. Lineage (NCBI taxonomy): Eukaryota > Metazoa > Chordata > Mammalia > Artiodactyla > Bovidae > Capra > Capra hircus. The sequence continues at coordinate 80,248,186 of NC_030810.1, forward strand.
AGTAGGGGTAGAAATAGAGTAGGAAGGATAAGAATAAGTGTCCTAAGCAAATTAGTGTAGGAGTGGGAGGAATTATCGCCATGTGAGTAAGGTTTGCTCTCAATTCTTATTTCTCAATTACTATTGGTTAATGGAAGCTATTAACTTCTGTCAAACAGAACTGCTTTATGAATTCTAACATTTATTCATCTAGTTTCTTAAGTTTTCTTAAGATATAAAATGCATAGCTTATTCTTATCTGGACGACAGAAAAACTACCAGCAACATTAGATAAACAGTAGTGGTAGTAAATGTAGGCAGGTTTGTGATGCAGGCAAGAAACACCACATGAGATACACGTCGAGGGGAAAATACACATAATCTGTGTATCTCTTATGGAAAAATAAGCCTAGATTTTCTAATTAGGGACAAAAATTAGGCAACCAAAAAGCAACTGATATATACCAATAATGAAGTAAGTGAAGGAAGATTTTAAAAACGCAAGGAAAATAATATCTTTTTTCTTAGGGCTTTATATACTAAATAAATATTTTATAACTAGATTGTTATTTTGTTTCCTCACAAATTTGAAGATGTTTCTGAGGTGCAGAATAATAGTTGATCCCAAGTTTACTTCCCTGGAGAAGAGACAACTCTAGCAATTGTCACAGTGATTTTCTAGAGTTGAAGTTGCAAAACGCAGACATTGCAAACTTGGAGAAAGTTTCACACTATTGAGAACATGGATAGATTTTGGGTACAATAAATCCACAAACATTAAGATTTATTTAAATATTTATAAGGAATATATAGGGAGAGTTGAGAGGAGAACTTTGGCTAGAAAAAGGATTTCTTGAACAATATTAAACAGGATCATTCAAATTGTATGCCTAAATGAACACTGAAGTCACGGAGAATGAAAATTTTATTTAAATACATAAAATCAGTGTAAAGGATAGTATACTATAAAGATAATAAAAATAAAAAAAAAGTCTGCAAAAGAGTTGAAAGTCTACATAAGCAAGGTCATTGACACTTAGCTTATAATTTTGTATTTATAAGCTTCATTTTTCATAATATTATATTTCATTATTTAACACATACTTTATCTGTAGATATTTCTATAATGAAATTCTGTTTACTTCAAAAAAGGAAAGAAATATATAATCTTTTTAAAAAACCCCTTGTGAAGAAAGGATATGTTTAGCTTACATGTTCAAAGTAAAAATGTTGTTTTATTTATCTATATATTAGAAAAGCATCAACAAAATCAACTCTTCTCTCTTTCTCTTAGACATACACACAGAGAAATAGTGAGCATCATGAAAATTACATATTTAAAATATCAAGTTGTTCACATGAGATTATTTAGAGATTATAAAGATGATTATTTTCTCAAAGATAATGTCTATATTTTGGATAGTCTCAACAAAAGTGTTTGTGTTTTTTAAATTTGCCCATGGAATGTCCTTAGGTGTGATAATACTAAATGTTGCAGCATATGGAAAAAGAACAATTTGTGCTGCATTTCTTGGAAGTGAAAATGATCTTTCCACTGGAATAGCCAAGTACTGTCATTCCAAATTTTTGACAAGTTTCTTCAGAGACTTTTATAATAGAACAGAATCCAGGCATTCAGGAGACCTTTCTGCCTAAATGGACTGCAATATCAGCTTGTGTGTCCATGGAGTCATATTGGCATTCAAGTATATAGCTCAGAATACATCTAAAATAATTTACTTAATGAGTGCATATAATTTTTGTTGTTGTTGTTGATTTGCTAAGTCGTGTCCAACTCTTTGGGACCCTAAGGAATGAGTAGCCCCCCAGGCTCCTCTGTCCATGAGATTTCTTAGGTAAGAATTCTGGAGTGGGTTGTCATTTCCTTCTCCAGGGGATCTTCCCCACCCAGGGAATCAAACCCACATCTCGTACATTGCAGGTGGATTCTTTGCTGCTGAGCCACCAGGTAAGCCAATATGTACATCCATGTCTATGTTCACCCTATCATAAAGGCTCCCTAACTGCAAGAACTGCACAGAAACCAAAAAGTGATTATAAGTGATTTTTGTTTTATTATGTGAAGTTTTTTCTATAATAAATAAATATTTATTTTGTTTTCAGTAAAAATGTCATTTTAAATGAGTTTTAGAATAACTACAGGGGCAACTGAATATGAATACTATTGAAAATCAAGTTTAGTTTTGAAAGGTAGGGCCCCCTGGACATAATTTAGATTGAAGGAGATTAGACAGCATTAATTTAGTCTCCTTAATAAAGCCATAGAAATGAAGCAGGAGGTCCTCCATGTCTGTCTGTTGAGTACAAAGTAGGGCTGGTGTTGACACCTGAAATAAGAACTTGTGGAGGACTCAGCAACATTATGGCAGGCAGATACTGGTTCCAGAACTTTAAAACAACAAGGATGTCTATTGTGCACTTTTGATTTGCAAAACCCAGTGTTTCATAAAACATAGCAGGCAAGCAGATGGTCTCAAGTATAGGAAAATAAGCTAGATAGGAGGAAAGTCACAGGCCTGAGAATATAAGAAACTTTAGAAGAGGTTAAGCCTGGATTGATTAGATTAAAAAAGTATCCCACCCACCATCTACCCTAACCACTCCAAAGATACTGTACAGTGGTTTTAGCTTTCCATTGTACTTGCAAGGAAAAGGGTAGTACTTGTGCTTGTTTCTGAATGTGTGTGTGTGCTCAGTCATATCCGACTCTTTGCAACCAGGCTCTTCTGTCCATGGGATTTCCCAGGTAAGAATACTGGAGTGGGTTGCCATGTCCTCCTCCAGGGGATGTCCTTGACCCAGGATACAACCCACATCTCCTGAGTCTCCTGCATTGGTAGGTGGATCTTTACCACTGAGCAGTCTAAGAAGCCCCAAGGTCAAAATATATATCCAGGTTAAAAACTGATATCAGTACTTCCTAACTTTGTTGTTGTTTAGTCGCTAAGTCATATTTGACTCTGCAATGCCTTGGGCTGCAGCATGCCAGGGTCCTCTGTCCTCCACTGACTTCCAGAGTTTGCTCACATTTACGTCCATTGAGTCAGTGATGCTATCTAACCATCTCATCTTCTGCCACCCCACTCTCCTTTGGCTTCCTATTTAGGGAAAACCTTAACCTGTGTTAAGTGATATTATAGATTTCTCCCATCCCTTTTGCTAATATTTGATGATGAAATGGAAAGCAAGCTGTAATCTGTGCTGGAGACCAGTAACAGGATATGGTGTGTACTCATGCATGTGTAGTACATCTATAGCTGGATCCACCAAGATAAAAATTAACTTTGTGTGTGTGTATTTAAATTTATTTATTTTTTATTGAAGGATAATTGCTTTTCAGAATTTTGCTGTTTTCTGTCAAACCTCAACATGAATCAGCCATAGGTATACATATATCCCCTCCCTTTTGAACCTCCCTCCCATCTCCCTCCCCATCTCACCCCTCTAGGTTGATACAGAGGCCGTCTTTGAGTTTCCTGAGCCATACAGCAAATTCCCATTGGCTATCTATTTTACATATGGTAATATAAGTTTTAATGAGACTAAAGAATAAAGGTGCTTTCTTTCATATTTACTTTGGCAAGTTTGATTTACAGACATGAGGGAAATATAATTTAATTAAAAGTACCTATATTTCTTTTGAAGTTTTTGTTCTCATACAGTCAGTAGGAAATTGCAGTTTAATTGAGGAATTTATTTTCTTATAAGTGTCTGTGTGTGTCCTAAATAATTTTATATTTGCTTTGCTAGATTGTATGAAAGGGAAGAATTTTTTCCATTTTTGACAGTTCGCTAACATGGTTTTAAAGAGATTTCGATTCTAAATCAACTTCACCAATGTATGTTGTTATTTAAGTGAATTCAGGAAACACCATTAACTAATCTATCCTCAGTCCCTCATTTATAAAAATAAGTTAACTGATTTTTTAAAATATTCAATATTATTTTAAAATCTGATATTCTGTGAAATGATATGTAATGATGAGCATTTAAAATGATGAGTCTTTTTTAATACTAAATTAATTTTGTTCCTATGTGTATTTTTTATTGAAACTTCATGTTCTGTGAAAATTTATATTCTTTTATGTTTTCAATAGCAGCCAGAGTAGGGATAGGCAACTGCTACATTCTCTAAAATGTTTATTTTTAAAATATTATAGAAACTTTAAAAAAATTATTATTTATTCATGCATTCAACAAATTTTAATGATTGCAATTTACCATACACATAGAATTACTTGCTAGAGATAAAAAGAGTGGGAAAAACAAGTGTTTGCCACTAATAAGTTCACATTCTCTTGATATCCTTTTGGCAAATTAATATTATTTTCAGAAAATGTTTGTAAAGACTGCTTATTGAGGAAAATATGATAAAATTATAAATTGCAGAAGAAAATGTATTTATTCTAAAATTTAAATATATCCTTATGAATGGGTAAGACAATATTTAAAATGTAGAAATTGTTACCAAAACTATAGAATCTAAGCAAGTCAAATTATATGGAAAATTCCACCTAGGATGAAGTGAGCCTAGAAATCTAATTCTATTGCTTCAGAGATCAGTTATTACAGGACAACCTAAATATGGGGGAAAAAATTTGATCATGAAACCAAACTGACTCCTTTCTTTGTGACTAAGACTCTATTTCTGGAAAATATGCATTTCAAAGCACCATGAAGAGCTGAAATTATGAAAGAGGAATTCAAAGGTTTGAATGCTCAGCTGGTCTGAGGTGAGGAAAAGAATGTGGAGTTTGAAACACCAAAGTAAATTACTCTGGGCATGAACTCTGGGAAATCAGGAACCATACCCTAGAACAACCTTTATTACTATTCTTTTATTACTATTTATGATTGTTAAATTCCATACCCTTTATTTTTTAATCAAAAGTCTTTTTGTTCTATCCTAATCCTTTCGGGATGAAAATATTTAGTTTGAAATGGCTTCATTATTTTCCAAAAGGTGAAGTCATTGCAGTTTCCTATTAATGAAACTCTTGATTCTATTTAGCATTAGCATAATCATACTTATAGACACATGATACACACTTTAAGAACAAAAGCCGGCATATGTAATGAGGAGCACTTTAAACTACAATGATCTTTTAGAACACCAAAATGAATTTTGTTAGTATGCTGGTATTCTGTTAAAATGTTAAATATGTACTTAGTCACTTGCTTTTTACCTAAGTATTCAAAATATGATAACTATATGACCATAGAGAATTTTATTTTGAATGCTTAGCCTTGAGTCAGACCAATACTTTCAATTAATATTTCAGGAGTCAGATCTTCTAATTTTAATCAGCATCATTAAAGCTATTATCTCTGTCAGAAAAAATTAAAGTTAGCACATCTGCAAGGCAAAGCAGCTCGCCAAGTCCCACTGTCTACAGGCAGACTGCCCAAACAAACAAAAAATAAATAAATAAAATAACTAATGTCACTTTCAGCCATTTGTGCTGAAGCACAGTATTACTCTTAGCTTGAATGGTGCTGGTGGAAGGAGTTTAAAAACAGGAAACGAAAGGGGAAAAAAGAGGCTCTTTCATGAATTACTGAGTCTTTAGACACCAAACTGCCTTTACCTTTGAATTCTCTTCTTATAAAAATTCTAATTTACCTGTATTCTGGAAAAATAAAAAATATATAAAGTAATAATATGATATAACTTAAAATGTAAAAGTCAATTTCATCTTTTTGATAATCTTACCTTATCAGAGTTTGACTGGCCAGAGAATCTGAAGAAAATACCTCCTTGTTAACAGTCCCTCTCTAAAAAACTGCCATTTCTCAAAGAGATGAAAAATTAGTCTAATTTCATGTACAGATAAAAAGTTTTTGCACATTTTTTATGTGCTCTAGGATAAAAGAAGATTAGTGCTAGTAGGAGAAAACTACATTTGGGGTTTCTAATTTCCATGAAATTTTTAAAATTATTATTTTTTTAATGTCAAGGTCCTTAAATGGAAGGAAAAAATGCATTTTTAGTTCATGGCCTGGTTTTAATTTTTTCCACTCTACTTCAGTTGACTGCAACCATGTAAAGAAACCAAAAAATTATTTCACACTAAATGTACTGTAGGAAGGGAGTGGTGCTAGTGGTTAGAGAGTGGGACTTACAGTTCAATTTTGTGAGTTCTGTTTCTTGTTTATTCCATGGCAAGCCCTGTGGTTTTGTGATCATCACTTATATGGTCATTTAGGGGTTTGCTTATCGAAGAACTGTGTGTTATGTGCGCTCTGCCCTCCTAAGAAGTCATGTTAAAGAGAGACTTGCATTCAATTCCCTACACAATGTGAACCAAATTTGTATTTTAAACTTGTCATCTGACCCCACCTCTTGTGATATAATGCTTGAAATGTTTTATTTCAGGTTTGCCCTAATAATGTCCTCTTGTCCATACCACGTGTAATATCCACCAGATATTGAAATTGTATGCATCCTCCATATCCAGCTGTATCTCATTGGGTCTTAATTACCAAAGTTCATTTGGTTATGAGAAACAGGAATCTTCTCTGATTAGGTTAGGCCACAAAGGAAATCATTTAGAAATGTTCATCAGTATCTTTCTGAAGCCAAGGAGAAATTGATCAACCATGCATTAAGGGGCATGGAAATTAGAGTAGATTCTAATTCTACTTATCAAAATAATTTATGAATTCTTCCACTGAGATACTGTCAATAGTATGGTTCTGTTTCCATGGTTCCACAAGTTCTTTTAATACTGTACTCCAAATGCCTAGGAAAAGACTGTAATAGGCATGTCAATATGGAAAGTCCCATTTCTAAACTGTCTTTTTTTTGTGTGGCCTGGATGTAAGATTATTTTATTCAGCAGGAAGTTGCCATGAATGTAAGAGGGAAAAGACAATTCCCAGAAGCAATTCTTGGGAGATAAAATGATAGATCTCTAGTATATTCAAATTCATCCATTATTCAACATTTTTAACTGATTTTCTTATCATGTACTAGATAATGTAAGATGGGCTTAGAACACAAATGTAAATATAATGGCATCTTTGTCTTCGAGGAATGTCTGGTCTATGTGGGAAAAAGACAAATAACAATACATTATGCAACTATTACAAGGCAGGTTTGGAAAGAAATTAAATGTAATGAAAACATACAAAGAGGAGAACAATGAATTCTTCCTAAAAAGAGAATGGAAATTAAATAGACAGAATTGCCTCAAGTTTCAAGTAATAGAAAATCAAACTGCAACCACTTGAAATGTAGTGTTTTGTTTGTTTTGTTTTGAAGCACATAGTAAGAATTCTGAAGGTGTATGTTTATTGACATCTGGTCAACAGTTCAGTGAATGATGTCAAATTTATGTCCACAATTAAGTGCTGGAACGCAGCCTGGAAGTCAGCAGGATCTCTTTTATCAAAGGAAAAAAAAAAAAAAAAAAAACCTTTCCCCATAAACCCCAAGCTGACACTGTTTACTTCTCAAGGTCACCAGATCAGCTATAGATATAAAATAAGCATTTGTCTTCCCCAAGACCTTTAGAGATACTGCCGCTGACACTAGGGGACCATAGAGGTTGTTCTTTAGAAAATGTTGCAGGAAGTGTGACTGTCTGCACGTCCTATTTCTATATTGCCTCCTCATTTTCCAGTCTCTATTCCAGGTCATCTATGAACATAGTTCATGTCTTTGCATGACCTCCAAGAGCTCCTCCCCCTCACAGTCCTCATACTGTGCTCTCACAAACCCTGGTCTTCCCTGGTGACTCAGCAGTAAATGAGGAGACCCGAGTTCCACCCTTGTGTCAGGAAGACCCCCTGGAGAAGGAAATGACAACCCACTCCAGTGTGCTTGCCAGGGAAATCCCATGTACAGAGAAGCCTGGTGGGCGATGGTCCATAGGGTCTCAGATTCAGACAGGATGGAGCACACATGCCATACAGCACTCTCAAGCTCTTCACAGAATATGCGCTTCTCTTTGCCTGACTGAAATTCACTCTCTGACTTTTCCACACACTTTGGGCCAGGAAGTGAGGTTCATTTCCTCTTTGTTATTCCGCTATTTCTTAGAAATTATTATTTCTCCATCATTGCATAAACCTCATGCATATTTGACATTTTAGCTATTTGGTCTTCTGCCCTTCCTCATTATTTTGCTGCTATGTACTCCAATTATCAAAGATTTTACCATTGCTTTAGAATTTTCTTCTCCACTTTAACCTCTGCCGTTGTCTTGGAAGGGCTTCCAGGTGGTGCTACTGGTAAAGAACTTGCAGGACGCAGGTTTGATCCCTCAATTGGGAAGATCCCCTGGAGGAAGGGACAGCACCCCACTCCAGTATTCTTTCCTGAAGAATCCCCTGGGCAGAGGAGCCTGGCAGGCTATGGGTCCATAAGGTTGCAAAGAGCTGGACATGACTGAAGAGACTCAGTGTCTTCTGCACTCATTGTCTTGGAAAGATTATTAAATCCAAATGGATAACTGACCTAACACATGGCTCTTTTTCCATGTGGGTGGGCAGTTAGGCTCTGCTAAAACCCCAGTAGGTTAGGTGCTGCTAAGATAGTTTCTCCTGGGGGCAGACTGTATTAAGAAAAATGTATGTGTTCCACCATGGCTCATTTTCCCCTTTCCCGTCTAAAAGCATGAGTATATTTCTCTCTAGTCTTCAACGTGAGAAACTGGTGGAAGGCTTAGAGCTGAAAATCATGAAGTGTAGGTTTTATGGCTGGGTCCCCCTGAAGTTTCTGACTCTCAGAATTTTCCACACAGCCTCTAGCAATTCATCAGTTACAGTTAAGGTTTTCCTATCCTGGGTACTGTTTCCTCCTGGGATTTCTACTTGTTGGCTTCTGCTCAGGTTGTGATTCTTTGTCTGTCTCTCCAATATGGGGTGCAGCAGTTTGCTCTCTGATGAAGGTAAGAAGAGTTGTTGATTTGTTGGTTTGTTCAACTTCTTACTGGTTAAGAGGGACGGCCAAGCATTTTATTTATGAAAATTGGAATTTCATTTAAATTTTGTGGCCTATCTCATGGTAGAAATCTGTCTTCACAGCTCAAGTTCTAGTATTTTTTTTTTAAGTATTCTTTTAAAAATTGTTTCCTACACTGAGTAGTTGGAATTTTTGAGTATAATTTTTCAAAAGTTAAAAATATTTAACATACTCCTAGGTATTCTTTCAAATTGTTTCTAAATTTCATTTAACATTTATGACTTAGGCATTGATGATGTAATTGTAAAGTAAATTCACAAAAACCCCTTCCTATCTGGAGTTTTGTTTCTAGGAGAGGAAACAGAATTGAACAAGGTAAGTAAGATATGTATCATATTACATAATAAAAGAACTACAGAGGAAAAATAATCTGGAAAGGCAGTTATAAGATGGTGTATGCTTATGAAATTTCAGTTAACATGGTAAAGGAATGCCTAATACGAAAGTATATTTAAAATAAGGAGGAAGTAAGGCATCTGGTCCCATCACTTCATGGGAAATAGATGGGGAAACAGTGCAAACAGTGGCAGACTTTATTTTTTGGGGCTCCAAAGTCACTGCAGATGGTGATTGCAGCCATGAAATTAAAAGACACTTATTCCTTGGAAGAAAAGTTATGACCAACCTAGACAGCATATTCAAAAGCAGAGACATTACTTTGCCGACTAAGGTCCATCTAGTCAAGGCTATGGTTTTTCCAGTAGTCATGTATGGGTGTAAGAGTTGGACTGTGAAGAAAGCTGAGTGCCGAAGAATTGATGCTTTTGAACTGTGGTGTTGGAGAAGACTGTTGAGAGTTCCTTGGACTGCAAGGAGATCCAACCAGTCCATTCTGAAGGAGATCAGCCCTGGGATTTCTTTGGAGGGAATGATGCTAAAGCTGAAACTCCAGTACTTTGGCCACCTCATGCGAAGAGTTGACTCACTGGAAAAGACTCTGATGCTGGGAGGGATTGGCGGCAGAAGGAGAAGGGGACGACAGAGGATGAGATGGCTGGATGGCATTACTCACTCGATGGACATGAATCTGAGTGACCTCCTGGAGTTAGGTAATGGACAGGGAGGCCTGGCATGCTGAGATTCATGGGGTCGCAAAGAGTCGGACACGACTGAGCGACTGAACTGAACTGAACTAAATCACGTGAAGTCGCTCAGTTGTGACCGACTCTTTGCGATCCCATAGACTGTAGCCTACCAGGCTCCTCTGTCCATGGGATTTTCTAGGCAATAGTACTGGAGTGGATTGCCATTTCCTTTTCCAAGGGAACATGCAAACAATGTGACGACAATAAGTATAAACTCCCTGAGGCAAGACTGTGTATCACAGGTTAGAGAAAACAGCAATGAAACCAATGTGGAGAGAACTAAGAGACCTTGAAGGCTACAACAAGTACTTTGGTTTTTAATCTGGGCAAGGTAGAATGCCACAGAGTTCTTTGATCAGGGTAGTGACATCATTATGTTTTAACAAAATCATTCTGTCTACTTTGCTCATAATAGACTGCCAGGAGGCTAAGGACAACTATAGGGAAAACTGTGGGGCTTCCCTGGTGGCTCAGAGGTTAAAGCGTCTGCCTCTAATACGGGAGACCTGGGTTTGATCCCTGGATTGGGAAGATCCCCTGGAGAAGAAAATGGCAACCCATTCCAGTATTTTTGCCTGGAGAATCCCATGGACAGAGAAGCCTGGTGGGCTACAGTCCATGGGGTCGCAAAGAGTCGGACACGACTGAGAGACTTAACTTATTGGGAGGCTGGGGCTTCTCTGATAGTTCAAACAGTAAAGAACCTGCTGGCAAGTGGGAGACTCAGGTCTGATCGTTTGTCAGGAAGATCCCCTGGAGAAGGGAATGGCTACCCACTCCATTATTCTTGTCTGGAGAAATCTAGGGACAGAGGAGCCTGGTGGGCTACAGTTAATGGTGTCACAAACAGTCGAACATGACTGAGCAACTAACACTTTCACTTTTCTTTAGAAGTCTATTGCAAAAATCCAGGTGAAATATTATGGAAGCTTGAACTATATTGATAGCAATAGAATGGGAGTAGACAAATTGCAGAATATTTTGAAGACAGACAAGCTTCTTAACCAATGATTCTAAAATTATTATGATAGTAGGGGGTGTTACTTTAATACATGAATATAATTAATTATAGTGTGTTGTGAAATAATTTATTTGAAACCCCATTTTATCTTTTTAATATAAATTTATTTTAATTGGAGGCTAATTACTTTACAATATTGTATTGGTTTTGCCATACAGCAGCATGAATCCGCCACGGGTGTACATGTGTTCCCCATTCTGAACCCCCCTCTCACCTCCTTCCCTCTAACATCTCTCTGGGTCATCCCAGTGCACCAGCCCCAAGCATCCTATATCATGCATCGAACCTGGACTGGGGATTCATTTCATATATGATATTATACATGTTTCAATGCCATTCTCTCAAATCATCTCACCCTCACCTTCTCCCACAGAGTCCAAAGGACTGTTCTATATATCTGTGTTGTTTTTGCTGTCTCACATACAAGGTTATTGTTACCATCTTTCTAAATTCCATATATATGTTAGTATACTGTATTGGTGTTTTTCTTTCTATCTTACTTCACTCTGTATAAGTGGCTCCAGTTTCACCCACCTCATCAGAACTGATTCAAATGTATTCTTTTTCATGGCTGAGAAATACTCCATTGTGTATATGTACCACAGCTTTCTTATCCATTCATCTGCTGATGGACATCTAGGTTGTTTCCATGTCCTGGCTATTATAAACAGTGCTGTGATGAACATTGGGGTACACGTGTCTCTTTCAATTCTGGTTTCCTCAGTGTGTATGTCCGGTAGTGGATTGCTGGATCATAAGGCAGTTATATTTGCAATTTTTTAAGGAATCTCCACACTGTTCTCCATAGTGGCTGTGATAGTTTGCATTCCCACCAACAGTGTAAGAGGATTCCCTTTTCTTCACACCCTCTCCAGCATTTATTGCTTGTAGACTTTTGGATCGCAGCCTTTCTGACTGGTGTGAAATGGTACCTCACTGTGGTTTTGATTTGCATTTCTCCGATAATGAGTGATGTTGAGCATCTTTTCATGTGTTTGTTAACCATCTGTATGTCTTCTTTGGAGAAATGTTTGTTTAGTTCTTTGGCCCATTTTTTTATTGGGTCGTTTCCTTTTCTGGAATTGAGCTGCAGGAATTGCTGGTATATTTTTGATATTAATTCTTTGTCAGTTGCTTCATTTGCTATTATTTTCTCCCATTCTGAAGGCTGTCTTTTCACCTTGCTTATAGTTTAGATATGGGCTTCCCAGGTGGTACTAGTTGTAAAGAATCCTCCTGCCAATTTAAGAGACATGAGAGACATAGGCGGGTTCCATCCCTGTGTTGGGAAGATCCCCTGGTGAAGGAAATGCCAACCTGCTCCAGTATTCTTGCCTGGGAAATCCCATGGACAGAGGAGCCTGGCAGACTATAGTCAATGGTGTCACAAAGAGTTGGACACCACTGGGCACACACACAACAATATTCTATTTGTCTTTTTGATCATTGTAATACTAAAGTTTGAAAGATTCATTGTTTTTTTTTTTTTTTTTTTGTTAGGTTTGAGGAATAAATGCCAATTTGATTTTTAAACAAATGAGTCACTAGTCTTCATATGCAGGCAATACTTAGGGAATTTTTTTTTTTTCGCTTTTGTGTTTTTATAAACGAGTAGAAGAAAACCACACTAAATCTGCAGTTGTATAATTCATGTTTCCCTCCAATTCTTTGCTATAAATAAATGTGTAAGCTAGTATTCTATATAATTATCCCATTTATTATGTTTCTTGTATATGTTAGCAACTCCTGGAGTAAAGTTAAAGCAGGACATGTGAATAATTTGACAATCATCTTCATTTTCTTATTGGCAAAATGCTAACAAAAGCATTTAGAAATTTTAAAGTTTTTACATTTAGCAAATTATATTGGTAGATTTTTTAAAAGCGTGATTTTTTGTAATTTTTAAATTAAATTATAGCATATGTATAGTATAAGAAAATGCAGTTCCAAAAATTTTTTACAAAAAACGCTAATCCATGTAAGTAAAACTCAGATAAAAAATTATAACTTTAGAAAAACTGATTGCTTCCTTGTGAGAATGCCCTCTGGTGATCCTTCTGATTATTACCCTTCCTCAAGATTAAACAGATTTTCGCTTAATTTTTAACTTTATAGAAATGGAATCATATAGTATATATTAACTTATATACAGTACATATTTATATCATACATTGTATATTAATATAAATATATTAATTTATATTAATACATTAATATTCCCTCAACAATGTGTTTGTGATTCACCATTGTTATTGTATATAATTGTAGTTTGCTTATTCTTATTGTTGGATATAGTATTCTGTTATGAATCTATCACAGTTCACCCACTGTACCATTGACAAATTTGGATGGTTTCCACTCTTGGCATTATCTACAGTTCTATTCCAGTGTTCATAATAAAAGTTCTGTTGAGCAGATACTCAGGAGTAAAAGCGCTGGGTTATAGGGAATGTATTTGTTCAACTTGGGCTTCCTCGGCGACTCAGCAGTGAAGAATCTGCCTGCAATGCAGGAGACACAGGACACACAGGGTTTGACCCTTGGGCGGTAAAGATCTCCTGGGGAAGGGAATGGCAACTCACTCTAGTATTCTTGCCCGGAGAATCCCATGGACAGAGTAGACTGGTGGGCTACAGTCTATAGGGTTGCAAAGAGTAGGACACGACTGAAGAGACTGAGCATGCACATATGCATGTTCAACTTATTAGATGATGTACTTCCATAGTAACTACACCAATTCATTCGTCAATGGCAGTGTATGAAAGTCTTAGTAGTGCAAGATATTTTAAATGTACATTTAAATCATAATTTTTCCTTTTTATTAATTTAATCATTCTTCATCAGAGCCATGAACTTCTAAATATCATTCACCGACTTGTCATGATCTGCCCCAGGTGGATATCAAGTTCAGTTCAGTTCAGTTCAATTCAGTTACTCAGTTGTGTCCGATTTTTTGCGACCCCATGAATCACAGCACACCAGGCCTCCCTGTCCATCACCAACTCCCGGAGTTCACTCAAACTCATGTCCATCGAGTCAGTGATGCCATCCAGCCATCTCATCCTCTGTCGTCCCCTTCTTCTCCTGCCCTCAATCTTTCCCAACATCAGGGTCTTTTCCAATGGGTCAACTCTTCGCATGAGGTGGCCAATATATTGGAGTTTCAGCTTTAACATCAGTCCTTCCAAGGAACACCCAGGACTGATCTCCTTTAGGATGAACTGGTTGGATCTTCTTGCAGTCCAAGGGACTCTCAGGAGTCTTCTCCAACACCACAGTTAGATTGGGTCAAATTAATTTAATTGATTGTAACTTTTTGTCTCAATTGTTTACCTGTCTTTCTCTTAAATATAGTTGCACTTATAATTTGTTTATGTTACTATGTGAATAAAACACAGCTTTTTTTTTTACTTCTACAAATTCGATGTAACAGATTTTATCTGCTATCATTTCTGTCTCTTTCTATCAAAAAATAACTTTGTTGTCAATAGTTATCACTATGCCCTAAGATGACGTCTATTATTTTATCCTGAGGTTTTTCTATTTCTATGTGCATACAGTTTTCTCCTTTTATATAGCTGGCTAGCTATAATATTTATCACATATATTTGATAAAATATATGATATGATATATACAATACAAACATATATATATATGTATAATACTGGGCACTTTCTGTATACCTGTTCTGTGCTGGGCAGTAACCCAGGGAAATAGTTGCAGGTGAAATGGCCACTTATATTGTTGAATAACATACAGGGAAATCACTTATTACTTTTTGCACTTGGACTTCCTTTCAAAAAGAGTCCCATATTGAGGCATTGTTCATAATTCCTTCACTAGGAAAAGATGCAGCAAAACTTTGGGACTTTCCTTTTCTAATATGAATAGAATCAGTTATCCCAAAAGTGCTTCATGAAATACAAAGAGAACTTAATCTAGCAACAAGAAGACTCATTTTCTTCTGGAAAATCAATTTTCGTCAATTAGTTAAATGGACATCCTTTAGTAGAAGGTAATCTGCCTAATTTCAAGTAAGATTGTCATTATTCCTGGAAAACTTTGTTTGGAGCATGCATTTAGTATGACCCCACACAACTTACAAATTATGTTATGAGATCAAATGGACTTTTAAAGCAGGGCAGTGTTTTAAGAATTATGGTGATTTGATAGAAAATAAGATCCTTAAAAAGAAAATATTGGTTTCTAACATATTGTATTCAGGGTCAGCAGTGGAAGACTTCAAGAGGTAGCTGGAAATGTTTTGAGCCAATTTCAAGGTGACTTTAATATTAATCCAGAGACATTTACAAAATGAGCCTACTTAGTCCTGGAGGAAGAAAAACTAATGAGGGTAACTTGTCTCAATTATTCCTAAATTGGAAAACACATGTATTAATATTGACATTTCTAATATAACCACATTTGCAGGTGACAGTAGAAAATAATAAAAGAGCCAATGCTAGGTTCAATTTCAAGATTTCCAATATTCTGAAAAGGAGTAAGAGGCAGAATAAAGATAAGTGCAACTCAAGTGATAAAATGCCACTTTGACAGAGAAAATCAAAGTCTACTTTTTTTTGTTTTCAAAATCTATCATAGAACCTCCTATGAGGGCATAGAAGTGTTGTAGTGTTAGTTGCTCTGCCGTGTCCGACTCTTTGTGATTCCATGGACTATAGCCTGCCAGGCACCTCTGTCCATGGGATTTTCTAAGCAAGAATACTGGAGTAGGTTGCCATTTCCTCCTCCAGGGGATCTTCCAAAGCCAGGGATCGCACCCATGTCTCTTATATCTCCTGCATTGGCAGGCAGGTTCTTTACCACTAGTGCCATGTGGGAAGCATTAGGGCATAACAGGACCCTAAATTTGGCAATAGCTGGCCTCAAAACAATATTGATTTTTCTAATTAATCTACCTGAAATATCTTTCTATTTATTTATATCTCCTTTGAATTTTTTCATGATAGTTTTGTAGTTTTCAGTTTATTTTGTTAGAAAAGTACTTTTGTGGGAGGAGGAGATGCTATAGTAAGTGGTACTGCTTATTTTAATTTCAAAGTAAATTTTTTTATTGCTGGTATATAGAAAACAATTGTCTTTTGCATATTGACCTTGTATCTTGAGATCTTGGATGGCTTTTCACTATTAATTCCAAGATTATTTTTGCAAATTCTCTACTAAGGCAATGATTTCATCAGTTTATATACAGCAATTCTATTTCTTTCTTTATAAGCTTCACATGTTTTTCTTTGTCTTTTTTTGTTTCTTATCTTCTTATTTCTTTGTGGTACTAGCTAGAATAACCAATCTGAATAGGAATGGTCAGATCAGATACATTGCTTGTGTTTTCAGTCTTAACCAGTAAACATCATGTTAGCTGTCGGTTTTTCAAATATATTCTTTATTAGGTTAAAGAAGCTCCCTTTGATTCCTAGTTTTTTGAGAGTTTTGTTTTTTATGAATAGGTGTTGAATTTTATTAACTACTAGTTTTAATTAACTTTGATAGTATAATAAGTTATATTGATCGACGTACAAATATTGGATCAGCCTTGCATTCCTGGAATGACCATACTTGACAGGAGTTATCCTTTTTATTTACTGCTGAAGTAAATTGATAATATTTTGTTTTAAATTTTTTCTCCTGTATTCCTGAGGAATTTTGGTCTGCTTTCTTTTCTTCTAATGTCTTTTTTTGATTTTGGTATTAGGGTAATGTTAACCTCATAAAATTAGCCAGGAAGTGCCCATAGCTTCTATTTTCTGAAAAATATAGTGAGGAATTAGTATCATATCCCTTTTAAATATTTTGGTCTAGTGATTTTCTTTTTTTTTTTTTTTTTTTTGAAGATTTTATATTATTGACTCTATTTTTAAAACAAGCATAAGAGTATTCTTCTTATCTTTGTGTGTGCAAGCTCAGTCTTTTGAGATCCCATGGACTGTAGCTCACCAGGCTCCTCTGTCCATTGAATTTTCCAGGCAAGAAATACTGGAGTGGGTTACCTAGAGAATTCCATGGACAGAAGAGCCTGACAGGCTACATTCCACGGGGTGGCAAAGAATCTGACACAAATGAACAACTAATACTTTCACTAATAAGGAGCAATGTTTTCTTGATATCTTTGGCCTGCATTTTATGAAAGCCTCCTGGTCAAGTTATTTTAAAAGCAATGGGAAGCCAATAAAAATTTTTAATACGGTGTAAAACTGATCATATCTGCATCCCCCAAACTTTGCCTGAGATATGTAACAGAGAACAGATTGGAAGTAAGCCAGCGTGGATGTGTGCAGAATGTTTAAGGGGCTATTGAAGTATCCATGCCAGACAAAATGTGAGCTTGAATGTGCTGTTGTTGTTTAATAGCTCAGTCATGTCTGACTCTCTGTGACCCCATGGACTGCTGCACGCCAAGCTTCCATGTATCCTCCAATATCTCCTGGAATTTGCTCAAACGTATGCCCATTGAGATGGTGATGCAATCCAACCATCTCATTCTCTGTTGCCCCCTTCTTCCCCCAATCTTTCCCAGCATCAGGATCTTTTCCAATGATCTGGCTGTTCCCAATAGGTGGCCAAAATACTGGAGCTTCAGCTTCAGCATCAGTCCTTGCAATCAATAGTCAGGTAGATTTCCTTTAGGATTGATTGGTTTCATCTCCCTGCTGTCTATGGACTCTCAAGAGTCTTCTCCAGCATCACAGTTTGAAAGCAACAATTCTTCAACGCTTGGTCTTCTTTATGGTCCAACTCTCATGTCTTTATATGACTCCTGGTGAAACCATAGTTTTGACTATATGGACCTTTGTTGGCAGAGTGATATCTCTGCTTTTTAATATGCTAGGTTTGTCATAGGTTTTGTTCCTTTAGTGTGAGTGGCGGTGAAAATGACTAGACTAGAATAAACACGAGATCTTTTGAAGGTAAAATTGACAGTTTTAACTTATTTGTACGTCAATGAGGCTATTGACAGCAGAGTTGCAAACATAATTTGATCTCTATAATAGGATAATTCTTGCGGAAATTTGTATTTCCCAGAATATCCTGTTCAGTACTTCTTGGGTAATGGAGATTTTAAGTATGAAATTGGGACCAATATAAAATGCATCCCAGACCAAAGTCATCTGTGATATGGGGAGACGTATCAAAAGATACATGGAAAGAGATTGATGGGAAAATAAGGGAAGGGGCTTTTGCATTGTAGTATAAAATAATCTAAAAGCAGGAGATTTAAATCTGAAGGACTCATAATCACGTTTTCTGAGCTAGCAAGTCGAGATAGAATTTTTTTCTTAGTTGCTCAGTTGTTAGATTCTTTGCAACCCTGTGGACTGTAGCCTGCCAGGCTCTTCTGTCCAGGGAATTCTCCAGCTGGCTCTTAAGATAGGGGCTAGTTACTTAACACTCTTGAGAGTCCCTTGGACTGCAAGGAGCTCCAAGTAGTCCATCCTAAAGGAACTTAGTCCTGAATATTAGTTGGAAATATTAATGTTGAAGCTGAAACTACAATACTTTGGCCACCTGATGCAAAGAGCTGACTCATTTGAAAAAACCCTGATGCTGGGAAAGATTGAAGGCAGGAGGAGAAGGGGATGGCAGAGGATAAGATGGTTGGATGGCATCACCGACTCAATAGACATGAGTCTGAACAACCTTCGGGAGTTGATGATGGACGGGGGGGCCTGGTGTGCTGCAGTCCATGGGTTCACAAAGAGTCGGACACGACTGAGAGACTGAACTGAGCCAAACTGACTTAACACCTAGATCTTAATACAGTGGTAATGTAAGGTAGAGACTTAAAATGTGAAGACAGTGAGTTTGGATTAAGCTTCTTTACCTGTAATGTTAAACCAGTTGAATGCGAAGGGAAAAAGTCTTCTTTAAGTCTATTCACTGTGAAAAATGATAAGAACATATATTAGTCTCAGAAAATTATCTATGTAATTAACCTAATTTTAAGATTGATGAACAACTGAGTGTAAATCCATGTTTTTTTAAGGAAAGATTTAATTGATATAAACAAGTCCAGACAACATTTTCAGAGTGCAATGTTAAAAATACAGGTTAAGAAACAACTCCGACTTATTTTAAATTTCATATTTACTACTTCTTGACTAGATGACTTTGTAGGAAGTACTTAAATTCTCTTGGCCTCAGCTGACTCATCTATAAATTAAGAAAATAATATTATCTCATGTAGTTGTAGTAAGAATTAAATAATAGATATAAAGCACTTGCATGACTTCTATGTGTGTATCTATTTATCTACCTATCTATGGCTCAATCAATATTGACTTACCTATTACTATTCTTGTTTTCCATATCTGTAAAATTGATGTAATATACAATTCCAAGGTATGGTGGGGCTTAACTAATGTTGGTGATTTAGTTGCTAAGTCGTGTCTGACTCTTGAGACCCCATAGACTGTAGCCCACCAGTCTTCTCTGTCCATGGGATTTCCCAGGCAAGAATACAGGAGCTGTGTGCCATTTCCTTCTCCAAGTGATGGTCCCAACCTGAGGATCAAACCTGGGTCTCCTGCATTGCAGGCGGACTCTTTATTCACTGAGCCACCAGAGAGGCTGTGTTTACAGTCTCTGAATGGGACAGGAATTCATTGGTGAGAATGTTAACTGTGTTTCTTCTGAAATGGGCATTCTTAGAATATACATTCTTACAGTGTGAATGATGATGACCTAAGCTATCACGAAGAATGACCTGCCATGTGCTTGTTAGTTAGTAAGAATTTCTGCAGGTATCATTTCTAATATTTATTCTGTCACTTACTATGTAGCCTGACCATTCATAAATGGTTTGGGCATTTTTAGTTAGGAGGGACTCTTAAGAATTAATCACCTTTCACTCACTCTGAAAGTATAAGAGTTACTTGGGAATTCCTTTTTGAATAATCTCTGTCAAACATTATTTATTTTTAAATAAGCATATCTATCCCAGGTATATCTAAAGCATTTATTTCTGAATGAACATTTCTATCCCAAATTTATTTAATATAAACTTCTATGAAATTCTCTAGATACATCTTTAATTGCCACAACCCCCTGCAAAGGGCAATAAATAACACTAGTTTTTTTTTTTTTCTAGACAAATTTTTGATACAGATGTTAAAGTTTTTTTTTTTTTTTTAATGTGTTGAAAAAGATAGGCAGAGTTTCAGAGAAGAATTCAGGGTGATTATGAGTATTCAAGAAAATCATAAGTCAAGCTTGAAGTATGTTTAAATGAAGGGGGGAAAGGGCTTTAGGCAAGGTGCTGTGCTGTGCTTAGTCACTCAGTCATGTCTGATTCTGTGTGACCCCAAGAGCTGTAGCCAGCCAGGTTCCTCTGTCCAAGAGGATTCTCCAGGCAAGAATACTGGAGTGGGTTGCCATGTCCTCCTCCAAGGGATCCTCCCAACCCAGAGATCAAACCCAGGCTCCTGAATTGTAGGAGGATTCTTTACCATCTGAGCTACCAGGGAAGCCCAAGAATACTGGGTTGGGTAGCCCATCCCTTCTCCAGGGTATCTTCCTGACCCAGGAATTGAACTGGAACCTCCTGTGTTGCAGGCGAATTCTTTACCAGCTGAGCTACCAGGGAAACCAAGGAGTACTTTGTAAATTAAAATTTGCATGAGAAATCAAACAATGTCAGTAAAGATGTAGTCTTAAGAATATTTCCCAACTCCAACTTGCTATTCTTAACCCTGACTTTGTGTACTTTTTGAAACTTTTGTGATATATAATATCTCCATTACCAGTTCTGATATATTTGTATTCTACTGTTTGTGAGATAATATTATTAAAATAACTTATTTTGTACATAAGAAAAGTGAATATATTTGTGAATATATTGTAAGACATATTGTAAGATACTCTAAATTTTAAAATGTGCCTACATAAAGCAAAAAATGAAAGCACGTCCAATACATTCATTATTAAACATGACAGATAGCATTAGAGTGTGTACATCCTTTGGTTTCAAAAGATAATTTATTATGCTTCTTTTGACTTCTGCAAAGTGATTGATCCAAAGATTAAATTCTTTTAATTTTATGTAGCAAAGAACAAAACTCTTTCAAGGCCGTTGCTAATTTAAGGTTAGTTAGATATCGTTTATTGCAAAACAAATCTCAGAATTCAGTGACATAAATCAGTTACCATTTTATTATGCTTGCAGTTTTATAAGTCAAACGTTCAAACACACACAGGTTGGATGATGGTCTCTGCTCCTTGATGTCCGGGGTCTGAGATGAGAAGATCAAAATAGTTGGAAGTAACTTAACAGGCTGGGAACTGGAATCGTCTGGATACATTTTCATTCATTTATCTTGTGCCAGGGCTAGGATGACTCAAATTTGAGTTTAGCTGGAACTGTCAACCAGAATGTCTTCATGTGGCTTTTCCATGTAACATGGGCTTCCTAATGGCATGGAAGCCTCAGAGTAGTAGGACTTCATACACGATGACCCAGGGTTTCAAGAAGAAGTCTTCCAGATAACAAGATGAAGCTGTACAGTCTTTCATGAGCTTGTATGCTGTGCTGTATTGATTGAAGCAGTCACAGTCTTGCCCAGGTTCAAGGAGAGGTGATATAGACCCTATATCATAATGAGATAAAACAGCCCATCAAATAATTTGTGCCTACATTGGACTTCCCTGGTGGCTCAGACAGTAAAAAAATCTGCCTGCAATGCAGGAGACCCAAGTCCAATTCCTGGCTCAGGAAGACTCCCTGAAGAAGGGAATGGCAACCCACTCCAGTATTCTTGCCTGGGAAATCCCATGAACAGTGGAGCAGACAGTCTGCGGGATCACAAAGAGTTGGACAAGACTGAGTGACTTTCACTTTTTAAAAGTGCCACAACCTGAGTCCTTGAGAAGTTATCCTTACAGTTTTTGTAGATTTGCAACTCAAAACGTTTCAGAACACTAGGTGTTTCTAGTATTAGCATGACAAATATCCTAGATGAGTCCTAGATATTACAATGTGTGCTCTGGCTCTCAGACATGTCTAACTCTTTGCGACCCAATGAACTGTAGCCTGCCAGACTTCTCTGTCTATGGGATTTTCCAGGCAAGAATATAGGAGTGGGTTGCTGTCTCCTTCAGGTGATCTTCCCAACCCAGGGATATAGCCCATTCCTCTTGTGTCTTCTTCATTGGCAGGTAGATTCTTTACCACTAGTGCCACCTGGAAAGCCCAGATATTAAATATTAAATTACAATTTCCATTTTCTTCAATTATCCACTATACCTAATATTTTAAAGAACAAGACCTACATTCAAAATATCACCAGGTTTAAAAAAAAAAATCACCAGGTAGACATGGATTTCTAAATATGTCTTATAAACATACTTTTTTCCATTTACTACAGATTATTATATCCAAGTCAATAAAATAGAATTTGAGCTTTTTCATATTCCCTTTTCATGCATTCTGGAACCTGGAAGTACTCTTTTTTGGAGAACTTGCATTAAATTGATATTTGTTAAGATGGAATTCCACATACACTTCAAAAGCTGACAAAATACTGGAATGCAACATGTTAATGGAATGAGTGAAAACAGAAAGCAGTGTATTTGACATTGGTTACTCTCAATTGAAGGTACTATGTCTCAGATGGAATTTTATATTTTAAGAGTATATCAGGCAATTGGAGCGTATATAAAGAAATCAACAAAAATGATGATTTGGGAAAAATAGCACCGTTTTTAAAAGTTTAAAATATGTAGACCATTTTCCCTGAATAATCTTTTACATTATATAATATTTTGTTGTATCCAAATCATTTAATATGTATATTTCACACTGAATCTTTACAAAAGCACTGACTTCTTTTTTTATGATTTTATTTCTTTATCTAGTTTATTTTTTTGCTGCGCTGGGTCTTGGCTTTTTTGTGGGCTTTCTCTAGTTTCAGTGTGTGAAGGCTACTCTAGTTGTGGTGCATGGACTTCTCATTGAGATGGCTTCTCCTGTTGCAGAGCACAAGCTTTAGGAACGTGGGCTTCAGTGGTTGCGGCTCATAGGCACTAGAGTGTGGGCTCAGCAGTTGGGGCACATGGGCTTTGTTGCTTTGCAGCATGTGGAATCTTCATGGACTGATGATCAAACCTGTGTTTCCTGAATTGGCAGGCAGACACCTATCCACTGTGCTATCAGGGAAGTCCAAGCACTAACTTTTCTTACATATCAGGGAAATGGAATCAAACAAACTATGGAGCCAGTTAGGGGAAGAGTAAGGAGAAGAATTTTATACAAGATCACATTATATTAACTTCACCTTGAAGAATGAACAACTATGATCCTTTTAAGAATTCAGAAAAGTTGTTGGTGTCATAAGTATCTGCAGTAAAATAAGTATTATTTTTATCCCTGGGCCTGGGGAAAGAGTTAAGGAAGAATAATTAAATGTCAGAGAACCATTTATGTTCAGTTTGTATACACCAACAGATAAATTGGGACTCAAAAAGAGTAAGAAAACCCTTGCAACGCCTCAGAATATTGGTTTCTAAAAACATGCTAATGGAGATTTTTTAAATTAAGTTTCACTTCCTCCTGAAAATTGACTTAAATGCAACTAAACAACAACAACAACAAAGAGGTATAAATCTGCAAGGACAAAGAAAATGGGAATAGATGTAATAGCAAATATGTCATGTCAATAAAATTCTCAAAGCCAGAAAATGGATGGGAAATAGGGCTTGATTGAAAAGACTGGAGGCAAATAAAATGTAGGCCTATAGCCAAGAAGCCAATAACTGAGGCTTTCATGTCATAGAATCCACTAAAGTTTAGGGCTTGGGAGCATCAGGCACAACTAAAGTAAAGATGTTGGCTAATTTGAAAGTTTATAAGAAATATTTATACCCCCTGAGTCTTGCCCCTGTTTGAAGAAACAGTAAATTCTCTAACTAAACCAAGCAAAAGTATATGAAAAGTTTTACCAAGATAATCTATATTCCATGATAAAAGCAAAAAAAGAGTGAGCATGAAGCACTGTTCTTTTAAAAAAAATATCTGGATGATTAAGTAAATATTAATATAAAAATCCCTTCCACTTCTGAATTCTCCAAAGTCCCCATTGTGTTGCTTTATGGGAACTGAAGCCTGGGGAAAAGGCAGAAGAAAACGATGATCTGGCTATTGTTATTGCTGTGAGTAATAAACTGTTCTTTTTCTCTGACCCAGTAGTTTTGTGTCCTCTGCCATAATCCATGAAAATGAGCCATGCTACTAATGTGTTTGCTTAAATTTGGGGTGAAATATCAGCCCCATTCACAGTTCTTGGTAGTTATTTACAAATTACAAGATAAGACTCAGAGAGGTTAGGAGATTTGCAAAAAGGTCACACAACAAGCAGAGAGCAAAACTTTGGTGTGAACTGCCTGTGTGACTGCAACTTCAAGAATTTGAGTTGCTGCTTTTGAAAAGAGAAAGCTGATAAAGGAGCAGAGAATTATCTGTGTATCACTTTCAAGTGAGGTGAAATCTGACTTTCAGTGGCATGGATATTAAGAATTACCCACACATTTTTCAGAAGAGTTAAGCTTTTTTGTGCGAGCTCAGTTGCTCAGTCATGTCTGACTGTTTGCCACCTTATGGCAAACAGTTTGGCTGCCAAACATCTCTGTCCATGGGATTTTTCAGGCAAGAATACTGAAGTGGGTTGCCATTTGGAACTCCAGGGGATCTTCCCAATCCAGGAATCGAACTCGCCTTTCCTGAATTGCAGGCAGATTCTTTACCACTGCTCCAGCCACCTGAGAAGGCTTAATGTAAGCTTTACCTTCCTTTAAAGCAAGCAAAACTCTAAGAATGATCTTTAACATTAACAATGAAAGTTTAGACTGTGAGCTTTTCCTTGGTACCATTATAATATGCTTCTTTCAGAGATTTCTGGATGGCTTTGGTTATAACAGTGAGATATTAAAGCAATATGATTAAGATTTGAACTCTGGTCTTTATAATCCATAGCTTCACAAGAGTGGCAAGTGTTTAGGCTGAACAGAAAATAAGAAGCAAACTAAAAAACCACAATGCAATTTCAAACATATGAAACTGCTGCTGCCGCCTAATGGTTAGCCTTGCTCAACATCTGTCTTTCCCAACTTCTTATGATTCCCTTCCAACTATGGGAACCACAGGAATTGACTCCAGGCAAACAAAGCCCTGGACGTGTGATGGTAATCTTTGCCACAAAATAAATGAGTTGGTCTGGAAAACCTCAGTTTCAGAAGGAGACTTTCACTTTTTGTTAGTATATTCTAATATTTTCTGAGATACCTACTTAGGAGGACTCAGTGAGGTTATGTACTGGGTGAAAAAGAGGAGAGATACATAGTATTTCCTAGAAAATTTAGAAAAATATGTTTATCTGAATATTATTTTTTCAGTTGTTTTTGTTCCAAACTCTTAACACAGTGCTAGAGATACAAGTTTAGCTATCCAAAAAATATACGTCTTTAAAAAATTCAAATCTGTCTGGGAACCATGAAATCTGCTGATCTCTCATAGTTTCTCAGAGCACTGGAGGGAGCCCAGCAGCTGTCAGAGGTAGGGAGGAATAGAGCAGCGATAGTCTTCTGCCCTTCCCTCCTCAGCCACAGTCTCAGCTCCCAACTCAGTTTTACAGATATGGAAACAGATGCTCTAGACATCTGAGCAGCAAGATATGCAATTAGTAATTAATAGACTCCAGATTCAAATCCAACAGGCCCCAACCTGCAAACTGCAATATATCTATTTCTTTATGCTGCTCTCTCATTGGAAAATACCTTAAGGGGGGATGAGAACAGAGAACACTAAAATGTAGTAACAAACACCAAGACCCAATTTCCTTGTTTTGGAATTTTCCATAGTCAACCCTGGGCTTCCCAGGTGGCTCAGTGGGTAAATAATCCACCTGCAGTGCAGGAGACAGGAGATGTTTGATCCCTGGGTCAGGAAAACACCCTGGAGGGGGAAATGGGAATCCAATTCAGTATTGTTGCCTGGAGAATCCCATGGCCAGAGGAGCCTGGTGGGCTGCAGTCCATGGGTGGCAAAGAGTTGGACATGACTGAGCAGCTGAGCACATAGTCAGCCCCATATAGTCCCCAAAACCCAAAAGAATAATGAAAGGTAATAGAAACCACAGATTATTTGAGAGCAAATTAGGGCCAAATAAAAAAACCTCAATATGTTATTTTTCATTGAGATTTCCTTCATTTATTTTTTTTAATTAATTAATTAATTTATTTATTTTTTATTTTTTATTTTTTTTAAATTTTAAAATCTTTAATTCTTACATGCGTTCCCAAACATGAACCCCCCTCCCACCTCCCTCCCCACAACATCTCTCTGGGTCATCCCCATGCACCAGCCCCAAGCAAGCTGCACCCTACGTCAGACATGGACTGGCGATTCAATTCTTACATGACAGTATACAGGTTAGAATTCCCATTCTCCCAAATCATCCCACCCTCTCCCTCTCCCTCTGAGTCCAAAAGTCCGGTATACACATCTGTGTCTTTTTTCCTGTCTTGCATACAGGGTCGTCATTGCCATCTTCCTAAATTCCATATATATGTGTTAGTATACTGTATTGGTGTTTTTCTTTCTGGCTTACTTCACTCTGTATAATCGGCTCCAGTTTCATCCATCTCATCAGAACTGATTCAAATGAATTCTTTTTAACGGCTGAGTAATACTCCATTGTGTATATGTACCACAGCTTTCTTATCCATTCACCTGCTGATGGACATCTAGGTTGTTTCCATGTCCTGGCTATTATAAACAGTGCTGCGATGAACATTGGGGTACATGTGTCTCTTTCAATTCTGGTTTCCTCGGTGTGTATGCCCAGCAGTGGGATTGCTGGGTCATAAGGTAGTTCTATTTGCAATTTTTTAAGGAATCTCCACACTGTTCTCCATAGTGGCTGTACTAGTTTGCATTCCCACCAACAGTGTAGGAGGGTTCCCTTTTCTCCACACCCTCTCCAGCATTTATTGCTTGCAGATTTTTGGATCGCAGCCATTCTGACTGGTGTGAAGTGGTACCTCATTGTGGTTTTGATTTGCATTTATCTAATAATGAGTGATGTATGGAAATACAAAAAACCTCGAATAGCCAAAGCAATCTTGAGAAAGAAGAATGGAACTGGAGGAATCAACTTGCCTGACTTCAGGCTCTACTACAAAGCCACAGTCATCAAGACAGTATGGTACTGGCACAAAGACAGACATATAGATCAATGGAACAAAATAGAAAGCCCAGAGATAAATCCACACACATATGGACACCTTATCTTTGACAAAGGAGGCAAGAATATACAATGGAGTAAAGACAATCTCTTTAACAAGTGGTGCTGGGAAAACTGGTCAACCACTTGTAAAAGAATGAAACTAGATCACTTTCTAACACCGTACACAAAAATAAACTCAAAATGGATTAAAGATCTAAATGTAAGATCAGAAACTATACAACTCCTAGAGGAGAACATAGGCAAAACACTCTCAGACATAAATCACAGCAGGATCCTCTATGATCCACCTCCCAGAATTCTGGAAATAAAAGCAAAAATAAACAAATGGGATCTAATTAAAATTAAAAGCTTCTGTACAACAAAGGAAAATATAAGCAAGGTGAAAAGACAGCCTTCTGAATGGGAGAAAATAATAGCAAATGAAACAACTGACAAACAACTAATCTCAAAAATATACAAGCAACTTCTGCAGCTCAATTCCAGAAAAATAAACGACCCAATCAAAAAATGGGCCAAAGAACTAAATAGACATTTCTCCAAAGAAGACATACGGATGGCCTTCATTTATTTTTTTCTCAAAGGAAAAGTATTGTGAAAATGAATGTAAAAATTATAACTATGTCCACTAGTATTTTAAGTATCATGAGATCAAGGTATTTATGTTACTTAATGGTATATCATCAGTACCTGGAATGGTGTTGGTCATCTAATATATCAGCAATAGCTATAAGTGAAATACATGAATAAATCCAGAGTGATTTAATCATTTTTTCCTACTCAAGTTAAACATCAGACAATTATGTCTATGGACTCATTCCCATCAAATTTGTGGCTTTATCTGGAGCACATCTGAAGGTAATAGTAAATTTATCTAGCCTAGTAGGTAGTCTGGAATTAATCTTGTGAACTTATTAGGTGAACCATAAGCTCATGTTGCCGTTAACCCACGCTGATCCATCTAAGCAGAATATTTTTACCTTAACTTGAGCTGTGTAAGTCATGCTTATATGAATAGGTACATTAGAGGATCAGAAATCTGTCCTGTTCCATAGAAAATGAATTTATATGCAGGTCAGGAAGCAACAGTTAAAACTGGACATGAAACAGCAGACTGGCTCCAAATAGGAAAAGGAGTACGTCAAGGCTGTATATTGTCATCCTGCTTATTTAACTTCTATGCAGAGTACATCATGAGAAACGCTGGGCTGGAAGAAGCACAAACTGGAATCAAGATTGCTGGGAGAAATATCAATAACTTCAGATATGCAGATGATGCCACCCTTATGGCAGAAAGTGAAGAGGAACTAAAAAGCCTCTTGATGAAAGTGAAAGAGGAGAGTGAAAAGGTTGGCTTAAAGTTCAACATTCAGAAAACTAAGATCATGGCATCTGGTCCCATCACTTCATGAGAGATAGATGGAGAAACAGGGGAAACAGTGAAAACTGTGTCAGACTTTATTTTTGGGGGCTTCAAAATCACTGCAGATGGTGATTGTAGTCACAAAATTAAAAGCTGCTTACTCCTTGGAAGAAAAGTTATGACCAACCTAGATAGCATATTGGAAAGCAGAGACATTACTTTGCCAACAAAGGTCTGCCTAGTCAAGGCTATGGTTTTTCCAGTGGTCATGTATGGATGTGAGAGTTGGACTGTGAAGAAGGCTGAGTGCTGAAGAATTGATGCTTTTGAACTGTGGTGTTGGAGAAGACTCTTTTTTTTGTTTTTTTTTTACTTTATTTTACTTTGCAATATTGTATTGGGTTTTGCCATACATGAACATGAATCCACCACGGGTGTACATGAGTTCCCAATCCTGAACCCCCTCCCACCTCCCTCTGCATACCATATCTCTGGGTCATCTCAGTGCACCAGCCCCAAGCATCTGGTATCCTCTGTCGAACCTAGACTGGCGATTCGTTTCTTACATGATATTATACAAGGAGATCCAACCAGTCCATTCTAAAGGAGATCAGTCATGGGTGTTCTTTGGAAGGAATGATGCTAAAAACCTGAAAATCTAGTACTTTGGCCACCTCATGCGAAGACTTGACTCATTGGAAAAGACTATGAGGCTGGGAGGGATTGGGGGCTGGAGGAAAAGGGGACGACAGAGGATGAGATGGTGGGATGGCATCACGGACTCGATGGATGTGAGTTTGAGTGAACTCCAGGAGTTGGTGATGGACAGGGAGGCCTGGCAGGGTGTGATTCATGTGGTCGCAAAGACTCGGACACGACTGAGTGACTGAACTGAACTGACTGAACTGAAGGGGGGAAAGGGGCCAGTGGGATAATTTAGGAGTTTGGGATGAACAGATACACTACTATATATACAATAGAAAACCAACAAGGACCTACTGTATAGCATAACAGACTATATTCCATATCTTTTAATAGCCTACAATGGAAGAGAATCTGAAAAAGAATACTTATGTATATGTACATATGTTTATAAATGAATAACTTTACTGTATACCTGAAGTTATGCAAATTATAAATCAACTATTAGTGACTCCGAGGGTAAAGCGTCTGCTCCAATGCAGAAGACCCGGGTTCGATCCCTGGGTCGGGAAGATCCCCTGGAGAAGGAAATGGTAACCCACTCCAGTATTCTTGCCTGGAGAATCCCATGGACGGAGAAGCCTGGTAGGCTACAGTCCATGGGGTCACAAGAGTCGGACATGACTGAGCGACTTCAACTTCACCTTCACCTTCATACTTCAATAAAAGGTTGTTTATTTTGGAAAAACAAACAAACAAACAAAAACTTCTATCCTACTGGATAAAGCTTTGATCTCCACTGTACCTTCACCTTATTTTCACAAAACCTGGACTGCTCTTGCATTCCAGCAACTGACTGGTTTGCCATCTTGCTAGAGACACCTTCTACCACACCTTATTCATCTTGAGAAACTCATTGAGCTACATGCAAAGTGAGAGTGAAAGTCAATCATTTGTATCTGACTCTTTGCAATCCCATGGACTATACAGTCCATGAAATTCTCCTGGTCAAAATACTGGAGTGGGCAGCCATTCCCTTTTCCAGGGGATCTTCACAACCCAGGGACCAAACCCAGGTCTCCCACAGAGCAGGCAGATCCTTTACTGTCTTAGTCACGAGGGAAGCCAATGGTGAATATCTTAAGATAAATATCATATTCGTAAGATATTCATCTTAAGAAACACATTAGACTACATGCAAAGACTTATATTATTTAATGCATTTACATTTTCCCCTAAATATTAAATTCCTCAAAAGCAATAACGTTTGCTTTTTTAATCCATGCATTAAATGACCATTTACAACTTTATCTTTCCTTGAATGTAGACACACTCCAAATACAATTTTCTCCCTCCAGGTGCACTTTGAAACATGCATCATTCTTTGAAGAGTCGGGAGTGGGAACTCATGTACACCTGTGGTGGATTCATGTCAATGTATGGCAAAACCAATACAGTACTGTAAGTAAAATAAATACATAAATAAATAAATAAATAAAAACAAGCAAATTAAAAAAACAGTGTTGGATGGAATCACAAGCTGTCCCTTCCCTGCCATGTTCAGTTCAGGCAGTGGGGATCTCCTCCCTGGGGCTGGGGACTTGAGGGGTTGTGGTGTGAAGCCACCAAATACTTTCAGTATACTCAACTAGTTTGATTATAACTTAATAAAAAATATAATAGCATCTTTAAAAGCTTAGTAATACAACATAATCAGAGAAGGCAATGGCAGCTCACTCCAGTACTCTTACCTGGAAAATCCCATGGATGGAGGAGCCTGATAGGCTGCAGTCCATGGGGTCGCTAAGAGTCGGATAGACTGAGCGACTTCACTTTCACTTTTCACTTTCATACATTGGAGAAGGAAATGGCAACCTACTCCAGTGTTCTTGCCTGGAGAATCCCAGGGATGGGGGAGCCTGGTGGGCTGCCATCTATGGGGTCGCACAGAGTCGGACATGACTGAAGTGACTTAGCAATACAATGTAATATGCCATTTGTTGAAACATTTCAAAAGAGAATTAGTGTCATGTCAATTAAAACATGTCAATTTTAAAAGAGAATTAATTTGTTTTTAAAATTCCAAAAGCCTTAACGCTGTAGTCAGGAGAAAGGAAGTGGAAAGAACTACAAAATATACTTAAGGAAATGAGTCAATAGCTTACTGAATGATTTCAACTTAGAAAATATATTTAATATATTTAATTGTTGAATTTAATTTTACATTGAGAATAATTGTGTACCTGGTGTTTTCCCCTTCAGATAACATTCTTGGTTAAATATAGAGGGGAAAATAAACATATAAAAAGTAAGTTTCCCAAACCAAATGAAAGTGGCTTACAGCAGTCCTGGAAGAGCACATTTACCTCCTGGCCTTTGCTATCAACGTGGTTTATAAGTCCTTTCCTCTCAACTACTAAAAACTTTATGATGGTCTTTGTTATGAAGTTTTCTAAATTTTATTTTTCTATGTCATGTCCAAGTGATACAAAAATAAAATGAAATATCAATTATCTAACTATTTATAACAAATACTTGGAATAAATCTGGATATAGGGGAACACGCATCATTGATCAAGAGCTTTCCTTTATTTGTGTTAGGACCAAACTGAAGCCAGGACAGGCTCTAAGGGGCGGGCTAGGCCTGAGAAAAGCTGAGGCTCTGGGAGTTCCGGCAGGCAGTGTAGCTCGACCAATCAGAAAAAAATCCCTGTAGCCCCCCGCCCACGCCAGACCTGAGCCAATCCGGATAGGGATGCGAGGTTTAAAAGTCCCGTGCGTGCGTATGGTTTAACCAATCAGCTATGCTGTTACAGAAACAAAGAACCGTCTGTATAAAAGTATATGTGATTCAGAGTCGGGGCCTTTGTCTGATTCCACTGTGCTGGATGAAACATGGGTCCTGGCTTGAGCTAGTAATAAACCCCTTTATGCTTTTGCATTGCTGTGGACATCTTATTCTCTCAGTTTTGGGGACTCGGACTCTGGGCATAACATTTGTAGATATTTAGAATTAGGTGTATACAGTCACTGTGTGGCTAGAATGCCATCAGAGTTTTAGCTGGCATATAAAGAAGTAATAATGCAATTTCAAAAAATGCATTTTAAAATTTAGTTCATAAGTTCAGTATTTCACTCCAAGGTGATTGATGTAAAATACAAGTTCTGCAACATAAGACCTGTTGTGTGGCTAAAAAAGCAGTCAAGTAGTCTAAACCAATCAACTTTATAATACACAGTTCAGACTATATATTATGTTTTTTTTAAATATACAGTTCAGATTGCTTTACAGCCAGCAATTCTTTCATATATATTTAATTTTCAATAGGTTGATTGTTTGACCACACCTTCACATCAGCTCTGATAGCTGAATTAGGTGGTGTTGAGCCCTGCAATCCAATCATTACAGCCCTGAAATGATTTATTTTACACCCTCAAAACAAACCCTTTCAGCTCCTCAACTGCGGTTTAGCATATGTGAATGCAGCCTCTATGAATGACTAGTCACTACATAATTTAGGTGCAAAAGAATAACCATTATGACATTCAGATCCTTATCATTATGTTGCATTTCCTGTGTTTATTTCACCGTAGCTGGGAGAGCTGCCTTATAACAGCTCATCAAAATAAAACCTTCAAAGGTATCAATCACAAAACCCCATATTTGGTTTTGCGTGTGGAGATTTTAGACATGTATTAGAAATCTTTAGCTTTTGGCAAGTTAACAATAGAGTGAGCCCCATGTATAATTGATAGTTAGATAAAATTTGTCTTCAATGTCTTCATATTACACTGACAATTCATTTTCTTCTTGTCTCCACTGCCCAGATGAAACACTTTTTCTTTCATGCCATGCAGAAAAGTTTTGAAATACTGTTTTTACTTGTTCATTTCAAATTTGATATAAAATGACTATGATTTTAATAGTAGTGAAGGATAAGTTTTACTGAATATTATATATTATAAACTTTAGTTCTTTAATTGGATTTTATGATTACCTCAGAGTAACATATTTAGCTCATTCAATTTAATGGAAATGTTGCCGTATAATCCAATTGACAAAGACAGTCCTCTTTGTCAAATCAATTAGCCAAATAATTTTTTTGTCAAAAAGAATTAGACTTTATTTTTAACATTATTATATATGTTCATATATGATAAATATATATAGGTGGCTCAGACAGTAAAGAATCTGCCTGCAATGCAGGAGACTTGGATTCACTTCCTGGGTTGGGAAGATCCCCTGCAGAAGGGAATGGCTACCTATTCCAATATTCTTGCCTGAAGAATCCAATGGACAGAGGAAACTGGTGGGCTAGTCCATGGGGTCACAAAGAGTCAGACACAGCTAAGTGACTAACACTTTCAAATTTAATGTATATATATATGTATGTGTATATATATATGTATATACACACACATATATATATAGTGTAAACTTCCTCACTTTTGAATTTCAGCCATAAGATAGTTAAGGAAGAAAGTGAGTAATGCCATGAAACATTGCCTGGAGTGGGGTCACAGGAATAAAGTTGGACATAGACCCCATGAAACTATCTTTGCCTGGCTTTTACTGAGAAGCACATTACTTTGTTTGCTGCCCTGGAGATTTTTAGATCCTGGGCTGCAAAGATTCTCCATGGAAGGAAATATGCCTTCTTTCTTAATGACATAGAATGGCAATTTAAAAAGGGAGCTGAGATAGGAGAGTTGACAGAATAAAAATGCTTTCTTTGCTGTCGTTGTTCAGTTGCTAAGTTGTGTCTGACTGTAGCCCACCAGGCTCCTCTGTCCATGGATTCTCCAGGCAAGAATACTGAAGTGGGATGCCATTTCCTTCTCCAAGGAATCTTCCCAGCCCAGAGATTGAACCCATGTCTCCTACGTTCCTAGGCAGATTCTCTCCTAGGCAGATCTCTCCCAGGCAGATTCTCTACCACTGAGCAACCAGGAGAGCCTCAGAATTGTTTCTTAAGGAAGAACAAAAATGGGAAAGAATAACATGGAAGTTGAGGATCTAAACATCAATTCCTTCAATGATCCTGATGTCCACCATATTCACATATCCTTGGGTGTGTGTATATCCAAATTGTAGACCACTCTAGGAGATCAATGGTCTTTGATTTTCCTAAAACATATATATATATATATGTAACATGTATATTTCCTAATCTTGATCAATTGTAGAGTTCTTTATTTGCTATTATTATATAAGTTTCAGGTATGAAATTGAAAAAAACTCAGTTGTTAAATCTTAAAAATATGCATTCAATATACATGAACATAACAGACATTGTTCTAGCTGCTTGGGTTAAATGATTGTGGTAGACTTTACTATTGTTTTCAATTATCCACTCCTCCTGTATAAAAGAATTGTCTGTGCTCAGACTTAACCATGAATTCTTGTAAGTCAGTCTTGTACAAAGCATACTGAGTGAGCCCATTATGTGTCTTAGCCAAGGAGAAGCTTTACAATTTTTGCTGAATGTCTTGGTAGTGTGCTCTGCTTTCTACAATAAGCACATCCCAGAAAATGGTTACATTTTTCCTATATCTCCTCAATCTGGTCTGAGAAGCTACATACATCACAGAACCCAGCAGGATCCAGCAGAGCCTTGGCTGACCCACAGCCCTCATGTAACTTGAATAACAAAACAAATATTTTGGCAGATACCACTGAAATTTGTTAGCTATGCAACATTTTTTTTGCAACTTTAATAAGAAATTTACTAAGAGATGCAAAGAACAAAATAAACAATATTCCTACTCTCATGGAGGTTACAGTTTACATATGGTTAGCATATTATAAAAAAATAATTAGCATGTGGTCAATTATGACAATGTAAGTGCTTATTCCTATGCTTTTTAATTTGTGTTTTTTTAAAAGCTTTTTTTGATTGGTCTTTTTCAAAGTTGCAGGAAACAAAAGCAATATTTGCATAATATGGATGAAATTTACGTTTGAATTCTTTGTACTGATCACAATTCCACTTGAAGCAATAATAACAAACAAAATATGTTGTAACCCAACAAGTTAATTCATCTTGCAATGAAGAAAAGAATCTATTTGGAGAAAGGAAAAGAGAAAGAAGGTTGAACTGTGCATGGAACTCTTAAGTAAATACAAAATATGAAAGTATTAGGCTGAATGAAATTATTTTGTCCTTGCTTAGACTGTGAGGTTGTTTAAATCCTAGTCCAGAAATTTTTTCTCTTCCTTCTGGACATTTACCTCTCCTGTGTGCCAAAATCCCTTCATTCAATTCACCTTTATTGGGTGTCTTTGATGTACCATGTTTATTCCTATATGGCCTTATTGTTCCTGGAGTCACAAGTGTCTAGGAAGTTTAAATGTTTTATAAGTTTCCTTCTTATTATACATTTCCTGTTTTTTATAATGGGTTTTATGAGGTTAATGCCGCAATCTTAATACCAGAATTTTGAGGAATAATTCATTCAAAATCAGTATTATTATGTGTATGGCATTGACATCAGCATGACTGATACAGGGAAAAAAAAGGGGAGGTGAGGGGAGGTCTCAGGAAAGTCAGGAGAGTTCTTGTCTTTATACAGCTTACATTCTAGAAGTCAAAGGAAGAGAGGAATAAATGGAAAAAGGAAGTTATAAAAATTCTGTACACATACAAGCACAGATAAAAATAAGTTTCAATTTTTAATTGTTTGGTGGGCAAATGCTTTGCTGAGAAATTGATAATTAAGTGCCCAAAGAGTGTGAGGCAGCAAGCCCTGTAGGATTCTAGAGGAAATGAATGTCAAGCAGAGGATACAGCGTGTGTATTAAAAGGTCGTGCTGTGGGAGCATGTCTAACAGAATAGAAATAGAATGGAATGAGCATGGGAAAGGGCAGATGACTTAGAGAACAAGGAATTACCTCACATGGGGTCTTGAAGGCCAGTGTAAGCATTTGGCTATGACCATCAAGAAGGCTGAGTGCTGAAAAATTGATACTTTTGAACTGTGGTGCTGGAGAAGACTCTTGAGAGTCCCTTGGACAGCAAGGAGATCAAACCAGTGAATCCTAAAGGAAATCAGTCCTGAAAATTCACTGGAAGGACTGATACTGGAGCTGAAGCTCCAATACTTTGGCCACATGATGTGAAGAGCTGACTCATTAGAAAAGACCCTGATGCTGGGAAAGACTGAAACCGAGAGGAGAAGGGGGCAACAAGGGATGAGATGGTTGGATGGCATCACTGACTCAATGGACATGAGTTTGAACAAACTCTGGGAGATAGTGAAGGACAAGGGAATCTGGCGTGATGCAGTCCATGGGGTCAGACATGACTTAGTGACTGAACAACAACAAGAGGCCACTTCACTTCAGTTCAGTTCAGTCGCTCAGTCATGTCTGACTCTGTGACCCCATTAACCACAGCACGCCAGGCCTCCCTGTCCGTTACCAACTCCTGGAGTTTACCCAAACCCATGTCCATTGTGCAGGTGATGCCATCCAACCATCTCATCCTCTGTCATCCCTTCTCCTCCTGCCCTCAATCTTTCCCAGCATCAGGGTCTTTTCGAATGAGTCAGCTCTCTGCATATCAGGTGGCCAAAGTATTGGAGTTTCAGCTTCAACATCAGTCCCTCCAAAGAACACCCAGGACTGATCTCCTTTAGGAGGAGACCACTGGAGGATTTTAAATAGGCAAGTGGCATAATTTTACTTATTTGATAACTTATTTTGACCTTACTTACTTATTTGTTAACTTATTTGACCAGTGTTGAGAAACCACTGAAGTCACGGAGAGTAGTGGAAGCAGAGAGACCCTGATATGGAGAGCTGAATAACTGTAGTAAGAGAAGATGCTGACTTGGTCCAATAAGGCATTAGAATTCCATGACATGCTATCACTTGAATGTGGTCATATTATGTACTTTCTCTTTAGACCATAGAGTTGTCATTTCAGAGATAGGCAAGTGGGATAGGTGAGTGATTAGCTGTAAAAACCGTTTGCTGTAAAATAAACACAAGTTTGAAACATAAAATATTCACTAGAGGATTCAAGGGCCCATAATAGAAACATAAAGTAAAACATTCCTTTAGATAAGGAGTATTGGTTGATTTAGACATAGTAAGTGCATGATTAAATTTTTAAAATGAGCTATATACTTGGAAGTTTAGTTCATGGCCCTGCATTATGCAACTAGGAACGTCATTGAATAAGCACATTAACAAGAGGTTTCTCAGTGTTATAAGGCTATATTTTTTGACACTTTGTACGGATTTAACTATAGCGATAGGTTATTTGCTTTATACTTTTAGCACAGATAGATGTTCCATAATAATATAGAATCTAGTTTATTAATTTTAGGTGAATCATATGTATGTATTCTGCTGTAACTTTTCTCTTATACTACGTTTTACATTTATAAGCTGCATCTCTGGTGATATATTATGTAGATGAGATTCATTTATTTTTACTGTCATTTCATTTCATAATGTATATTTTCCTGTTCTCAGTTTGATAGATCAGTTCAGTTCAGTCACTCAGTCATGTCCGACTCTTTGCGACCCCATGAATTGCAGCATGCCAGGCCTCCCTGTCCATCACCAACTCCCGGAGTTCACTCAGACTCACGTCCATCGAGTCAGTGATGCCATCCAGCCATCTCATCCTCTTGAGTTGTTTCCAATATTTTGGTATTATAAGCTATTCTGTTAATATTCTTGTATGTGTTGCCTGGAACATAATGGTAGAGGATATCATGGTACTTTTCCTAGAGCTGAAATTGTTTGAATGTAAGGCACCTACATCTTCAGCTTTACAAAATCATGCCAAATTGATTGTGAAAGTAAGGGCTTTGGACTTTATGTAGGGGCTTATAGACTACACTCCATTCAGCAGTGTACCTGAGTTCCTGTCATTCACATGCTATGAACACATAATTTTAGCTGTTCTTTCCATTTCCCCCATATGAGTACACATAAGATGATGTAAAGTGAAGTGAAAGTGAAGTCGCTCAGTCATGTCTGACTCTTTGCGACTCCATGGACTGTAGCCTACCAGGCTCCTCTGTCCATACGATTTTCCAGGCAATAGTACTGGAGTGGATTGCCATTTCCTTCTCAGGGGATCTTCCCGACTCAGGGATCGAATGCAGGTCTCCTGCATGGTAGACAGACGTTTTACCGTCTGAGCCACCACTGTGGTTTAATCACAAATTCAATTTATGTTTATTCAGCCTGTGTTTTTAAAAGTGAAAGTGAAAGTGTCAGTCACTCAATCATGTCTGACTTTTCTTCGACCCCATGGAATGTAGCCCAACAGGCTCCTCTGTCCATGGGGATTCTCCAGGCAAGAATCCTGGAGTGGGTTGCCACTCCCTTCCCCAGGGGATCTTCCTACTCTGGGATGGAAGTCTGATCTCCTGCAGTACAGGCAAATTCTTTACCACCTAAGTCACCAGGGAAGCCTGAGTCATGTGTTTTTACTTGATGTAAATATTTTCTTATTTTTAGAAGTTTCTTGCTTTTTATCATATTAATTTTTCCCTGAATTTGTCACTTTATATGTTTGGAATATTAATCCATTGTTGGTTCTATAGTTTTCGGTTGATACCTCCTAGGATATGTCTTGCCTTTTTTGCTTAATGTTTTAAAAAATGCTACATAACACATATAATGGTAGCTCTTTTCAGGTCTCCAAGAATATTTATATTAGATACAATAATACTGGAAGGATATTACTATGACTTTTTAAGGAAGAAAAAGTCCATTTATAGGATAACAGAGCCTTCCAAAGTCAGTAAAAATTTTTTGAAACTCAAATTATGTTCTAGGCCATGCTTTTTGGTCATGCTTTAGAACATGTTATTTCAGAGCATTCCCTTTAGAATAAATATTTTTTCTTTTGTGAAGGTTGGATCCAGCTGGTATTTTTTTAACTTCTTGGAATGTTTGACATATTAACTGAATCTCTTGACTCTAGAATTTTGATTATAATTTCCTTAGTTACTTCCTATTGGCACTCAAGCAAGCACAATCAATATATCTTTGCTTACAACCAAACCACACTGGGCTTCCCTGGTGGCTCAGTCAGTTAAGAGTCTGCCCATAAAGGGGGAGACTTGGGTTCAATCCTGGGTAGGGAAGATCCCTTGGAGAAGGGAACAGCTTCTCATTCCAGTATTCTGGCCTGGAGAATTCCAGGCACAGAGGAGCAGGGAGGGTTACAGTCCATGGAGTTGCAAAGAGCTGGACACAACTGAGCAACTTCCTTCAGTTTCACTTTTTACTTTCACTTTCACAATCCATTAGACCAATAAAGTTTGTAGTTATAAGTGCAGCACAAAACTAAAAAAAAAATCATATAATTTTGTCATTTGATTTGTGCTAGAGCTACTGAGGTAAAATTAAATTTTAATGTTTTAAATGTTGTAAATACCATAAAAATTGGATCATTATTCCATCCAGTAGTTCAATATTAAGTGTAGCTTTTCTCTTTAAAATGAATAAAGACTGTGTATAAACTAAGTTGACTCATGTAATACAATGTCTCAGTTCAGTTCAGTCGCTTAGTCGTGTCCGCCTCTTTGTGACCCCATGAATTGCAGCACGCCAGGCCTCCCTGTCCATCACCAACTCCCAGAGTTCACTCAGATTCACATTCATCGAGTCAGTGATGCCATCCAGCCATCTCATCCTCTGTCATCCCCTTCTCCTCCTGCCTACAATCCCTCCAGCATCAGGGTCTTTTCCAATGAGTCAACTCTTCGCATGAGGTGGCCAAAGTACTGGAGTTTCAGCTTCAGCGTTATTCCTTCTAAAGAAATCCCAGGGCTGATCTTCTTCAGAATGGACTGGTTGGATTTCCTTACAGTCCAAGGGACTCTCACGAGTCTTCTCTAACACCACAGTTCAAAAGCATCAATTCTTCGTCACTTAGCTTTCTTCACATTCCAACTCTCACATCCATACATGACCGCTGGAAAAACCACAGCCTTGACTAGATGGATCTTTGTTGGCGAAGTAATGTCTCTGCTTTTGAATATGCTATCTAGGTTGGTCATAAATTTCCTTCCAAGGAGTAAGCGTCTTTTAATTTCATGGCTGCAGTCACCATCTGCAGTGATTTTGGAGCCCCAAAAGATAAAAAGTCTGACACTGTTTCCACTGTTTCCCCATCTATTTGCCATGAAGTGATGGGACCAGATGCCATGATCTTCATTTTTACTTTTACCCAAAACTTTATTTTTAATAGACAATAGTTTAAAAGAGTAATGAAACATTTTTCTATTAATGAAAATATTATTTATACAAAAAGATGGAACTGTACCATATAACTAAACTCTCTATGTGAGATTTATTGCATATTTTAAATCAAACCAAAAAGTTTAACAATTTGCACCAGTGTTTGCTCCAGAGTTCACATATTTTTAATAAAACCCTTTATTGTGTGTTTGCAGTTGTTTATGTGTCTTCTTCATATGGTCAGCAGCTGGGAGTTATGCAACATCAAGACCATGAAATGTTGTTCTACATCATTCCCAATGCCCTCCTTATGCAAATCATAGCAGTAGCAGAGTTATGAATTTGAGCCTTAGATAAACAATGTATTTTAATGCATTCTAAGGGAAAGGACTTTAGTGTTCTATAATATCAAAACACCTGAGATATTCACAACAGCT
The DNA here is from genome assembly GCF_001704415.2 of Capra hircus. NCBI lineage: Eukaryota > Metazoa > Chordata > Mammalia > Artiodactyla > Bovidae > Capra > Capra hircus. Next base: position 80,289,166 of record NC_030810.1, read on the forward strand.
GTAATACTAAGTGACTGAAAGTCCGAATGTTGGTGTAAAGGGATCCTGGATGCCTATTGCACCACTGTAGGCTATATGGAAAAGCATGCATTTTGGAAATGGACTTTAGTTTGTATCTTGATTCTCCTTCTTACTAGCTGCATAGTTTATTTTAATCTGTAAAACAGGACATTTATTGGTAGTCTGGTTAGGCTACAGTACCCAGATCCCTATAAATCTAAGTAGCTTATTAAGTTACCAGGCTGTGTGTCTGTCATGAATTGACAGATTTCATCATATTTGCTATCGTATCTGCTCAGTCTGTGACATCATCTGATGCAGAAACCATTATTTCAAAAGTTGTGATTAGCTAAAGCAGAGGAAAAGAGCTTTCACAAATAAATGATTCAGTCTAGAAGTGACCATCACTGACTACACGGTCCCACTCAATCGTGGTGTAATCTGAAAGAGTAATCTTTTTATCTACCTTCAAAGCAAATACCTCCAAATACAAGATGAAACATGAAGGATCGTTATGGGGTTATCGAGAATTCATTAATATTTTGCACAAAGTTTCTGGCATGCCATCTATTAAATACAATAGTAGATGTGTGGAAGCATTCTTCGTTAAGGAATATTGGCATTAGGAAGAAAGGATAAAATGATATCATCCAGGAGTAGATTTTTTTATACTTTATTTTCCACCTTATGTTGTTTCTTTTGTGAATATATTTTAAACATATAGAAATAATTTTTTTTCATTTTAAAATATTAAAAATGGCATACTCACCACCACAGTGATAAAGCTAATATAAAAGCTAGAAGTTAAGTCTGAAAATCAGAGGACACATGTTTCCAGACATTCTTTGAATCATTTCTAAATTTATTACATGGCAGGAATTTTTTTTTCTTAAAATTACATTTTAGAGAATAATTCAAATAAAGAAAATCAAACTATAACTGTTATGATTCAATCCTTCAGATGTTTTTGAGGCAACTAGACCCATAAAATTCATTTTTTCCCCAATGCCATGCAATTATTTGCTGGGAGGGGTTGGAAAAGTGTCTCCTTCATTTCTTTTTACCCTGTTGTTGGTGGAACAGCTAGAATGAACACAAATATTTCTGATTTCTAAAAGCTTGTTTTTTTCTAGATAATTCCTTACAGAATTATATGTATAGCACTAAAATTTCTATAATGAGTGAAGAAAATTTGCTGTTACATTTTCAAGCATCTGCATTACTTTGAAAAGCATATTTTAATTCCATTTGTTTTCAATGAATATTTATCATAAACAAAAAATTATAGGTTTATATCAAAAAGTAAGAGTCTTGAAAGATCAAAAATATTTTTTCTATGTCTTGAAAAAAGATTATGTATTTCCACTTTGACCTCCAGATAGATGAGTAACTAATAAATCCAAAAAATAATTACACATGATAAATTATTTAGAATACAGGTTGTTGTTCACTCACTAAGTTGTGTCCTACACTTGCGACCCCAGGTTTCCCTGTCTTTCACCATCTCCCTGACTTTTCTCAAACACATGTCCATTGAGTTAGTGATGCCACCCAACCATCTCATCCTCTGTTGTCCCCTTCTCTTCCCACCTTCTATCTTTCCCATCATCAGGGTCTTTTCCAGTGAGTTGACTCTTTACATCAGGTGGCCAAAGCACTGGAGCTTCAGCTTCAGCATCAGTTCTTCCAATGAATATTCAGGACTGATATCCTTTAAGATTGACTGGTTTGATCTCCTTGCTGTCCAAGGGACTCTCAAGAGTCTTCTCCAGTACCACAGTTCAAAAGCATCAATTCTTCAGTGCTTAGGCTTCTTTATGGTCCAACTCTCACATCCATACATGGCTATTGGAAATACCATAGCTTTGACTATATGGGCCTTTATTGGCAAAGTGATGTCTCTGCTTTTGAATATGCTGTCCTGGTTTGTTACAGCCTCTCTCCCTAGGAGGAAGCATCTTTCATATCATGGCTGTAGTCACCATCCACAGTAATTTTGGAGTCCAAGAAAATAAAATCTGTCATTGCTTCCACTTTTTCACCTCTATCTGCCATGAACTGATGGGACTGGATGCCATGATCTTCATTTTTTGAATTTTTTTTTTGAATTTTTAAAAAATGTTTTGTTTTAAACCAGCTTTTTCATTCTTCTTTTTCACCTTCATCAAGAGGCTCTTTGCTTTCTGCCATTAAAGTGGTATCATCTACATATGTGTGGTTGCTGATATTTCTCTTGGCAATTTTGATACCAGCTTGTGAGTCATCAGCCTGGCATTTTTGCATGACGTACTCTGCAAATAAATTAAAAATAAGCAGATTGCCAATATATAGCCTTGATGTACTCCTTCTCCAATTTGAAACCAGTCCATTATTCCATGTCCAGTTCTAGCTGTTGATTCTTGACCTACCAATTTGATCTCTGATTGCTCTGCCTTTTCTAAATCTGGCTTATACATCTGGAAGTTCTTGGTTCATGTACTGCTAAAGCCTAACTTGAAGGATTTTGAGCATTACCTTGGTAGCATGTGAAATGAGTGCAATTGTACGGTAATGAACATTCTTTGGCATTGCCTTTCTTTGAAATTGGAATGAAAACTGAACTTTTACAGTCCTGTGGCTACTGCTGAGTTTTCCAAGTTTGCTGGCATATTGAGTCCAGCCCTTTGACAGCATCATCTTTTAGGATTTTAAATAACTCAGCTTGAATCCATCACCTCCCCTAGATTTGTTTGTAGCAATGCTTCCTAAGACCCACTTGACTTCACACTCCAGGATGCCTGGCTCTAGGTGAGTGACCACACTATTGTGGTTATCTGGGTTATCAAGACTTTTTTTTGTACAGTTCTGTATATTCCTGCCACCTTTTCCTAATCTCCTTTGCTTCTGCTAGGTCCTTGCCTTTTTTATCCTTTATTGTGGCCATCTTTGCATGAAATGTTTCCAGGTAGCTCCAATTTTCTTGAAGAGATTGTTAGTCTTTCCCATTCTATTATTTTCCTGGAGGAAAAGTTGCTTACAGTAATGTGATAATTGATAATTCAAAACAAACTTAAAAAAATAATCTAAAGCTAACATCATGTTTCATAATGAAAGACTGACTGCATTCCTCATAAAATGAGGTTAAGACAAGGATTTCAGTTTTCATCACTCATTCAACATAACTGTTAATGAGGAAAGAAAAGGAAATAAAAAGCATATAAATAAAAAAGAAGATATAAAACTTTTTTTACAGATGACATTATAATCTACATAGAAAATTCCAGGAATCTACCAATCAATTGTATTTCCATTTATTAGCAATAAAAACATACAAACCAAAATTAAAACCAATACCATTTACAATCACTCAAAAACCAAAATACATACATAAAAATTTAACAAAATATGTACAGTATTAGTATACTGAAAATCACAAAGCTCTGGTAAAAGGAAACAAAAAGAATCTAAGTAAATGAAGATACATAATCATTTAAATAATTTGGAAAACTCAAGGCAGTGAGGATGTTGATGATCACCAGATTAACTTATTGATTTAATGGAAACTTACCAAAATTCCTATAATATATTTACAATGATTTATTTATAATTAAACAGATATTCCTAAAGTTATAGATTCTTTGGGATTTGTAAGCTTTAATATTCAAAAATATAACTGCACTAAATAGCATGATCTTTAATGTAAATTGGGGTGAATTAGTGAATAACCAAAGACTGTTGATATTTGAAGAATGTTTAAGCCTTGTACATCTGTATTTGCAATTTGCTATCCAAGGGTCACCAAATATAGCTGTCAATAGGATCAGCTTCTAAAAGACAAACAGAAGAAATAAGTGAAATACTTAGAAAAACTTTTTCAATTCTAACCTGATTCTTATCAAGGTGTTCTATCAAATTGAATGTGGAGAATAGAATATATAATTATGTGAAGGCAATGGTTCACTAAAAGACAGAATAAAATGTTTTTGTGTAGAAAACAACCAAATAACTGACAGTGACTAAGAAAATTCTCCCCCTCAATCTAGTTATTTCCCTTTGGTTTCATTTCAGTTCCCATGTGACCTGTAGCATTTTTTATCTTGACACATTACAGTTTAAACCTATGAACTCCCAGAGAGTTTAGTGCAGCCAGGATTTATTGCCCCAAAGATAAGAGGATAATTTAGTTTTTCAAATACCTTTTGGATAAATGTTGAGGCAACCTATCACCAACCCAAAATCTCAAATGAAGAACATCTTCAGAAAGTTCTACTTCCATGATATTAAAAAAAGAAGACCATCTGTGACTGGCATTTGATGAGTAAAAGAATTTTTTTGTCTGAAATACTTTTTCTATTTACAAATTGCACAGTGTGAATTTAATTGGGCTGTTAAAATCTGACTCTTAACATTTCAAAATTTATTAAAGTCCAGAGAATTGTGAATTCATCACATGACAAACTTTTTGTTTGTTTGATTATCCCCCTAGTTCTTTCTCTTGCTCTCCAAATGACTAGTCAGTGGAAGCTAGCAAAAGAGGGTGAGTTTATATTGATTTATCTTTATGATAACAAATAACTAGTTAATGGACAGCAGAGCCAAGAACTAAATATGGCTCTAAAATTTAAAATAAATAATGAAAGAGATTACCTAATAAATTATGATTACTAGCTGAGTTTCAGGTCACAAGGGTTAAGATCACTCATATATTCTTCAATTTAGGGAGAACAGAATTAGCAGCTTGAGAACACAGGCTTAAAAAAAAAAATCTGGGTTTGAGTTGTATCTCTGCCATTCACACGCTGTGAACATGGATAGTTCATATTCCATTCCAAGAATCGTTTTCCCACACTATAACAGTGCATGGTAAATGAGACCAGTTTCATAGAGTTATTGTCAGATTTAAGTGGCTTAATCTACTATAGCATTTGATAAAAGATCTAACAAAAAATTTACTCAATAAATCTTAGCTATTTTGAGTCCTATGTATTCCCCAGGAGTATGGGAAATGTAAAATTTTCTAGCTATAATGAACACACTCTAGTTAGTCTGCTCTTGACTGACACTTAATTCAGTGGCTTTTGGGAAAAAATAATTAAGGAGAACAAAACACTGGTGATTTTATTAACAAATTAACCTGTTCATGTGCAAATCTGAGTTCATCATTTCCAAAACATTTGTCTCTAATTATACAGCTATGGCATTAATAGTTTTTCTATGAGAAAGTTGAGAGTGGAATTGAACAAAGTATGGGGTTAATGTTTCAGCTAGACAATAAAAATTATTATGGACCTAATCACATTATGAAAGTTAGTACATGTTTTTTATGGAAAATTTGAAGTTCAGAAAGGAGAAAATAAGATGTATTTACTATAATTTACGGCCTGCTAGGTTTTGTTTTTAAAGATTATTTTTTCTTTTTTCATGAGCACTTTTTCATGTTTTTGTCAATGAAATCCTCATTTTTAATGGCTGTATAACGAGTCCAATGAATTCTGAAAACTATATACAAGTTGCTTAGTGTCTCGGAATCTTAGTTTCCTTGTCTGCAGCATGGTGATGAAAACAACCATCCCAAAGTTTTATTGTGGGTGCTAAATGAGGTAGTGCTTGTGAAAAAGCTGTAGCGGTAAGCTAGAAATTGCAACACAAATGTTACTTAGTATTAGCTCTATTTCTTGATAAGGGGAAATCCTGATGGGGTGGATATTAGCAGAAAAAAGACCAGCTTTAACTGCTATTTTGAAGTGATTTCCTGCTTCAAGAGGAGGAATGGATTTTATTGGTTTTTCTTGTTTGTTTTTTTCTTATGAGTTAATATTTGCTACCATATAATTAGAATAAATCCTCCAAAAGGTAGGAAAAATGTCAAAGTCTGCAAATAGGCAGAGAAGAAGTAGGAAGATTTACATCAAGTGGTCACCACCATTTTAAAGATTATAAAATATTAATTTGGATTCTTTAAAATATTTTAACATTCTTATACTTGTATTTTAATTTTTTAATGTTTTGAGACATATTTTGATTTAGAGAGCCTCAAAAAGCAGGGTCCATCTTCCATTCTACTCTTATTCCTACATTTCTTTGATCTTAATAAAATCAATATTCAAGAGTAGGGGAGATACTGTAATTTTATAAATATGGATGAATGTTTCAAAAAGTGTTTTACTTCCAAAAACCTCTTGATAGAATTCATGCCATAGTAAAATATAGAAAAGAACATTAGGGTGGTTTTTGGTCTACTGCTTCTTGGGAAGTTATGCTTCAAAAGGTTGAAATATGTCAGAGAGCAATACCCAGTTTTATTGCTAAGCACCACAATCCACTTTTCTTGGTAAAGTTCAACACGATGAAAAGCAATTCTTGTGTACCACAGGCAAATCATAAGAATGCATTAGACTGCATGATAGAAGACCTACGTTCGACCATCAGTTCTGCTAGTTCTGCTACCAGTTTGGGCAATGACTAACAGCAAGCAAGTATAAAAGGCATTTGTTTATAATGAGAGTCAAATCCCACCTCATACATACAAGGTGTTTTGCAGTCATTTGTCATTTCAACCAGAATTTATTGCAGTCTTTTCTGTCTCTACCTCAAGCATATAGTTTTTTTTTCCCCTGATTTATATGGTCCTCATTAAACTCCTCTAAATCTTCCCTAAATGTATTATATCACCACCATCCTTTCTTTTTCCAACCTGTCTTTCTTCTTTTAAGGAGACATAAAAATGTACTACAAAAGTAAGCTGGAACTAAATTCATTTCCTGAAATTACAACTTGGCTCTCATGAAGGCCACTGAGAGTAACTCAACATTTCTCTGTAGTTTGTGAAGAAAAATTGTGAAAGATAGGGAAGATTTCTTTTTTCTCCTTACCTGAATATTTTAGAAGAAAATACTAAGGGTTTATATGTAGACAGAAAAACAACACTGTTTGAATATCACATTTTGAAAGTTGCTCAGTCCTGTCTGACTCTTTGTGACCCCATGGACTATACAGTCCATGGAATTCTCAAGGCCAGAATGCTGGAGTGGGTAGCTATTCCCTTCTCCAGGGAATCTTCCCAACCCAGGGATCGAACCCAGTCTCCCGCATTGCAGGCAGATTATTTACCATCTGAGCCATCATTCTACTTGAGGAAATATGAGTTAAAGAGGGCAAACAATTAAAAACCATGAAACCTCACACATAGTTGATGAGTCAACAAGTATTTATAGAGTGGCTAATAAGTAGCTAACCATCTGCTCAACTGTGTGGTCCAGAGGAGGACTGTAGGAGTTAAGAGCAGAGAGTACCTACATGATCTACTACACTTCCAAAATGTTTGTTTTAAATATTATGAGCTCCTATGAAGAGTGTTTGGTATGTTGGCCAGAAACCAAACCAGTCAGCTGCTTTGAAGACAGCTAGTTTTTCTAAATTAATTCTGTAATAAAGGCAGAGAACCCAAGATGGAGCAAAAACAGAGATAATGAGTCCATTAAATGAGACCACACTCATTGTCTGAATGAGTACTTGCACTTGCATCTGAAGAAGTTTCCAAAGGATGCAAGCTTGCTTAATTTGGAAAAGCCTCAGAGAAAGAGTAGCATTTGGGCCCAGCTTCAATAATCTCATGCTCTCTGAGCTACAAATTGTTGCATTAATTTAATAGGTTTGTCACATTCTTTTTATACTTTCCCAAATGTTTTTAAGTCATATTCTCTTAACATGAATTCAAATAAATTTTGTTGTGATTCCTTTTTGGATGCTGACACCTCTAAATTTTTCTATGAAAAGTAAGGAGTTGATCAAGGCATTGCTTTTTGCTCAGCTCTTGGCACTTTGTGAGCCCTAAATAAACTAATCTAGGGTTGGGTGATATAGAATGACATTAAACTTGGTGTGCTTTACACTCTGTTAGCAACAGTTGATTTGCTGAGTTTTGCTGACTAATCACTAATGTTCATTTTCAGTAATTGAGTTGAGAATTGCTCCTATAGCTCCTCTCTCATATTCTTCAAGATCAAACATGCTATGTGAAAAGTAGAAGTAGCCACATATTAATAGTCCAAGAAATTCTTTAGGCACTATTTGGCTCATTCCCCACTGCCCTCTTCCTACCTGATTTTCTTGTTTCTATCCTGTGTCCTTATACATAATTTTTTCTCTTTCTTTGCCCTGAAATTGATAAACAACTTGAATATGTTACTCAGATGTTAGTTTTGATTTTGGTTTTGCTTGTGAATATTGCCCCTTGAATCACCCATTTCAGCAAAATCCAAGCAAAATCAACTCAGCATCTCCTCAGTTCCATTCCACCCATAACTCAGGGAAAAACAGCTCAGGTGTCCAGATTGCCTGGAATTAAAGAAACTGACAGGTTTGTTCCAGGATTGTAATCCCCCTGAGAGTGCCCCATAGTGCCTGCAGGGACAAAAAAAAAAAAAAAAAAATTGCTTTCTCCTTTTCCTAAGGTCTAACAGTTATACCATAGTCCTTAAAGTATTCCTAAATCAGCATGTCCTGATGAGGTTTTATACATGTAACAATAATCTCTGTAAAAGACTTGTAAATGGTTCTTCCCTTGATATCTATTAATTTAAAAAATTCATTCAGAATAGTTAAAATACATTTTCTGGGATCTTGAGAACTAATCCTGATTAACCATGGTTTTGTTTTAATCTCTGCATTATCTCAAAACAAAATATTGATTAGTTGGTTGTTGGCTGTGTTGTTTATGAATGACAGCTTTGCTTATCTCTTGGTTTCTGACAATACAACTGAGTAAAGCAGAAAAATCTATTAAAAACCTACTCCTGAATTATTTTCTGTAATAAAAATAAAATAGCATTAATCTGAATTTTTATGTTAGAAATTTTGTTCTAGTTCTAAAATTAATCAAGTAAATGTTTTTCATTCTTTTCATGATAAAAAATTTCTTAAATTTTAAGAAATTTAAAAATTAGTCACAATTATATTTATTGACTGCTTTCACAAACTCATATTCTAGTATGTTGAAAACATTTGTCTTCTTTTTTTAATATCCTTTTATTACACTTTTATAGTATTATCGGGGAAAGAAGAAAAGGTCTAATAAATATTATTGATCTGTTAGAAAATACATGGACTGATAGTTGAAAATCACTGGCCTGTACCCTCTTTACTGAGTTTCACAAAATATATTTCCAATATCTTATTGAAAGGTCAAACTTCATTTTACACTTAATTTATCCTTCACCAACAAGCATCCTCTTCCTCAGGCTAGTCCTCATCCCATAATCCTTATTCTTTTTAAATAGTATATACTGTCAGTTAGAAGTAGTGAATCATCTTCAACTCCCATCACATATCACATGATTTTTTTTTATTCTCCAATATCACATCAATTACTAAAAACTATAATTAAATCTCAAAATTGTTTCTTAAATCTGGTTTTCCTTATCATTCTGTATTAGTGCCACCTAACTCAAAACATAATCATGCCTTACTCAGACATGTTTTAGTCACCAGAAACTTTCTTCTTTCTATGTGGCTACTGGATTTATCTTCTTATATAAAGTAAGTCTCCAGTCAATCATTCAGTCATTTGGTCATCTTTCATTCTCTCGTTCAAGAAATACTCAAGCAATACCATTTCTGAGCCCAAATTTGATTTTGCTTTCCTTTTTAGATTCCCCATTATAAAGTTTGAATCATCTTTATAGCTCACTCACCACAGATGTGTAAGTTCATCAGCAAATACATTGGCACACCAGCTTCATTTCTTACTCCATTTAATGTAATTCTCTCCTGTTTACTTTTTCTGTTTCATCATTGTCTTATGTGTCACTTCACAGTCAATTAAGTTGTGTCACAAATAAAGCATCTATATAGTCAACCATGCACATTTTCCAAACCTAATTTTACTGATACAAAAACTATTCTTGAGTCCTTAATACTCATTAGGTAAAGTACGAAAAACCTTATCATGGCTGCATTGTCTGGTTGCTACAATTTTTCAGCACCACCTTCCAGAGTCAAGTGTTCAAGATCACAGATCTTCTAAGGAGTCACTGAATAAATCCTAGCTTTTCAACTTTCCACACCTTTGTGTTTTGATGTTATCTTCAAAGATACTCTGAGAAGCACAATTATTTCACATATAACTCACATGAAATTTATAGTATCAAGTAAGTTTGGAAAGTGGCATATACCACACTCTTCTTATGAAGACCCTGACTACACATTTGCTTAAATTGAAAGTATTAATAGTATTTTTCAAACCTAAAGGTTTTGAGAATCACTTGAGAGATCTTTTTTTTTTTTTTTTTTTTTTTAAAGTCTGGATTCTCGTGCGTGTGTACTAAGTCGCTTCAGTCATGTCCGACTCTTCGTGACCCTATACCCATAGCTCTCCAGGCTATTCTGTCCATGGAATTCTCCAGGCAAGACTGCTAGAACAGTTGCTATGCCCTCCTCCAAGGGATCTTTCCAACCCAGGGATTGAACCAGCATCTCTTACATCTCCTTCATTAAGCAGGTGGGTTCTTAACCACTAGTGCCAGCCTATTTAAAGCAAGACTTTGAATCATATATCTGAGGTGAGCACTGTGGTCTGAATGTCTGTTGCTCCCCAACCCCAACATGAATTCACATGTTGAAATCTTAATGCCCAGTGTGATAATGGCTTCTCTGTCGGATTAGTCGGTAAAGAGTCTGCCTGCAATGTGGGAGACCTCAGTTTGATCCTTGGGTCAAGAAGATCTTCTGAAGTAGGTAATGGCAACCCACTCCAGTATTCTCATCTGGGAAATTCCATGGACAGAGGATCCTGCTGGGCTACAGTCCATGGGGTCACAAAGAGTCAGACACGAGTGAGTGACCAACTTTCTTTTTTCTTCTTGGAGTGTGATGATATTAGGAAGTGTGGCCTTTGGAAGGGTCTTGGGTCATGAAGGCAAAACTTTCATGAATGAAATTAATATTTTTATAAAAGAGGATTGAGATCCCCAGCCCTCTCCATCATGTGAAGACAGGATGAAAAATCTGCAACCCGAAAGATCGCTTTCACCAGAACTCAGCTATGGTGTTACACTGATCTCACACTTGCAACCACCAGAACTGTAGGGAATAGATTTCTGTATATAAACTACCTAGCCTGAGGTACTTGTTGTAACAGCCTGAATGGACTAAAACAGTGAATTTGTCAAATCTGTATTTTTATTAAGTGACCTAAGTTATATTTATAATCCAAAAAATTTTAAGAAACACTTGCTAAAGTTTCTCAGAATGCTGCAATAAAGACACATTTATTACCTTTGTTTGCCCAGTGTTTGCCAAGCATATTTAGGTATGGGCATCCCTATTTTAAATATGACATCTTATTCTCAGACATGCTGGCTTCTGTTATTCTCACTACATAAGATTTTCATACTAGCCAGGAAACTTCCTGTACATCCTTCAAAATGCAGTTCAAAGCAACTTTTTAAGCTAAGACTTTCCTGAGCTCGCCTATGCAGCCCTACTCAGCATTGTAATATGTATCTCATCACTTTGTATTACTTTAACAGTGTAATTTATTTCCTTCCTTTATTTCCTTTCTCTAGTTTCTGAGTAACTTGAGGGAACTGAACACACACATATTTTATGTGTTGAATGCACGTGAATGAATAATTTCATAAATGAATCCATGGATGAATGGTAAGATAGCATCAAGTCTTCTAGAGTAATTATGGATCCAGCAGCACAAAATAATCAGAATTAACAGTATAATCAAATTCCAATTTCATTCTTTCTGAAAATTTAACTCATTACTAGAGCATATGTTAATGTAAGGTAATCTTCACACGTAATATTAGAAAAATCTATTCCCAAGTTTATGACTATCACCATTCACTAGGTTCACATTTCTCTTCTAGACTTTTCTTCTTTGATCAAATCTTTTCTGGACTTTAAAACAGCAGAAGAATCAATGCTTTCTCACATGGCCATTTTATGCATTTACCACATTCTTCCTGAGCTAATCACTTAAGTATATTTTTAGAATTTTATAAGAGAAAAAGAACAATTCTGTGAACTATTTGTGTGGGCAGATGTTTTATATAAGATACAAAAAAGCTGACTTCAATATAAATTTACTGTAATAGTTTCTTAAGGATCTCATTGTGGACTAAAAATATGAGCCCAGTATTTTTTCAATTTTAAATTATTGTCTGATTGTTTTCATTTTCTTATATAAATATTTACAGACTGCCTCAGTATAAATGAAGAGAAAATCTAAAAATGAACATTAACTGAAATTTTGTGAAGATTCCTAGCAAAAGAGATACCTGCAATGTGCATTGAAATGTTTATTCTTGTGGGGTCTATTTTGGCATTATTATTTCCACATAGTTACCCAAAATAATATGCAATATGTTTTTCTTTTTCTAGTCTGCAGACATGCACTTTAATATCTTATTGTTAACGTCTCAGTTTGAAAAATATTTTTAGAATAGAATGCATTCAATTAGTGACTGTAGCCAACTGTGCTAGTGTACATAAAACTAATTCTGTTCAGGTTTAGACTTAAAAAAATAAAATCCAGGATTTGTTTTGAGAAATTAATGATTAACTCCATTGCATATGTTCTTAAAAATGGGACTTTATCCTTTAAGCCGACATGTGCCTATGTTGTTACCAATAATGCATGGATAAATGACTTCATAAAGCATACTACCATTTCTTTGAATTACGCATCATGTCTTTGAATGAAAACAAAAGAGATTTATCTGTTTTAAAGCTGAAGAAGTCCCACAATAAGGCTTTGTATATAAAAGGCAATAGTGAGGTGAAGAGGTGAAGTCGCTCAGTCATGTCCGACTCTTTGCGACCCCATGGACTATAACCTACTAGGCTTCTCTGTCCATGGGATTCTCCAGGCAAGAATACTGGAGTGGGTTGCCATTTCCAATAAACCTCTATTAATTTTGTTATCTGTCATCTTCATTTGAATACTCACTGAATCAACTCTAAAAAACCTACAGAAATCAACAGAATGATCCTGATCTGTGATGAAGAAAATAAATAGTAAAACAAAAGATTTCAAAGGTTAAAAAAAAAAAAAGTAAAAGGGTTTGTACCTTCTAAATGTAGAAAGGCCTGTATAAATAGCAGAGGCTTCTGGATTATTTTTAAATAGCCAGAAAGATTCTTTTGACTGGAAATTTATTACATTGGTTCAGACAAAAATGTCACTTATTTGCATATTATTAATGGTTTTGCATTTCCCATAAGCCACTTATGGGAGCAGTGGTAGCCAACACATACACAAAGAAGCCACAGACAAGGAGAGAGAAAAGCCACATTCCATTACACAAATGCATGTCCCCTGGGCTTGCTTCCTAGAGCAATGTGGGTGCAAACAGACAGAGGCTTGCCAGCCCTATTTTCACTGGTACAGGAAACCACCTGCAGATGGTTGCAAGGTTATGGGAAGTCACTGGTGGTATTTCCATCAGTGTGCTTTAGGTAGTTCAATTTCTGTTTTCAGCTCCCATTCCTCCGTTAACCAAGACAGGTGTGGCCAGTTTCCTTTAGTCTTGGTTCATTGGTTCTTGTTCATGGAAAACTCCCTGGTATTTACTCTAAGAAATAATAGCAATTCACATCAAACTAGCCATTTAATTTGTTATTAAATTCACTGGCATGCTGTATGACAGAGAATTATGTTATTGGATTCCTGAACTTCCTATTTCTGTCTTTAATTCAGATTATTTTACTTTTACCTTGCACTCTGTAGAATACGATAGTTATGGCTTCTACTCTGTAGAATACAATAGGTACAATGCCTGTACCTACTCATACAAATACAGTTTATATGCTCCATTAGGCACTTTGTAATTTGGCTCCTTAGAAGTCCTAAGAAAAGCTTCTTGATATTTACCATTTCAGAATATTTCTCATAAATTAAATGTTACTTTGGGTTTAAACTTACTTTTAAGTGAGTTTAAAAAGCCCCTGAAGATTTACTAATTTTTGAAAAATTGATATTTATGGTAGTTGGATATTTAGAGTGTTTTTCTTTTTACTGATTCTGATTTTGTATTTCTGAGTCTTTATACTCTGCTTATGCATTTTTCTATGGTCTTTGTTAATACCCGAAGTGGGTCATCTAATCCAAAACAGACTTGCTGCTATTTTCAACTATATTCAGTTTGTAGGTTAAATATATGAGATAGAAATAACTGTAGAAAATGTGAATTTCTGAGGCTAGACATTCCAACTAGGTCTTTGCAGCCAGGAATGTGGATTAGTCTGGGCAAGGAATGGTAAACCTGAGTTATTTTAAAGTAATAGACAATGGATGTGAGTCCTGAATTTATGTTTATCTATTTAATTTATATGAAAGGTTGTGTTAGAAGAAGACTGAACTTGGAAGGTCTTATAGGAAACGTACCCAAGTACAAACAAGTTTGGTGAGTGATGCAAGACCAAGCACACCAAAAGTAAGTGATGGAGAGGGAAATGTAGTTCGGCTTCCTCTGTCCTTGTCCAGGTATCAGTCTGTGGTATCAGCCCTTTCAGTTTAGTTGGGAAGGAAATAGGAAATTAGAGTGAGTGAACACACACATTTGTTCAAATAAGGAGACCGAAACAGGATGTACATGCTGTGGTTAATAACAGCAAAGCACCCTTGCATTTACAATTCCTGCCCAGACTAACTCACATTCCTATGTGAACAGCCTAGTTGGAATGTCTCCTACCAGTAACCCTGAAGGCAGAAGTGATGGGCACTGACAGAAGAATGGCTTCCACATGCTTCCAATATGGTGAAAGTTTCAGGTTACAGACTGATTTGATTGGCCACCCTCATGATTTGGGTGGGGCACCAAAAAGAGATACTTTTCACAGATCCATGTCTGTCTTTTAAGGGGAAGAAAAAGGTCAAATAACAAAACTGAAAAAGCTGTGGCAATAATAAAACAATGAAGTATATTCAGTAGCATATGTGAAAATTCCAAACAGTAGTCAATGCAAGAATAAATGACTGAAACAAACAAATGAGCTACAGTGTAAAAAAGAAGTCTTCACCCAAAGTCATTTCTTCCACTTACAAAGAACAACTAACTTTTAGGAAGCGTAAAATAACAAGTGACATTTCAATAGTTACATGCTCTTTACGATAAGGAGTATATGCTCCAGTGATGTTTCTCAAATCAAATATATACCAAATAGTAACACAGAGTAATATGCAACAAACCTGGGGCACTGAGGTCTGTTATTCCATGTCAGATAAAAAGATGGTTTAAGGTATTTAGCCTAATAAAATAGTCTACATTTCAAATTATGTGTTGCCTCATTTGCTTAGCCACAGAAGACAGCCTGACTAAAATTAGGTTTCTGTTGTAAGGAAAAGCAGACTGTCCTACCTCAGATTGTCTCTGTTCTTGGAGTTCAGGGAGATTAAGCAACATACCCTGGGTTACATAGTCAGAAATTTGAAGATCTAACATGAGAATCTAGGATTGTTACTCCAAACCTTACATCCTTTCTCCATCTCACATATCTCTAACATTACAATTCAACTGTAATTCAAGCCACTGACCATACTAAAATAAATCATATAGGCTTTAGGACGCTAGCACTAATCTCCAAGTTCTCACTAGGACAGTACACAGACAGACAATAAAATGGACAATTACAATTAACTACACTAATATAGAAAATGTTTTTTTAAGAAAAGACAAAGATAAAACTCCAAAGAAAACTAATATTTAATGGCTGGCAGAAGAAGAGTAGCTAGTGGAAGCCACTACCGAGAAGCACACAAGAAAGGGCAGAGATGAAGACAGGGCCAGTAAGCACCCTTCTGGGTCCCATTACCCATCTGTAGAAGTGGAGAGTATGAAAGCTCAGTGGGTATGCCACATCGATGTGTTAATATAGATCCAGTTCCTTACAAAGTAATCCATAATGTATTTTCAATTAAATTATTATTATTCTATGAATTAATGTCCACATGATTTGCACAATTGAAAAATTTGGAATAATGTTTAGATATTTGTAGCATTTTAATTGAATTATATGTTAGCATATTAAACAACCTATTAACGTATTATTCTAAAAATGTATTTGTATGTTACTATGTAGCCAAGACTCTCCCTCAAAGCTAGCTGCATTTGTTCTTAAATAAATCACTGTCCCTGGTGGCTCAGATGGTAAAGAATTTGTCTACAATGCAACAGACCCAGGTTCAGTTCCTGGGATGGGAAAATCTGCTGGAGAAGGGAATGGCAACTTCTTGCATTATTCTTGTCTGGAAAATCCCATGGACAGAGGAGACTGCTGGGCTATAGTCCATGGGTTCACAAAGACTTGGACATGACTGAGTGACTCACACTTTTCAGACCACTGTTAAGGATCCTAAAAATGAAAATTTCAAGGATTTTTGTTCCATAATTTTAAATTTCCCTTAGTATGATAGAAACCTGAATATTGTGCTTAGTACCAGGATGTTTATCCTATAATAACATTAGCTGTCATTTCCCTCATTTGTCTTTCCAGTACTTCTAGTTTTATACATTTGAGCAGATATACCAGCTTGAGAGTGTGGGACAGAGGTTCTCTGCCATGAAAGAAGGAGATAATGGAGACTTAGACTCTAGTCTCATCTCTGTTTATAATGCCTAAAATCTTGGGTAATCCTTGGATTGAGGCCCAACATTTACTTAATGAATGAGAGCTAGAAGTAAGATGCTATGATAGGCACTATACGAGTTTGAGGGCTGATGAGCCATGGTATTGTCATTTAAGAATCTGACAACATAGCAGGAGGGATAAGATTAGTATAAAATAACAAAAGTATATATTAAATGTAATAAAAGCTATAGAAGTTAAATGCCAGGAGGGCTATCGAGGAAACTTGGGCTTCCCTCATGGCTCAGATGCTAAGGAATCTGCCTGCAATGCAAGATACCTGGGTTCAATCCCTGGGTTGGGAAGATCCCCTGGAGGAGGGCATGGCAACCCACTCCAGTATTTTTGCCTGAGAATCCCCATGGACAGAGGAGCTTGGCTGGCTATAGTTCATGGGGTCGCAAAGAGTCAGACACGACTGAATGACTAAGCATGCATGGTTTCCAGCAGTGGTTACCAGAAAAGGCATGTTACAGTACAAATGGGAACCCTTCTCTTCATTGCTGAAACACAATACTGAAATATTTTTAGTAATTGAATTTTAGACAGTGCTACAGAAAGTAGAATATAATTGTTATTTTTAACTACTAAAACTATGAAATTGTAAAGGTCACCATAAAAAGTATTTTTTTTCTTTGAACACTGAATAATGAATGTCACAAATCATTAGATAGTGTAGATTTCACATGCATTCAAATATATACTCTCCAATATACCTTAGTATTTCACATTTACCCGCCTATAATTTTTGACCTAAGTATATATATTTTCAAATTACAGCTTGTAAAATAACCCTTTACTTATTTAAGACAAAATTATGATACTCCAACTAGCTATATTCTAGATCAAATTTTCTGCCATTTTTGCCACTTGAAAATAAAGCAGCTACCTTTTCAGTACTGAAAGAATACTTTCTTTTAAAGCCATAAAGCTGTATTAATAGAATCCCAAACATTCCATAGTGATGTCTCAACATGCTAAAATGTAAGTTCAGAAAGCCCATTTTGATCCAAACTGTTTACTGTGATTTTCAGCAAGGGACACTGAACAAGGGTCCACAGTTCAGTTCTTGAAGCTGTGGTCTAGGTAAGGAACCACAGGGAGGTGGACTGGCAACTCTCAGAATGCCAATGAGACCGGGCAAAGGGTTGTTCCTGACATTTTTCAAATGACTTTCTAAACAGAACTCTTCTATTACAGTTTTTGAAAGGAGGTTTCAGTAGTAACAGAGCAAGATTCAGAAATGGGGAAGTTGCTATTAACATGGTGAAAAACTGCATTTTGGCAGATAGAATCAAGTGAGAAGGAAAAAAATAAAAAAGGAAAAGGACGCAGAAAGAAAAGAAAGGCATGGGCTAACTGACAAAAAATGGCAATGGTATTTTTATCAAAGTATCTTATTTGATGTTTACACAAAAATGCAAAAGGAACCCCATGAATATAGTGGGTTTTCTAAGACAGAGGAAGAAAACTAAGCCATTAACCCAAACGTGGAAATTCACCTATGTAACCAGAACAGGGCAGCCACATTTATTAAGACAGAACAGGCAAACATTAGGTTAGCACAACAGTCCTTGGAAAAGATGTTCCTTTAATGTTCCCTCAACCATACTTCCTTTGCATAGATTGGCGAAAAGTCTCGATTGCAAATTTGTTAAGACTTTAATTCTGTTTTCAGTGGAAGTTTGGATTTAAATAACTTTCTTACAGAAATGACTGGTTCGTCAATAAACTATGGGCACTCATTCAGAACTAAGTTCTGCCTCTCTAACTGAAATGATTTATCTATCTCATTCACCACAAGGGAAGTTCCTTTAGAGAAGACCCTTCCTTACTTTATCTACTTCTGATACCGTGACACTTACCACAATATTTAACACATAGTAAGAACTCGTTAAGTTGGCTGAATGGAATTGAAATGTCCATAGTGGAGTAGAACCGCCTCCATTCAACAGCCACCAGTCACAGGTATGGGAATCAACTCCCTGTCTGAAATGCAGAAGGATTGTAGCTTCAACATAGCCCTTTTGGGGCACTTTCTGAATAATGTCTTTCTTCACCATCCTATCACAAGTTATGAAGTTCAGCTGGAGAAAAATTACAAATGAAGCAGCTTTCCTGCTAATTCAACCATGGGAATTCAAATATGGCAATTGAGTTTTGAAAGTTCAGTTCAGTTCAGTTCAGTCGCTCAGTCGTGTCTGACTCTTTGCGAACCCCATGAATTGCAGCATGCCAGGCCTCCCTGTCCATCACCAACTCCTGGAGTTCACTCAGAGTCTCGTCCATCGAGTCAGTGATGCCATCCAGCCATTTCAGAATTTTCCACAGTTTATTGTGATCCACACAGTCAAAGGCTTTGGCATAGTAAATAAAGCAGAAATGGAAGTTTTCCTGGAACTCTCTTGCTTTTTCCACTAAGCGCGGGCCGAGAGCTACCCCACGTCCAAGGTCAGGGGCAGCGGCCTAGAGTGCCAAGCTGCGACGGCGCAGTAACGGTCAAGAGGAGCTACCTTGCGGCCGAGGTCAGGGGCGGTGGCTGAGAGGAGCTACCCCAAGTCCGAGGTTGGGGGCGACGGCCGGGAGGAGATAGCCTGCGTGTGAGGCTAGGGGTGGTGGCTGGGAGGAGCCACCCCACACCCGAGGTCAGAGGTGACGGCCAAGAGGAGCCACCCCACTGCCTGAGGCCAGGGGTGGCGGCACCTGAGGCCGGGGCGGCGACAGGGAGCAGTAACCCCATGCCCAGGGCTAGGAGCAGTGGCTGGGAGGGGCAACCTCACCTCCAAGGAGTGGTGGCTGTGCAGCACAGGAGGGCCTAGAGGAGCCATCCCACGTTGAAGGTCAGGAAGGGCAGTGGGAGGAGATACCCCTCATCCAAGGTAAGTTTGCTGGAGCAGCTGTGAATAGATATCCCACGTCCAAGGTAAGAGAAATTCAAGTAAGATGGTAGGTGTTGCAAGAGGGCATCAGAGGGCAGACACACTGAAACCATACTCACAGAAATCTAGTCAATCTAATCACACTAGGAACACAGCCTTGTCTAACTCAATGAAACTAAGCCATGCCCGTGGGGCAATCCAAGACCGGTGGGTCATGGTGAAGAGGTCTGACAGATTGTGGTCCACTGGAGAAGGGAATGGCAAACCACTTCAGTATTCTTGCCTTGAGAACCCCATGAACAGTATGAAAAGGCAAATTGATAGGATAATGAAAGAGGTACCCCCCAGGTCAGTAGGTGCCCAATATGCTACTGGAGGTCAGTGGAGAAATAACTCCAGAAAGAATGAAGGGATGGAGCCAAAGCAAAAACAATACCCAGCTGTGGATGTGACTGGTGATAGAAGCAAGGTCTGATGCTGTAAAGAGCAATATTGCATAGGAAGCTGGACTGTCAGGTCCGTGAATCAAGGCAAATTGGAAGTGGTCAAACAGGAGATGGCAAGAGTTAACATTGACATTCTAGGAATCAGTGAACTAAAATGGACTGGAACGGGTGAATTTAACTCAGATGACCATTATATCTACTACTGCGTGCAAGAATCCCTTAGAAGAAATGGAATAGCCATCATGGTCAACAGAAGAGTCTGAAATGCAGTATTGGATGCAATCTCAAAAACGACAGAATGATCTCTGTTCATTTCCAAGGCAAACCATTCAATATCACGGTAATCCAAGTCTATGCCCCAACCAGTAACGCTGAAGAAGCTGAAGTTGAACGGTTCTATGAAGACCTATAAGACCTTTCAGAACTAACACCCAAAAAAGATGTCCCTTTCATTATAGGGGACTGGAATGCAAAAGTAGGAAATCAAGAAACACCTGGAGTAACAGGCAAATTTGGCCTTGGAATGCAGAATGAAGCAGGGCAAAGACCAATAGAGTTTTGCCAAGAAAATGCACTAGTCATAGCAAACACCCTCTCCCAACAACACAAGATAAGACTCTACACGTGGACATCACCAGATGGTCAACACCGAAATCAGATTGATTATATTCTCTGCAGCAAAAGATGGAGAGTTTTTAAAAGAAGAGGCTATTTCATCCACCTGACTGACACAGCATTATCAATTGACAGACTCATTATCACACAGTTATCAACTTACTCAAGCAAATGAAAATTTCATGAATACCTAGCAGTCATGGCAGATGTTAGCAGGGGCTGGCAGAGAGATTTAAAACATATTATGTGCAAGTTTCTCATTTCTTATTACAAATTGCTTTCACTTTACTGACATAAACTGCAGAAATTCTCATGCTTTCATCCCTTTGTTTAGATCAGTATTCACTGCAAAACAATTCATTGCATTCAGTCCTTGCCAATTTTGATAAGGTGCAAATATTTTTTGGAATAGGTGTAATGAAGCAGAATGAAAATTTTTATACAATTTTTGTCTAGAAATGCAATTACTAAAAGAGGTCAAAAGTGAATTTAGAATAATATCATAAAGGCTATCATAATAATATCATAAAGGATATTATTATCCTACACTAAATCACTATATTTTAAATTTTAGTTTATTTGCCAAATTTTAATTTCTTTACCACCTAAGCTACAAGGGAAGTTCAAAATTTTTAAGAGTAAACCTAATTATTGAGATCTCCACTGTAAGGAAGAGTGGATATTATTTTTGTCATTTTAAAATAAACATATAAAAATGTTAGTTAAATATAATCAATACAAAGAA
Organism: Capra hircus; assembly: GCF_001704415.2. Lineage (NCBI taxonomy): Eukaryota > Metazoa > Chordata > Mammalia > Artiodactyla > Bovidae > Capra > Capra hircus. Next base: position 80,310,465 of record NC_030810.1, read on the forward strand.
GTGTGTTGTTTTCTATATTATTTTGCTTTTCCATTCTTTTGATTTAAGTATTTGCACCATTTTTGAGACAGACAGGGTTTAAGGGTTGAGGATGGAGCAAAGGAACCAGGGTTTGGATACATTTCAACAGTCATGTAATAAACACTCTGAGCACCTAATGTGGGTCAAGCACAGTGGACATAACTTTAATTGAATTAATCATTTCCAGTTTAAAATGAGCAAGACAAGCATCTGTCAAAATTCTTACATCTAGACTCTCATATTGCCTCTTATAGACCAGGGAAATTAAGATCAAGAAGATACTATGTCTTCATGTGGGATAGAACATTTCTGCAGTTGATAGCTTTTAGTGACCAGCAATCCTATACAAAGGTTTACCAGGTGGTGTTAGTTGTTAAGAACCCTCCTGCCAATGCAGGAGACACAGGAGTCATAGGGTTCCATCCCTGGTTCAGGAACATCCCCTGAAGGAGGGCATGGCAACCCATTCCAGTATTCTTGCATGAAGAATCCCATGGACAAAGGAGCCTGGCAGGCTACAGTCCATAGGGTAACAAAAAATCAGACACAACTGAGGTGATTTAGCACACAGGCACGCAATCCTATACAAAGAAGGGGCTCATAAACTAAAACTAAGGTTGTCATATTGGGTCCTTAAATCTAATAGTGATTCTATTAAAGAAAGAAAACACTGCCTTTTAGAAACAAGATTTAAGTTTCTAAAAGCATATGTTTCTATTCATTGAACAGAAACGAAACCAATGATGTACTAATAATGTGCATTTTGTTTTCAAAAACATTGATAATCAAGTAGTCCTGAACTTAGCTCTGCTATAATTGATATTTATGGCATTTTTACATGTTCACTTCTAATTTTATAGCAATTTATTACATAATTAGAGGCAAGCCATAATGATCATTTTTATTTCCTAGATTAATGAGCTCTTTATTTTTCTCCCCCACTGTGGCAATTAGAGTAGATAATAAATGTTTCCCCCTCCTGCACTCCATGATTTGCTGTTCACGCCTCTGTGTGCTTCTGTTTCTTTTAATGCGGGCAGAACCTGAGACTGCTTCTAACCAATTGAACCAGCAAAGCCTATGGAATGTCACTCCTATAATTACATTACAGTATATAAGACTGCCTTGATAGCAGACACTGGGGACTCTCCTTGCTTCCTTGATGAAGTATGGGACCATGATGGCAACGCTCACAGCACAAGAAACTGTGGGCGGTCTCTTGAAACTGCAGGAAGCCACAAGTTGCTAAGGAAGCCTTCCCAGCTGACAGCCAGGAAAAGCTGGGTCAGATACACAGCCATGGGAAATGAATTATAAAAGCCACCCGAATGAGTTTGGAAGTGGTTTCTTCCCATGAATCTTCCAAATGAAACTGTGTGAAATTCCTAAGAAGAGGACCTAGTGAAGCTGTGCCTGGGCTACTGACCCACAGAAGTTTTGAGTTAATAAATGTGTGTGGTTTTAAGCAGCTAAGTGTGTGGCAATTTGATATGCAGTGATAGATAAGGAATACACCAACTATTCTGCAATTCTTGAGGTCTAAGTAAGTACAGTAATTTCTATAGCTAAGGAATTCATTTTTGTGCTTGATAAATATTACTTTGTGCCAGATGGTCTTCTAGTTACTAGGGACATGATGATAAACAGAAGGGCACAATTCATATGCTTTAATGGAAGACATTTTGATACTTAAAAATTATGAAATAATGTAATTATAGTTATGTTAAGTGAATAACAAATGATCAAATGTGTTCATGGGAATTGAGCAAAACCTCTTCCATGATGTGCTAGTAGACAGTTAACAACAGGCTCTTGGCAAGGGAAAGGAGACAGTCCTGAAGTGCAGCATTTGCTTATTTCTATGCTGTAACTATCACAACTATGGTCAATTTTAAGATACTAATGTGATATCATTGAACACGGAGTTGAGAATAAACGGACATAATCAATTTTTGCAAACTGGTATCAGCAGCCCCCCATGCACCATAGAGTGCATGTGTGCTAGTCACTTCAGTTGTGTCTGCCTCTTTGTGACCCCATTGACTGTAGCCAACCAGGCTTCTCTGTCATGGATTTCTCCAGACAAGAATACTGGAAAGGGTTTCCATGCACTGCTCCAGGGGATCTCTCTGACCCAAGGATCAAACCTGTGGCTCCTGCATTGGAGGCAGATTTTCTACCACTGAGCCAGAGGAAGCCCTGCACACAACATTCAGTTCAGTTTAGTCACTCAGTCATGTCCAGCTCTTTGTGACCCCATGAATCTCAGCACGACAGGCCTCCCTGATACCAACTCCTGGAGTTCACTCAGATTCATGTCCGTTGAGTCAGTGATGCCATCCAGCCATATCATCCTCGGTCGTCCCCTTCTCCTCCTGCCCCCAACCCCTCCCAGCATTAAAGTCTTTTCCAATGAGTCAACTCTTCACATGAGGTGGCCAAAGTACTGGAGTTTCAGCTTTAGCATCATTCCTTCCAAAGAAATCCCAGGGCTGATCTCCTTCAGAATGGACTGGTTGGATCTCCTTGCAGTCCAAGGGACTCTCAAGAGTCTTCTCCAACACCACAGTTCAAAAGCATCAATTCTTTGGTGCTCAGCCTTCTTCACAGTCCAACTCTCACATCCATACATGACCGTTGAAAAAATCAAAGCCTTGACTAGATGGACCTTAGTCAGCAAAGTAATGTCTCTGCTTTTGAATATGCTGTCTAGGTTGGTCATAACTTTTCTTCCAAGGAGTAAGCATCTAGGGCTCCCTAAGACAGTAACAGTTAAACTGAGTGGTGAAGAATGAGTCTGACTTAATAAACAATGATTGGAATAAAGAATGATCTAGAAGAGCTTGTCAGTGGTACTGAACTGGGATGAGTTTCTTTGTCTGAAGAACTGAAAGAAGAATGTGACTGGAACTTAGAGGTTAAAAAGCCAGAGATTGAAAAGGGGAGAAGAAACGATCAGGAAGGGGTCAGACTGCCAGACATTATTCTAGGCCCTGGGGATATGAGAATAAACCAGAGACAGGAAGTCTCTATCTTATAGCACTCACAGGGACCTTTATGTTAAGAATTTTAGAGTTTAGCTTAAAGCAAAAGGAAGCCATTGAATTATTATTGGCAGAAAATAACAATTTGTATTCTTAAAAGATAACTGCTTTTTGGATGAATTCATTTTAAAAAGCACATGAATGTGTGTGGAGAAACCAATTCAAACAATATTACTCACCCATGTGTCAATTCTTTATTCTATAAAATAAAAATAATAGTACCTTTCTCATGGTTGTTTTGAGATTAATGCATATAAATTGTCTACAAAGGTGGTCAGATCACAGTTAGAACTCAGAACATTTTAAGAATTTTTTTTCACCTTCTGCTTTTCTTCTTTTATTTTATTTTTTCTTATTGCTGTATAAAATACAGGGAGAGCTCTGTGACAAAGATGCAAATTTAGAAGTGGTCATCAAATATTTGAAGTCATGGAAGACAATATTGCAGATAGGTGAGTGAGAAGAGAAAGAGGGCCCAGTTCAAAGCCAAGAAGAGCTCCAAAATTTAAAGACAACCTAAAAGCAAAAGTTGGCAGAAAACTTTCATCATAAAGTATGGAAATGACAGATTCTGTCTGCAGAATTATGTTGTACTCACATTTGTATTAGGAGTCTCATTTCTAAGGTCATCCTTATTAGAAGTGTGTAGAAAAACTGGATAGAGTTCAAAGAAAAGTAATAAAAATGATTAACAACTTAAGGTTGATGGATTTATAAAGAAAGATTAAAAATCAGAATGGCTTCTAACAAAGGCTGTGGGGGAATGGCTATAATTAATCTCCTAGAATTTTAAGAGTAGTAAACATGGAGGAAAAAAAAATTGCTCTCTTTAGATTAAGAAAAAACGGAAAAAAAAAATAGTCTATTTGTCCAAATAGTAGAAGAGGAAGCTGTGACATTAAGAACACTAACTTTGTAGAAAAGAATTTCAAGGAAACTGAAATATTACATTTTGAGATATTAAAAAACAAAATTGGAAAAATAGAATTTAAATTGAATTCTGTATAATTTTTCCATGTGAGTAAAAAAGCCTCATATATAATGAAAAAAATCTTTGTTGTCTTTACTTCCAGATAAAACAACCTCCATGCGGGTAGAGAAATAAGTCTTTTCAGTCATTGTCACCAGTATCTGGAACAGTGCTTAACCTAGAGAAGGTGTTTAATGTATATGTGCACTAAAAAAAAAGTATTTTCAAGATTTAAAATTTACGATTGTTTAATAGAGTTGGGGATGAATTAATGATTGATCTATGGGTAGCAAACAGAACCAAACTGAGTCAAATTCAGTTGTGGGCGATAATACTCCCAAACTTCAACTCATTATTTTAGGAGGCTTGCTGTAGAAAACAGATTACATTTTAAACTATTTTAAATTCATATCCTAATATAAATGTACTAATGTTCTCAAATATTAATTTCCCACATGCTAATAAAATATTATCAAAATATCTAACAGAAATTTAGTCATAGTAAAGGGAAAAATGCAAGTAAATATTATAGAACCATTTCTTATTTTAAAATATGACCCATATAAAATAGTCTGATATACTATTTTATATTATGTTGTTGTATTGTAAACTCTATATTATCCTCAGATATGATTATAGAGCATTATCTGGAAGACAAAAATGTACAACAAAATATTTTGTGTTTATTTTTATTGCTCTTCAATGCATAAATGCTATTTCCCAAAATTAACCTAGATTCAGACTTTCAAATGTTTCATGATTTTATATAACTGATCAACTATATCCCCCATTCAACTGTACCATGTCAACACTTTTACTGTATGGCTGTCTTTGATAGTAGAAAGAAAGTGAAGTCACTCAGTCATGTCCAACTCTTTGTGACTCCACGAACTGTGGCCTGCTAGTCTCATCCATCCATGGTATTTTCCAGGCAAGAATAATGGAGTGAGTTGCCATTTCCTTCTCCAGGGGATTTTCCTGACCCAGGGATCGAGCTCTGGTCTTCTGCATTGCAAGCAGACTCTTTACCGTCTGAGCCACCAGGGAATCCCAATGGTAGAAATTAATAAATAACAAAAATTGACGTTAGTCTCAACAAATTAGCTATTTTTGTAATCGCTAATTTTCAATGTTGTCATTGCAATGAAATAAGATGTCTGAAATTAACAAAGTTTTCAAAGTTTTTATAAGATCAATATGCTTAAAACCATTTGTAGGGAATGGATTTCATTAGATTGCAGCTTTTTATAATATTGAAAATTATATAGAAAGCAAAAATCTTGTGGTTGTTTTAGTAGCAGTGTAGTAATTAAAAGACTAAAACTACACTCATAACAATGATATTAATGAAGATTCTGTAGAAGGAATAGTAGGTTAGCCTGTGCCAAGTTTTTTCTTGATAACCAGAAATAATTATGATAGCATCTTTTATGAATTCATTACTAAAAATATCTTATAAATTTGGAAGTATGAATCATTTTCTATTTATGCACTGAATTATGTACTAATCTCACATATGCCAGAAGCAGAATCAGTAAGGCAATGATAAAGTAAAAAAACTATTAACCCTGATTTTAGGAAAGTTCTGTCACTAACTAGATATGTCACTAATTTGCAAAGCAGAGTAACAGAGAAAAAGCAAGTCAATGAAACAATGGCTCCAGCAGTGTACAATGGGATTCACCATGGATGTGTGATCCAGGACAGGATTGCCTATGCACAGGGTGAAGACATGTACTTAGCAGAGACCTGATATGGGGCTACAAATTAGGAGATAATATTAAGAGATCATGAAGTGCTGGGAGATGTTGCAATATTGTCCTGACAGACTGAAGACATGTCGTTAAGTACATGGGCATTCAGTCAATATATTTTCAGTTTCCTTTATTTTCTGTGAACTAAGTTCAGTCACTTCTCAGTGGAACAGCCAGAGTTGATTCTTTCACAAGTCAGCCAAATTATATCACTTCTCTATATCCTTCTAATTAATGTGAAAACCAAAGTCTATACAATGGCTATGTTACACTAGTTTATCTGACTTGTGTTACATCTCTTACTTTGTCTGCTCCTGTTACCTTCCCTAACTCTGTTTCAGCCAAAATTGACCAATATCCTAGCCAACACACTAGAAATGGTCCAGCTGTAGGATGTGTGTTGTTGTTCCCTCCTGAAATAATTTGTCCATATACCTACAGCTTGCACCCTCATCTACTTCAGGCCCTAGATCATATATTATCTTTTAGTTGATTCTTAACAACCACAGTTAAATTTTCAAAATTTCCCCTCTGTCATCTTTTTCTCCATCAGTTCAGTTTTTTTCCATAGCACTGTATATTTTAAAGTTTTTTCTTTTTTCTTAAGAAAAAAGGTTCTATGAGGGCAGATATTTCAATTTGTTTTGCTTACTGATGTATTTTTAGTACCTATAATAGTGCCTGTCACGTTGTAGGAACTGAATAAACATCTGATGAATGAACAAGTATTTGTATGGGCACAACTGATATTTAAAGTAAAAATTGTAGTAGCAGTTATAGATTGGCTCTGAAATGGGACCCCTTTCTATTTGAAAGTGCCATTAAATACAGGAATAATTATTTTCAACAATTTGATCTTTGAATTATTGTTTATTACCTAAATTATCTTGTTCAATATATGAACATTAATATTGATTGTAGAGAATTTGGAAAATATCAGGAAAGGTGAAGGTAAATTGCATTACCTATAATATGTATCATTCATCTTTTGGTTTATTTTATTCTAATATTATACAACAACTTACATATAGTTATGTGTCCTGCTTTTTACATTGATATTTAAGTTATGGGTGATACCCACATTTTAAAAATAAATAATTGAATATTGAAATATTTAATAAATATTTGAATTTTATAAGCATATTTTAATGGCTTCAAATTATCCAATAATAAATGAGCATATTTTAAATCATTTCTTAAAGATCCCACCTGTTTCCATTTTTTCATTTTGATAATAATGCCATTTATTTAAATTAGTGAAGTGAAGTGAAGTCACCTAATCGTGTCCAACTCTTTGCAACCCCATGGACTAGTAGCCTACCAGGCTCCTCCCTCCATGGGATTCTCCAGGCAAGAGTACTGGAGTCGGTTGCCATTTCCTTCTCCAGGGGATCTCCCCAACCCAGGGATTGAACCCAGGTCTCCCGCATTCTAGGCAGATGCTTTAACCTCTGAGCCACCGGGGAAGCCCAAGTCTCTCAGTCCTGTCTGACTCTTTGCGACCCTGTGGACTGTAGCCTACCAGGTTCCTTGGTCCATGGAATTTTCCAGGCAAGAATACTGGAGTGGGGTGCCATTTCCTTCTCCAGGGCATCTTCCCAACCCAGGGATCGAACCCAGGTCTCCCACATTGCTGGCAGACGCTTTACCGTCTGAGAAGTATATTAAATCTTCCAATTCTGTTGCCATGGAATAAAAGAATGGAATGATTGTATGTCACCTCAAAATAACAATGCATAGAAAATTTGTTTTTCTAAACTAAAATGGACCACCACACACATACACACACACACACACACACACACACACACACACACACAAGAAATGACCCTTTGTTTTGCTAAACACATTGTGTGGTTGCTATATTTTTATAACCAAGAAACCATCTAGAAAATATTCAAACAGGTCAGTCCAATAGTAGTTGAGAAAAATGGAGACTGACCTTAAAAGAATTGAACTTTAAATGAGAGAACTAAACTCCTAGGATGTTAAAAATATAAGAAACACTAAAACAAAGTTTCAGCTGATTTGTGAGGAAACAATCAAGCAGCAGACAACTTTAGTAGTCTATAACTTACTATGCAGAGAAATTAAGTTAGTTATGAAAAGGATGGTATACAAAAAAAGCATTCTACTATGTAGTATTTTATTTTCTCTTTGCAAATATTTTTTTCTTCAGAGGAGTGAAATATTCATCCATGGCTATACCCTGAGAACCTAGAAGAGTCCTGGCATATTGGGGGTGACAATAAATAATTTTGGACTGACTGATTCTACACATGTGCTAAATAAATCAATATAGGTCTATACATAATGTATACTAATGAATTTTTCAGCTCCCAGATAAAGCATCTGCAAGTCTTCCCAGAAAGATAAATATGAGATATTACAGAAACTAAAGTGATTTTATTTTCTTGGTAATAAACTCTGTAAATAATGGCAAATTTCTATATAAAAACAGGCAAAGAAAGTCTGAGAATCAAAATATTGATCTATGCAGTTTAAAGAGAGATTTACCCTGCTTTCATTTATTTGCTTCTTCCAGTACAGTCACAGATAGCTACTAAAATAATTTCAGATTGTTTTGGAAAAAGTCAGGAATTTCTTCAAATTTAATTTAGATTTGTTATCTGCTTTGCTATCAATAATTAGAAAAAGTGAAAGTGTTAGTCACTCAGCCATGTCCAACTTTTTGTGATCGCATGGACATAGCCCAGGAGGCTACAGGCTCCTCTGTTCATGGAATTCTCTAGGTAAAAATACTAGAGTGGTTAGACATGCCCTTCTCCAGAGGATCTTCCCAACCCAAAGATCGAACTCAGGTCTCCTGCCTTGTGGATTTTTTACCGTCTGAGTCACCAGGGAAGCCCATCAATAAGTTACTTAGTGTTAATGAGGCTTGCACTGCAGTCAATTGCAAACCACAACACAAGGCACTCAATTGCTCTGCAAGCTTCAACTACATAAATGGCATTTGAGTGCAATACAAACCTCATTAACACTAAGTAACTTATTGATGGGCTTCCTTGTTGGCTCAGATGGTAAAGAATTCACCTGCAATACAGGAGACCTGGATTCAAACCTTGGGTCATGAAAATCCCTGGAGAAGGGAATAACTACCTCAGAAATGCAGATGACACCACTCTTACTGCAGAAAGCAAAGAGGAACTAAAGAGCCTCTTCATAAACATGAAAGAGGAGAATGAAAAAGCTGGCTGAAAAATCAACATTTCTAAGATCATGACATCTGGTCCTATCATTTCAGTTCAGTTCAGTTCAGTTCAGTCACTCAGTCATGTTCAGCTCTTTGCAACCCCATGGAATGCAGCACGGCAGGCTTCCCTGTCCATCGCCAACTCCCAGAGCTTATTCAAACTCATGTCCATCGAGTCTGTGATGCCATCCAACCATTTCATTCTCTGTCATCCCCTTTTCCTCCTGCTTCAATCTTTCCCAGCATCAGAGTCTTTTCTAATGAGTCAGCTCTTCCCATCAGGTGGCCAAAATATTGGCACTTCACCTTCAACATCAGTCCTTCCAATGAATATTCTGGATTGATTTCCTTTAGGATTGATTAATTTGATCTCCTTTCAGTCAAAGGGACTCACAAAAGTCTTCATCGACACTACAGTTCAAAAGCCTCAATTCTTCAGCGTTCAGCTTTTCTTATGGTCCAGTTCTCACATCCATATATGAATACTGGAAAAACCATAGCTTTGGCTAGATGGACCTTTGTTGACAAAGTCATGTCTCTGCTGTTCAGGTTTGTCATAGTTTTTCTTTCAAGGACCAAGCATCTTTTAATTTCATGGCTGCAGTCACCATCTGTAGTGATTTTGGAGCCCCTCACCAAAAAAAAAAAAAAAAAAAAAAGTTTCTCACTGCTTCTATTGTTTCCCCATCTATTTGCCATGAAGTGATGGGGCTGGATGCCATGATTAGTTTTTTTAATGTTGAGTTTTAAGCCAGCTTTTTCACTGTCCTCTTTCACTTTCATCAAGAGGCTCTTTAGTTCCTCTTCACTTTCTACCATAAAGGTGGTTTCATCTGCATAGCTGAGGTTATTGATATTTCTCCCAGCAATCTTGATTCCAGTTTGTGCTTCATCCAGTCCAGCATTTCCATTGAGGTACCCTGCATATAAGTTAAATAAGCAGGGAGACAATATGCAGCTTTGGCGTACTCCTTTCCCAATTTGGAACCAGTCCACAGTTGCATGTCTGGTTCTAATTATTGCTTTTTGATCTACATACATATTTATCAGGAAGCAGCTAAGGTGGTCTGGTATTCCCATCTCTTTAAAAATTTTCCACAGTTTGTTGTGATCCACACAGTCAAAGGCTTTGGCATGGTCAAAAAGCAGTCCCATCACTTCATTGCAAATAGATGGGGAAACAATGGAAACAGTGTCTATTTTCTTGGGCTCCAAAATCACTGCAGATGGTGACTGCACCCATGAAATTAAAGAAGCTTGTTCCTTGAAAGAAGAACGATGACCAACCTAGATAGCATATTAAAAAGCAGAGACATTACTTTGCCAACAAAGCTCCATAGAGCCAAAACTATGGTTTTCCAGCAGTCATGTATGGATGTGAGAGTTGGACCACAAAGAAGTCTTAGCACTGGATGAAGAATGATGCTTTTGAACTGTAGTGTTGGAGAAGACTCTTGAGAGTCCCTCGGATTCCAAGGAGATCAAACCAGTCAATTATCAATCTTGAATATTCATTGGAAGGACTGATGCTGAAGCTGAAGCTCCAATACTTACGCCACCCAATGCGAAGAGCCTTGTCATTAGATAAGACCCGATGCTGGGGAAGATTGAAGGCAGGAGGAGAAGGGAATGACAGAAGATGAGATAGTTGGATGGCATCATCAACTCGATGGACATGAGTTTAACCAAACTCCAGGAGATTGTGAAGGACAGGGAAGCCTTCCATGCTGTAGTCCATGGGGTTGCAAAGTCAGACACAACTGAGTAACTGAGCAACAATGTTGTTTTTTAAAAATATCTCAATAGATTAAAATGTATTTCTCATGTTGAACAACCCTTAAAGCTTTCAAGACAATTGTAAATTCACTATAATTTGCTGTTAATAATTTCAACAGGTTCCTTCTTTTTTGTCACTAGACTATTACAGTTTAAATGTCTGTCATTTTATGTCTTTCTATAAAATGCTTTAAATATTTTGGAACAAACTGAGTATGAAAAAATCAATATTTATTTAATAAATTTTTTAGCACTTTCTCAGTGTAAGACCTTGGGCTAGTTTCACAAATTTCAACAAAAATCATAAAATAAATAAATATATAGCCTATAAATCAAACTAAAATGATTCCAAGCTAACAGGAATCATAAAATTAGTATCATATATTATCATCCTTCTGACATTACTCTGAATGGCATTGTTTTAATTCAAACCTCAATGATTCACATAAAGGTAACATGATAAAATTCACTAAAACCATTTTTAAGAGATCATTAAGAGATTATTTTTAATAAGATAATTTTTAAAAGGAGACCAACAAAGGCCAAAATCCATAGTTATGTTATTATTATAACTGAGCAGGAGATTTGGTTTCATCTTTTACTATTCATGGGAAAAGTATAAAAGATAAATATGTAGAAGGAAATGAGTCTGGATGATTTAAGACATGGAAGAGTATCAAAGGATAATAATACATTTATATTTAGAACAAATTTAAAATTATTTTAATTCACATTATCCTATTTATAATTCATACCAAGTTCCATATTATTGTTTCTATTTTATATGAGGACACTGAGGCTCAGAGAAGTTAAGTGACAACAACATCATTCAATTGTAAGCAGCATGATTGATACTGGAAAAAAAAAAATTAGTTTTAAACTTCAAGCTCAGTTCTCTTTTCTCTACCAGATAGGATCCAGTATTATTTGAAATATATCACTATTTCAAATAATATTGTTTAAAATAGACAAAAATTAGTTGCTGTCTATTCAGATTTTATTTTCATAAACATTTTACCTATGCTTAGCAAAGACACAAAAAGTGACTCTCTTGTCTTAGAACTATTGGATATAGACTCAAACAAGGATTAGTTATAGGGGCCCAAGGCACTAGGACAGCTGGTAAAATCTTCCTGGTCCCTCCCTGCACTTATCAGAAGAGACAACCACACTCTCTTCCCAACCCTGAAATACTCCAATGTCTGAAAAGACTGAATTGCTCTGGAAAGAGGACCTCATGCCTGAGCTTTTGTCTTTGGGATGGGAACTTGTACTCTCCATTATTATAAAAAAAGAAAGCTGTTATAGTCTCGTGGAAAAATAGAGGACCAAACAGTCATTTGGGATTGCTAGATAGCACTTTCTACTAAGGACTTTTTATTGATGTCCCTTAAAGATTATCTTGTTGGTCTAGGAAATGGATAAGTGGTTTGCTATATGCATAGGTGGCTCAGCTGTAAAGAATACATCTACCAAGCAGGGTTTGATCCCTAGATCAGGAAGATCCCCTGAAGGAGGAAATGGCAACCTACTCCAGTATTCTTACCCGGGAAACCCCATGGACAGAGGAGCCTAGCAGGCTACCAATCCATGGGATATCAAAAGTGTTGGATGCGATTTAGTGACTAAACAACAATAGGTGAGTGAAGAGAAGTAGAAGATACACATACATATATAGTCATATATTTAAAAATATGTGTGTGTGTTTGTTTGTTTGTTTTGTTTAGAAAAAGGAGCATATGCCTTTCTTAGGAAAAAGAAAGCACAGATTTAGGTTCAAGATATCTGTTTGTTTATATGTGTATATATGTATGTATATATATATAGTTGGTATTCTTGAATTTTCCTGCCTTTCCCTCTGAGAAGACAAAGCAACACTGAAGTGCCCTCCTTATCAATGCTTTCACTGTGGTCTAAGGAAGAATCCTGAGTGCTGATATCTCCCGGGTGTATGTCTTTAATGCTAATTGCCACTAGGGCTTCACTGGGCTTCCCACGTGATTCTAGTGGTAAAGAACCGGCGTGCTATTGCAGGTGGACAGAAGAGACGCAAGTTTGATCCCTGGGTCTGGAAGATCCCTGGGGTAGGAAATGGCAACCCACTCCAGTATTCTTGCCTGGAAAAAGCCCATGGACAGAGGAGCCTGTCAGGCTGTGGTCCACGGGGCTGCACAGAGTTGGACATGACTGAAGCAACTTATACACATATGGTCTCATTACAGCTGGTTTGAAAGGGAAATTATTTAAAAATAATTCCCTGAGTAAGCAAAAGCTGATTCTATTACAAGTAGCAAACTTTAGAGTTGACCTGACTCCTATTATTAGCTAGGAGTAGTAGGCCCAGCTGTGGGGCCAGCTGTAGCTACAAGGAGCTGGCTAACCACAAATGCGGGAGCCTGAGCAGCACAGCCAGTTTAGGCTGAGCACATAGAGTTGAACTGAAACACGTTTTTGCTTACCTTGGCTGAGTGCTAGGTAAGCACGGTATGAAAACCCAAAAGAAAGCTTTCTGCTCTGACAAGCCTTTGTCTGTGCCTGTACTGTGAGACTTGGTAGGATACTTCTGGAACCACAAAAGTTGACTGTCAGGCTGGAGAAAAAGTCTGCATGTAAAAACTAAAGCAAAAATTTAATACCGTTCTTTAGACTGTTCCTAATAGGACCTTTATATTAAAATATCTACTTTAAATACCTACCCATTAAATATACTAAGCATTGCACTGAGTTTTGTAATTAATTAAACAAAGAGTAAAATTATAAACACCAAAAAAAAAAAAAACTTTAAAGGGTCCTTTGTAAATCAAGGAAACTTTAATTTTCAATAGCTAGTCATTTTTTTTTAATGATTACTCAGCCGTAAGATTATATTTCTCTTTCCTAAGACACTTTGGCTAAATTTTTGGAAACAAAAACAATGGTTTTCCAAGACCATTACAGAAATCAACATAATTTTATAAAATGATTTTTATTTTCCTACTGCAAGAAAGATGAGACAATGGCAGAGATATCAAAGACAGTGTGAATTTTCTCCAGTTTAAATAATTATAGTATATAAGAAGAAATTATCTTTTCAGGTTACTAGAGGAAAATGTTAACTAATTTAGCAATTAGTACACTTTATTTAAATGTCGTTTCACAGATTATAATCTGTTGACTTTACTAATGATGTCTGAAAATTTAACTCATTCTTTTTAATGGCCGCTTTTTACATTAATGACAATTATCAATCAATAGACACTCTAGAAATAATTTATAAAATTATTTTTTAAAGTTACATGGTTCATAGTAAATATGTAGTTCAAATTATTATAACAAAAGTAGTTTAAGAAAACATGATGAGTTATTTCCTCAACAATTTAAATAAACATGTCTTTTAAAAATCCCAAAGGAAAATTAATTTCATTTTGTCATATATATCCTTTGATTAATTTTTAATTAATTAATTTGTTTTCTGGCTGTGCCTGGTCTACACTGCTGCTAGTGGGCTTTCTCTGATTGTGGTGAGCGGGGGATACTCTTTGCTGAGGTGCACTGGTGTCTCACTGTGGTTGGCCTTTCTTGTTGCAGAGCACAGGCTCTAGGCACACAGGCTTCAGTAGCTGCAGCATGCGGACTCAGTAGTTGCAGCACAGAGGCTTAGTTGCTCTGCAATATTTGAACCTGTCTCCCCTGCACCTACATGTGGATTCTTAACCACTGGACAATCAGGGAAGTCCCTTTCTCACTAATTTTTTACAAACCATAAGATTTACCATTTTAACCGTATAACTTAGTGGTTTTAGTATATTCAGAAGATTGTGCAACCATCATCAGTATTATTTTTTGAATATTTTTATCACTTTAAAAAGAAACCTCATGCCCATTAGCAGTCACTCCCCATCTCCCATACCTTTACCTTCTGGCAACCATTAATCTACTTCCGTCTTTATGGATTTGCCTATCCTGGACATTTCATGCAAATGGAATCATACAATATGAGGACTTACGTGTCTGGCTTTTTTCACTTAGTATAATGCATCCTTACTTCATTTCTTTGTGGAGATGAATAATAGTTCATTGTGCGGTACACAACATTTTGTTAATCCATTATTGTTGATGGACATTTGGGTTGTTTCCACTTTTAGGCTATTATGAGTAGTCCTCCTATGAAGAAGCATTTTTTGTTTTGACATATGTTTCGACGGTCTTGCTTATGTACTTAGAGGTAGAAGTCCTGGGTCACAGGGAAACCCCATATTTAACTTTTCAAGAAACTGCCAATTCTTTTCTAAAGGAGCTGTGCTATGTTACATTTTGAATAAAAATGCATGAGGGTTCTATTTCTCCATATCTTTGCCAGGGCTTGTCATTTTCCATTATTAGATTAATTTTTGACTTTCATGATTTCCACAGAAGAACTGATAAAACTTGCATATGGGAGGATGGGATAAGTTTAAGATAACTGTGAAGTTGTCAGTGACTGGTTTAGGCTGGACACAGACGGTGATGAACTGAAACATGTTTTGCTTCCCTTGGCTGAGTAAATGGATGAATGGTGTTGTCATTACTGGAAACAGAGCAGCAAGGGGAGATGATTTCAAGGGAGAGATGAAATTATGAGATTGTTGAAGACATCTCATCATTTACAATACCAGGATGAGAACCTGGAACTATAACAGAGCTTATGATGAGTGGTTTTTAAACTTGGCAGGATTAAAGCATAGATTGGAGCCACATGGTTGGGGTTATAACATTTATTACCTATGTGACCTGAAATATAGTCAGTGCTCAAAATACATTTGCTATTAAGTTATTAATGACAGCTACAATTTTGATGCCCTAAGTATAACAACTCTAAATTATCATTAACAATTAAAATACCATAGATAATACATGGTTTCCATGAATGATGAGACAAAGCTCAGATTGGAAGGTTAAAGGAAGTGTACATATTAAGATATAGATTAGAAAGTGAAGTGTACATTGATTTTAACCTTACTATTATATATATTTAAAAAAAGGTATTCTGTGGTGTGGCAGTGATTTTTATAGTATAATTACATTAGAAAGGGTGAACTTGGGTGGATCACTGAGGGATAGGGGTGACTTTGGAAATCAAGAGTTCATTTAAGAGAATCTATACTCTTGTGGGTGGCCTTGAAAGGAGGGATGAGAACATTAGCAGTATCTGAGAAGGAAGAAAGTAGAAAACACCTGAAAAAAACTCCCCTCACATTGCCACTTTGCCCAGAATACTGGGGAAGACCTAGAAATGATCTTGCTATGTACTTAGGGTACTAAAGTTGCCACCAATGTAAACAAATCCTCTGTGCCCCACCCCAAATATTAGAGTATCAAAGAAGTCTGTAGTTCTGGCACAAATTCACTGCAAAGGCCTATTTTACATCTGATTCTTTGAAAGGAAAATGGCAAAGACATAAGGTAGAAAATAGGTGATTTATATTCATTAATTTTATTTTTGGAAGGATTAGAATAAAATTTTCTTTCCTTTTGTGTTATTGTATTAGTTACAGTAACTAGAGGTAAGTTCCAGAATATTTTTAGAGTTTCTAAGCTTTCTGGCATACAATAGTTTTTCAACTAATAACTGACATTTGTTCTTAAAGTGCTTGCCCCAAAGATGAGCTGTAGACTAAACAGAGAATCAGATTGGAATCATTGATTTTGCTTAGTGAATCAACCAAAGGTTCTGGTCTTTGGAAAATCATTCATAAAAATAACTGATAAATGGTGAATGAATGGTGTTATAATTATAATAACTATAACTATGTAACTATAATGACAATTGTCATATACTTCTGGTTCATAATGTTAGTTTGAATTAGGGAGAACATTGGATTGGCAGTTTGGAACTTTTAAAATTTCTATCCCTAGAAAAGATATAGCAAGGGCTATACTCTCCACTCTCACCTCAGGCTTTCCTGGTGTCTCAGATGATAAACAATCTGCCTGCAATGCAGGAGATCCGGATTCGATCCCTGGTTTGGGAAGATCCCCTGGAGAAGGGATTGGCTAGCTACTCTAGTATTCTTGCCTGGAGAAGTCCATGGACAGAGAAGACTGGCCAGCTATAGTCCATGGGGTCACAAAGAGTTGGACACAACTGAGAGATGATGCAGGCATGCACATTATATACAATAATAGACACACAAATAAACAGATTTTGCTTACTTGTTTGCTTTTATTAGAGTACAATCACAATGCCCATTTGATTTAGCAATGTGAGCAAATTGCCAACATGCGTTGGATCAGATTCCAATGATTTGCAACAAGCCAAGTTCATTCCAGAAAAAAACATTTACTTCTACATTATTGACTACATTAAAGCCTTTGATTGTGTGGATCACAACAAATGGTTCAGTCAGTCAATTCAGTTGCTCAGTCATGTCCAACTCTTTGCAAACCCACCGACTGCAGCCCAGCAGGCTTCCTTGTCCATCACTAACTTCCAGAACTTGCTCAAACTCATGTCCATTGAATCAATGATGCCATCCAACCATTTCATTTTCTGTTGTCCCCTTCTCCTCCCACCTTTACTCTTTCCAAATATCAGGGTCTTTTCCAAGGAGGCAGTTTTTTTGCATCAGTTGGCCAAAGTATTGAAATTTTGGCTTCAATATCAGTCCTTTCAATGAATATTCAGGACTGATTTCCTTTAGGATGGACTGGTTGGATCTCCTTGCAGTCCAAGGGACTCTCAAGGGTCTTTTCCAACACCACAGTTCAAAAGCATCAATTCTTCCATGTTCAGCTTTATTTATAGTCCGACTCTCACATCCATACATGACTACTGGAAAAACCATAGTTTTGATTAGATGGACCTTAGTTGGCAACACAATGTCCCTGCTTTTTATTATGCTCTCTAGGTTGGTCACAGTTTTTCTTCTAAGGAGCAACTGTCTTTTAATTTCATGACTGTAATCACCATGTGCAGTTATTTTGGAACCCCTTCCCCCCCAAAAATAAAGTCTCTCACTGTTTCCATTGTTTCCCCCATCTATTTGCCATGAAGTGATGGGACCAGATGCCATGATCTTAGTTTTCTGACTGTTGAGTTTTAAGCCAACTTTTTCACTCTCCTTTTTACTTTCATGAAGAGGCTCTTTAGTTCATCTTCGCTTTCTGCCATAGGGTGGTGTCATCTGCATATCTGAGGTTATTGATATTACTCCGCACAATCTTGATTCCAGCTTGTGCTTTATCCAGTCTGGCATTTTGCATGATACATTCTGCATATAAGTTAAACAAGCAGGGTGACAATATACAGCCTTGACATACATCTCACATGCTAGCAAAGTAATGCTCAAAATTCTCCAATCCAGGTTTCAACAGTATGTGAACCATGAACTTCCAGATGTTCAAGCTGGGTTTAGAAAAGGCAGAGGAACCAGAGCTCAAATTGCCAACAAACTGTGGACAATTCTTAAAGAGAAGGAATACCAGACCATTTTACCTGTCCTGTGAGAAAACTGTATGCAGGTCAAGAAGCAACAGAACTGGACATGAAGCAATGGATTGGTTCAAATTTGATTCAAAATTAGGAAAGACATATGCCAAGGCTGTATATTGTCACCCTACTTATTTAACTTATATATAGAGTACATTATGTGAAATGCTGGGCTGGTTGAACCTCAAGCCTGAATCAAGATTTGCAAAAGAAATATCAACAACCTCAGATATGCTCATGATACCACTTCAAAGGCAGATTGTGAAGAGAAACCTAAGAGCAACTTGATGAGGGTGGAAGAGATGAGTGAAAAAGTCAATTTACAACTCAGTAGTCAAAAACGGCAGATCATGGCATCCAGTCCCAACACATCATGGGAAATAGAAGGGGGAAAAATAGAAACAATGACAGATTTTATTTTCTTGGGCTTCAAAGTCACTTCAGACAAATGACTGCAGCCATGAAATTAAAAAGACACTTGCTCCTTGGAGGAAATGCTGTGACAAACCTAGAAGGCATATTAAAAAGAAGAGACATTACTTTGCTGACAAAAGTCCATAGAGTCAAAGTTATGGTTTATCCAGTAGTCATATACAGATGTGAGAGCTGGACCCTAAAGAAGGCTGTATGCTGCAGAATTGATGCTTTCGACCTGTGGTGTGGGAGAAGACTCTCTGTCCCTTGGACAGGGGGGAAATCAAACCAGTCAATCTAATGGAAATCAACCCTGAATATTCACTGGAAGGGCTGATGCTGAAGCTGAAACTCCAATACTTTGGCCACCTGATGCAATGAGCTGACCGACTGGAAAAGACCCTGATGCTGGGAAAGATTGAGGACACAAGGAGAAGGGGGCAACAGAGCATGAGATGGTTGGATGGCATCACCGATTCAATGGACATGAATTTGAGCAAATTCTGGGAGATGGAGAAGGACAGGGGAGCCTGGTGTGCTATAGTTCATGGGGTCACAAAGAGTTATACAAGATTTAGCAACTGAACAACATACTCCTCATCCACATTGAACAATTTTAGCATGAAGGTTCTTTAGGTCTCAATCCAAGCAAAATCAAAATAGTGAATTCAAAGTTTTTCTTTCATGATTTCAGTCTCCCCATTTCACCTTGTCTACATGAATTCATTCCTGTGTGTATCCCTCAGTTCAAGTAGAAAGTGAAAGTGAAAGTGAAGTCGCTCAGTCGTATCCGACTCTTTGTGACCCCGTGGACTGTAGCCCACCAGGCTCCTCCATCCATGGAATTCTCCAGGCAAGAATACTGGAGTGGGTTGCCATTTCTTTTTCCAGGGGATCTTCCTGACCCAGGGATTGAACCCAGGTCTCCCGCATTGCGGGCAGACGCTTTAACCTCTGAGCCACCAGGGAAGCCCTCAGGTCAAGTAGACACTGCATCTAATCAGAAAATGGCAATATTTGTCTCATTTTCCTTCTGAGGTTTATATATTTATAATTTTTGGAAACAAAATGACCCATGAAAAATAAACTACAGGTAATCAGCTCTAACTTGTGCTCACCTACTGGCGGAGTTCTGAATAGATATCATTAAAACATTAACTTTTTCATTTATTATCTTATTTCATTATACATACGGTTAGCAATTTCTTCTTCTCAAACCCCAGACTCTTGAGAAAACAGTGTGTTGTTTATCAGGGTTTTAATGCAAGTTATATTGAAGTAGATTTTGTCCAAGTTTGTCCCTGTAACAGATTCAAACAAAGAAAATTATTTTAGAGTTACTATGCTTTGTGCTAAACAAACACAAATACATAATACATGCTGACATTTCTCATGGTAAGGATTCTAAAAATTTTAATATACTTTTTAACAGATTTGATGAAAAGATTTTAACATCAATGAGACAGATTAATATATGCTCAGAAATTAATCTAAATCATATAAATTAGATTTATAAATAAGCTGACCATTATCAATATTAGACTTTGGCCTTCATGCACTTAATGGACTTTAGTGTAGTTTGTTGACTATAGCAATCATTTGAAAAGTCATTCTCAATCAGCTAAACCTTGGAGAAAATCATCAATTTACATGGAGAAAAAATTAAGATGGTCCTCTGGGGTTCTCAAGAAATGTTCTCAACCTTTTCCCCACTCACCTTTACCAGGAAGGTGGGGTTGGCAGAAGTCTCCTGAGGTTGAAGGTATGAGAGTGAGAAAGTGGTGTGCCTGATAGACTCTAGGTTTCCACTATGTATACCTAGAATGACTATAATTTTTTGTTTCTTTTGCATTTCATAAACCCAAAGGAAGTCCTGCTTTTTAGATATTTAATTATAGAAAAGTCTATGCTGCTTGTGTAAGAATTATCTTTACTAAAAGATTGAGAATTATTTTAATTAACACACTACCCTGGGTATAAATATTAATGAGCATGAATCAGTGGAGACTATTGGTATACACTGTTAAAAGAGGCCAATCTATTGGCACACTAATACTATAACCAAAAAACAAACAAAACAAACAAAAACAAAACACCAAAAAACCAATACACATGCTAAATCCTGTATAGTGACATTTCTCTTAATTGGTTCAAGCTAAATGTTTTGCCATATTCTTAGTAAAGGCATGGATGTCTCTTAGGAATTAAACTTGCTGAGCATTTTTCTCTGATGTTTTGTTCCAATTACACTATACCTGCAATGCAGTACTATCATTTTGCCCTTCCCCCATTTTTCTTACGCAACACATATTTCATACTTCTCCTAAATTCTTCCTCAAAACCTTTCATTCCTTCTCAAATATTTTAATCTGAGCCTACATTCATTCTTTAATCTAGCATATACTAATTAATTTTGAAGTTCAGCTTTTCTCATTCAGGCTTTGGCACTTTGAAGAAAATATTTGGCCACATTCAACTATCTTTTCAATCCAGTTAAATTTTATTAAATTATAATGAGATAATTTTAGAAGTTTTGAAATTAAATGTGATCATTTATTATAGAGAGTGAAGATACCAAGATATACTACACTTTAGCAGCATTACTTTCATCCATATTTATGCAGAGGAGTGTCAGCAGAAATTAGCATTAAATACATGATGGAATATAATTCCTAACACATCTGTAAACATGCAATAGACTCAAACAGGAAAAAAATTTAATAAAGCAGCATTTGGTATTGCTTATCACTGAATACCAGAGGGTTTAGTGGTTTCTAATGTTCCTACCTATAATAATTTCTAAAATGATTAGAAGTTAATATAAAATAACTTCTAATAAAAGTTAGAAGTTCTATAAAATTGGGATGCTTTGTTTTAGATTTCTCTAGAAAAAGATTAAAAATGAATTATGAAATAACCTCTATACAACTGAACAGTTAAATATAATCTTCAGTTTCCTTTACTGCAATTGAAAAATATTTAAACAAAAGTCTTTTCAGATGTATTTATAAATTCTATGATCTGTGAACCTATAACTTGTATAGAGATGTAGAAAGTGTAAATACCAGAAGAGATTTTCTTACTTCTCATTCCCATTCTCTGCTAAAAGCTGACATTACTGCTTTCTGTTCTTTCTGAACATCCTTTCTTTTTTCATCTCCTCAGCATTTGTCTCTCTTCTTCTCTCTCTTTCTGGAGCTTTAGGGAGGAATTTAATGTTTTTGCTTACTTAGAAGGAGAAGAATTACTACCAGATTAACCATGGTATTTAATGGTTCATCCATTTGTTTAACCATGTTATTTCAGAATGTGGAGGCCACTTTTATCTTTTTTCTTCTTCTATGGCATCATAAGTACATTAACTTTGAGTTTATTGTGTAATTACTTCAACTAAGAACATTTGCCTTTTAACTTTCTCTCAGGCATTTCTTACTAAGCTCATTTACTGTGTGTGTGATTTCGAAAAATAATATGCCCACTGGACCCTGACAGATTTTTAACCTTTGCTCCAGAAACTTAATGTTCTTTGACTCTCCCACTATAACAGAGAGATGAAACCAAATAAGGTATGACATAGTCTTAAAATGTTTAAAATATATTTGGGGTATGTGGAGGGAGCAAGAGAAGAGAGAGAATGACATTTGAGCTGGATTTCAAAAATTGCTGGATTTCCACAGGCAGGGATGGGAATACAATTTTAAATAATGTCCACAACATGATTATTTGTGACAGCACTAACTGGAAATAATCTAAATGAAAACAAAAGAAAGTATTGATTATTGTATGTGCATGCACGCTCAGTTGCTAAGTAGTATCTGACTCTGTGGACCCATGGGCTATAGCACACTAGGCTTCTCTGTCCATAGGGTTTTCTAGGCAAGAATATTGGAGTGGGTTGCCATTTCCTTCTGCAGGGGATCTTCCCAGCCCAGGGATTGAACCTGCATCTCCTGTGTCTCCTGCATTGGCAGGCAGATTCTTTATTAGTGAGCCACCTGGGAAGCCTGTACATTATCATATATGCTATTGAAATTAAAGACCAAGTTAATGACCCAAGAAATCACTCAAAGATATAATATGTTTACTAAAGTTTGTAGGCAACCATAGCTATAATATATATACACACATGTTTGTGTATATATATATATATAAATACATAAAATATACATATAATTCCTTTAAAAAATACTTGATTAAAATATATCCAAAGGTAGGATTATTGTTCAGAATTTTATTTGTTTTTAATACATGAATGCATTTTTATGTTGTACCTTGTAATTTAAAAAAATGTCTATAAGGAGATGTGTAGACAGTCTATGTCTGTGAAACTCTAGGTATAGTCCTATAACTGGTGTGAACCAGACTAGGGAGGGGAAAATAGAAAGAGACTATTTTATTTGTCCAAGTGAAACAAAATGAAGGTAGCAATATCCGGAATGAAAACAAAGGAACACACATAAAATATTGGGAGACAATGGAAGAAAAAACAACAAAAATGCTCATTGAAACACAATGAACAGTAAAGAATCAAAAGTGCTTGCAAAGTTTTTAGTGTAAACAGCAGTATGGAGATTCTAGGTATGTGGGCTCTAGAAAGAGAACAAAATTAGTGAGGGTAGATGAAGGATTCTCTTATTTGAGATTTTTGGTAGCATAATCAGGCAAAGTCTGGCAGTATTTTGAAAATATGATTGTGGGTTTAGGAAAAGATGGAATTCCAGGTGCATATCTGAGTTTCAACATCATTGGTGCAAGTCTTCTGAGTAAAAGGGATGTACTCAGTTGCTTCAGTCATGTTCAACTCTTTGAGACTCTGTGAACTATCCCCCAACAGGCTCCTCTGTCCATGGGACTCTCCAGGCAAGAATACTGGAGTGGGTTGCCCTGCCCTTCACCAAGGGATTTTCCTAACCCAGGGATCAAACCTGCATCTCCTGTGTCTGCTGCATTGCAGGTGCATTCTTTACCCACTGAGCCACCTGTAAAGCCCAGGTAGAAAGGATAGAGAAGATATAAGCTTAGAGAGGGTTGGAGCAGAGATTTCCAACTAATTTTGTGCCTTAGAGAGCTTTGGCTTTTTAATGAGCCCCTTCTAGGATAATGGCTTTACATACAGAAAATAAAATATGATTGCAGCCATGAAATTAAAAAACGCTTACTTCTTAGAAGAAAAGTTATGACCAATCTAGATAGCATATTCAAAACAGAGACATTACTTTGCTGACTAAGGTCTGTCTAGTCAAGGCTATGGTTTTTTCTGTGGTCATGTATGGATGTGAGAGTTGGACTGTGAAGAAGGCTGAGCACCGAAGAATTGATGCTTTTGAACTGTGGTGTTGGAGAAGACTCTTGAGAGTCCCTTGGACTGCAAGGAGATCCAACCAGTCCATTCTGAAGATCAGCCCTGGGATTTCTTTGGAAGGAATGATGCTAAAGCTGAAACTCCAGTACTTTGGCCACCTCATGCGAAGAGTTGACTCACTGGAAAAGACTCTGATGCTGGGAGGGATTGGGGGCAGGAGGAGAAGGGGATGACCCAGGATGAGATGGCTGGATGGCATCACTGACTCGATGGACATGAGACTGAATGAACTCCGGGAGTTGGTGATGGACAAGGAGGCCTGGCTTGCTGTGATTCATGGGGTCGCAAAGAGTCGGATACGACTGAGTGAACGAACTAACTGAACTGAACTGAACTGATGGACACAAATTAGCTTAAAACAGAGCTATCAAAATAATTAAAAATAATAATTTTAAATGTTTATATTAATATAAATATTCTTATTAATATATTAGATAACACATTAATACATTAGGTTTCAGTTCAGTTCAGTTCAGTCACTCAGTCGTGTCCGACTCTTTGCGACTCCATGAATCACAGCACGCCAGGCCTTCCTGTCCATCACCAACTCCCAAAGTTCACTCAGACTCACGTCCATTGAGTCGGTGATGCCATCCAGCCAGCTCATCCTCTGTTGTCCCCTTCTCCTCCTGCCCCCAATCCCTCCCAGCATCAGAGTCTTTTCCAGTGAGTCAACTCTTCACATGAGGTGGCCAAAGTACTAGGGTTTCAGCTTCAGCATCATTCCTTCCAAAGAAACCCCAGGGCTGATCTCCTTCAGAATGGACTGGTTGGATCTCCTTGCAGTCCAAGGGACTCTCAACAGATTCTCCAACACCACAGTTCAAAAGCATCAATTCTTCAGCGATCAGCCTTCTTCACAGTCCAACTCTCACATCCATACATGACCACAGGAAAAACCATAGCCTTGACTAGATGGATCTTTGTTGGCAAAGTAATGTCTCTGCTTTTGAATATGCTATCTAGCTTGGTCATAACTTTTCTTCCAAGGAGTAAGCGTCTTTTAATTTCATGGCTGCAGTCACCATCTGCAGCGATTTTGGAGCCCCCCAAAATAAAGTCTGACACTGTTTCTACTGTTTCCCCATCTATTTCCCATGAAGTGATGGAACTGGACGCCATGATCTTCATTTTCTGAATGTTGAGCTTTAAGCCAACTTTTCCACTCTCATCTTTCACTTTCATCAAGAGGCTTTTTAGTTTTTTCCCACTTTCTGCCATAAGGGTGGTGTCATCTGCATATCTGAGGTTATTGATATTTCTCCTGGCAATCTTGATTCAGCTTGTGCCTCTTCCAGCCCAGTGTTTCTCATGATGTACTCTGCATAGAAGTTTAATAAGCAGGGTGACAATATACAGTCTTTACATACTCCTTTTCCTATTTGGAACCATTCTGTTGTTCCATGTCCATTTCTAACTGTTTCTTCCTGATCTGCATATAGGTTTCTCAAGAGGCAGGTCAGATGGTCTGGTATTCCCATCTCTTGAAGAATTTTCCACAGTTTATTGTGATCCACACAGCCAAAGGCTTTGGCATAGGTTTACTGGGGGGACTAATAGCTGCCATAAATCAAATACAGTGATGAATCTAAACAAGATTTAAGGGGATCTCAAAAACTTAAGGTAATATATAAACTGTCTACATTTTCCAGTGGTGCCAAAGTCATAGTATTAATAATACCAATATTATTTGTAACTACATTAATATTTTAAGAAAATACTAAACTTATGCTTGAAGTTAGTTACATGCCCTTTCTTTACATGCAAATTCATGGACTTTGCACGAATTATATATAGTGACTCTTTGGTGGTCCACAATTAAGAGTTTTAGAGCTAGTTCACATACAGAATATGTGAGAAGACACAGATTCCAAGATCTGGTTGGGACAAAGTAGAATATATTTCATTGGGGAAAATTCACAGAATGGTCATGTTTGTGCCATCATGTAGCAATGCCAAACTGAAAGTAAAAGCATTAGTTTCTCAGTTGTGTCTGACTCTTTGAGTCCCCTTATACTGTAGTCAACCAAGCTCCTCTGTCAATGGAGTTCTCCAGGCAAGAATAGTGGAGTGGGTTTGCTATTTCCTTTTCTAGGAGGTCTTCCTGACCCAGGGACTGAACCCAGGTCTTCTACTTGGCAGGTGGATTCTTTACCATCTGAGCCCCAGTGGACCTGCAGCAATGTCAAATGCAGCATTATTTTTAAGATCACATACTCCAGGCCAGAATGCCAGACAAAACCCTCTCTGTAGGAGTTTGAACAAATCACTTAAATCCTTTGAATCTCAGTCTGTCTCTTTTCAATCCTCATAGAGTTATCATGAGGATTACATGTATTAGTGTTTGAAGTGTGGCATGATGCTTGTTATGCATTACATAAAATGTATTTATTAAATAAACACATGCTCAGGCTAGCCACCAAGCAGACTGAACCATGAATGTTACAGGTTACCTCTATCCTAAAAATCCTCTGAGCCAGTGGAATAAATGAATATTGAGTAGAGAGAGAGATGGGGGAAGAAATGCCTAGGAGTGTGCAAGTCAGGAAGAAATGAGTTTTTAAGGGAGATAACTTAGAGGAACAGGTGGCACTTGGAGGTCAAGAATTAACACTGAAAACAGATATGTGGATGGAGATTGGTAATCAGCGAGTAGATCATTGGTAGTCTTCTGAAGAGGATCTAATATATGGACAGAAGTGATGCCAGGCATCAAGCCACTTACTGAATAAGTTGATAATGAACAAACAAAGGCAATGGAATGCATTGCTTTTCTCAAAAGTCAGTCCAAGAAAGAAAAAAGATTGAAAGTTTATCAGACTTTTGACCTAAGTACAGGAGACAGTACAGAGGAAGTAGTCAATGAAGGGAAAGAGTGTAACTGATGAAGAAAGAGAAGGAGTACACAATTGCTAGAAAGAGTGCCGGGGTCCAGCCCTGGTGGATCCAGGGTAATTCGAAGGGGGGACAGAGTCAGCGTCTTAGGAAAGAATTATTCAATTAGAAATATAAAGAGAGATTAGGAAAAAATAGTATAGTAGGAAAATTAGTGGAGAAAAGAGGCTGATATTCCTCGGTTTACATGGAAAGCTAATAAAGTTTCAAGACAAGAAACTTGCACCGTCTACGTTAGGCCACAGGTGCCCGCTTGAATAGCAGAGGGTGCCCTGCCTTGGGCTCCCTCTCGCGTGGGTCTTAAAAGGTGGGGCAAATAAGTAGACATGGAGAGCCTCCACATTCCAAGGGATCAGCCTGAAAAGGAGAGGCAGGGATAGGGAGAAAGAGAGAGAGTCGACACGAGGGAGGCCAAGCTTGTGTGAAAACCCCATAACTTTATTTTAAAAAGGTGTTTATATACCCTAAGTTTTACATAATGGAAGATACAGAGTCATGCAGGGGCAGCAGTCCTGACCCTTTCTGTATATCTTTTTGTATACAAAAGGTCTCAGGTGATTTACATTATCTTCTGGCCAAGAGGCATATTAACACTTTATGGCTCTCTTCCTTAATGAATATTAATCTCATTTTCCCTGAAGTGTTTTTCTTTAATCTGCATCACCCTCAAAGCACTAAAGTTACATCTCTATAAAACAAAGGTGCAGTGGATTATAACAAAGAAGGTACTTAAAGATCTATGTTGCTACTTGTTTTTTTCTATATACCAACTATATCAACAAATAAAAGATATGAAAATTTGGCAGCAAGTATTGGCTCAACAAATGAAACCCTTAATCAGTTCTATTCTAATGATTTTGAGCTTCCTGTGCCTCTCGGGGTGGGGAGGCCACAAACAATCACATGCACAGCTGTAAGAGTCCTGTAGGCAGGGTAGAAAGCCATCAACGGGGTTTTTGGATTGAAACACTCTTATTATGCCCAGGAGACTTATTATCTAAAAGCTCTAAATTAACTTTTTCCAGAAAAAGGTGGTGGGGGGACAGCCCCTTTTAATGTCAGAAGTGTAAGTAAAAAGCATAATGCAGTACGGCAGGCAGACTCTGGTTTTGGGGGTAGATGCTTGAGAAAATCCAGCGAGGCTCCCTTAAGGCTGGACTCGCCTTTGCCTGTCGGACCCCTTAACCTCATGACCTTTGCCACGGGCGGGACTCCTCGTGCTGGTCCCGGCAAAAGAGGCCCTGATTAATATAGGGAAGAATGACACACATGCAAAGTTTCACGTTGGACTGAAAAAGAAGAGGTCAAATCCTTCTGATGCTGGGCGCAATAAGGAGAAACAGGTGACGACAGACATGTGTTGAAATCAAATTAAAAAGAAGACCTAGGAGGATTATGCTGGAGGACCTCCTTCACCCACAACTGTTTTTGGAGAGATTTTCACAAGAATAGAGGGTGAGGAGAAAGATGGAAACCTTAGGGTGAGTGAGAAGCATTTTTGATTGATTGCTGCAGGAATTGCAGCAAGTATCTACTTAGAGATTAATATAAATTTAATATAATTATACTATATAGTAAACATATAATATAAATACTGTCAAGTAGCTTTGGGGACATATTTGGAAGATGAGAATGGTGTTAGATTTCATTTCAAAGATCACTTCCCTAGGTAAATCCTTATTGATTAAACTCCCAGAACATGTTTAATCATCCCTACTGTGTGCTTTCACTGTGCCTTGCCTTTATATAATTATTTTTTGTTGTATGCACAACTTCTTGGTGAAAGTATAAACATTTTAAGGGCTCCTTTTTGCTCATTCATATACACATATTCCAAATATGGGACATAACAGGTGTTAAATAATTTTTTTGTTTTTAACAAATGCCTTTTATTTTCTGGATATGCTGTATATTTGAGGAGTCTACATTAACTTAGTAGCTTTAATGCAATCTGAGGCATCCACTTCAACTCTAGCAAAACCAGTTTTGTTAGAAACAAATTAATGAAACTTCTCCCTCACTCAGTCTTCCATTTCTTCACATGGTCTGCTGTCATCTCTCCTGCTCTTTACATCTCATTTGTTTCTTGTTTGTGGCTTACAATTATCTCTCCAGCTTGACCATCATAGCACATCTTCTTTACTGATCCTTTGCAATTACCCTTGAATGCAATTCTAGTCTTTACAGGCATTTTGTTCAGTTTCATTTCCTGCCCCATGTGATTCTAAGTGTCCTCAGAAGCTCAGCCCAGGGTAAAGCAATCTGCTTAGTTAGCTTGTCTAACGAATAACACTGTTTCTGGAAACAAAGATACAAATGAACAGGGAATTAAAATAAGTCATGTGGCTTATTAAGGGTCAGGAATTACCTGATTCAATGCAGGAGAACACCTAGAAGGTGAAGGAGTCAAAAGGATATTTGAAGTTGGACAGGAAGTTGAGGATGTCAAAAGATAAGTGGTCATTTTTAAGAATATAGATAAGTGGAGGATCTAATTGTTTGAGCAACCTCTATAATACATAGCTACCATGAAAAAAAATAGATTTAATAAGGAAGTGAAATTAGAGATCAAAGAGAATCTTCTAATCTAGACTTCTTCAGGTCTGGTTTTGAATCTTTTAAAATTAATTTTCAAGAATTAGTTCAGCGTATCACTTAAATATGGAGTCTAAAAAAGAAAACAAACTAATGAATACAACAAAAAAGAATCAGAGTCACAGATACAGAAAATAAATTAGTGATTACCAATGGGGAAAATGAAGAACAAGATAAGGGTAGAGGATTAAGAGGCATGAGCTACTATATATCGAATAAATAAATGGCATCTGGTCCCATCACTTCATGGGAAATAGATGGGGAAACAGTGGAAACAGTGTGAGACTTTATTTATTGGGGCTCCAAAATCACTGCAGATGGTGATTCCAGCCATGAAATTAAAAGACGGTTACTCCTTGGAAAAAAAGTTATGACCAACCTAGATAGTATATTCAAAAGCAGAGACATTACTTTGCTGACTAAGGTCCGTCTAGTCAAGGGTATGGTTTTTCCTGTGGTCATGTATGGATGTGAGAGTTGGACTGTGAAGAAGGCAGAGCACCAAAGAATTAATGCTTTTGAAGTGTGGTGTTGGAGAAGACTCTTGAGGGTCCCTTGGACTGCAAGGAGATCCAACCAGTCCATTCTGAAGAAGATCAGCCCTGGGATTTCTTTGGAAGGAATGATGCTGAAGCTGAAGCTCCTGTACTTTGGACACCTCATGCGAGCAGTTGACTCATTGGAAAAGACTCTGATGCTGGGAAAGATTAGGGGCAGGAGGAGAAGGGGACGACCCAGGATGAGATGGCTGGATGGCATCACTGACTTGATGGACGTGAGTCTGGGTGAATTCCGGGAGATGGTGATGGACAAGGAGGCCTGGCATGCTGCGATCCATGGGGTCGCAAAGAGTTGGACACGACTGAGCGACTGAACTGAACTGAACTGAACTGAACATATTGTATAATATAGGGAATATAACCAATATTTTAAAATGACTATAAATGAAGTATAACCTTTAAAAATTGTGAATCACTATGTTGTACACCTGAAACTTACATACAATTTCCACTGCAGGGGGCATGGTTATGATCTCTTATATTGGAACTAAGGTTTAACATGCCTCATGGTGTGGTGAGAAAAGAAAATTGCAAAGTTAGTTCAGTTCAACATGCATTTAATGAACATAACATAAAATTATGTTTCTTATTTTTACATGATGGGGAATCTACTCTGTGTCTTGTGTTTGTGCCTTTCTTTTATCACTCTTGATTATGTGCATAGGAGTATATACAGACTATTTTTTTGAGCACAGAGATTGCTCAGTTATCCACTTTATTTAATAAGCTCTTATTGCCTGCTATGTGTCAGGTGATTTTTTAAGTGCTTTATCAAGATTAGCATGAAATTTTATGACTTGGCATTTAAATTTATTTTTCAAGGTAAAATAAATGAGGTATATGAGGATCCTAAACAGTGACTCTCCTTGAACATTTCTGTTAATAATTTTATTTAAACAAAACATACTAAGAATAAATACATTTAAATAGTAATTAAATGCTATCATGGTGACATATTGATATCCATATTTTCAGTCTATTTGAATCTCCCTTAACCCAAAAAGGACACATGTGAGTAGATTCACGTATTCATTTATTCATACATATATGCATATTTTCTTTTATTCAGTAAACTTTTACTGAGTGCTTGCTATGTAAAAACAACACATTCAATGATTTTTAAAAAAGAGGTATGAATAGGATCACGTCATTCAAGAAGTTTATATACTAGGGGAGGTTTGTTGGGGCAAAGACTTCAGACAAGACATTAAAGCAAATATTTACACATAATAAATAAAGCTTGAAAAAAAAGTTCTATAATAAACAAAAACAATGCCCATGATGGATTGTTTAAGACTACAGAGATGGGAGCATTTAAGCTGAATATGTGCCATTTTGATGATGGAAGCCCTTGCTGTGACAGAAGCCAAGAGGGTGTAGAAATATGGATGGTCTTCAGCTGGATCAAGATTTTCCTTGGCCACAGTCAAGTGTTAACAATTGTTAGGGGAAAATCATTTGCTAAACTATCGAGAAAATGCAGCCTCTCCTGTAAAAGGAAACTTTGTCTACTAGTTTCCAGTGGTAAAATAGTCTGCCAGTCTACATTTTTTTGTTTGCTTTACTGTTTCTGAACTTTGATTGCTGTAAGAACTAGAAATATTGTTCATCTCCAGCTGGCAATAAAGTTCAATTCCATTTTCCAAGTTGGATTGCTATAATCTTCCTTAATGAGTCTACCATAGCTCACTCTCCAGAGCCTCCAACTGGTTCAAAGAAATAACTTAGCCAAAGGAGCAGCAGAACACCATGGTTTCTCCATCCTGATGCAATGCTTTTTTAAAGAGTTACTACTTGACTTCAGTTCCAACTCAGAGGTGTTTTGACAGATTAAATAAAAGACGAGCCTTGAAAACCCATGAAATTTGTTTTCTTCTCTCTACAGCAACTCTGTTCATAGAGGGGGGAGAATTGGAAGGTTACCCAGCTTTTGTCTGCTATATTTAGATAACAGCAATCAGATTTTCACAGTTGGTATTATATAATACCTTTTCAGACTACAGCAATATATGTTGGCCTAAGATATTAAAACTACTAAAAATAAACTATTAAATGAGGAAGTAGTAAATGATTAGTGTCTCAAGAAAAGCTAGTTAAAATGTGTAATGATAGGCTTGTTTAAAGGTAAACATAAGACAGTGTTTGAATTTCCCTATTTACCAAACTGAATATTTTCCATGTAGTTAATGATAGTAAAAGAAATTAATTCACATACTCATTGTGTATAATTTTACTTATTTTCCTTATTCAACATAAAAGGCTGTTGACAAATTATGTCATTTGTAGCACCTATGGCAGCTAACCTGGTATAGATACAGTTCAGAAACATCAGACAGAACCTAGCTGTTGTTATGGACATGGCATTGAGAGAATCAATTCCTAGGCAGATTGATAAAAAGTCCAGGGTCCCCAAGGAGGAGAAAGGTTTCTACCCTTTCAAAGGGTGGAGAAAGCTCTGGAAGTGGAGATAGCAGTCTGGAATT
This sequence comes from Capra hircus, assembly GCF_001704415.2. NCBI lineage: Eukaryota > Metazoa > Chordata > Mammalia > Artiodactyla > Bovidae > Capra > Capra hircus. Next base: position 80,343,000 of record NC_030810.1, read on the forward strand.
CTCAAGGAGGAGGAAAGGACAAACTTTTTTTTGTCTACATTCCTTCATCGTCTTCGTAAAGTCGCTCACTCAGTCGTGTCCGACTCTTTGTGACCCCATGGACTGTAGCCCACCAGGCTCCTCCATCCATGGAATTTTCTAAGCAAGAGTACTGGAGTGGGTTGCCATTTTCTTAGTCAATTACACAACTCAGTTTAAACTCTGTACTAAGGATTATACAACAATGTATCCTGCTTGAGGACAACTTCTCCTTTCTGAAAACCTTCTGACTAATCCTGATATTTTACAATGTATATTATGGGAGTGGGTCTGGTAGGATCTTTCTATTGTTAAATTCTCATCTTGTTATCCTAAAATGTAAATTGTGGGAGTGGGTCTGGTAAAATTTTCACAAATTTGAGACATTCTTTTGGATCATTGTAATAACTAATTAAAAGGTATATAACTCCATTGCTAACACTAGTAAGGGAGTACTCTTTCTGCCCCCTTCTGGTGTCTATGTCAGAAGCTTTCTCTGTCTCCTTTATACTTTAATAAAACTTTATTACACAGAAGCTGTGAGCAATCAAGCCTCATCTCTGGACCCGGATTGAATTCTTCTCCTCCAGAGGCCAAGAATCCCAGAGTCTCTCATGGTTTAGCAACAACCTTTCAGCATCTCATTTTGGATCAGTGAAAATTCTGGCTTCTGATATTTCAAGGACTTTCTTTGCATTTTTCTTCCATATGAACACAGAAATTATGTAGAAATTGTGATTGTGATACTTTGAAACAATAAAGAAGCAGATTATAAAAGGCATGATTTTACATTTTTGACACATTGGACCAAATGTATAGGATAAACTGTGCCAAAGGTCACCTCAACAATACTAGACTCTTACAATCTAATTCTTTAAAACAAGTCTAGCAAATTGCAAGCTATTTACTAGAAAACTAAATGAAACTAAAAAGAAGCAAAAACTCCAAATAAGCCTAAATTTCACAGGAAATTTGTAGGGCTAAAGGAACAAGTAGTTGAAATCATCCATGAATGGTCACTTGAGAAGGACACTTGCTTTGGACACATTTTGCAGTTTTAGATCACACCCATCATAGCTTTTGAAATTTCACACTTACTCATACAGATACAGCACATTAGCTGTAGCCAAACTGAATAAACACATTCTGACTATTCTAAATCAATACTTGATTTCCAACTTTTTTGTTATAGGAATGAAAATTTTCCTATGCACATAGCTTAAAATTTTTTCCTGGTTGGTTTCATTTTGCGTGTGTGTGTTTGATTTAGTTAGCTCATTTTCTTCAGATTTATTTTCTCCAGTTACACAGCAAGTTTTAAAAGTTATATAGCTACTAATCAATAAGAGGAGAAGGGGACGACAGAGGATGAGATGGCTGGATGGCATCACTGACTCGATGGACGTGAATCTGAGTGAACTCCAGGAGTTGGTGATGCACAGGGAGGCCTGGCGTCCTGCGATTCATGGGGTCGCAAAGAGTCGGACATAACTGAGCAACTGAGCTGAACGGAACTGAATCAATAGAATAAAATATTATGGATCATCCTCATACCACTGTGTAAATGGTGGGTAAAAGAAGATTTTTTAACAAAGGAAAACAGAGAAATCAAAACAGAGAGAAACAAGAGTGTACCACAGTTCCAAAGTCTTTATGCTGTACTTAATGGCTCAATTGTGTCCAGCTCTTTGCTACCCTGTGGACAGAGGAGCCTGGAAGCCTACAGTCCATTTTACGGGCAAGAATACTGGAGTGGGTTACCATGCCCTTCCTCCAGGGCATCTTCCCAACCCAGGGATCGAACCCAGGTCTCCTGCATTGCAGGCAGATGCGTTACCATCTGAACTACCAGGGAAGCCCAAGATGTTTATGGACAAGTATTAAATTAATTCATGTATTGAAAAGAGGCTTGGGAATAATTTTTCAGGCACCTTATATGTGGTAAAGCAGTAAACCAAAGGCAGAACTGAGATTCAGGAGGGATATCATATTTTTATTAGAAGTTTGCAATATTTTGGTAATTATTTAACTTATAAGTCTTGGTGGGAGTCAAGATTATCTCTCTCCAGAAAAGCTGAACATTCTGGCGTTCTCAGCTTCACAAACTGCCCTATATAAACTTGAATTTGGTCTCACTCTCTTTCTCTCACTCTCTTTCTCTCTTTCTCATGGCTGTGACAACAATTTCTACAAGGCCAAGTTCCCTGTGCAGAAGGTTTTGTGATCTATGTTTTAGTTGGGAGCTCACATTCCTTGAATCTTTGTGGGAATAATTCGAGGCCCGGGCAAAGGATGTGTTCCTTTGAGAGGTTACAAGGCAGACTGTTTTCACAGGCACAACCTTGGTCATAACACTCTGGGAACTGCTGAGAAATCAATTTGACTAGTCCATTAAATAACGCCTTAAATAAGGTTGTATTTAAAGAGTCATTAGCATGTCTTTTTGGCACGTGTGTTGCTAGCTGGTGAACATTATTAAAGGCCTAGAATTAGGCTTGTTTAATAGTGTTCAGAGGTGAGAATGAAAAATATTGGGCAAAGGGGAACTATAGTTGCCAACATGCACTTTCTGATTTTTAATCACATTTGATGTCCAGATGAAGTCTTTTGCTACTCTTAATGGAGAAGGCAATGGCACCCCACTCTAGTACTCTTGCCTGGGAAATCTCATGGGCGGAGGAGCCTGGTAGGCTGCAGTCCATGGGGTTGTGAAGAGTCGGACATGATTGAGCGACTTCCCCTTCTCTTTTCCCTTTCATGCACTGGAGAAGGAAATGGCAACCCACTCCAGTGTTCTTGCCTGGAGAATCCCAGGGATGGGGAGCCTGGTGGGCTGCCGTCTATGGGGTCGCACAGAGTCGGACACGACTGAAGTGACTTAGCAGCAGCAGCTACTCTTATAAGTAATTTTTCCTTCAGTGTAACTTTTCAAATTGATTCTAATTGAAGGTATTTGGAGATAGATTGTGCTTCAGAAACCATAAATTCAAACTTCCTCCTTTTTTTCGAGAAATTCTTTTTGGTAAACATATGTGAGACTTTATTGTGGATATTTGCTTATGAATGGAATTGATGGGTCATGTAGTGTCCTAAGGAAGAAGCTTTCCAAAATGGTTGCATCAATTTACATCCCAAGCAATCTATGATATCCCAGGCACACCATATCTTTAGAAACATTTAAACTTGAACTCTTTATCATTTTAGCCATTCTGATGAGCAGTAGTGTCTCACTGTGATTAAAATTTGCATCTTCCTGATGAGTTTGAGCAGCCTTAATATGTCTATTAGCCTTTTGGATAACTTCAGTTATAAAGTGTTTAATTATTTTTTTTGCCTATTTTTCATCAGTTATCAGTATTTTTATTGATTTGGTAGGAGTTCTTTATGTATACTGAATACACATTTTCTCTTGATTAAATATGTATTATGTAAAATTTCCAATGTTTTGTGACTTGATTTTGATCAACAAAATTTTAAATTTCATTTTAGTAAATTTTTTCATATAGCTTTTAAGCTAGGAATTTTTTAGGTTAGTATTTAAGAAATCTTTGTCTACCTCAAATCTTGAATATATTTTCTCACAATCTACCAATTGGTTTTGTGTAGGTCATAATGGAGAAATAAAGATTCATTTTATTCCTTATATAAATCCAGTTGACTCAGAATTAGGACAAGTTTTTGAATAAAACCAACATTCTATATTATTCTTCAGTGCTATTGTTATGTTAAATCAAGTACTGTTTAATACCCTGTTTGTGCTGTTCTATTACATGGAACAATAGACTGTTCCAAATTGGGAAAGGAGTGCATCAAGGCTGTATATTGTCTCCCTGCTTATTTAACTTCTATGCAGATTACCTCATGAGAAATGCTGGGTTGGAAGAAGCACGAGCTGGAATCAAGATTGCAGGAGGAAATATCGATAACCTCAGATATGCAGATGACACCACCCTTATGGCAGAAAGTGAAGAGGAATTAAAGAGCCTTTTGGTGAAAGAGGAGAGTGAAAAAGCTGGCTTAAAACTCAACATTCAAAAACTGAAGATTATGGTATCTGGTCCCATCCATTCATGGCAAATAGATGGGGAAACAATGGCAACAATGAAAAACTTTATTTACTTGGGCTCCAAAATCACTGCAGATGGTTACTGCAGCCATGAAATCAAAAGACGCTTGCTCCTTGAAAGAAAAACTATGACCAACCTAGATAGCATATTAAAAAGCAGAGATATTACTTTGCTGACAAAGGTCCATCTAATCAAAGTTATGGTTTTTCCAGTAGTCATGTATGGATGTGAGAGTTGGACCATAAATAAAGCTAAACACTGAAGAACTGATACTTTTGAACTGTGGTGTTGGAAAAGACTCTTGAGAGTCCCTTGGACTGTGAAGAGATCGAACCAGTCAGTCTTGGAGGAAGTCAGTCCTGGTTGTTCATTGGAATGACTGATGCAAAGCTGAAACTCCAATACTTTGGCCATCTAATGCAAAGAGCTGACTCATTTGAAAAGACCCTGATGCTGGGAAAGATTGAAGACAGGAGGAGAAGGGGACTACAGAGAATGAGATGGTTGGATGGCATCATCAATTGGATGGACATGAGTTTGAGCAACTCCAGCAGTTGGTGATGGACAGGGAAGCCTAGCGTGCTGCAGTCCATGGGGTTGCAAATAGCTGGACACGACTGAGTGGCTGCACTGCACTGAACTGATTACCAATATAATTTGTACCAATACCACAATGTCCTAATTTTTGGAATGTAATTAATAAACATTTTCTCTCTTACTGTAAGTACTCCATTTTTTCTGTAAGTTATTTTTTCACTTTCATATACATTTTAGAAGATTTCCCTGGTGGCTCAGACAGTAAAGAATTTGCCTGCAATCCAGGAGACCTGGGTTTGATCTCTGCATTGGGAAGATCCCCTGGAGAAGGAAATGGCTATCTACTCCAGTATTCTTGCCTAGAGAATTGCATGGACAGAGGAGCCTGGAGCATGATAGTCCATGGGGTCCCAAAGAATCTGACGTGACAGAAACTCACACACACACACACACATCTTAGATCACCTTTTCAATTATTGATAAAATTACCTGTAAGAATTTTACTGGGGATTATTTTGAATCTTTAGATCAATTTTGTTAGAATAGACATCTTTATAATAATGAGTCTTCCAATAATCATGTTAAATTTTTATTGATTTGAGTCTTTTTAAATTTATCTCAATAGTATATACTTTTCTATATAAAGATCTCACATCAGGACTTCCCTGGTGGTCCAGTGGTGAAGAATCTGCCTTGCGATGCAGGGGATGTGGATTGAACCTTGTTCGGGGAACTAAGATTCTACATGCCATAGAGCAACTAAGCCACACGCCACATGCCACACGCCACACGCCACATGCCAAAACTACTGAACCCGCATGCTGTGAGTAGTCTGCACACTGCAAAGAAAGACCCAGCATGATGAAACAATGATCCTCTGTGCTGCAACTAAGGAACTGAGGCAACTCCCAAAAATGTCTAACATCTTTTGTTAGAGTTATTACTATATATTTGTTATTTTCTGAGGCCATTATTGCAAAAATCAGACAAATTGAAGAAAGTAGGGGAACCACTAGACCATTCAGGTATGACCTAAATCAAATCTTTATGATTATACAGTCAGAGTGACAAATAGATTCAAGAGATTAGATCTAATAGAGAGAGCGTCTGAAGAACTATGGATGGAGGTTCATAACGTTGTACAAGAAAGGGTGAGCAAACACATCCTTAAGTAAAAGAAATACAAAAAGGTAAAATGGTTGTCTGAGGAGGCCTTACAAATATCTGAGGAAAGAAGAAAAGAGAGATGCAAAGGAGAAAAAAAAAGATATATCCACCTGAATGCAGAGTTCCAAAGAATAACAAGGAGACATAAGAAAGCCTTCCTCAGTGATCAATGCAAAGAAATAGAGGGAAACAATAGAATGGGAAAGAATAGAGATCTCTTCAAGAAAATTAGAGATACCAAGGGAACATTTCATGCAAAGATGGGTTCAATAAAGGTCAGAAATGGTATGGACCTAACAGAGGCAGAAGATATGAAGAAGTGGCAAGAATACAGAGAACTACACAAAAAACATCTTAAATGACCCAGATAGCCACAATGGCGTGATCGCTCAACTAGAGCCAGATATCCTGGAATGCAAAGTCAAGCGGGCCTTAGGAAGCATCACTATGAAGAAAAGCTAGTGGAGGTGAGGGAATTCCAGTTGAACTATTTCATATCCTAAAAGATGATGCTGTTAAAGTGCTGCCCGCAATATGCCAGCAAATTTGGAAAATTCAGCAGTGGCCACAGGACTGGAAAAGTCAGTTTTTATTACAGTCACAAAGAAAGGCAATGCCAAAGAATGTTCAAACTACTGCATACTTGCACTCATCTCACACGCTACCAAAGTAATGCTCAAAATTCTCCAAGCTAGACTTCAACAACACATGAACCAAGAACTTTCAGGTGCTCAAGCTGGATTTAGAAAAGGCAGAGGAACCAGAGATAAAATTGCCAACATCCACTGGATGCTAGAAAAGCAAGAGAATTCCAACAAAGCTTCTACTTCTGCTTCACTGACTACACTATAACCTTGACTGTTTTGATCAAAACAAACTGTGGAAAAATCTTAGAGATGGGAATACCAGGCCACCTTACTTGCCTCCCTAGAAATCTGCATAGAGCTCAAGAAGCAACAGTTAGAACTGGACATGAAACAACAGACTGGTTCCAAACTGGGAAAGGAGTACATCAAGGCTGTATATGGTCACCTTGCTTATTTAACTTATCAGTTCATTTCAGTTGCTCAGTCATGTCTAAATCTTTGGAATCTCATGGACTGCATCATAACAGGCTTCCTTTTCCATCACCAACTGCTGGAGCTAGCTCAAACTCATGTCCATCAAGTCGGTAATGCCATCCAACCATCTCATCCTCTGTCAGCCCCTTCTGTTTCTGCCATCAGTCTTTCCCAGCATCAGGGTCTTTCCTAGTGAATCAGTTCTTCACATCAGATGGCCAATGTATTGGAGCTTCAGCTTCAGCATTAGTCCTTCCAATGAATATTCAGGATTAGTTTCCCTTAGGGTGGACTGGGTTGATCTCCTTGCAGTCCAAGGGACTCTAAAGAGTCTTCTCCAACACCAGAGTTCAAAAGCATTCATGTCAATGTATGGCAAAACCAATACAGTATTGTAAAGTAAAATAAAGTAAAAATAAAAATTTTTTAAAAAAAGCATTGATTCTTTGATGCTCAGCTTTCTGTACAGTCCAACTCTCACATCCATACACGAATACTGGAAAAACTATAGCTTTGACTAGATGTACCTTTGTCAACAACATAATGTCTCTGCTTTTTAATATGCTGTCTAGGTTGGTCACGGCTTTTCTTCCAAGGAGAAAGTGCCTTTTAACTTCATGGCTGAAGTCACCATCTGCAGTGATTTTGGAGCCACCCCAAAATAAAGTCTCTCACTGTTTCTATTATTTCCCCATCTATTTAACTTATATGCAGAGTGAAAAACTAAAAGTGAAAGTCACCCAGTCATCTCTGACTCTTTGCAACCCCATGGACTATATAGTCCATGGAATTCTCTAGGCCAGAATACTGGAGTGGGTAGTCTTTCCCTTCTCCAGGGTATATCCCAACCCAGGGATCAAACCCAGGTCTCCCGCATTGAAGGCAGCTTCTTTACCAGCTGAGACCTAAGGGAAGCCCAAGAATATTGGAGTGGGGACCCCATCCCTTCTCCAGTGGATCTTCCCAACCCAGGAAACGAATCAGGATCTCCTGCATGGTAAGCAGATTCTTTACCAAATGAGCTATCAGGGAAACCCAATATGGAGCCCTATATGTGAAATGCCAGACTGGATGAAGCACAAGCTGGAATCAAGATTGCCAGGAGAAATATCAATAATCTCTGATATGCAGATGACACCACCCTCATGGCAGAAAATGAAGAGGAACTAAAAAACCTCTTGATGAAAGTGAAAGAGGAGAATTAAAAGCTGGCTTAAAACTCAACATTCAGAAAACAAAGATCATGGCATCTGGTCCCATCATTTCATGGCAAAAAGATAGAGAAACAATGGAAATAGTCACAGACTTTATTTTCTTGGGCTCCAAAATCACTGTCATTGGTGACTGCAGCCATGAAATTAAAATATTCTTGCTCTTTGGAAGAAATTATGACCAACGTAGACAACATATTAATAACCAGAGACACTACTTTGCAGATAAAAATCCTCCTAATCAAAGCTATGGTTTTTCCAGTATTAATGTATGAATGTGAGAGTTGGACCTTACAGAAAGCTGAACACTGAACAATTGATGCTTTTGAACTCTGGTGCTGGAGAAGAACTCTGGTGCAGTCCTTTGGACTGCAAAGAGATCCAGCCAGTCAATCCTAAAGGAAATCAGTCCTGAATATTTATTGGAAAGACTGATGCTGAAAATGAAACTCCAATTATATGGCCACCTGATGCAAAAAATTGACTAATTGGAAAAGACCCTAATCCTGGGCAAGATGGAAAGCAGGAGAATTGGACAACAGGGGATGAGGTTGCTGGATGGCATCACCAACTCAATGGGCATGAGTTTGAGCAAGTTCTGGGAGTTGTTGATGGACACAGAAGCTTGGCAAGCTGCAATCCATGCTGTCATAAAGAGTTGTACATGACTGAGTGACTAAACTGAACTGAAACTCAGCCACTGTGAATAAAATATATTTTTAAAATATTTTCTAAATGAAAGAGAGCTATCATGATAGATAACAGTAGTAGGAACTATGAACTGGGTGTGTAGACAGAGAGGAACCTAGCAAAGTCTGTTTGTTAAAATACCTCTCTGTCCTATTGTCTCTGCAGGACTCAGAGTTAGTTCTGAGTTTATTTAGGAGTTTATTTACCAAGCATTTGCTTTTCCATCTCCATGTCAATTGTCCTCCTCCACTTTGAACTCACAAACAACTATTTCCACCATACTCTTTTGTCTTTAGTTGAAGACTACATATCTGGCTAGGGGTTTGGCCATTTTGACAAGTTACTTAGTCTTTTGGGGTCTTTTTCAGGTATACTTGCTATTAAACTGACTTTTCTACTTTTAATCTGCATTATGTTTGTGAGAAACTAGAAAGGTAGAGGAAAATTCCTTTCTCTTTGACTGCCTTTTTTCAGACAAAGAACATTTCCTTCCAATACCTAGATTGCTAAAAAGTTTTATTTTAAAATGGTATTGAATTACTTGAAATTATTTTTCTGCTTCTAGTAGTTTACTCATGTATTTTTGCTTATTCATTAATGTGGTAAATTAATTGCTGTTTCACAATGTTAAACCAACACTTCTTTATTAGCAAAAATTGTACATTTTTTAAATGTATCACCCCTTAATACTGGATTTAGGTTGCTAACATTTTGCTTAGAATTTTTATATTTATGTTAATATGAGAGATAAATTATGCATAGATGTAATATTTCAAATATTGATGTCTAGATAATCTGATTTAGTAAAATAGGTTAGGAAGTGTTTATTTTATTTTTCTTCATCTTACTTTACAGGATACTTTGAGTAAATTGTATTTATATGTTATTCAGTGTTTGAAATATTTCACCAGTGGCATGGAGTTTAGGAAGTTTTTAAATTAAGGATTTGAGTGCTTAAATGGATACGGTACTCTATTTTTCTCATCAGTTATAGCAAACCTTCTATTTTCTAGACATTTGTCAAATTCACATAAAGTTTCAAAATCTTTAGCTTATTACCTATGTAGTGCCAACAAAGTTTGCATATACTACTTTTTTATTCATTGTATTGGTTATGTAGGCCTTTGTCTTGTTGTTGCTGTTAAGTCACGAAGAGGTGTCCAACTCTTTGCAACCCCGTGTACTGAAGCACCATAGGCTTCCCTGTCCTTCACCATCTCCTGGAGTTTGACCTTACTCATGTCCATTGAGTTGGTGATGTAATCCAACCATTTCATCCTCCATCGCCCCCTACTTTTCCTGCCCTCAGTCTTTCCCAGCAGCTGTCTTTTCCAATGAGTCAGCTCTTCACATCAGGGAGCTTCAGTTTCAGCATCAGTCCTTTTAATGAATATTCAGGGTTTATATCCTTTGGAATCTCTTTGCAGTCCAAAGGACTCAAAGAGTCCTCTCCAACAGCACAGTTCAAAAGCACCAATTATTCAGAACTCAGCTTTCTTTATGGTCCAACTCTCACATCCATATATGAATACTGGAAAAACCAGCTTTGACTATACAGAACTTTGTTGGCAATGTGATATCTCTGTTTTTTAATATGCTGCCCAGATTGGTCATAGTTTTTTTCCAAGGAGCAAGTGTCTTTTAATTTCATGGCTACAGTCACCACCTACAGTAGTTTTGAAGCCCAAGAAAATAAAATCTGTCACTGTTTTCACTTTCCCCTCTTCTTTTTGCATAAAGTGATGGGACCAGATTGTCTTGTTATGGGTTTACAAAATGTATTTATCTGAGCTTAACTGATAAAAATATAATCTTTGTGATTTTAAAGCTTTGCTATTTATTGCTACTTATTTTATGGTATGTGCATGTATGGTCAGTCTCTCAGTTGTGTCTGACTCTTTGTGACCACATGGCCTGTAGCCCACCAGCCTCCTCTGTCCATGGGATTTTCCAGGTAAGAATACTGGGATGGGTTTCCATTTTCTTCTCCAGGGGATCTTCGAGACCCAGAGATTGAACCAGCATCTCCTGTGACTCCTGTATTGGCAGGCAGATTGTTCGCCATTGAACCACATGAGAAACCAAATATCATTAAATTTAATACATGTGTATACCTCATTTAGGACTTTTCTGGTGGCTCAGACAGTAATGTGTCTTCCTACAATGCGGGAGACCCAGGTTCAATCCCTGGGTCAGGAAGATCTCCTGGAGAAGGAAATGGTAACCCACTCCAGTATTCTTGTCTTAAAAATCCCATGGATGGAGGAGCCTGGCAGGTTACAGTCCATGGGGTTGCAAAGAGTTGGACATGACTGAGTGATTTCACTTTAACTTTTCATACCTCATTTAAACTCAAAAAGAATATGTAATCTTCAGTGTACAGAAACAGTTTTAATATTCAATATCTTTATTGATTTTGTGCCTACTTGACTCACAGAAGGATGTTTTAAAATTTCTAACCTTAATCGTAGGTTTCTCTATTTCTCCTTTTAGTTCTGTTTTTTGTATATAGTGAAACTATAATTGGGTATACATACATCTAGATTATTACATTACTATAGAAAACATATTTTCATCTTTTGAATTGTCATAAGGATGCATGGGAAACATAGAAGAGAATTTGAGGAAAAATTAAAGCAATGTAGGAAGAGGTGTAATTTAATTGAAATATATGGCAAAAGATTTTGAGCAACTTCTTAGATGGGAAGATGGAAAATGACAAGACTATATCAGAACCAGAATTTTATGATGTATAAGACATTCATAATTATATAACTGTTTTCTGCATAGCAGGATACGTATAGATTCTATTTCATAATGTTAGTATAAGTGGTCTCTCAGTCATGTCCGACTCTTTGCAACCCATGGACTGTAGTCCACCAAGCTCCTCCATCCATGGGATTCTCCAGGCAAGAATACTGGAGTGGGCTGCCATTTCCTTCTCCAGGGGATCTTCCTGACTCAGGGATCGAACATAGGTCTCCCACATTACAGGCAGATGCTTTAACCTCTGCACCACCAGGGAAGCCCAGTGTTAGTGTAGTCATTCACAAATAATCATTTCACTACCTTCATAAGTTAAAAATTAATGAACCAAACAAGACAAGTGGGGTTAGGGCAGAAAGGACATACAATTTTGAAAAATGCTACTTTGAGTGACTACTCTATATTAAAAACAAAAAGAACTATACACAAATTCAATAACATCAATGTGATATGCCCTAACATTTGTCATCACATTTTTTTTTTTTTACAGATGGTAAAACATAGCTTAATTCTGAGGTATGAGAAGCAAATCATAGCTCTTGCAAGAGGAGAAATTATTTAGAAAACCTCAGTTAGAAACTGAGTGATGAGGCCAAAAAAGGTATCCACTGGATTTGACAAAGGCAAGAATTGTTTCAGTGGTGGAGTGGGGGAAAGTACACATACAGACGAAGAGTGAATAACAGATGCAGAAACAGAAACATTGAGATGAGTCAAGAGTCTCAAGAAACTTGAAAAGAAAATGAAGGGAAAGTAGTGTAGAAACTAGAGGGTGACACAGAGTTAAGGGAAAATTTTGTTTTCTTTCTAATTGGGGGACTCAGTTGTATATGTACATATATATTGTTGTTTAGTCTCTAAGTCCTGTCCAACTCTTTTGCAACCCCATGGACTGTAGCCTGCCAGGCTTCTCCATCTATGGGATTTTCCAGGCCAGAATACTGGAGTGAGTTACCACTTCCTTTGTCCAGGGGATCTTCCCAACCCAGGGATTGAACATGTGTCTCCTGCATTGGCAGGCAGATTCTTTACCACTGAGCCACCAGGGAAGCCCCTTATTTTGGCATATAAGAGAGCAATTTTATTAATAGTTTATTTCTAGAGTACAGGTTTTTTTTTCCCCATAAACTTGTGAAATGAGAGGATGTACACTTAGATTTTTATCCTATGTTCAGAAAGCTGATCCAAAATATAGCAGTGTCAGAATTCAAACCTAGGTTTCTCTTAACCTAAAACTGATTTCACATTACCACTTCCCCTTACAATGATGATCAGATTCTCAACTCAACATTTAAATTCTGATATTTAAAAGGGACCTTAGAACTTGAGCTGCTTAAAATGGTTTTTTTTCCCTCTTGGTATTAAACTAATACTTTTCTATTAATTCACTGTCATCAGTCACTGTCTGAACATGCTGACTTTCTTCTATAACATATTCAATCCCTACTAGAATATTTACACAAGTAAGGTTATGTTTTAAATTTTCATTCAATGTGATCATTGTGATGCAGTTAACCAAAACCATGAGACCCAGTCACTGATGGCTCAGTACTTTGATGACAGTGCAAATTCTGCCACAAAACTGCAACTGGGGCAATAGAATACAGGATATGATGCATATACACATGAAATGCCTTCAACCAGACCATAAAAAATTCATTAAAAGTAGTCATAGAAAGACTATCAAATAAATTTCTTTATAAGTTTCTGTTATCATCAACTTAGTAATTGAAATTGTATTTCAGTTAGAATAGTAAATCTCACTAGCAGATTTCTCATTCACTTGGGTTTATAAGAAAAAAAGTCTATATTTTGCAAAGCTTTTCATTGTACTTAATACAAATCAGAGAAATGTACTTCCTTTTTAGAAGAGTATACTATTTATGGTAAAAGACTAAAATAAGGAAAAATTATTCTAATGCACTGAATGCTTTGAGATACTTTAAATGTTCCCATAAAACAAGGTGAATGACCAGAATTGATTTGAAAAAAAAGTGGCCTAAATAAAAGTTCACTTGTATTACATGATTCATGGGTTATTTTTTTTATCATTTGTTAATAGATTAAGTCCTATATATTTAATTTTCTTCTCTAAACTGTTATATATCTCTTTATCCACATATAATTTAAAAACATGCATTGCTGTGTGTGGATCACAAAAAACTGCAGAAAATTCTTCAAGAGATGGAAATACCAGACGACCTTACCTGCCTTCTGAGAAACCTGTATGCAAGTCAAGAAGCAACAGTTAGAACCAGACATGGAATAACAAAGTTTCCAAATTGGGAAAGGAGTATTTCAAGGCTATATACCCTGCTTATTTAATTTACATGCAGAGCACCTCATATGAAATGCTGGACTGGATGAAGCACAAGCTGGAATTAAGATTGCCAGGAGAAATATCAATAACCTCAGGTATGCAGATGACACCACCCCTATGGCAGAAAGCGAAGAGGAAGTAAAGAGCCTCGTGATGAAGGTGAAAGAGGAGAGTAAAAAATCTGGCTTAAAATTCAACATTCAAAAAACTAAGATATTGGTATCTGGTCCCATCATTTCATGGCAAATAGATGGGAAAACAATGGAAACAGTGACAAACTTTATTTTCTTGGGCTCCAAAATCACTGTAGTTGGTGACTGCAGCCATGAAATTAAAAGATGCTTGCTCCTTGAAAGAAAAGCAATGGAAAAACCTAGACAGCATACTAAAAAGCAGAGACAACACTTTGCCAACAAAGATCTGGCTAGCCAAAGCTATAGTTTTTCCAGTATTCATATATGGATGTGAGAGTTGGACTGTAAAGCAGACTGAATGCCAAAGAATTTTGCCTTTGAGCTGTGGTGTTGGAGAAGACTCTTGAGAATCCCTTGGACTGCAAAGAGAACAAACCCGTCCATCCTAAAGGAAATCGACCCTGAATATTCATTGGAAAGACTGATGCTGTAGCTCCAATACTTTGGCCATCTGATGCAAAGAGCTGACTCATCTGAAAAGAACCTGATTCTAGGAAAGATTAAAGGCAGGAGCCGAGGCGGGTGACAGAGGAGAAGATGGTTGGATGGCATAACTGACTTGATGGACATGAGTTTGAGCAAGCTCCAAGAGGTGGTAATAGACAGGGATGCCTGGCATGCTGCAGTCTATGGGGTCGAAAAGAGTTGGACACAGCTGAGCAACTGAACAACAAATTTATCAGTGCAAAATTACTAATATTTTATTTAGTTAATAACAGAGTATGTTCTTGTATTACAAAATATATTGTCAAACCATAATATCTCCCTTTTCATTTAAGCTTTAATTTACCTACAGTGTTCCATAATGTAGCAGTGTACAAATTTGGATCATTGAAGCATTAATGGATTAATTCATCACTGCTTTTTTAGTAACACAGTATTTTACTTTCTGAATCTGTTTTCAGAATTTTGCTAATTATCAGGCTGAGGCTATAAATTGCACGTACATAATTGCTGAACAAACCCAGATCTTGATTTTTGATAAAAAATAATAATTGGCCAGCCATATGTCTGAGTCAACTTTAGATAATCATGCTAACTTCCTGAGGGAAAATAAATTAGCAAATAATCCATTTTACTGGAATTGAGAAGCTGTCTCAAGAATATGAGACAGGAAGAACATGAAGATCTACTGCTGAACCAAATAAGAAACCTGTATTTTGAAATCCCAGGTAGCATAGTCTATAAAAGTAAACAAGAGAAAAGCAAAAAATAAACCAAAGGATAATCAATGAAAAAAATAATGGTCACATATTCAACTAAAATAACCAAAACTTACTAGCAAATCAGCCTCTGGAATAATAGGAATGGAATTTTTTGATGAAAGGATTTCTTAAGACACTCTATAGGATTAAGCTTTGAGATAAAGTCCCTCTCTCACACTTGGTAAACCAATGAGAGAAGCCTTCTTGGTAGAATTCGGAGGCATACACCTCAGACAGGAAACAGGTACTCTGTTCATATCTGGTAAAACAAAAAGAATTAAATTAAAAAGAGAAAATAGACATGCACAGCTTGCTCTTCAGACTTTGTATAAGGCTCTAAGACACCATCCCAGTTAAGGTACCCCAACCAGGGGCTGTGCACATCCTCATAAACCAGCTAGTACAGAATTGCTTCTGGTGCATTAGGGTCCTGGCTTCTTTCAAATAGCACCTCTTCTGCCTAATGCCAATTGCAGTCACAGGTTTGGATTGCTTTCTACAGGAAACCAAAGTTCTGGTATAACAAGACTGGGAATAAAGATATTTTCTTTCACATTGCCAACAGATGGAGAAGAAAGAGATTAGTGAAAGTATGAAAGTCTGAAAATGATTTCAAGTATGAAAGTATCTGATTTTCTTTTCTTACTTTAATACAAGACTTCAGTTCAATAAATACTTGTTGAGTGTATAACTTGTGCTATAATTTTTAGATGTGAGTATTCAACAGTAAACAAAAAAGACAACAGATCTAAAATAAGACAAGTTCAATAGTGCTTACATTCTATTGAACTTGTCTTATTTTAGATCTGTTTTATTCAAGGCCAAATTCTGAGTTTGTGAGTTTTTTTTTTTAAGCTTTATTTTAATATATTCACATCCCATACAATTCACCTACATAAAATGGGCAATTCAATAGTTTTCAGAACATATACAGACTTGTGCAACCATCAGAACAATCTAATTTTAGAACATTTCCATCACTCACCCCTTGAAAGAAACACAATACCCATTAGAAAACACTCCCTTCCCTCCCCATCCTGTTAGCTTAAGGCAACTGGTAATACAGTTTATGCCTTGATAGATTTGCCAATTCTGGATATTTCCTATAAATGAAATCATACAATATGTGGCTTATTTGACTTAATGTTTTCAAGTTTTATACATATTGTAGTATGTATCAGTACTTAATTCTCATTTGAAGCTATCTGCTTTCACAGTTATTAAAGTAAGACTTGTCTTAGTTTATGCCCTTTTCAGACTTTCCCGAATCCTATAGAACCTTCAATTGAAAATGAAACTGTAAATGGGATGGTTTATTTTAGAACTGAAAAATATTTGAGGATCATCCAGTCGATTTTTAGATGAATGGATAGAGAAGTACAAAATCAAAGTAGTTTGCTAGAAACTATCTCTTTCCCCTCCTCTTAACTTTTTATCATAGGGCTTACTTGGTATGGATTTTGATAGCTTTTTATTTATCTGTAGGATTTTGTAACCTCTTTATTGAAGAAAGCAATTTTGATACCTTTCAGTTTATAGACTATTGGTTTTTCTTATAAAAATCAATTTTTTTGTTTTTGTTCTACAGTGTAAATAAAGAAACTATATAAATCAAACAAATACAATTTTCCTTGATTACAACCTAGAGACCCATTTTATATCAGTCTTACAACAAAGTATTACAAAAATTACTCATCAAATTGTGCTGCATATAATTTGCACTAGCACTTTCTCTAACTCTCATTTTAGTTGAGTTCCCAATGCATACATTTTTAATGGTATCACAGCCTGCAAAATAATATTTCTCCATCATCTATATCTGCCTTTTCACCTGTTTTTCTGAACTACATGAAATATTTCAGAATACTTACTTTAAAAACTCATAATGAACAGTATTTGATATTATGTCAACAAATGATTAAATATGTCAGTCTTTTCAGAATCCACACTTCAGCTCATTAGCTTCCAGATGAAATGAATATAGCAGAGTACTAACCAGCACCTACCACAGTCAGCCTTTTAAAAGGATTCAGCCTCTAGTTACACCTGCATTCCAAAGAAAAAGATATATTTGAACAATTACTATATCAAATTTCTCAGAAGTTTCTACAGAAATACCTTCAACATTTTCTGAACTTCATTTATCTTATCCTGAAGTTTTCACATGGTTCTCATATTTACTTTACATTTTATTTCCTATATATCTTCTGGCATTGCAGCATTTTACTACCATTTGATTTTTTCCAACTGAAACCCTCCCTCTTTCCCAATAACAACCATTAGAATCCTTAGAGTATTACGCCTTTTGTTTAGATTTCTCTTCCTCTGTTTATTGCAGGCATCATGCTCAGAATTTGTATTTCAAAATTATATCTACGTCTACAGAGCACTAATAGGTGCCTACATCAGAATTATTTTGTAGTGTTCATTTTAGCTGACTTCCTATTTTACTGCTGAAGGTAGAACTTGCAAAATCATATGAATTCCATCTAAATATTCAGGTTCTATTTGATAAATATAAAATAGCACAGTAATTTCTTACTTACACAGGAAATGAATTGTACCTATTATCCAAGTTGGTTATTTTTCTATATTTAATATACTCTTAAATTCTAATATATATCCTAATACTATTTTTATCAGTCTTTAAATTATATATTAAGAACAAGAAAATCTGATGCAAATTGAGAGAAGTAACAGTAAAATAGTATCTCAAAGAGAGACCTGAGAAAAATGTGTCAGAGGGACACTTGACTGCACATTTTGAAAGAACTATTTCTTAGATGTAGCAAGATTTCTCTGTATCCAGAGACCTCAACTCCACTTTTTCTGCACCCTTTCTATCAAGGCTTAAAGTTTTTGCATAAATCTCACCCCCAAGGCATAATGGAGAAGGAACTGAGGTGCCTAGGCCATCTGAGCTGTCTAGTGCTGAAAGCTTGTAGGCTAGACTCATAGAAAACATTTATTTTACAACACAAGCCTTTTCATTTTGAATCCAGCAAAAAGCAGCACATAACAATAAAAATCTATTTTGGTTGGCAAGCTGAGCATGAATCGAGGATTGTTTGCCTGGCTTCCAACTCATCTTTTCTGCTTTTCTGGAAGGTCCCCTCCCTGTAGTCTCTAGGTGTGCAAAGTGAATACTTGGGGCCTTCATGGGGTTGCAAAGAGTTGGAAGCAACTTAGTGACTAAACAACAACAACCTTTGTTTCTCAGGTCAGCAATGTTCTAATTATTCTCTCTCCATTGTTCCAAAACCTGAGTCCTTCGGCAGACCCTTTAGAAGTTTCCACAAAGATCCTCTAAGTTCTGCAACCTTAAAACTAGAGGTTATAATTTTATAAATAAATGAATTGAACTTCCATGGCTCTTTTGTATTCTTTTTTCAGTCACAGCACAACAATTGCACATATTATTTAAGTTTCTTTAAGGAAATTTTGTATTAATATTCTACATACTTTATATTTTATAGTGTATATATAGAAACATATTTATGAAAATATATAGAAATAGAAAATATGTAACTTGGAGGGACAGTTCTGAAACACCAGATCCTAAATTCTACAAGGCCCCTTATGAACAAAAGTCCCACCTGCTATTTTTTTGGTTACCACTTCTTTTGTATTGTGGAGGCGAAAGGGATTTCCCTATCAGTTCAGTTCAGTTCAGTTCAGTCGCTCAGTCATGTCTGATTTTGCGACCCCATGAATCACAGCACACCAGGCCTCCCTGTCCATCATCAGCTCCTGGAGTTTACTCAAACTCATGTCCATCGAGTCAGTGATGCCATCAAGTCATCTCATCCTCTGTTGTCCCCTTCTCCTCCTGCCCCCAATCCCTCCCAGCATCAGGGTCTTTTCCAATGAGTCAACTCTTCGCATGAGATGGCCAAAGTATTGGAGTTTCAGCTTCAGCATCAGTCCCTCCAATGAACACCCAGGACTGATCTCCATTAGAATGGACTGGTTGGATCTCCTTGTAGTCCAAGGGATTTCCCTATACCACCAAAATCCTTGAACATCAGCTGTCCTACAATGCAACTCAGTTCTGACACTATCCACTCAGAGATAGCATTATATTGCATAAGTTAAGGACTCAGTCCTTTAAGACTCCTTCAGAGGATAGCAAGTCCAGATTTCTCATCTGTACTTCCAACCAATAGCCTGCAAATGGGAGGTTCCAATGACTCCCCTCCAGAGATTCAATTAATTTGCTAGAGAGATTCACAGAACCCTCAGAAACATTTGTTTACTAGATTATTGGTTTATTATGATAGAGCATATTAGTAATTCAGGAACAGCCAGATTCAAGAGATGCATAAGGGCAAAGTATGGGGAAAGGGTAAAGAGTCTCCACACTCTGCCTTAAATCCTACTGTTCCCAAAACTCCACATGATCACCAACTCAGAAGCTCTCCAAACCCCATTATTTTGGAGTTTTTTGGAGATGTTGGGGGACTGTGTAATTTCCTCGGTTCTGTCTAGCTGCAGCAAAAATTTGAAGTGACGAATGGACCAGTGATACACCTCAGTTTTATTTAGAAAGCAAAGGAAAATGCATTCTAGAGGCATGAGGGCGGGTTGACCCAAAAGACATGGAAGAGAAGAGAAGCCCCTGGCTCAATATTGGCTCCTCTTTTTATATGGTTTTTCTCCTTCTCTTGAGCCTTCCCTATGTAAATTGGGCTAGCCAGGAGGGCTGTTTGTTTTATCTGAGGTCTTCTCTCTGGTCCTTGGACCTTCCTTTGTTCTATTTTTGAGGGTTTTCCCCCTTCATTGTCTTTTAGCCACCACCATTTTGGACTCTTTTTTCCTATTCTAACTGCCTAACATTGGCTTTGTTATATAGACATGGTTGATTAAATCATTGGTCATTAGCTATTGATTTAAGCTCCAGGCCCACCCCTCTCCCTGTAAATCAGGGGTTGGAACTGAAAGTTAAAACATTTTATTCATGGTTAATTCTGCTGGCAATCAGCCCCCATCCTTACGTTCAGTATAGAAGTCATCTCATAAATGCTGAAAAACAAAATTCAACCCAGTAAATTTGGAGATCTAACTATTAGGTGATTCATGAATCAGGCAGCATCCCCTTTAGTAAATAGAAGGGCTTTCTGAGAAGTTGTACAAAATAAAAGGCTTTTATAGGCAGAAGGAGGGTGGGGATGAAGGTGCTAGCCAACAACAACAACAAAAGGAAAAAAAGGAAAAAAGATTGGTTTAGTCCAGGCCATCTTCCTGGAGGTGGGGGGAGGAAAAGGAAACAGAAAGGGTCCCTATCATGCAGATTACCTACTAGTGTAGATCAGGAAATTTCAGATTAACTGCTTGAAAGGTCAGTTACTGCGATAGGTTGAAACTGAAATCAAATCTTGGTTTGGGGCTTCACTGGTGGCTGGTAAAGAATCTGCCTGCAATGCAGGAGACCTGGGTTTGATTCCTGGGTGGGAAAGATCTCCTGGAGAAGGAAATGGCAACCCACTTCAGTATTCTTGCCTGGAGAATTCCATGGACAGAGGAGCTGCGTGGGCTATAGTCCATGGGGTTGCAAAGAGTCGGACACTGAGCAACTAACACTTTTGCTGCATTGGAGGCAAATGACTCCATTTGGGTCTTATTATTTCTTTTTTAGCATGACAAAAGATACCTTTGTTGTTCTCTCAACACAGGAAATTCCAAGAGTTTTAGGAGCCCTGTGCCAGAAATGGGGCAAAAATCAAATATGTATTACTTTTTATAAATACCAATATCATACCTGAAAATTATTGATGCCATTAACTTATATTTGAAACAAGTTAGATCAAGTAAAGTCTCTCTTATAAAAGACACAGCAGCTTCCTATCTCCCCTTGGTTTAAAATCTAAAATTCTTACTGTTACCTATAAAACTCTATATTAAAAGTTGGCAAACTTTTTTGTGAAGGCCTAGACATCAAATATTTTCTGTAGAAGCTACCAAACTTGGCTTTTGTAGCATGAAAACAGTCATAAATAATGCAGAAGAAACTGAAAAGAGTGTGGCTGCATTACAACAAAACTTTATGGACACTAAAATTTGAATTTCATACGATTTCCAAGCATCATAAAATATAGTTTTAGTGTTGATATTTTATTCCAAACATTCAAAATTGTAATAATCACTTATAATGGTTTACAAGTCATATAGCAATAGTTGGTGGGTCAAACTTGGGCTGCAATTCCTGCTCTGTATGATCTACATTCTCACGTATTTCATTCACTCGACCACACTTCCTCTCCTCATGTACTCTCTGTACCTGACATCCTTGCTCTTCCTTGCATACAGTAAGTGCATTCTTACTTCAGTGTCTTTGCACAATCTGTGTCCCTTGCTGAGAACACACTTTGTCCTAATCTTTGAATAGCTCATTTCTTTCACTTTTGAAGACTAATTATTCTCTTATCATCCAATGCCAAACATCTTTTTCTACATTATTACTCTTTATCCTCATGCAATACCTCAGTTTTCATTTAATACTTATTACTCCAGTATTCTTGCCTGGAGAATCCCGTGGACAGAGGAGCATGATGGACTGAGGTCCATGGGGTCACAAAGAGTCAGACACGACTGAAGCTACTAGCATAGCACAGCTCAGCACCCACCGAATTATATGTTTTATTTATTATTATTATTTTTTTCTTGCTAGAATGTAAGCTTTGAGAGAGAAGTGATTTGCCTTTCTCCACTGTTTCATCCAGAGTAGTGCTTGGCACAAAATATGCACTCCAATGAATATTTCTCCTTGAATGGATTGTAGTTATTTATATTATCAAAATTCTTCTTTATTCTCTTCATCTCAACTATCATTTTGAAGTTCCATGTGACTGGAGCTAATACCAATCTGTGAATTCTCAACATTTGAGAGTTTCTTTGAAAAACGTTATTCAGTGGTGTCCAACTCTTTGTGATCTTATGGACTGTAGCCTGTAGGCTCCTCTGTCCATGGAATTCTCCAGGCAAGAATACTGGAGTGGGTTGCCATGTCCTTCTCCAAGGGATCTTCCCAGCCCAGGGACTGAACCTGGGTCTCCTTCATTGAAGGTGGATTCTTTACCATCAGACCAACCAGGAAAGCCCCTACCTTCAATATTCTGTATTGTTCTGCCACATGATTGCTGCACAAATCTCCTCTCTGCTAATGCTGGTCTTTAATCTGGCTGATCTGTGTTCAATACAATTCTCGTTATTAATACAATGTTATTATTCTGAAGCTAGGTAATCCTTATGTAATCTTTCTATCTCTCATGGCTTGTAGAGGGTACTGTGGTGCCCTGGTTAGCTGTCCTATAGTGCCCTAACACAAGTGATTCAGCAAGGAGTTGACAGGTGCCTTATGTCTTCAGAAAATTGCCCTGAACTGATGGGAACCACTTCAGTAGGTCATAATTCAGAAAGTGGCCTCCAGATTGTGACGAATAAGGAATAAGCACAAAAGGTTATTCTTTAAGACTCAAGAAGGAATTATTTTAAGGTATATTTTATGCTCCAGAGGCATTACCCTGTGGTTCAGGCCAGGGTAAACAGCTTAAGACTTTTCCTAAGACTATATCCTTGCTCATCACTTTTTCCTTTCAACCCTGCTTTACTACCTCCCTTTACATTTTTCTGCTATGAATACTTCCTCAGCAAATCATGTGCGTCTGGATCTCTACCTCTGGTTCTACTTCTAGAATAAAGTTCCTACTGTAGTAAACCCATGAACTCTTACCCAATTCCCACTAAGCAGGTCCACCAAAATAAATCCTTAACAAGTTCAAAACCATAGCATTATGTAACAGTGATCTTTAGATATCTTACTTTTAGAATACAAAGTAGGACACCTTCCAGCTACTGATAAGCCTTGCCTAGAATGTGGCAGCATCAAAGATTGATTAAATTATCATATGCAATTTATGAAACACCTTGTGTTTAGCAGTGTGCCAACCAACCTCTCATTAATTGATTTTGCTAAATGAATAACATGCTTAAAGTCATATTTAGTAATCTAGACACAGATATACACACAAAAATATCTTTGGGTATGTATACATTCTCAGGTTAGTATACACATATTTATTTCCTTGTTCTGTTAGCTATCACAGAATCGATCACAGAATCAATGACACTTCAGTAGCAACAAGCACACCTGGTCCCCAGATCTTGGTTTCTAATACCATTATCCAATAAAGAAAATCTGGACTTCATGAGGAAATGACTAATTCCGTGACTGATAACAGGTGGCCTGGAACATTTTGTAGTGTGAAAGTAAAGCAACAATAATGAGGTATGTCAGAGCAGCAGCAGATGAGACAAATACCAAATGGCCAAAGCTGGAATAATCTGGACAATGGCATAAGTGAAATTTTTGATTTTAGCCAAAGTATAAAATAAATATCTATGAACCTGTACTGACATAATGAAATAAATAGATAAGAGAATAGACAAATCTCTCCTGCAGAAGAATTCCAAGTATTTTATGTAGAATAAAATACTTCAAGGAAACAGAGATTAGCTCTCACCTTTTAGTGGGAGCTACTCATACTGTCCCTGGAGAAGGAAATGGCAACCCACTCCAGTACTCTTGCTTGGAATATCCCATGGAGGGAGGAGCCTGGTGGGCTATAGTCCGTGGGGTTGCAAAGAGTCGGACACGACTGAGCTACTTCACTTCACTTCACTCATACTGTCATTTTACCAAAGAGCACTGCATGGAAAAAGAGTATAAAATAATTTTATAGTTAAGAAACTTGGCAAACACTATCTCAGCCAGACGACAAGTTAACATTAGCAGTGCTGTGAGCTGAAAGTCAGCTTGATATGATACAAAGAGAATAACACAATTTCTGTAGTCTCCTCCTTCCCCCCAAAATCCATGATTCCAGTCTCAAGGGAAAAAAGTCAAATAAATCCCAATTAACAGTCTACAAAATATCTGACTACTCAAAACTGCCAAAGGAAATTGGAGACAAGTCTGAGAATTTTTCACAATTAAGAGGAGCTTAAGAAGACATAACAAGTATAATGTGCTATCATGATAGGATTCTGGAACAGAAAAAGGACATTAGGTAAAACTTAGGGAAATATCAGTAAGTATGGATTTCAGTTAATAAGAGTGTATAAATATTGATTCAATAACTGTGATATGTAGCCTACATGTAAGATGTAGAGGAAACTATTTATGGGATATATGGGAATTCTCAAAACTACCTTCACCAACTTTATATAAACATAAAATTTTAAAGTTTATTTATTTTTAAATATTAAATTTATAACTGCAACTTAATAATTACACTGTTCAAGAAATTTTAAATTCAAGAAAATGCCTAATCTACAACAGGCTGTCTTGAATACATTTTTTATTATTTTTGGAGGAAACCCACTTAGAAGCTTCTAGTAGCCTCAATAGTATGTGCCTGTGCATAGTTGCTCAGTCATGTCCAACTCTTTGAGACTCTTTAGGCTGTAGCCCACCAGCCTCCTCCATCCCTGGGATTTTTCAGGCAATAATACAGGAGTAGATTGCTATTTCCCTCCCCCAGGGGCTCTTCCAACCCAGAGATCAAGCCTGAGTCTCCTGTGTCTCTTGCACTGCAGGCAGCTTCTTTTCCTGCTGAGCCACTGGGGAAGCCCATAATATGGTATATACCTAAAGAATTTAAAATATTTTTGTTATTAACATCATTTTTTTTCATGACAGTGAAATTATTAATCTTTTCAATAATATTTTGGCATTATTTTTCATGTTATCTATAACAAAGTCTTGAAATATTTACTAAGATGCAACAAAATTGGGAAAGGAGTACATTAAGACTGTATATTATCACCCTGTTTAATTAACTTATATGCTGAGTACATCATGAGAAATGCCAGGCTGGATGAAGCACAAGTTGTAACCAAGATTGCAGGGAGAAGCATCAGTAACCTCAAATATGCAGATGACATCACCCTATGGGAGAAAGTGAAGAGGAACTAAAAAGCCTTTTGATGAAGGTGAAAGAGGAGAGTAGGAAAACTGACTTAAAACTCAACATTTAGAAAATTAAGATCACAGCAACCAGTCCCATCACTTCAAGGCAAATATATGGGGAAACAATGGAAACAGTCAAAGACTTTATTCTTTTGAGCTCCAAAATTATTGCAGAAGGTGACTGCAGCCATGAAATTAAAAGACACTTGCTCCTTGGAAGAAAAACTATGACAAACCTAGACAGCATATTAAAAAGCAGAGATATTACTTTTCTGACAAAGGTCCACATAGTCAAAGCTATGGTTTTTCCAGTAGTCATGTAAGGATGTGAGAGTTGGACCATAAAGAAGGCTGAGCATCGAAGAATTGATGCTTTTGAACCGTGGTGTTGGAGAAGACTCTTGAGAGTCCCTTGAACTGCAAGGAGATCAAGCCAGTCATTCGTAAAGGAAATCAGTCCTGAATATTCACTGGAAGGACTGATGCTGAAAATGAGGCTCCAATATTTGGCCGCCTGATGTGAAGGGCTGACTCATTAGAAAAACCCTGATGCTGGGAAAGATTGAAAGCAGAAGAAGGGTATGATGGAGAATGAGATGGCTGGATGGCATCACTGACTCAGTGGACATGAGTTTGAGCAAGCTCTGGGAGATGGTGAAGGACAGGGAAACCTGGCATGCTGCAGTCCATGGGGTTACAAATAGTTGGATGCAAATGAGTGACTGAACGACCAACAATATGATGCAACAAATTCATAACATTCTATGACTATAAAACCTTTCAGTGATGTTTAACTTACCTAATCTAAATATTTTCTGAGTTCATTAGGAATAGAACTTGGTGGGTGACAAATTGCAATTTCTTGAACATTTATGTCCCATCATGTATTTACTACTCAAGCGTCATATCTATTATTCAGTTCACTCCTCATACACTGTAAGAGATCCATGGTTTAACACATTCAGAGAAGGGGAAATAGACCCACTGACTGTCAGGCAGTCCTGTTGAAATGTAAGTTTCCAAGTAAAGGCACATTCTTCAACTTCTGTGCTCGCTAATCTATTCTTTGAACCTAGAACAGTAACAGGAAGATAGAAAATCATTATTAAATATGTACTCAATAAATGAATGAGACTAAGAGACCTGTCCAAAGCAACACAATTACTCATGATATAAACAGGATGAAATCTATAGTTTCTATTTGTTTCCTACAAGGCCCTATCATGAACCCATGACATGGCAGTTGGACCCTAAGCTACTGAAGGAGAGGCCCTAAAGGAAACACAGATGCTAAGGAGTTCATGGCCATCAGGGTAGTACCCTGAACATTTGTTGTTGTTCAGTCACTAAGTCATGTCTGACTCTTTGCAACCCCATGGACTACAGCACTCCAGGCTTCCCTGTCCTTCATAATCTCCAAAAGTTTGCTCAAGTGCATATCCATTGAATCAGTGATGCCATCCAACCATGTCGTCCTCTGTTACCATAGTACATATCAAATCATAGAATCTCCACTGAGCTTATTAATGGGCCACAAAATAAAAGAGAGATTTAGATAAATTGGGAAAAGAGGTATAGACTTTCTTAGATTTGACTCATGAACATATTATCCTATTCTTTCATTACAAGAAAGCTCTGATTTTATAATATATTCAAACTCCTATTTTTCAGAAGCTCATTAGATTCATTCATTGCATACTTCTCTTTTGCCAGATTGTAAAGTTTTTATGCTGTGTACAACAGAAAAAGAAAGAAAGAAAACACTACACTATCTAGTGACTTCATCTAGAAACAAAGGGAAATATAAAAATAAATATATTTTTAAAATTCAGATATATTTTGAAGCAGTATTGTATAATTACCAATGAAGGCAAAGAGAAGAAAGCTTCTTTGATATACAAGCAGTAAAAAATTAAGTTCTGTCTGGAAACTCCATTCTATTATGTACTATATTTGGGGTGGGGTGGGAAGAATCAATTGTAAATACAGAGCCAAGGTACAATAAGTGGAATTTTCATTACTGTGAAAATCACTGCTTTAGCACCTCCCTCCTTTAAAAATATTAATAAATCATAGAAAAATAATTTTTTGCATTAAAAGCTAGAAAATTTTAATCCCCCAAATTGTCCTTTGTTTGAGTACATGTTCTAAAGTCATTTTAAACAAGGACAAATGTAAAATTCATTTATTTGAAAATCCTGAGCTAGCTTATTGTCTATAGCAGTGTTCTTATTTATTTATTTAATGTACTTACTGAATAGCTATTGTGTACCAGACCCACATTAACCTGGAGACACCTTAGATTTCATACTCTCATAGAGTTCATATGGTAGTGGGAAAATGTAGACTAACAACAATTAGTAAGCATCACTTGAGAATAACAGCATGAAAAACAATAATTTCAGAAATAATAATAGTAGTTACCATTTTGAGTGTCTACCCTATCTAATATAGTACCATAATTTTAATCTTATTCATCTCACATAAAACACTGAAGACATATATTTACAAATGAGACAATGAGGTCAATAAAGATTCAATAATTTTCCAAATATGTGAAAAGAAATAAGTGGTAGAGTAGGATTTGTATCTTGGTCTACTAGTAAAAAACCCAGGCCTTTTAGCTTTCTTACACTGCCTTTCAAAATTAGCTAACAGTTTGCAGTGAGAATCAAACCCTTTCATAAAAAAGAAAAACATTGTGTTTCATTATAGAAATACAATATTTAGAAAGGGGATGACTGTTATAACCTAGAATTCTTAATAGCATAGTGGTTAATGAACCAAAATTCTGACGTCAGATGTTTGAAGTTAAACTCTAGATTTGTTACTAACTAACTGTGAAACTCTGGACCAATTAAATTTTGACCATGTATTATTTTAAAAACTTTTAATTCAATACTTAATCATGTCTACCTTAGTTTACTCATCCATAAAGTTTGTATAAACACTGAATGAGTTAGTATATGTAAAGTGCTTAGAACAATACTTAAGTACCTATAAACTGCCAGGATCTTGTGTCCATGGGATTTTCCAGGTAAGAAGACTGGAGTCGGTTGCCATTTCCTCCTCCAGAGGATCTTCCCGACCCAGGGATCAAAGTCTCATCTCTGACATCTTCCATTCAGTCAGGTGGTCTGGTATTCCCATCTCTTTCAGAATTTTCCACAGTTTATTGTGACCCACACAGTCAAAGGCTTTGGCATAGTTCAGTTCAGTTTAGTCGCCCAGTTGTGTCCGACTCTTTGCGACCCCATGAATTGCAGCACGCCAGGCCTCCCTGTCCATCACCAACTCCCAGAGTTCACTTAAACTCATGTCCATCGAGTCAGTGATGGCTGGAGCCATCTCAACCTCTGTCGTCCCCTTCTCCTCCTGTCCCCAATCCCTCCCAGCATCAGAGTCTTTTCCAATGAGTCAACTCTTTGCATGAGGTGGCCAAAGTATTAGTTTCAGCCTCAGCATGGCATCCCACTCCAGTACTCTTGCCTGGGAAATCCCATGGATGGAGGAGCCTGGTAGGCTGCAGTCCATGGGGTTGCTAAGAGCTGGGCATGACTGAGTGAATTCACTTTCACTTTTCGCTTTCATGGATTGGAGAAGGAAATGGCAACCAACTTCAGTGTTCTTGCCTAGAGAATATCAGGAACAGGGAGCCTGGTGGGCTGCTGTCTATGGGGTCGCACAGAGTCAGACACGACTTAAGTGACTTAGCAGTAGTAGCAGCACTACCAGTCATTTCAATGAACACATAGGACTGATCTCCTTTAGGATGGACTGGTTGGATTTCCTTGCAGTCCAAGGGACTCTCAAGAGTCTTCTCCAACACCACAGTTCAAAAGCATCAATTCTTCGGTGTGCAGCTTTCTTTACAGTCCTACTTTCACTTCCATACATGACCACTGGAAAAACCACAGCCTTGACTAGACAGACCTTTGTTGGCAAAGTAATGTCTCTGCTTTTGAATATGCTATCTAGGTTGGTCATAACTTTCCTTCCAAGGAGTAAGCATCTTTTAATTTCATGGCTGTAATCACCACTTGCAGTGATTTTGGAGCCCCCCAAAATAAAGTCTGACACTGTTTCCACTGTTTCCCCATCTATTTGCCATGAAGTGATGGGACCACATGCCATGATCTTCGTTTTCTGAATATTGAGCTTTAAGCCAACTTTTTCACTCTCCTCTTTCACTTTCATCAAGAGGCTTTTTAGTTCCTCTTCATTTTCTGCCATAAGGGTGGTGTCATCTGCATATCTGAGGTTATTGAGATTTCTCCAGGAAATCTTGATTCCAACTTGTGCTTCTTCCAGCCCAGCGTTTCTCCATGATGTACTCTGCATAGAAGTTAAATAAGCAGGGTGACAATATACAGCCTTGACATACTCTTTTTCCTATTTGAAACCAGTCTGTTGTTCCATGTCCAGTTCTAACTGTTGCTTCCTGACCTGCATACAGGTTTCTCAAGAGGCAGGTCAGGTGGTCTGGTATTCCCAACTCTTTCAGAATTTTCCACAGTTTATTGTGATCCACAGAGTCAAAGGCTTTGGCATAGTAAATAAAATAGAAATAGATGTTTTTCTGGAACTCTCTTGCTTTTTCCATGATCCAGAGGATGTTGGCAATTTGATCTCTGATTTCTCTGCTTTTTCTAAGACCAGCTTGAACATCTGGAAGTTCATGGTTCATGTACTGCTGAAGTCTGGCTTGGAGAATTTTGAGCATTACTTTACTAGTGTGTGAGATGAGTGCAATTGTGTGGTAGTTTGAGCATTCTTTGGCATTGCCTTTCTTTGCGATTGGGATGAAAACTGACCTTTTCCAGTCCTGTGGCCACTGCTGAGTTTTCCAAATTTGCTGGCATATTGAGTGCAGCACTTTCACAGCATCATCTTTCAGGATTTGAAATAGCTCAACTGGAATTCCATCACCTCCACTAGCTTTGTTCATAGGGATGCTTTCTAAGGCCCACTTGACTTCACATTCCAGGATGTCTGGCTCTAGGTGAGTGAACACACCATTGTGATTATCTGGGTTGTGAAGCTCTTTTTTGTACAGTTCTTCTATGTATTCTTAATATCATCTGCTTCCTGACCTGCATACAGATTTATGTGTATTCTGAATATCATCTGCTTCTATTAGGTCCAAACCATTTCTGTCCTGTTTCGTGCCCATCTTTGCATGAAATGTTCCCTTGGTATCTCTAATTTTCTTGAAGAGATCTCTAGTCTTTCCCATCCCGTTATATAAGCAATAAAGACATATTACCTACTTTTTTTTTGTTGTTATCTAATCCTTATTCTCTGGAATAAGGAAATAGACCTGAAATGGGCACCTAATTTTAAGGACTCTTAACAATCCTTCTACCTCTTCCTATGAATTTCAGGTTGCTCTATCCATGTTTCTTTCAGTGCTACTAAATATTGGTCATTTATCCAAGTAACTCTCCATCTCAGTGGCTTCTCTACACTCTTTGATCTTCCATTCTTATCCTTGTCTTGTTATGTTCTTTAATCTCTATATTTTCACTCTTTCTTCTTTCTCCATTTCAAACTTTCAAAAACTGATTTATAATTTACAATTTTTACATAATTTTCCTTACATTGATTCTACTCTACAACTCCTGTAACTCAATTAGTATTTTATAACATTCTACAAATCTTTCCTTTCTTTCCTGTTTTGAGGTGTCAGTGCAGCATCTAACAGTGTTGCACAGACAAGCAAGCATTGACCATTTCTCCATTAGGTGAATGAGCTTTATTGATTACCATTTTGTAACTTCACATTCGTTATTCAGAAGAGGAATTAGAAAGATGAGGAAAAACAAACTTCTTTGCTACCATCTTTATTTTATTAATTTTATATTTTGGATTCAGAGTCTTTTCTTCAAGAGCTTTGTTATATTGTATTATATTAAGTTGAGGAGTCAACTCTCTGGAAGACACTGATGTTGGAAAAGATAAAGGGCAGGAAGAGAAGGGGATGACAGAGGATGAGATGGTTGGATAGCATCACTGACTCAATGTCCATGAGTTTAAGCAAACTCTGGGAGATAGTGAAGGACAGGGAAGCCTGCAGCACTGCAGTCTGTGGGGTCACAAAGAGTCAGATATGACTGAACAAAAAATATTGTCATATCACATCATCATATCAGATTACATTTATTTTAGGAAACATTCACTTTGATTTGTATGAACTCTTTCCAACTTTAAATCCCTCTCTTTCACTGTCCTTTGGATACATTGCAAATGAACATGAATATTTTCTGAACTGTAATCTAGTGCCAAGGTGCAGTGGGTTCTTCTGACCACTACATTGTTATAAACAAAACTCACACCGTAATTTTCCCTCAAATGACATCACAGGATTTTCTATCTGAAGCACAAATATCTTTGGAAGAGGGAGGCAACCAGAAGTGAAAATAGATGTAGGAAAATTATATATTATACTTTGTAAGGTTTGTATTCAGCATAATTTGAGCCAACCTCTGTCCCTTAGATGTAGCCTTTAAATTCCTTTGAATCTTTAATGATTGGTATCCAAGCATAAAATACTTTGAAACAATTGATTTTCCATTAAAATCTTTTGTAATTGCATGGAAATGAACAATCAGATATGAATAGTCAATTATTTTATTTTCAAAATGGAATGAAAATATAATCAATGTATATCTAGATGATTTACACTAATTTTGAAAACATTTTTTTCCAAAGGTAACAGGAAAATCTTCTCTAAAAGTAAGTTTTCTTATAAGTTTCAGCTTTTGGCACTCTTTCAGAAGAAATCTATGAGCATTAACCAGCAACTCAGTACTATCCCAGGAAAAATATTTATGGGGGAAAAAACACAACAGGGCCTCCCTAGGCTGTCTACTTGTTTGCTACTTAAAGCATGGTCCTCAGACCAGAAGCAACAATACCTTCTTTTGAGCCACTGTGCTTCTTAAATTTGAATGTGTTATGATTCAACCTTGGCCTGGGGTGGACTAAGATTCTGCTTTAGGTGATATTAAGGCTGATGGCCCACGGTCCACATTTTGAGTAGCAAAGATTCTAGAAAGTCAGGGGTAACTACTGTGAATGATGTACTTTAACAGCCATTCTGTAATGATGTTTTATGATGGTATAATTATATATATAGATGAAGTAATTTGGAAACAGCAAATACTTGCTAAGTATGCATTTATGACATAAGATTTAGAGGTAAAGATGCATGATAGGAAGAATTAAAGGACAGATCAAATTTTCTAAGGCATAAAAATTACTGTGGTAAAAGGTCATAAGAATTTTATCAGACTAGTCCTGAAAAGAGAAATGCATCTTCTTACTGAAAAATGGCCCATATTATGTTAAAGTCATGATTTTATTCAACCTTCCACTTGATAGCCACATCCTGCTAATGAGTAAAAAAAGTTATGATTTCTTGAAGAGTTTGCAAAGAAGCACTTATTGTTAATGGTGTATGAACAGCCTATTCTTTTCATAAGGGAAAAGTAGTAAAATCAGGATGTTTTGTATTATAAGTTGTCAAAATTTCTGAAATCTGTATCAATACTTTAAGAATGTGTATTTATTTTTGACATTTCTATATTCTGAAAGAAATGGTTGTTTTTAACTAACTGATTGATTTAATTCCTAGTATACAGGGCATATCATGATTGTGCAGCCTTTTGGGAATATTGCTATGTATATAAAATATTTGTAACAATACATGTGTGAGAAATTTTAGAGCTATGAGAGCTGCAAAAGTCTTTGGGAATCATCCAATACAATTCTTTTATTTTAAAAAGGAAAAATCAATGTTCCAATGAAATGAAACTACATGATGTATCCAAGATCCCACCTAGCTAGCTAGTGGCAGAACTAGCCCAAAGCTCTTGATGCCTAAGAGGTTTTGTTTTTTCATAATAGTTTGAATATTTGTTTTGTTTATCTGAGTTCAGCTTTCCAAAAGCTCAGAAAATAATAATAAGGATAATGATAAATGTGTGTAATACAAAAAGTGCCCACCCTGGAATTATTTGTTTGGCCAATGTTTTTGCTGCTTCTGTTCAAATTAGATTAAAATATTTATTAACATATACATCGACTGTAAAAATCAACAATTTTTATGGCAAGTTATCTAATAAGAACTGGTATATTTGTTGGAAGAAACATCTTCAAAATTCAAGGAACTGGAGGTTTAAGTTGAAAAACAAAATTAGAAATTCAATACACACATTTGAAATATGGATACTACTTTACCAGTTTTGAGTATAAAATAATATCATAGTTAAAATATTTTTCACATTATGACAACTCTGGATTCTCATCTCCCCTTCATATCAGGAAACTCAGCTTTTCCCCAATATCCTAAACTATTTCTAAAGACCCCACACTTGCTTGCCCTGGTTCATTAAATTCTTCCTTTTTTCTGCTGGTCTGGCTAAACTGACAAGCGACTGAGAACTCAGGTGTACCTCATTAAGTCAAATTTATGTAAGAGTTGGTCTTCACAACAGCCTCTCTTTGCGGTTAAAAAGTTCTCCAGTACCAAACTGCTCTCCTGGCTAGAGTTCAGAGCAGTTCAGCAATCTGGTGCAAGGCCATAAGCAATAGAAATTTGCCACAGAGCAGAGTCTGTGTTAGGCAGAAATGAAAGAAGTCCAAAAGTCAATCTGGCTCTGAGGTAAGGGCTTTTTCAGTGTGACTGCTCATCCTTGGGGGAAGGATTCCTCCCAGTGTTAGGTTTATTGAGGAGGTCCTACAATAAAAAGAATTACCTTGAGCCTTAACTATGACAGCTTATTTATTTTTGAGGATTTCTTTTTTAGAACAATATAAGATTTGCAACAAAATTAAGCGGCAATTACAGAGATTTGCTATCTATCCCCTGTCCATCACCCAATAATCATAATGATTATCAGCATCACCCACCACAGTAGTGCAGTTGGTACATTTGATGAATCTACACTAACACATCATTATCATCCAAAGACCATAGTTTACCTTATGGTTCATCCTTGCTGTTACACAGTCTTTGGGTTTGGATAAATGTGTAATGTCATGGATCCATCATCATGGTATTATACAGGGTGTTTTCACTGTGCTACAAATCCTCTGTGCTCTTGCCACTCATTTCCCTGAACCCAACATCAGGTAATCAGTAATTTTTTTTGTAATTGTCTTCACAGTTTTTCTCTTTACAATAGTGTCAAATAGTTGGAATCATATAAGATGTGGACTTTTCACACTGGCCTCTTTACATGACTTGATAGCTCATTTCTTTTTAATGCTGAATGATATTCCACTGTCTGGATGCATCATAGTTTATTTATCCATTAACCTACTGAAGGACATCTTGGTTTCCTCCAAGTTTTGGTAACTGTGAGTAAAGCTGCTATAAACATTCATGTGCAAGTTTCTGTGTGGACAAAATTTTTCAGCTTCCCAGAGAACATTCTGAGGAGCAAGATTGTTGGCTCATATGGTAAGAGAGTGTTTAGTTTTTTAAGAAACTGCCAAGCTGTCTTCCAAAGGGGCTGTTCCATCTAGTTCCATCAGCAATAAATGAGTCCTAGTTGCTGCATAGCCTCACAAACTAACATTTAGTGTTATCACTGTTCTGGGGTTTTGACCATTCTAACAGATATGTAGTAGTAGCTCATTGTTGTTTTAATTTGCATTTCTCTGAAGACACACAATATGGAACACTTTTGATACATTTATTTGCCATCTGTACGTCTTTTCTGGCAAAGTATCTGGTAAGGGTTTGGCCCATTTTTTAATGGGGATGTTTGTTTTCCTATTATTGATTTCTAAGTATTTGTATGTTTTGGAAAACAATCTTTTATCAGATGTGTCTTTTGTGAATATTTTTCTCCCAGCAAGTGGCTTGTTTTCTCACACTCTTAATTTTTTTTTTTTGTTTTTTTTTGCAGAAAAAAATAATTTACACCAAAACTTCAGAGTTTGGCACACAGAAAGATTTATTGTAATGTCATGAGAGGAAAATATGTGTCTCTTACCCTTCCCCCCTGCCCCCCCCCCATACTCCAAACTCCCTGAAAGGTTTCAGCAAAGCATTTTTAAATGAAAAACGAGGGAGGGGCAGTCACAGGGTATGTGAACAGCTCCTGTACAATTGTTCAGTTGGTTGATAGTGAGGTAATAGGGAGGTCAACATTATTAATCCTTAGGGACTGGAAGTTCAGGGCTACATGCTCATGATCATCAAGCAGTTAATTTCTTTCATCTGGTGGTTTTAGCATTTGAACTACTCAGGAAATATGTATTAGATACTATTGTCTGACTACTTCAGAAAGAAGATATAGCAGAAGATATGGGGGAAAGGTCTGTATTGGAAAGGTCTCATAACATCCTGCTCAGGTACAGGTGTATGATCTATTTGGAGTTAATTTTGTAAAGGGTGTAAGGTCTAAGTCAAGATTCACTGTTTTGTACGTGAGTGCCCATTTGTTCCAGCACTATTTGTGGAAGAGGTTATCTTCGTTCCATTGTATTGCCTTTGATCCTTTTTTTTCAGAGATCAATTTACTATGATATCTCTTAAGAACAGATTTTGCAGCTTGCTTGTCATTTTTTTTTTTCAAGTACATACACAGTTGTAGGTCTGAGTGAAAAGTGAAAGTGTTAGTCACTCAGTCATGTCTGACTCTTTGTGAGTCCATGGACTTAGCCTGTCAATGGAATTTTCCAGGCAAGAGTACTGAAGTGGGTATCCATTTCCTTCTCCAAGGAATCTTCCTGACCCAGGGGTCAAACCCACAGCTCCTGCACCTTCTGCATTGCAAGGAGATTCTTTACAATGTGAGCCACCAGGGACACTGAGTAAATTCCAGCATAGACTGCTCACTGTGCTCAAATCCAATCTTCCCTAAGTCAGTGTCAAGAAAAAGAGTACAATTCACTTCTCTTATAATCTGAAGTCTCTTTGGCTCTTAGATAAAATTCTGGCTTCAAATACTATTTACAGAAGTGTACTGCCAAAAATGAGCATAGCATCAGAAGGGCTTTTGATATGATGAAGTATGAAGAATGTACTTCTTTCAGAAAAGTATCTCTCTCTCTCTCTCTCTCTCTCTCTCTATATATATATATATATATATACACACACACACACATAGTTCGTATCTTTCTACATAACTAAAGAGGAAGGACGAAGTTGTTTCAAAGGTGATGTGTGTGTGTGTGTGTTTGTGCTCAGTCATGTCCAGCTCTTTGCCAACCATGGACTCTGGCTCACCTCTGTTCAAGGAATTTTCCAGGCAAGCATATTGGAGTTGGGATATCATTTCCTACTCCAGGGGATATTCCCCACCCAGGAATCGAACCACATCTCTTGCATCTCCTGCATTGGTGATAGCATGTAATTTGAACAAAGCATATTATTACTAACTTTTACACATCAGCCCAAAATCTGAAAAAAAAAATGTAATACTCCATGTTTTACATAGTAATATCTGTGTATCCATAGTAGATATCTAGTAGATATCCATGTATCTACTTGAGGTTGATACAATAATAGAGCTATAAACTATTCTTTAGAACACTGAAAATAACTAAATTTGAACAATGGAAAACACATTTTCTATATAATAGAGAACACATTTTCTTCTTTGTTTCGACTTGTGCATGCATGCTCCTATGTGTATACATATAACTATTTATAACTGTCTTTAAGGTATCCTATATATTTAAAATTCTCATGATTATCTTTATGCAATTTAGGAAGACAATGTTTATTGACTCTGTGTAATAAACTAGAGAATGCAATGTGTAAGCTTGAAAGAAAAAATTCTGTTAAAACCTCAGAATACTTCTGTATTTTTGAGTTTTATATGTGTGTATATATATATATATATATGTAAAAAATAAATTTGATATCTGGCTAGTAATACTTTTCACTAAATACTTTAGATCTTAGATAACTGGCCCATCATTAATGATCTCATACTTCAGTATAAATTCTGTTCATGCACTGACCTAAGTGCCAGGATACAATATTGAATAAAACATAGGCAGGCATTTAAACTGAGATTCAGAGACTATTCTAGCCCTCATTGATCTCAGTGTCTTAAAGGACTTAGCCTACCACACAATTTATTATTATTATTATTATTTTTTTAGTTTTCCATTTTTATTTTATAGGTAAAGAAAGCAAGGCTCACAGAAATTTAATTTTCCAACAGTCATACAGGAAGGACTCACACATGTCTATGTGATTTCAGTTATTTACTTTCATGAATTTAAAATGAATCATAATCAGTCAACAATTTTGTATGGCTCTCTTTTTTTTCTCCAACAATACCATCCTAACGCAATCTAATAAGAGCAGAGTAATTAAGTATGCAAATAATGAGAGACAATTTAAAAGATATTTTGAACCTGATTTAGGACGTGAATCAACAATTTACTAAGTTTAGCCTTTATCCTATCCTCTAGTAAATAATGAAACTTATTCTTCAGTTAAGTTAAACAAATAGCCTTATTATGTCCACAATGGCTAAGAAGAGGCTCCACCTAGAGTCAGAGAAAATTGTTAGAAGTTTATAACATACAAGATGAATGATAATTAGGGACTAATCTGGGTAATAATGGAAGAGATAAACTGAAAATAATGGCTATGAAACATCTACTTGGTTCCATCCTATTCCTTTTGGCTCCCCTGCTCAGCTCTATAAAGCAGGGGTTGGACCCTTGAAGAATCCATTTCCCATGATCCTTTGTTACTGGATTTCTAACAAGGTTAATCAACAGAAAACAGAAAGACTTCACTTTTTGACTGGTATCACCAACAGGAACTGTTCATCTTCCGTGGTTCCAGCATCCTTGGATAGTTCAGATGCCAGCTTCTGCCTGGGACTTAGTTCTGGCTCTCACAACTCTACCTTCTCCTTTTGTCCCCAGAGAATATAGGTAAAAGCAACTTCCTGCTTCTCCTAATCTCTAGGTTCCCATATTTTTCCCTGGTTGGCTTCTCAGTCTCTTCCATTAGCCATGTAACCAATAACCAGCATTCTGTTCAGTACAGTTCAGTCGCTCACTCGTGTCTGACGATTTGTGACCCCGGGAATTGCAGCATGCCAGGCCTCCCTGTCCATCACCAACTCCCAGAGTTTACTAAACTCATGTCCCTCGAGTCGGTGATGCCATCCAGCCATCTCTTCCTCTGTTGTTCCTTTCTTCTCCTGCTTCCAATCCCTCCCAGCAGCAGGGTATTTTCCAATGAGTCAGCTCTTCGCATGAGGTGGCCAAAGTACTGGAGTTTCAGCCTCTGCACCAGTCCTTCCAATGAACACCCAGGATGGATCTCCTTTAGGATGTACTGGTTGGATCTCCTTGCAGCCCAAGAGACTCTCAAGAGTCTTCTCCAACACCACAGTTCAGAAACATCAATTCTTTGGTGCTCAGCTTTTTTCACAGTCCAACTCTCACATCCATACATGACCACTGGAAAAACCATTTCCTTGACTAGATGGACTTTTGTTGGCAAAGTAATGTCTCTGCTTTTGAATATGCTATCTAAGTTGGTCATAAGTTTCCTTCCAAGGAGTAAGCGTCTTTTAATTTCATGGCTGCAATCACCATCTGCAGTGATTTTGGAGCCCCAAAAAATAAAGTCTGACACTGTTTCCGCTGTTTCCCCATCTATTTCCCATGAAGTGATGGCACCAGATGCCATGATCTTAGCTTAATGAATGTTGAGCTTTAAGCCAACTTTTTCACTCTCCTCTTTCACTTTCATCAAGAGGCTTTTTAGTTCCTCTTCACTTTCTGCCATAAGGCTGGTGTCATCTGCATATCTGAAGTTATTGATATTTCTCCTGGCAATCTTGATTCCAGCTTGTGCTTCTTCCAGCCCAGGATTTCTCATGATGTACTCTGCATACAAGTTAAATAAGCAGGGTGACAATATACAGCCTTGACGTACTCCTTTTCCTATTTGGAACCAGTCTGTTTTTCCATGTCCAGTTCCTACTGTTGCTTCCTGACCTGCATATAGGTTTCTCAAGAGGCAGGTCAGGTGGTCTGATATTCCCATCTCTTTCAGGATTTTCCACAGTTTATTGTAATCCACACAATCAAAGATTTTGGCACAACCAATAAAGCAGAAATAGATGTTTTTCTGGAACTCTCTTGCTTTTTCCTTGATCCAGCTGATGTTGGCAATTTGATCTCTGGTTCCCCTGCCTTTTGTAAAACCAGCTTGAACATCTGGAAGTTCATGGTTCACATATTGCTGAAGCGTTGGGTGAGAACTTTGAGCATTGCTTTACTAGCAGTTGAGATGAGTGCAATTGTGCAGTAGTTTGAGCATTCTTTGGCATTGCCTTTCTTTGGGATTGGAATGAAAACTGACCTTTTCCAGTCCTGTGGCCACTGCTGAGTTTTTCCAAATTTGCTGGCATATTGAGTGCAGCACTTTCACAGCATCATCTTTCAGGATTTGAAACAGCTCAACTGGAATTCCATCACCTCCACTAGCTTTGTTCGTAGTGATGCTTTCTAAGGCCCACTTGACTTCACATTCCAGGATGTCTGGCTCTAGGTGAGCGATCACACCTTCGTGGTTATCTTGATCATGAAGATCTTTTTTGTACAATTCTATGTATTCTTGCCACCTCTTCTTAATGTTTTCTGCTTCTGTTAGGTCCAGACCATTTCTGTCCTTTATCGAGCCCATCTT
Source organism: Capra hircus (assembly GCF_001704415.2). Classification (NCBI taxonomy): domain Eukaryota; kingdom Metazoa; phylum Chordata; class Mammalia; order Artiodactyla; family Bovidae; genus Capra; species Capra hircus. The sequence continues at coordinate 80,382,889 of NC_030810.1, forward strand.
TGCATGAAATGTTCCCTTGGTCTCTTATTTTCTTGAAGAGATCTCTAGTCTTTCCCATTCTGTTCTTTTCCTCTATTTCTTTGCATTAGTTGCTAAGGAAGGCTTTCTTATCTCTTCTTGCTATTCTTTGGAACTCTGCATTCAGATGCTTATATCTTTCCTTTTCTCCTTTGCTTTTCACTTCTCTTCTTTTCACAGCTATTTGTAAGGCCTCCCCAGACAGCGATTTTGCTTTTTTGCATTTCTTTTCCATGGGGATGGTCTTGATCCCTGTCTCCTGTACAATGTCACGAACCTCCGTCCATAGTTGATCAGGCATTCTATCCATCAGATCTAGCCCCTTAAATCTATTTCTCACTTCCACTGTATAATCATAAGGGATTTTATTTAGGTCAAACCTGAATGGTTTAGTGGCTTTTCCCGCTTTCTTCAACTTCATTCTGAATTTGGCAATAAGGAGTTCATGATCTGAGCCACAGTCAGCTTCCAGTCTTGTTTTTACTGACTGTATAGAGCTTCTCCATCTTTGGCTGCAAAGAATATAATCAGTCTAATTTTGGTGTTGACCATCTGGTAATATCCATGAGTGAAGTCTTCTCTTGTGTTATTGGAAGAGGGTGTTTGCTGTGACCAGTGCGTTCTCTTGGCAAAAGTCTATTAGTCTTTGCCCTGCTTCATTCCTCACTTGAAGGCCAAATTTTCCTGTTACTTCAGGTGTTTCTTGACTTCCTACTTTTGCATTCCAGTCCCCTATAATGAAAAGGACATCTTTTGGGGGTGTTAGTTCTAAAATGCCTTGTAGGTCTTTATAGAACCTTTCAAATTCAGCTTCTTCAGCATTACTGGTTGGGGCATAAGCTTGGATTACCATGATATTGAATGGTTTGCCTTGGAAATGAACAGAGATCATTCTGTCGTTTTTGAGATTGCATCCAAGTACTGCATTTCGGACTCTTTTGTTGACCATGATGGCTACTCCATTTCTTCTAAGGGATTCCTGCCCACAGTAGTAGATATAATGGTCATCTGAGTTAAATTCACCCATTCCAGTCCATTTTAGTTCACTGATTCTTAGAATATTGATGTTCACTCTTGGCATCTCTTGTTTGACCACTTCTAATTTGCCTTGATTCATGGACCCAACATTCCAGGTTCCTATGCAACATTGCTCTTTACAGCATTGGACCTTGCTTCTATCACCAGTCATTCCAGAACTGGGTATTGTTTTTGCTTTGGCTCCATCCCTTCATTCTTTCTGGAGTTATTTCTCCACTGATATTTATTATCTTGCATTAAATTCCCTCTATTTTTCAAACTTTGAATTATGTCTTTGTTTTTTTCTATTTTCTGAATGAACCCTCACTGATACACATGTGCAATATGTTCAGTGTTTCTGGACTAGTATGTACATGAACTAGCGAGGTGTTTGTTTAACTTAAGGCCACAGTTATATTCTGTCAAAAGCAACTCCAAATGGATTTTTCTAGTTTGTACATCAGCTTTCCTTGTTTAAAGTTCTTTAGGCCAAGCAATAGAAACCAACTATTATTAGCTTAATTCACAAAATGTGTACCTGAGAGTTAAATTTAAAACCCAAAGACAGGAAATAAAGCTAATAAGTTGAAACTGTAACATCATGCATTCATTTCCTAGGAATATGGTAACATAGTACCACAAACTGGATGGCTCAAAACATTAGAAATATATTTTCTCATAGCTGGGGAACCTGGAAGTCTGAAACTAACTCTAAAGGCTTTGAAGAAGAATCTGTTCCATTCCTCTCTTTGCTTCTGATGTTTGCTGGCATTCTATGATGTCTCTTGCCAGTAGCTGGCTTGTAGACATCACTCAAACATGTTTCCCATCTTCACCTGGTATTCTCTTCTCTGTGTATCTTAGTGTCTAAATTTCCTTCTCTTTAAAAAGATACCAGTCATTGGATTAGAGTACACTTTGTTATGGTGTGTCCTAATTTTAACTTGGAAGAAACACAAGCTGGAATCAAGATTGCCGGGAGAAATATCAATATGCATATGACACCACCCTTATGGCAGAAAGTGAAGAAGAACTAAAAAGCCTCTTGATGAAAGTGAAAGTGGAGAGTGAAAAAGTTGGCTTAAAGCTCAACATTCAGAAAATGAAGATCATGGCATCCAGTCCCATCACTTCATGGGAAATAGATGGGGAAACAGTGGAAACAGTGAGAGACTTTATTTTGAGGGGCTCCAAAATCACTGCAGATGGTGATTGCAGCCATGAAATTAGAAGACTTACTCTTTGGAAGGAAAGTTATGACCAACCTAGATAGCATACTCAAAAGCAGAAACATTACTTTGCCGACTAAGGTCCGTCTAGTCAAGGCTATGGTTTTTCCTGTGGTCATACGTGGATGTGAGATTTGGACTGTGAAGAAAGCTGAGCACCAAAGAATTGATGCTTTTGAACTGTGGTGTTGGAGAAGACTCTTGAGAGTCCCTTGGACTGCAAGGACATTCAACCAGTCCATTCTGAAGGAGAACAGCCCTGGGATTTCTTTGGAAGGAATGATGCTAAAGCTGAAACTCCAGTACTTTGGCCACCTCATGCGAAGTGTTGCCTCATTGGAAAGACTCTGATGCTGGGAGGGACTGGGGGCAGGAGAAGGGGATGACAGAGGATGAGATGGCTGGGTGGCATCACGGACTCAATGGACGTGAGTCTGAGTGAACTCCAGGAGTTGGTGATGGACCGGGAGGCCTGGCATGCTGTGATTCATGGGTCGCAAAGAGTCAGACATGACTGAGCGACTGAACTGAACTGAGCTAAATTTTAACCTGAGAACATCTGCAAATACACATTCTGGACTCCAAGTGGACATGAATCTGCAGGATACATTACTCAACATAGTACTGAAGAGTAAAGTTACATGTGTATTGCAGTAAATTTCAGTCACTGAAGGTAATCTGGGAGGGTCTTTTCCACAGAATTTTAGCACATGTAACTCTGAAGATGTACATTTTGTCAATCAGCTGGTATTTTTTGAACATTCCAATAGTTAAGCACTTGCTGCTGCTACTGCTAAGTTGCTTCAGTCGTGTCTGACTCTGTGCGACCCCACAAACGGCAGCCCACCAGGCTCCCCCGTCCCTGGGATTCTCTAGGCAAGAGTCCTGGAGCAGGTTGCCATTTCCTTCTCCAATGCATGAAAGTGAAAAGTGAAAGTAAAGTCGCTCAGTCATGTCTGACTCTTAGCGACCCCATGGAAGGCAGCCTACCAGGCTCCTCCATCCATGGGATTTTCCAGGCAAGAGTACTTGAGTGGGGTGCCATTGCCTTCTCCAAGTTAAGCACTTACTAGGTATTTAAACATACAGGCACAATATTTTATAGCAGATCTCTAGAACATGTTTGTCTTTTACAACTGAAACTTTATACCTGCTAAACAGCAATTTCTCATTGACTCCTTCCTATTATGTGAGGTATCTAAATTAGTCAAGCTCATGGAAATGGGAAGTAGAATGGTAGAATGATAGACCTTATATTTTAAAGGGGGGGAAAAAACTTACCGAAAGCAAGATAAGATAAAACTTTGAGAGAAAAAAATTTATCTTAGTTATAAGATTTAGCTTAAATAAAGATATTTATGTTACACTTACCTACTGTGAAGCTTGGAGTTTAAAATAGGAAGTGGGAAAAAAATTCCCACTTTAAAATTCCTAATTAACCAAATATCAAATTCCTTATACCAAATAATCTATACATATAGCAAATAGAATAAAATTCTCTCATTACTTTTTTCTGAACTGTTTTCACTATTTTTTGAAAGTGGTACTATTTTCTTTTCAATATTGATTTCAGTTTTCAAAAATGGTTTAAATAACTCTATTGAATAGCATCAGTTTATTTATACTCCTAGTCCCTGAATAATATTTCATGGTTGATTTTGTTTCAAAAAGGATGAAAAAATATTTTTATGTATTTTAAAGAAATTTAGTAATTCTTATATTAATATTCTAAAGTATCTTAAAGCTGTTGTAAGTGTACAGTTCTAAGTTACTTTTCTATTCAAGTTTTCCTTTTAAAAAATGTAAGTATGCTAATTTACAAATAACAAAAAAATAAATAACTACAAGTATTCATATTAAATCTTTTCTGACATAAGAGTTGTAAAAACTACAATAGTGAATCTATACTGATTGATCCTCACCTTGGTTATTTTATCACTTTTTATAAGTATTCAATAACTACTTTGAAAAAACACATTACACTAACGTATATACACACACACACACACACGAATATATATATATGAATATATATGTATATGTGTGTATGTATATTATATATATATATATAAAATGTATGTTATTTTTGTTATTTAGTTGTTAAGTCCTGTCTAACTCTTTCTGCGACCCCACGGACTGTAACCTGCCAGGCTCCTCTGTCCATGGGATTTCCCAGGCAAGAATACTGGAGTGGGTTGACATTCCCTTCTCCATGGGATCTTTCTGACCCAAGAATCGAACCCACATCTCCTGACCTGGCAGGCAGGTTATTTATCACTGACCCATATATATATGGTCTTCCCTGGAGATATATGTTTATATCTCCAGAAAGAAAATTGATTTTCTTCAGCATTTGTATTTTAGACACCTTGGAGCCACTATTAATATCCCCTTTTAGGAGTTTTGTATTGGTAAGTGTACCTTCTTCTGATTGGCTTTGTAATAGGGAATAACAAATCTGACTCCATATCAGATCTGTTTATTTTACTTTAAACTTTGTATTCTAATACTTTTGCTACAGGTTAATCACTAAAGTGATGTTGTCTATAGCTTAAAGTACATATAATGGTCCATCTCCAGGAAACCTGCCTACCATGCTTAATGGTGAGCTAAAATACCTTTGTTTAGCTCACAGGAAACTTCCTGATCAGGTGCACCTGTGAACAGCTGCAGGAAAGAAGAAATTAACACATCGCCTCTGGAGTTTGACCAGAACCAGGATGTATTTACAACAATTTATCACCTTTTCTACTTTACATCCTTACCTCACCTTCTTTATTCTATAAAACAAACTAGCATCCAAACTCAGCAAGATGATTCTTTGAGACAGTAGTCCACCATCTCCTTAATCTTCTGCCTTTCCAAATAAAGTTGCCTCTCCTTTTCCCAACAACTCATCTCCCCATTTACTTGTCTGTCATGCAGCAAGCAATACAAGCTTGAACTTGGTAATAAGTTTTATTACCAAAATAAGTTTTGTGATTTTGTGCATATACTCCCATGAATATCTGGAGGAGGAAATAGCACCCCACCTCGGTATTCTTGCCTAGAAAATCCTGTGGACAGAGGAGCCTGGCGGGTTATAATCCATGGGGTCACACTGAGTCTGACATGACTGATCATGCAGGCATACATGCCCCATGAATAAAAAGTTGCCAACATAATAAAAGTTTCCTCAGTTCTTAGTGGTATATGCCTTGGTTCACATGACTAGGCAGCATTTACTAAGATAGGTAAACATGAATGCAGAAATACCTAAAAATGATGAAATACCTGTGTTGGCTAGACTTGATGCACTCTAGTGGTATTTGGAATTAGCAACCATAATTTTTAAAAATGTTAGCTTACTTAGGGACTGAATACCTGCTCATAGGTATATTCTCAGTATCATCACTATATGGTTATAAGCAGGCCGGGATAATGCATTTGTGCAATTGTCATGTACTCATTCATTAAACAAACATTAAGTGATGTTTATTGTGTGTAGTAAATTGTGTCAGATGCTCAAGATAAAAGCATAAAAGTCTTGACCATGTCCTTAGTAGCTCAGTCATGTCTGACTCTGCAACTTCATGGACTGTAGCCCAGCAGGTTCCTTTGTCTGTGGGATTTTCCAGGCAAGAATACCAAAGGGGGTTGCCATGATCTCCTCCAGAGCATCTTCCCAGCCCAGGGATCAAACCCTTGTCTCTTGTGTTTCCCATGTTACAAGCAGATTATTTACCCACTGAGCTACCTGGGAAACCCAGTTAACATCAGGCTTAGTTATAAAAGACAAAAAAATTTTCCCTAACTCAGTACCAAATCAGGGGTGTCTCCTGTCAGACTTTCATTTGACATCACACTTGAGGTTCCAAGCCAGTGCAATAAGGCAGGAGAAAAGGTATGTGTGTGTTGGGAGTGGGATAGGCAGGAGAATAAGACATTGAAATTATAAAGGAGGAAGTAAAACTGTTCATGTTTATAAACTACTTTTTCTATGTAGAAAATTCTGTTGGAGATTTTAAAAAATCTACTAAACCTAACGAATGAGTTTATGTTGAATAATAATGGGTCAATATACGTTAATCAATTGTTTTTCAATATACTAACAAAAATCCACTCAAAATAGACTAAACACAATGCTATATAAAATAGCATCAAAAATATGAGATAGGGATACATCTGATGAAATACATGCCTTATCTATATACCAAAAATTGTAAAATCAATCCTAAGAAATTAAACCCCCAAATAAATAAAATTACTTAAAATGAAATGAAATAAATGAAACATATATACATATTTTGGAAGATTCAGTATTGTTAAGATACCAATTTTCCCCTAATTGTTCCCTAGATTTAATTAAATCTCAGTCAAAATCCCAGAATGTAATTTTGTAGGAATTGATAAGTAAATTCTAACAATTATATAGAGCTGGAAGGTGTTTAGAATTGACAAAACAATTTTTATAAAGAACAAAGTTAGAAGACCTACTGTCTAATTTTAAGACTCAGTAGAATAATCAGGACAGTGTGATTTTGGCATATAGAACAGTATAGAGTTTAGAATTAGATATATATGGACTTGGGCTTCCCAGGTGGCTCAGAGGGCATTCAGCTGCAAAGTAGGAGACACAGGTTCCATCTCTGGGTTGGGAAGATCCCCTGGAGGGGGTCTTGGCAACCCACTCCAGTATTCTTGCCTGAAAAATCCCTTGGACAGAGGAGCCTGGCAGGCTACAGCCATAGCATCCGAAATAGTCAGACATGACTGAAGTAATTTAGCACACATATGCATGAGCTTCCTGGTGGCTCAGATGGTAAAGACTCACCGTGGAATGCAGGAGATTCGAGTTTAATCCCTGGGTTAAGAAGATCCCTTGGAGAGGGAATGGCTACCCACTCCAGTATTCTTGCCTGGAGAAGTCCATGTTCAGAAGAGCCTGGCAGACTTGCAAAGAGTTGGACACAGTTGAGCAACTAACACACACACACATATATAGTCAATTTAGTTTTTATTATATTGCCAAGACACTTGAATAGAAAAAGCAAATATTTTTGACAGTGTTAGAACAATAGAATAAGCATATATAAAACATAAAAACAAGCCTCAACTCGAAACAGTTTGAGGACCTAAATCTGGAAAACTTCTGGAAGAAATCATTGACCAAAATTTAATGATAGTAAGTTTGATATATATTTCTTAAACATACAAATAGAGCAACTATAAAGGAAATAGCAGAGAAGGCAACGGCACCCAACTCCAGTACTCTTGCCTGGAAAATCCCATGGACAGAGAAGCCTGGTGGGCTGCAGTCCATGGGGTCGCTAAGAGTCGGACACGACTGAGTGACTTCACTTTCACTTTCATGCACTGGAGAAGGAAATGGCAACCCACTCCAGTGTTCTTGCCTGGAGAATCCCAGGGACGGGGGAGCCTGATGGGCTGCCGTCTATGGGGTCGCACAGAGTCGGACACGACTGAAGCGACTTAGCAGCAGCAGCAGCAAAGGAAATAAATCACTAATTTGGACTTTATCAACACTGAAACTTTTGCTCTTCAAAAGACACTCATGTGAAAATGAAAAAGCAAGCCCTTTCTAAGAGAATATATTTGTAAAATATATCTATGTATTAAAAAGTAATCTTGTCCCCCCCCCCCCCCAGAAAATGGCAGACACTATGCGGGGTTGTTAGCAGTGTCAAATAAAAACCTGCAAATGTTGCAATGTTTGGAAATAGATATTTTGCATATATAATCTAGTTAGGAGATCATACTTTGTTACAGAGAAGGCAATGACAACCCACTCCAGAACTCTTGCCTGGAAAATCCCATGGACCGAGGAGCCTGGTAGGCTGCAGTCCATGGGGTTGTGAAGAGTCGGACACGACTGAGCAACTTCACTTTCACTTTTCACTTTCATGCATTGGAGAAGGAAATGGCAACCCACTTCAGTGTTCTTGCCTGGAGAATCCCAGGGATGGGGGAGCCTGGTGGGCTGCTGTCTATGGGGTTGCACAGAGTCAGACATGACTAAAGTGACTCAGCAGCAGCAGCAGCAGCAGCAGCAGCAGCAGCAGCATACTTGATTAAATTCTATCTAAATCTAATATTACTGTTGTTCATACAAGAGGGAAGTTTGGTCCCAGAGACACAAACACACAGGACTGAAGGCCATATGAAGACATAGGGAAAGAATGCAGTATACCACATACAAGCCAAGGAATATAAAAAATGTCATGCATGTCAAGAAATGCCAGAATGTAGCCAAGGCAAAGAAGGAATTTCCTTACAGCCATTGAAAAGAGCATCACTGTGACAGCAATTTTGAACTTTTAGCCTCCAAACTAGGAGAATCAATTTCTGTTATTTTAAGCCACCCAGTTTGTGGTACATACTCCAAGGTATTTACAGGAGAACTTAAAGCATAGGGCTTCCAAGGTGGCACAGTAGTAAAGAATCCACCTGCTGATGCAAGAGATGCAGATTTGATCCCTGGGTTGGGAAGATACTCTGGAGAAGGAAATGGCAACACACTCCAGTATTCTTGCCTGGAAAATTTCATGGACAGAATTATAGCCTGGTGAGGTATAGTCCAGGAGGTTGCAAAGAGTCAGATACTACTGAGAGACTGAGCACACGCAGCGCACAGTTACAGCACATGCTTGCACAAAGCCTTGTATACAAATGTGCTTAGTAGCATTATTTGTAATAGCTCCAAACTGGAAATAACACAAATATTTATCAACAGGTGAATGAAGAAACAAATCATGGTATAACCATACATTGAATACTACTCAGAAATAAAAACGGGTGAACTATTAACACTTGAAACATTGAGAAATCTTAAAATAATTATGCTGAGTGAAAAAAAGCCAAAAATAAAAAAGTATATATTGTAAACTTCCATGTATATAAAATTCTAAACAATCCAAACTAATCTATCATGATGGAAAGCACATCAGTGGTAGCCTGGGGATACACAGGGAGGGTAGAAAGGGATAGGAGGAAATACAAAGAGCCACAAAGAAATTTTTGTGCATGATGGAAAAAGTTCATTATCTTGATTTGAAGTGATGGATTCATGGCTGTATACATATGTCAAAGCTCATTAATTTATGCGCTTTAAAATGTGCTGTGTATTGTATATCAATTAAACTTCAATAAAGCTAAAAGATGAATTCAACTGGGATGAATACCATGAGAAAGTAAACCCTGAGATATTTGGGGGATGTACTGGGAAAGTGCCTAATCCAGGCTCATGCTCAGAGGCACAAAACAACTACATAGAGAAGCCATCTTGCTTTAACAGTGAAGGTGGAATAAAACTTATCCAGAAAAGTGGAACTTGCTGGGGAGAAATTCCTAGCTTAAGGAACCAAAATGAACAAAGACAAAGAAAGAGATGACTTTGAAGACCTGCCACAACATGAAGACAGAAACAAAACTTATCAGGAGAGAGATGGGGAAGATTAAATTAAAGAGGTAAGAAGAAAATATGAGACCTACATTTCATTTTAACAAGCTTGAAATTTATCTTGAAAGTTTATGGGAATTTTGAAGGTTTCTAAACACAACATGCTCTACTTATGCTACTTCTTTAAGGCAGTTTTGAGTAGAGGAATAGGAAAAACAAAGACCTTTTTAGTCACTGGTAATATAAAGAAGTTATTGGCAATTGTAAGGAAAAAATTTTTAAAAATTCTGTCATAAATTGTAATTTTGTCTTGTTTATTCTTGCCACAGTTCTTTGAAATCATTGTATTTGTTTACAGTAGACTCCATTGCAATCTTGGAGTCATCCTTCCAGTAATATACACTTTAACTGGTATCATATTACAATGAACAAAATTTGTATTTAGAATAGTTTTCTGTAGTCTGGTTTTTAGATTAAAGACATTGCTTTATTTCATTTTAAATCTTAAAGTGCCTCATCCAAAATTACAAATGTTGCACTTTTAACCTCAACAAGGAAAAAAACAAAACAAACACATCAGAATAATATGGAAGAATAATGGTTCTTTTAAATAAACTATATTCATACTTCTGCTAAACTTTCCCTTCTACTAGTCTCACCCTATAAATATTAATGTTAATACCTATTGTATATCCTTCGTCTTCAAATATATACAAACAAATACACACACGTCTAAAGAATGTTGATACCATTTCCATTTATAAAAATTATACATAAATATGCGACTTGTTTTCACTTACCAATACATCATGGACATCTCTCCACAATGTATGTTTCTACTTTTACAAGTAAAAAAATAAATATATATATACCTCCTGTTTTATATAAAAATGATATATAGTTCTGACTTTAAGTGGCTTTCTAGGTGACTCAATGATTAAACAACCTGCCTGCCAATGCAGGAGATGAGGGTTCAATCCCTGGGTTGAGAAGATCCACTGGAGAAGGAAATGGCAACCCACGCCAATATTCTTGCCTGGGAAATCCCATGGACAGAGGAGCCTGCCAGGCATGAGTCAGATATGACTGAGAGACTACACAGCAAACAATAGACTTGAAATGGCCTAAAGATTAAACTTCTACCCAGAATCGGAACTGATCAATTACCTGCAATTCCAGCCAACTGCATCTGGAAAAGTCCAAAGTAAATTTCTATCTTGGATATTGTGAGGATAATGTCACTTCCATCTTGCAATATGTACTGTATTGGAATGATGAGTTTGTGTAAAACTGATGAAATTATTCTTGATGTGCTCTTGAACCCCTCCAGACCATCTCTCCCAAAACTTAAGAAGTTTAATAGTGTTATATCCTATATGTAAGTCTTTAACCCATTTTGACCTTTTTTTTTTTTTCCTATGTGTGGTGTGAGCATGTGTTCTAACTGCAGTAATTTACACATGGCTGTCCAACTTTCCCAATACCACTTGTTGAGGAGATTTTTTTTTTTTCTCCATTGTATATTCTTACCTCCTTTGTCAAAGATTAATTGACCATATGTTTGTGTGTGTTTCTTTCTTGGGTGTCTATTCTATTCCACTGATCTGTACATGTGCTTTTGTACCAATACCACACTGCTTTGCTTACTGTAGCTTTGTAACACTGCCCAAAGTCAGAGTTATGCCTCCTGTTTTGTTCTGTTTTCCTCAGTATTGCTTTGGCAATTCTGGGTCTTTTATGCTTCCATTAAATTTTAGGATGATTTGTTCTAATTCTGTGAAAAATGTCATAGGTAATTTGATAGTGCATGTGCATGCATGCTCAGTTGCTAAATTGTGTCCAACTCTTTTCAACATCATGGATTGTAGACCACAGGATCCATTTTCCATGAGATTTTCCATGCAAGAATGTTAGAGTGGTTTGCCATTTCCTTTTCCAGGGAAACTTCCCAACCCAGGAATAAAACTTGCATCTCCTGCACTGGCAGGTGGATTCTTCACCAATTTGATAGTGATTCCATTAAAATCTATAGGGTTGGTAATGGACAGGGAGGCCTGGCGTGCTGTGATTCAAGGGGTCACAAAGAGTCGGGTAGGACTGAGCAACTGAACTGAACTGAACTGAAAATCTATACATTGGTTTGAGTAGTAGGCCCATTTTAACAGTATTAATTTTTCTAATCCAAGAGCATGGAATATGTTTCCATTTATTTGAATCATCTTCAATTTCCTTTATTAATGTTTTGTAGTTTTCAGTGTATGTCTTTTATCTCCTTGGTTAAGTTTACTCCTGAGTATTTTTTGATGTGATTTTAAAAGGGCTTTTCTTTTATATTCTCTTTCTGATATTTCACTGTTAGTGTAAAGAAATGCAGCCAATTTCTGCATGTTAATCTTGTATCTGCTACCTTGCTGAATTTACTATCAGTTCTGGTAGTTTTTGTGTGGAGTCCTTAAGGTTGTCTATATATAGTACCATGTCATCTGCATATAATGACAATTTAACTTCTTCCCTTCCAATTTGTATACACTTTTATTTCCTTTTTTAAAAATTGCTGGGTCCAGGACTTCCAATACCACATTATTAATAAATAGAAGTAGTGAGAGTGGACATCCTCGTCTTGTACCAGATTTTAATACAAAGGCTTTCAGTTTTTCATTCTTTGAGCTTTATATTGGCCATGGAGAAGAGAACACAGGCAAAACATTTTCTGGCAAAAATCATAACAATATTTTCTTAGGTCAGTCTCCCAAGGGAACAAAAATAAAAATAAACAATTGGTACCTAATCAAACTTACAGGATTTGTATAGCAAAGGAAACCAAAAGCAAACCAAAAGACAACTACATAGGAGAAAATATTTGCAAATGATGAGACTGATATGGGCTTAATTTCCAAAATATACAAACAGCTCATTTAACTGAATACCAAACAAAATAATATTGAAAAACAGGCAGAAGACCTAAATAGACACTTCTCCAAAGAAGACATGCAGATGGCCAAGAGGCATGTGTAAAGATATTCAACATTGCTACTTGTTAGAGAAATGCAAATCAAAACTATAATGAGGTACCTCTTCATACTGGTCAGAATGGTTGTCATTGAAAAGCATACAAATAACAAATGCTGGAGAGGGTGTGAGAAAAGGGAATTTTCCTACATAGTTGATGGGAATGGAAATCAGTACAGGCACTATGGAAAATACTGTGGAGGTTCCTCAAAAAACTAAAAATAGAACTGCCATATGACCCAGAAATCCCATTCATGGGCATATATCCAGAAAAGATGAAAACTGTTCTTTGAAAGTACGTGCACCCCTATGTTCATAGCAGCATGATTCACAATAGCCAAGACATGGAAACAAAATAAATGTTCATGAAAAATGAATTGATGAAGAATATGTGGTATATATATACAATGGAATACTACTTAGCCATAAAAAAGAATGAAATAATGCCCACTTGCAGGAACATGGACCTAGAAAATATCATGCGAAGTGAAGTAAGTCAGAAAGAGAAAGACAAACGTCATATGATACCACTTACATGAGGATTCAAAAATATAGCACAATAAACTCATCTACAAAGTAGACTCAAGTGTACCTAGTGGCTAAGTGGTAAATAACCCTCCTGCCAGTTCAGGAGATGCAGGAGATGTGGGTTCAAACCTGGGTGAGGAAGATCCCCTGGAAGAGGAAGCAGCAACCCACTCCAGTATTCTTGCCTGGAAAATTCCATGGACAGAGGAGCCTGGCGGGCTACAGCCCATGGGGTCACAAGGGTTGGACAGACTGAGCAACTGAGTGCACACACACAAATACACACACACATACACAATATTATGTTAGTAAAGCAGCATTTTATTACATTTACATATTTGAAAATGAGATTTTTATACATAAGCTATTGTTAAAATGCATAAATCTGCTTAAACACACACATACTGAATAGTGTGAATTATCTTCAAATTTATTCACTACTTTCAATAGTTTTACAAAAATGTATTTCTTTTTTTTGACATGTACACACTATTTATTTATTTATTTTTGGCTGCATGGACTTTCTTTAGTTTCTGAGTGTGGGGGCTACTCTCTAGTCATGGTGCACCAGCTTCTCATTGCAGTGGCTTCTCTCATTGTGGAGCATGGGCTGTAGGCACACAAGCTTTAGTGGTGATGGCACAGGGGCTCACTGGTTGTCACTCATAGGTCCTAGAGCACTGGCTGAGTAGTTGTAGCTCATGGGCTCCATTTTTCCATGGCTTGTGGAACCTTCCCAAACCAGGGATTGGACCCATGTCTCCTGCACTGGCAGGCAATTCTTATCCTCTGTGCCACCAGGGAAGTCCACGAATTTTTATATGATGATAAGAAACCAATAAGGAATGGCAATTGAGCACTGGAGGAAAATAATATGTGCATTATTGAGTGGAAATTCAAGGAGACTTTTAATGAGAATAAAGCAGTTATTAACAATGACATAATCTCAGAAGAGATTTAGATGCACTGGCAAGATAGAGGAATCTAGTTTGAACTTGAGGAACATTTGGTTTTAAATACCATTTTCAGTTCAGTTCAGTTCAGTTCAGTCACTCAGTCGTGTCCGATTCTTTGCGACCCCATGAATCACAGCGCGACAGGCCTCCCTTCCATTACCATCTTCTGGAGTTCACTCAGACTCACGTCCATCGAGTCCATGATGCCATCCAGCCCATGATGCCATCCAGCCATCTAATCTTCGGTCATCACCTTCTCCTCCTGTCCCCAATCCCTCCCACCATCAGAGTCTTTTCCAATAAGTTAACTCTTTGCATGAGGTGGCCAAAGTACTGGAGTTTCAGCTTTAGCATCACTCCTTCCAAAGAAATCCCAGGGCTGATCTCCTTCAGAATGGACTGGGTGGATCTCCTTGCAGTCCAAGGGACTCTCAAGAGTCTTCTCCAACACCACAGTTCAAAAGCATCAATTCTTTGGCGCTCAGCCTTCTTCACAGTCCAACTCTCATATCAATACATGACCACAGGAAAAACCATAGCCTTGACTAGATGGACCTTAGTCGGCAAAGTAATATCTCTGCTTTTAAATATACTATCTAGTATGGTCATAACTTTTCTTCCAAGGAGTAAGCATCTTTTAATTTCATGGCTGCAGTCACCATCTGCAGTGATTTTGGAGCCCCCCAAAACAAAGACTGACACTGTTTCCACTGTTTCCCCATCTATTTCCCATGAAGTGATGGGACCAGATGCCATGATCTTTGTTTTCTGAATGTTGAGCTTTCAGCCAACTTTTTCACTCTCCTCTTTCACTTTCATCAAGAGGCTTTTTGGCTCCTCTTCACTTTCTGCCGTAAGGGTGGTGTCATCTGCATATTTGAGGTTATTGATATTTCTCCTGGCAATCTTGATTCCAGCTTGTGTTTCTTCCAGTCCAGCTTTCTCATGATGTACTCTGCATAGAAATTAAATAAGCAGGGTGACAATATACAGCCTTGACGTACTCCTTTTCCTATTTGGAACCAGTCTGTTGTTCAATGTCCAGTTCTAACTGTTGCTTCCTGACCTGCATACAGACTTCTCAAGAGGCAGGTCAGGTGGTCTGGTATTCCCATCTCTTTCAAAATTTTCCACAGTTTATTGTGATCCACACAGTCAAAGGCTTTGGCATAGTCAATAAAGCAGAAAGAGATGTTTTTCTGGAACTCTCTTGCTTTTTCCATGATCCAGCGTATGTTGGCAATTTGATCTCTGGTTCCTCTGTCTTTTCTAAAACCACGTTGAACATCAGGGAGTTCATGGTTCATGTATTGCTAAAGCCTGGCTTGGAGAATTTTGAGCATTACTTTACTAGTGTGTGAGATGAGTGCAATTGTGCAGTAGTTTGAGCATTCTTTGACATTGCCTTTCTTTGGAATTGGAATGAAAACTGACCTTTTCCAGTCCTGTGGCCACTGCTGAGTTTTCCAAATTTGCTAGCATATTGAGTGCAGCACTTTCACAGCATCATCTTTCAGGATTTGAAATAGCTCAACTGGAATTCCATCACCTCCACTAGCTTTGTTCGTAGTGATGCTTTCTAAGGCCCACTTGACTTCACATTCCAAGATGTCTGGCTCTAGACTAGTGATCACATCATCATGATTATCTGGATCATGAAGATCTTTTTTGTACAGTTCTTCCATGTATTTTTGCCGTGAGGTGGCTGCGAGCCGGCGCACTAAGCCCAAGGTCAGAGGCAGCAGCCGGGAGGAGACACCCCACGTCAGAGGTCAGTGGCAGCGGCCGGCAGGAGCAACCTGAGGAGTGGTGTCTGCGCAGGCATAGGATGGCCTAGAGGAGCTATTCCATGTTGAAGGTCAGGAACAGCAGTGGTAAGGAGATACCCCTCATCCAAGGTAAGGAGCAGCGGCTGTCCTTTGCTGGAGCAGCCGTGAAGAGATACCTCAAGCCCAAAGTAAGAGAAACCCAAGTAAGATGGTAGGTGTTACAAGAGGGCATCAGAGGGCAGACACACTGAAACCATACTCAAAGAAAACTAGTCAATCTAATCACACTAGGACCACAGCCTTGTCTAACTCAATGAAACCAAGCCATGCCTGCAGGGCAATCCAAGACTGGCGGGTCATGGTGGAGAGGTCTGACAGAATGTGGTCCACTGGAGAAGGGAATGGCAAGCCACTTCAGTATTCTTGCCTTGAGAGCCCCATCAACAGTATGAAAAGGCAAAATGATAGGATACCATTTTCAATCAACATGAAAATCAGGTAGACCAGTGACAGAGAGGGTATTTATTAAAGAGACATTTATGAAGCTTAGAAAATAATTATCTATAGCCTATTTATCATGTAATGTTCTTTAGGAAGTTTATAAAGCCATTTTAAGAAAAACATTTTTGTGTACTTAATCAATATAATTACACCAAATAAAAATGAAATTTCCTATTGATGTAAAACTAGAGTTTTTAAAGCTCATTCATTTGATCTTCATGTAAATACTGAAAGGAAAGCAAAGTAGAGTAAGGAGTTTCTGTTTTTGACTTTAAGTCCACTGTTCTTGGCAGTAATAAAGTGCTCAATAAATGTTTGGCATACTGATGATATAAATAAAGGAAGCTGGGAGAAAAAGAACTCAACAAAATTACATGAGAGGTGAAGCTAAAATTGAATCTTATCTTTTCAAAGGTGTGTTTCTATGTTATCATTTTCCCCCATTTTGAAGAATAATAATAATTTGTAATTATAATTCATAAAGGATTTTATAAAATGGAATATTAGGGGAAAGTTTAAGCAAATTTTATATTGTAGTACTAGAAAATCAAAGTTGTTCTGCATAGATCTCTTTATGACTAAAATATCTAACTTTACTTAAATGACATATTTCAATTGAAACTCCCTATAAGTAATAAAGTGACACATGGAAATAAAATGACTACATTTTTATTAATGTAACTACATGAATTAGCTACATTTTTTAATGTACCTCCAAAATCTCATTCCATTTTATATGACCCTCTAATCCTGACAGTAGTTCTACAATGGGGAAAACAAACAAACAAAAAAAGCATTCATTATAGGAAGGCCTCAGGGTAAAAAAGCAGTGTAGGTTCAAAAAGCTAACCTTTTCCAAGTAAAGAAATATCAAAAATCTAATAATGCAATGTTTCTAAAAAGCTAAAATTTATTTTCAATTAAAAAAATGCATTTTCAATAGTATTAGCGATTCAGTCATGTCTGACTCTGTGATCCCATGAACTGTAGCCTCTGTCCATGAAATTCTCCAGGCAAGAATAGTGGAGTGGGTAGCCATTCCCTTCTCCAGGGCATTTTAATATAAATGTTTAAATTTTTGCATTTTTAGGTCTCATACTTATGTTTTTTTTCTAAAAAGACAATGCTATATTGCTCCAGAGTTAAAAGTTGTGAAAAGTTCATGAGAAATCTAGGTGGCTTAGGCGCAAATCCCAAGGCAGTGTTTCTTAAAGTGTGGCCAAGGTGTCTCCTATATCGGAATCACTGAAAGCCCTTGCTATTAATATAATGACTATCACTGGCCCCAACCACAAACCTGTCCGTTTAGAATCTCTGAGAATGGGATACAGAGATCTCTACTTTTAACACAGTTGATCCAGGTTATTCTTGTAGACTCTAAATTTGTGACTTACTGACCTTAGAGACTCCTGCTTTATCTGCTCCCACATGCCTATTTGAAAATACTTCCTGTGCCAGGGCAGGCTATCTGAAAGAGAAAATCAAAGAGACTAAATGAGATTCTTATAATGTGACTTGAACACTGTACTTACATGTTACCACAGAGACCACTACTATTAATAATTGTCCTGACATATGTGTTTTAAGTATACAGCAATGATTCCATTGCAAATGGAAATTTCTTAGCATTTAATAGGTATTTTTGGAGAAACTATATTTAGAAAAGCCATCTTCTTTTCTTTTTAGTTTTATTTATTTATTTGTTTGTTCAGTGTCCACAAATAAAGTTTTATTGGAACATAGCTACACTCATCTGTTTATATATTGCGTGTGGCTGCTTTTAAACTGACAGGCAGAGTTGAGTAGTTGTGCTTAAGACTGTATGAACTGCAAACCCAAAAATATTTGCTATCCGTCCCTTTATAGAAAATGTTTGCTGATTCCTAGATTATCGTAAATACCTTACACCTGTCTAGGCTTAGATAACTTCTGGTTCTATTACATTTATTATAAAATAAGTAAATATTATTATATTTGCTATAAAATGACTTATTTACTAAAATATGTTTGATTTATAAAATAAATCACTGATCTGTATTTTTTAATTTAAATTTATCTATTTTAATTGGAGGCTAATTACTTTACAATATTGTATTGGTTTTGCCATACATCAACATGAATCTGCCACAGGTGTACATGTGTTCCCAATCCTGAAACCCCCTCCCACCTCCCTCCCCATACCATCCCTCTGGGTCATCCCAGTGCACTAGTCCCAAGCATCCTGTATCCTGCATCGAACCTAGACTGGCGATTCATTTCTTATATGATATTATACATGTTTCAATGCCATTCTCCCAAATCATCCCACTCTCTGCCTCTCCCACAGAGTCCAAAAGACTGTTCTATACATCTGTGTCTCTTTTGCTGTCTCGAATACAGGGTTATCGTCACCATCTTTCTAAATCCCATATATATGCGTTAGTATACTGTATTGGCGTTTTCCTTTCTGGCTTACTTCACTCTGTATAATCAGCTCCAGTTTCATCTACCTCATTAGAACTGATTCAAATGTATTCCCTTTAATGGCTGAGTAATACTCCATTGTGTATATGTACCATAGCTTTCTTATCCATTCATCTGCTGATGGACATCTAGGTTGCTTCCATGTCCTGGCTATTACCCATACATATAATTTATATGTATTTATTTTTGACTGCACTGAGTCTTCCTTGCTGTTCATGGGATTTCTCTAGCTGCGGAGAACAGTGGGTACTCTCTAGTTGTGGTGTGCAGGCTTTTCATTGTGGTGGCTTCTCTTGTTGTGGAGGACAGGTTCTAGGATGACCAGCCTTCAATAGCTGTGGCTCACAAGCTCCAGAACACAGGCTCAGGAATTGGGGTGCTTGGGCTCAGTTGCCCTGCGACACATAAATTCTTCTGAGACCAGAGATTGAACTAGTGTTCCCTGCATTGGTAGGCAGATTCTTAACCACTGGACCACCATGGCAGTCCTCTTTTTTTGAAGACTATCTAAAATATATTTTGTACATATTATTAGCATTTTAAAATGTATCTCACTGAATTTATTACTTTTAAACCTATATCAGAAAAAGTATGCTTATCAGTATTGTTGATTCTAAAACAAACTAAATCATATTTATATATATTATAAATAATTTTGAACACAATAATATAAATATTAAAAAAGCAATTAGGAAGACAATATGTAATTTTCCAAATTATATAAAAATAAAGTAGTCAATGGAATTTCAGAAACTTCTATGACTTGTGATGTAATTAGGGATAAATATAAGCATTATATTTAGGTTTATTGTATTTTCCACAATGAACAGTTATAACCTTTGAAATAAAATAAAATGATATTTTAAAAAGATCATTTACAGTTCATTTGTATGCCTTAGTAATAGAAGTCCATTTGCTTGATTATTTATTATGTATCTAAGCAATTAATATTTACTGAGAAGTGCTGAATTCTGGGATTTATGCTTGGTTCATGGAGGGAGTAGTGATTAAGACAGTTACAGTTTCATCCAAAAGATGACATAAACTAAGATGTCTAGAAACATAAAGAAAACTTCACCAAAACAGAGGAATTAGGGAATATTTCTAGGAAGTAAAAAGCCACTTAATTAGAAATCTGACAATTAGTAGATGATAGCCAGGTAAAATGGAAATGAAGATACCAGTATGACGCTTTAGGAACCTAAAATCAGTTTAATATGGCTTGTCCATGAACAGAAGAGCCTGGCAAGATGCAGTTCATGGAATCACAAAGAGCTGGCATGACTAAACGACTAACACGCACACACACACACACACACACACACACACTACTGAATGTACACGTTTATTTGTAAAAAGGCCTGAAATATCAATAACCTCAGATATTCAGATGACACCACCCTTATGGCAGAAAGTGAACAGGAACTAAAAAGCCTCTTGATGAAAGTGAAAGAGGAGAGTGAAAAAGTTGGCTTAAAATTCACCATTCAGAAAATGAAGATCATGACATCTGATCCAATCACTTCATAGGAAATATGGGGAAACAGTGGAAACAATGTCAGATTTTTTTTTTTTTTTTGGCTCCAAAATCACTGCAGATGGTGACTGCAGCCATGAAACTAAAAGACACTTTCTCCGTGGAAGGAAAATTATGACCAACCTAGATAGCATATTCAAAAGCAGAGACATTACTTTGCCGACAAGGCTATGGTTTTTCCAGTGGTCATGTATGGATGTGAGAGTTGGACTGTGAAGAAAGCTGAGTGCAGAAGAATTAATGCTTTTGAATTGTGGTGTTGGAGAAGGCTTTTGAGAGTCCCTTGGACTGCAAGGAGATCCAACCAGTCCATTCTAAAGGAGATCAGTCCTGGGTGTTCTTTGGAAGGATCGATGCTAAAGCTGAAACTCCAATACTTTGGCCATCTCATGCAAAGATTTGACTCATTGGAAAAGACTCTAATGCTGGGAGGAATTAAAGGCAGGAGGAGAAGGGAATGACAGAGGATGAGATGGCTGGATGGCATCACGGACTCAATGGACGTGAGTCTGAGTGAACTCCAGGAGTTGGTGATGGACAGGGAGGCTTGGTGTGCTGCAATTCATGGGGTCGCAAAGACTCGGACATGACTGAGCGACTGAACTGAACTGAACTGAACTGAGCGACTAACACACACACACACACACACACACGCACACACACTACGGAATGTATGTGTTTGTTTATTTGTAAAAGGCCCTGACCATATATGCGTAAATAGGAAGATCAGAATATGAGGCCAATAATATAGTCAAGGCCCACATAATGAAGCACCTTGAAAACCATGATTGGATTTGGTTATAAGTACAAGATTTTTCCACAGTTTATTGTGATCCACACAGTCAAAGGCTTTGGCATAGTCGATAAAGCAAGAATATATGTTTTTCTGGAACTCTCTTGCTTTTTTGATGATCCAGCGGATGTTGGCAATTTGATCTCTGGTTCCTCTGCCTTTTCTAAAACCACGTTGAACATCTGGAAGTTCATGGTTCACGTATTGCTGAAGCCTGGCTTGGAGAATTTTGAGCATTACTTTACTAGCATGTGAGATGAGTACAATTGTGCAGTAGTTGGAGCATTCTTTGGCATTGCCCTTCTTTGGGATTGGAATGAAAACTGACCTTTCCCAGTCCTGTGGCCACTGCTGAGTTTTCCAAATTTGCTGGCATATTGAGTGCAGCACTTTCACAGTATCATCTTTCAGGATCTGAAATAGCTCAACTGGAATTCCATCACCTCCACTAGCTTTGTTCGTAGTGATGCTTTCTAAGGCCCACTTGACTTCACATTCCAGGATGTCTGGCTCTAAGTGAGTGATCACACCATCATGATTATCTGGGTCGTGAAGATCTTTTTTGTACAGTTCTTCTATGTATTCTTGCCACCTCTTCTTAATGTCTTCTGCTTCTGTTAGGTCCAGACCATTTCTGTCCTTTATCGAGCCCATCTTTGCATGAAATGTTCCCTTGGTATCTCTAATTTTCTTGAAGAGATCTCTAGTCTTTCCCATTCTGTTCTTTTCCTCTATTTCTTTGCATTAATTGCTGAGGAAGGCTTTCTTATCTCTTCTTGCTATTCTTTGGAACTCTACATTCAGATACTTATATCTTTCCTTTTCTCCTTTGCTTTTTGCTTCTCTTCTTTTCACAGCTATTTGTAAGGCCTCCCCAGACAGCCATTTTGCTTTTTTGCATTTCTTTTCCATGGGGATGGTCTTGATCCCTGTCTCCTGTACAATGTCACATGCATAGTTGATCAGGCACTCTATCTATCAGATCTAGCCCCTTAAATCTATTTCTCACTTCTACTGTATAATCATAAGGGATTTGATTTAGGTCATATCTGAAAGACTCTGATGCTGGGAGGGATTGGGGGCAGGAGAAAAAGGGGACGACAGAAGATGAGATGGCTGGATAGCAACACCAGCTCGATGGACATGAGTTTGAGTCAACTCCAGGAGTTGGTGATGGACAGGGAGGCCTGGCATGCTGCAATTCATGGGATCACAAGGAGTCAGACACGATTGAGTGGCTGAACTGAACTGAAATGAATGGTCTAGTAGTTTTCCCTACTTTCTTCAATTTAAGTCTGAATTTGGCAATAAGGAGTTCATAATCTGAGCCACAGTCATCTCCTGGTCTTGTTTTTGCTGACTGTATAGAGCTTCTCCATCTTTGGCTTCAAAGAATATAAACAATCTGATTTCGGTGTTGGCCATCTGGTGATGTCCATGTGTAGAGTCTTCTCTTGTGTTGTTGGAAGAGGGTGTTTGCTATGACCAGTGCATTTTCTTGGCAAAACTCTATTAGCCTTTGCCCTGCTTCATTCCATATCCCAAGACCAAATTTGCCTGTTACTTCAGGTGTTTCTTGACTTCCTACTTTTTCATTCCAGTCCTCTATAATGAAAAGGATATCTTTTTGGGGTGTTAGTTCTAAAAAGTCTTGTAGGTTTTCATAGAAACGTTCAACTTCATCTTCTTCAGCGTTACTGGTTGGGGCATAGACTTGGATTACTGTGATATTGAATGGTTTGCCTTGGAAATGAACAGAGATCATTCTGTCATTTTTGAGATTGCATCCAAGTACTGCTTTATTGACTATGCCAAAGCCTTTGACTGTGTGGATCACAGTAAACTGTGGAAAATTCTTCAAGAGATGGGAATACCAAACCACCTGACCTGCATCTTGAGAAACATATATGTAGGTCACAAAGCAACAGTTAGAACTGGACATGGAAAAACAGACTGGTTCCAAATAGGAAAAGGAGTCCGTCAAGGCTGTATATTGACACCCTGCTTATTTAACTTATATGCAGAGTACATCATGAGAAATGCTGGGCTGGAAGAAGCACAAGCTGGAATCAAGATTGCCAGGAGAAATATCAATAACCTCAGATATGCAGATGACGCCACTCTTATATCAGAAAGTGAAGAGGAACTAATAAGCCTCTTGCTGAAAGTGAAAGTGAAAGAGGAGAGTGAAAAAGTTGGCTTAAAGCTCAACATTCAGATAACTAAGATCATGGCATCTGGTCCTATCACTCGTGGGAAATAGATGGGGAAACAGTGGAAACAGTGTCAGACTTTATTTTTGGGGACCCCAAAATCACTGCAGATGGTGATTGCAGCCATGAAATTAAAAGACACTTACTCCTTGGAAGGAAAGTTATGACCAACCTAGATAGCATATTCAAAAGCAGACACATTACTTTGCCAACAAAGGTCGGTCTAGTCAAGGCTATGGTTTTTCCAGTGGTCATGTATGGATGTGAGAGTTGAACTGTGATGAAAGCTGAGTGCCAAAGAATTGATGCTTTTGAAGTGTGGTGTTGGAGAAGACTCTTGAGAGTCCCTTGGACTGCAAGGAGTTCCAATCAGTCCATTGTAAAGGAGATCTGTCCTGGGATT
Organism: Capra hircus; assembly: GCF_001704415.2. Taxonomy (NCBI): domain Eukaryota; kingdom Metazoa; phylum Chordata; class Mammalia; order Artiodactyla; family Bovidae; genus Capra; species Capra hircus. The sequence goes on from NC_030810.1 coordinate 80,406,724, forward strand.
TCTTTGGAATGACTAATTCTAAAGCTGAAACTCCAATACTTTGGCCACCTCATGCGAAGGGTTGACTCATTGGAAAAGACTCTGATGCTGTAAGGGGCTGGGAGCAGGAGGAGAAGGGGATGACAGAGGATGAGATGGCTGGCGGGCATCACCGACTCAATGGACGTGAGTTTGGGTAAACTCCGGGAGTTGGTGATGGACAGCAAAGCCTGGCGTGCCACAATTCATGGGGTTGCAAAGAGTCGGACACACAGAGCAAGTGAACTGTCTTACTGACAATAAGAATTGAACAGGTTTTAATTTTTTTAGAAAAATTCATAATCAGATCTTTGTTTTTAAGAAATGTTGCAACTGTGCTGTAAAATTAACTGTTAAAGACAAGACAAGAATTAATGAGACTAGTTATTGGCTTCCCAGGTGGTGCTAAAGGTAAAGAACCCACCTGCCAATGCAGAGGATAAAAGGCTTGGTTTGGGAAGATCCCCTGGAGAAGGAAATGGTAATCTACTCCAGTATCCTTGCCTGGAAAGTCCCATGGACAGAGGAGCCTACAGTCCATGAGGTCACAAATTTGGACATGACTAAAACAACTTAGCAATGAGATTAGATAGGAAATCATTTGAATATCCAGGGGAGAGTCTATGGTGGTTGGGACTAATACAGAGGCAATGAAAATGAAGAATGAAAATGCCAAGATTTGTTAATTATTTGGATTTGAGAATGAAAAAATATGAGCAATCAAAATTATATTTTTATTTCTGGCTTTGGGAATGCCAGATGTTAATGTTATTTGTAGAGATAAATAGAAAAATCATTTGGTGGGTAGAAGATTGAGGAGAAGGTGAAAAGTTCAGTTTGGAACATGTTAAGCTGAAATGCCTATAAGACATTTAAGCAGAAATGTGAAGTAGGTATTTCAATATATACACCTGGGCTAGGGCATGGATATGGAGGCACCATGAGATCAGATGGGTTTTTAAATTGTGTAAATTGATATAACCTTCCAAGGAACTATGCAGAGGAGATGGAGAAGGAGGCTAAAATACAGTCCAAGTTGCCCAAAACAAACTCAAAGGAAATGTAAAGGAAACTGAGACAGCAACCATGGAGGTAGGGAATACTGTAGACAAGTTTGCTGAATCAGAAAAAAAACTGGTTTAAGAAAGAAATGATTACATTATTGAATATGGCTGTAAAGTGAATAAGAATAAGGAGTAAGAGATTCATTAGTTTCAGCAACAAATCATTTCCTTAACAAGATCAATTTTACTCACATGATAGAAAGGGAATCCAATCATCCTGGGTCAAAGAAAAAGTGAAAACTAAGGATATGGAAAGACAGTATAGATTACACTTTAGAAGTATGACTGAAGAAGAGAACTATAAGATATCAAAATGGATACATGTGTATGTGCATGTGTATCTGATATTTTTTAGAATAGAATCTTCTTTAGCTATTTGAATGCCTAGAGAATGAGCCTAGGCATAAAAGAATTTAAAATGTAGAAATGAGAAAGACAAGGAAACTCGCCATTATTTTCCTGAAATGTTGAAACATAATGATTGAAATTAAGCATAGAAAAAATAAATTATTTTCACCAAATATATAAGATGAGGCTAAATTCAGAGTAACAGTTTTTGTACATTCAAAGAGAGAAAAACATCCTTGCTATCAGAATTAATATGTATGAAATACTATTTGTATCTATCATAGCAGCCCTGAAAAGACAGGAGAAGGTAAGTACATGACTAATTCAAGGAATCAAAATCAAAATAAATCCTTCTCCTGATAAAGCTCATCCATCCATTCACAGGTAATATACTTTTATTTCTAGATCAATGATTTATTAGGTAAAGTGAAGATGGTACAATAATTCCTATTTTTTAAGATCCCTTTTTTCCAACTTTGTTGCTACTCATTGTGAGTGAAAGTAAAGTGAAAGTCACGCAGTCGTGTCCGACTCTCTGCGACGCCGTAGACTATACAGTCCATGGAATTCTCCAGGCCAGAATACTGGAGTGGGTAGCCTTTCCCTTCTCCAGGGGATCTTCCCAACCCAGGGATCGAACCCAGGTCTCCTGCATTGCAGGCGGATTATTTACCAGCTGAGCTATCAGGGAAGCCCATTGTAATTGCATGTAATCTTAAAGCAAAATACATATCCTTAATCACACTTCATTGCTCTGCTCCTGATAAACTTTGGCTAAAGTCCCAAAGGATTTTTAATACCTTCCTTTAGGATTATTCATATAGCAGTTTTGCTAATAAGTAGTGTATTGATGAACCTGCAACACAATAGCCAATTCAAAATAATTTGGATTTCTTTTTAATGTGAAAAATATGTAAATAGAACTTTTAATATAAGGTGAGAAATAAAAGTAACTTGGCAAGCCAGTTATTTCTAAAAGTGTGATTGTAAATATGGAAAACAAACTTCAATCAAGTATAATCCTTGGAAGTTTTATTTGGTTTGTTAATTAGCATGCAGGTGGGTGTGCTTAGTTGTGTCTGAGACTCTTTGATACCCCTTGGACTGTAGCTTGACAGGCTCCTCTGTCCATGAGATTTTTCAGGCAAGAATATTGGAATGGGTTGCCATTTCTTTCTACAGGGGATCTTCCTGATCTAGGAATCAAACTTGTGTCACCTTTCTTGCACTGCAGGTGGATTCTTTACCACTGAGCCACCTATTAGTATTCATACTTGAATAATTACATCCACTGTCAGGATATGTTCACTTGATTGTAAGCAAATAATACCTGTAAATATTTTATTAATCATATCAATCAACAAAAAGAAGTAAAGTATGAGTAATTATATACTTTTTTTTTCTATAGTAATCTCAGACTCTGTAACCAGACTTTGAGAAAAGTAAGGAAACACTGTCTTAAACAAACTTCCCCAATATGCTGCAAAATACTAAAATAAATAAAAACAATTAATCCTTTTGGGACTTGGAGTCATATTTTCCAGAAGTAATCTCTTTTAAAAGCAGTGGATACACCAAAATTAGTGCCAATAAGTTAAAGTTCTTTTATGTCTTTTTCCTTAGCTATATGATTTATTTTGTGTCTTTCCATTACTTCTTTAAAAAATCTTTCAAAAAATTCGGGAACCTATTTTTTAGCTAAAGATACAATACGTGGAACTAAAAGGGGATCCTTTTGGTGATTTGCTCCCTTCTTAGTAGTACTCATAGAGTAGAATAGAAGGGCTATACTTTTACCTTTGGATAGAACTGATTTTCATTTGTGTTAAATCGCTCTGTGTGTAAAATTTTGGTAAAACTGCTAGACTCAGTTCAATGTGGACAGGTGTGTTTTGGGTCAACTGTTTTATCTCAAATAAAAATCATTTCAATAAATGAATTAAATTCATTAATTTAATCCTCATAAAAATACCTACAACTTTAGCACTAACTTTATGAAGAAAAAATATTAAAGGAATTAAAATTCAGGGTCAATAAGCTTGAGAAGACTCAAAATTGGGAAGTGCCTCAGTTGACACTCAAAGCTGGGTCTTCTGAAACTTACTTGTGACCTTTAATACTGTAGAATAGGCACTTTAGCTACTATTGCATAATGTACATACATTATCTCATTTAATTCATATAATACTCTCTGAGGTAAGTTTTATAATTATATTTTTTAATGAGAAAATAAATACATGGAAATGACACAGCTCAGTAAGTGATCAACTTGGGAATCATATCAGCTCTTTCAAACTCAAAAGACTAATACAATTTCGGATTATCTAAATTATTTGATCATTTGGTTGTAAGGTTAAAAGAAATCTCATTATATAGGAGTCAATTATCCTATTTAGCTTATATTTTGCTATTACATTGATTAATCATATTACCTGATATTTATTGCTAATCTATCAGGTCTAACTTATGACTGATTTGAATTTAGAGTTGAGGGCTTTTAAATTCTGGAAATGTGATAAAGATAAGCATGTTAATTTTTATGACCTTTAATTCTCTTTGGTATTTGTAATCTTTTTTTTTTTCTTTTCAATTATGAAAATAGTATCAAACTAATCAAATAAACCAGGAAACAGACATTTTGTTGCTCATTGCTATAAGAACTGTGTGGCTGGCTTAACAGCTGTTGCTCCTGACCTCTTAAATTTTCATGTTTTTTCAGCTTTATTTTCTCCCCAGGGGGAACAAAAATGAGGCAGAAAAGGCTTTTAAAAGAAAGCCTCTCTTAGAACATACTGACTAAACAATATCTACATTTGAGCAGAAGCTCCAAAATTGTATAAATGCCACATTTTTTATCTCCCACCTTCAAGGGCCAGGCTCTGTACAGCCCAGATGCAGGAGAGTGAATCAATGTGGGAGTGGACCTGAAAAGTGGCACATTTTCTACTGTCCCTAGCATGTGGATATTTCTTTGTCCATGGGAATTACTGGAATTTAGAGTATTGGCACCATTTCTACCATGCTTGCTACCTTGACTTTCTCAAAGACTACAACAGTACAACAAAATGAGGAAAGCTTTACAAAAAATAAAAAAGAAAGAGAGAGAGAGAAGAAAACAGGCAACCTGAATAATTGAGCCCACTGAACTTATTGTTGAATTAAGTTTACAAGATTAGTTAGATTATTAAAGCAAGAAAAACAACATATTTCAACTTGGAGTGGATGAGACAAAATGCATTTTTTCCTCTCTTTTCTAGCTATAATGGCTCACAAATTTGATTTATGATTGCAGGCAAGTTTCCTAAGCCTTGTGGGTAGGGCCTATAAAGGATTTCAGGAGGTCTTTGTGCCTCTGAAACGTGTGTCAGGTTTTTGGATTTTGAGGGAGAGGCCAAGCTGTGAAGATGTTTACGAGTTTGAGTACTGTTTGCTTTCATTCTTCTGGTTTAATTTTTCCTTTTTAATTTGTTTGTTTGTTTATAGAAGCTGCAATTCCTTTTTAAAGGTTAACTTGACTTTTTCTTACTGCCTGTGTCTTGTTAACACAGGAAGAATTTGGAAATCTAATATGGCAAGTAGAGAAACCTCAGTAATTCTATTAATTCTGAAATGGTTTCTGAGTATCCATAAGAGAGAGCTGCCTTGATGGCTCAGTGGTAAAGAAGATGCTTGCCAATGCAGGAGACACAAGAAACATGGGTTTGATCCCTGGGTCAGGAAGATCTCCTGAAGAAGGGCATAGCAACCCACTCCATTATTCTTGCCTGGGAAATTCCATGGACAGAGGAGATTGGCAGACTACAGTCCAGAGCATCGCAAAAGAATCAGATATGACTTAGGACTAAACAAGGGCAGTACATAGGAGAAATTACGTGAAAACCTAAGCTCTTGAAAGTCTCCCAATTGAAATATTATTTGAAGACCTAGATGATAGACTGGGCACACCTCTTTTCTCCTCCCCATCAAAGCTCTTTAAAATGCTAAGAAAATATTGAAACAACAATTATCATCAAATTGTTCATCTTATTTAATTATTATTTCTCAAAGCATTGCCAGAAGGCTACATGGGAGCATCTCCTTCGAGGAGACTCAGAAAGCCTTGCACAAAGCTAGCTGGTATGGATAAAAGTAAGGAGTTTTGGATCACATATTTATGATAATTAACTGAAGGACCATTTGTAAAACAAATGGGACCAAGTCTTTTCCCTATTCATGTGTGTCAGAAAGCTGGTCGTAGCATGTGCTCCCAGCATAGCCTTGAAATTGATTTCTAAACAAACAAACAAAAAAAAGTTTTTTCCTAACTTGTACTAGTGTTTGTGTGCTCAGTTGCTCAGCCATATCCAACTTGGTGACCCCATAGACTGTATTCTGCCAGGCGCTTCTGTCCATGGAATTTTCCAGGCAAGAATGCTGGAGTGGCTTGCCATTTCCTCCTCCAGGGAATCTTCCTGACCCAGGAATTGAACCTGCATCTCTTACATCTCTTGCAATAGGTTCTTTACCACTGCACCATTTGTGAAGCCCTGACTTGTAGTAGAGGGCAGATTTAAGAGGAATAGGGATTTGAAGGATTTCTGTACTGCCACAAAGGGAGCAGAAAGGAATAAATGGATAGTGGAACTCTAACCATGCCCTCCTTACTCTCCCAATAAATGAGAGTCTGGTTAGTCTGTCCTTTCCCCAGCCAAGGTTCAGAAAGAAAAACTTGCTTCTTGACTAGCCCCAGGTACTTATACAGCCCAGGGTTCAGTTTCTCATTCAGTGTGTGTGTTTGTGTGTGTGTGTGTGTGTGTGTGTGTATTGGGGGGGCAAAGAAGGGGAAACAGCAGCATATAGTTGTAATTTATTCAATAAATAAATATTTGTGTGTGTGTGCTCAGTCATGTCCAACCCTTTGTGACCCGCCAGACTGCACCCCACCAGGCTCCTCTGTCCATAGAATTTCCATGCAGGAATACTGTAATGGATTGTCATTTCCTGTTCCAGGAGATCTTCCCAACCCAGGGATTGAACTTGCATCTCTTGTGTCTCCTGCATTGGCAGGTGGATTCTTTACCACTGTGCCACCTGGGAAGCTCTAAATTAATATTTACCAAATGCCTTATTAGATTACAAGGAGATCAAACCAGTCAAGCATAAAGGAACTCAACCTTGAATATTCACTTCAAGGACTGATGCTGAAGCTCCAATACTTTGGCCACCTGGAGTGGAAGAGCTGACTCATTGGAAAAGACCCTGATGGTGGGAAAGACTGAAGGCAAAAGTAGAAAGGGGCAGCAGAGGATGAGATGGTTAGATAGGGTCACTGACTCAATGGGCATTTGAATCCATTTGAGCAAACTCTGGGAGATAGTTAAGGACAGGAAAGCTTGGTTTTCTGCAGTCCATGGGATTGCAAAGAGTTGGACAGGACTTAGCAACAAAGCAACAACAATAAATGCCTAATAAGCATCAGAGAGTATTCTAAACATGGGAATATGACAGTGAATAATACAAAGTTCTTGGCCCATGGACCTTGCATTTTACATTCTTACTAGGGAAATGCATGAAACTCGATTGAAATATTCTAATTACATACTATTCAATATGAAGTGAAAGAAAGAAAATTAAAGCAGGAGAGTGAGCCTACCAATTAAATGGTGTTGTAATGATAAGGAGTCTGGCCAGGAAGGGCGTCCTGAGAAGGTGATTTTGAACAGAAACCTAAAAAAATAGAAGAGGAAAGCCATGCAGAGGAAGAACATTCTAGTCAAAGGAAAACTATTAGTGTAAAAGCCCTGAAGCAAGAGCGGAATCAGTGTGTACAGAATCAGCAATAAGGCCAGAGTGCAAACAGTGAATGACTTGCACAGCTGAACTAGAAACTCACAAAAACTTTCTGTTCTGATCAGCTTTGTTCCTTATATAAAAATTTGAATAACCAGCTAAGGACTAAGATAGTCTTTACAAAACCAAAATCATGAAATAAAAAGTCTAGGATGAATAAACACCTAGACTGATGGATAAAGGGGTTGTATAGGGAATGAAGGTGAAAATGAACTCTTAGATTTTAAATTTAAATTGAGATGCTAAGACAGCCATAAAACACTAAGAAGCAACTATAGAAAAAATAGGACCAATATGGAAATCTTAGAAATAAAAATGTTAAAATACTGCTTTTAACTTTTATACCTATACCTCTAGCTATGAAACTATAAATATTCTTTATAATGAAGTATAACTAACAAAAGATTCCCAGAAGCTAATCAAAATAGAACTGATCTGAGCCAAGAACAGAGGGAATTGGTTTCAAAGGAAGGAGAATAGGGCATCAAGAACTATTTTTTCATCGTGTTGAACTTATAGGTTTTCAGGCATACATCAATAACATTTTAGACTGCAATTAGAATTGAGTTTTCCACATTTAAAAACCAAGTTCTTAATTTTATTCTTATGAATCAAATGTTTGCATTTGGGAACAAACACAACAATTTTCAAACTTAAGTATTCAGACTGAGCATTAAGTAGATTTTTAAAGTTATCAGAAACAAACATTTCCTTTTGTATCTAAAAACTAATTATTACTGGGGGCTGGGGGTGGAGACACAGGGAAAGCATTTAGGGGAAATAAAAGATACTGTTAAAATTGATATTTCTTATTAAAAATATCTTTGAAGACTATCCCCAGACTTGTCCTGATTATTCATCCTTTGGTGTCTTTGTCTTTCTTTTACTTTTTCTTTGATTATTTCACCTTCAAACTAGGACAAATTTTTCTTGCTATCCTAGACCACTTGGGTTTTTGTCCTAAATGTGTCAAGGTTTGTGATTAAGGTGATGAATTTGTCCATTTATATTATCCCTTTGAATAGCACTTACCATTATGAGAGGTAGGCAAGGGTTACTTATTGGCCACAAATGACTGGACAAAGTGATGAAATTTTGCCAGTATTAATATTCATTGTTGGAATAAATGTTATTTCCTTCTGTCAGCTCAAATAAAATGCAAAACCCAGAAAGTTTAGTTTTTTAGAACCTTCTGTCACTGTTAAATCAGATCACTTTCCTCAACAGCAGTAAGAGCAATAAAGAAACAACACAGATTTGTTAGCCTGGGAATATTTAGCTATAAAGAATAGAGATCGAAAACTATGAATTCTGGATAAAAAATATAGAAATGGATTTCTGTATACCTATGGCAGACTACCTACATCAAAATTTTCCAAATCTTAATTTTAGTTTTACACTGGTCTGTAATTTCAACTTCTTTATGTCTTTTGTGCCTAATAAAGCTGCAATTTTCTTTCAGGGAAAATCTACTGTAAGCCAAATATTGCTTCTATAGTAGTATGTAGGCATATAGGAATTCGATACGTGCTTAATGTTTTTAAAACTCTTTTGCTTATTTTCAGTTTTCTGCAATATGACTAATAGAATATTATAAGTAATACAACACATAATAGCATAATCAGTAATGCTATAAGAATTATATTAAAACTTATCATTAGTATGTGTCTGGGTCTACTGGGTGCCAACAGAACTTTGTTTTTCACAGTTCTAGAGATTAGAAATCCCAGATCATGGTCCTTGACCAATCCAGTTCCTGATGTGAATTCTTTTTTTCTTGCTTGCAGACAGTTGCCTTCTTGTTGCTTACTCACTTCCCCTTTTCTGTGTGTACATACATGTGTATGTGTGCTTGTGTATGCATGTGAGAGACACACACACACACACGGATAAGCTCCTCTCAGGTATATGGTGTACACTTAAAAGCATAGTAATCCTTTTTCTTAAAAGGCAATAATCCTACTGGACTGGGGCCCCATCCATATGACCTCAATTAACCTTAAGTTTGTCCTCAGTCTCAGTCATGTCTGACTCTTTGTGACCCCATGGACTGTAGCCTGCCAGTCTCCTCTGTCCGTGGAGTTTTCCAGGCAAGAACATTGGAGTGGGTTGCCATTTTCTTCTCCAGGGGATCTTTCAGACTCAGGGATGGAATCTGTCTCCTGTACTGGTAGCCATATTCTTTACCACTGTGCCATCTGGGAAACTCTGTGTAACTTTATGTAATAGTGCTCAGTTGCTTTACTCATGTCCAACTCTTTGTGACCCTATGGATCATAGCCTGCTAGGTTCTTCTGTCTGTGAGATTTTCCCAGCAAGAATACTGAAGTTAGTTGCCATTCCCTTCTCCAAGGGATCTTCCTGAATGAGGGATCGAACCAACGTCTCCTGGGTCTTCTGCATTGCAGGAAGATTCTTTACCACCAAGTCACTTGGGAAGCCCTCACTTAACCATAGTTACTTCCATTTAGCATTAGTTACTCCATTTTCATAAAGGCTGTATATTCAAATGTTGTCACAAGCAGCAGGTTAGGATTTCAAAATATGAATATCGGAGGGAGAAAAGCATTCAGTTCATAACACTATATAAGTGTTAGACAAGACTCAAGGATATCTAGTGTTAACTGAATAATAAATATTGAATCTTGCATCCTACTGTTCAATAAATAAATATTGCTAAGATTAATATTTTAATTAAACTTGTTAATATTTAACAGTTTGTTTAATGTTGCCAAAGCTCTTAGTATCTCTTATAGTTATGCAGAAAGATGACAAAGAGATATTTTATTGTTATATCTCTCAGAATTATTGCTAGGAGAAATATCAATAATCTCAGATATGCAGATGACACCACCCTTATGGCAGAAAATGAAGAGGAACAAAAGAGCCTCTTCATGAAAATGAAAGAGAAGAGTGAAAAAGCTGGCTTAAAACTCAACATTCAGAAAACTAAGATCATGGTATCTGGTCCTATCACTTCATGGCAAATAGATGGGGAAATTATGGAAACAGTGACAGACTTTATTTTATTGGGCACCAGATTTATTGTAGATGGTGACTGTAGCCATGAAATTAAAATACACTTGCTCCTAGGGAGAAAAGTTATGACAAACCTAGACAGCATGTTAAAAAGCAGAGACATTACTTTGCCAACACAAGTCCATATAGCCAAAAATATGTTTTGGTCAGTAGTCATGTATGGATGTGAGAGTTGGACTATAAAGAAGGCTGAGAACCAAAGAAATGGTGCTTTTAAACTGTGATATTGGAGAAGACTCTTGAGAGTCCTTTGGACTGCAAAGAGATAAAACCAGTCAATCCTAAAGGAAATCAATCCTGAATCGTCATTGGAAGGACTGATGCTGAAAATGAAGTTCTAATAGTTGGGCTACCTGATGTGAAGAACTAACTCATTGAAAAAGGCCTTGATGCTGGGAAAGATTGAAGGCAGGAGGAGAAGGGGATGACACAGGATGAGGTGGTTGGATGGCATCACCGACACAATGGACAAGAGTTTGAGCACCCTCTGAGAGTTGATGATAAACAGGGAAGTCTGGTGTGCTGCAATCCACGGGGTTTCAAAGAGTTGGACATGAGTGAGTGACTGAACAACAACATCTCTCAGAATTATTAGTGTTTTAAGTAATATTTGGGTTTTCCAGGTGGTACTAGTGGTATTAACTTATTTAATTATCACAGGAACTCTAGAGAGTAATTACCATCTTTTTCTAAATCAAGATGAAGAAGAAGTTCAGAGATAATAACTTGGCCATAATTGCATAGAAAATAAGTGTTAAAACATTATAGATTACTAAAAAATAATACTGCATGTGTTTATTTCATTTCCATCTTTGCTCTACCTTTCAGGTGAGACTCAATATAAATCAGTCTCTAGCTTATGACAGTTTGGTTTTAATTCAATTTAAAAATTAAGACCCTGTTTAATTATTCTTGAAGCAGTCAAAAAGCTTTTTTAGAGGCAATATTTTCAAGGCAATCCTTAAGGAATGCATATTTAAGACATACACAGAAAGAAAAACATTCAAGAAAGCAGGGCAAGTTTGTTCTATTTAAAGTATCATGGACAATTATGATTTAATTAGAAATTAATTTTAAAAATTTCCTTAGTATGATGATTACACAACAGTATTACAGATAAAATCTTAGAAAAATAATTTAAATGTACTTCACATTTTCAAAGCTGTCTCTCTTTTTGTGTTCTTTAAAGAAAAAGAAGATGTGGTTTTTTTTGTAATAGATCATTTATCCAATATTACTTATATTCTTTTAATTTTTAAATTAATTTTCTCCATTAGTGATGTTATCAACATATCTTGGAAAAATCATTTTGAATGAATTCCTCTTATATGAAGGGTAATATGGGCTTCCCAGGTGGTGCTAGTCTTAAAGAACCTACCTGACAATGCAGGAACCTAAGAGACTAAGAGATGAGATTAAACCTAAGAGATGGATTCAATCCCTGGGTCAGAAAGATCCTCTGAGTTGGAAATGGAAACCCTTTCCAGTATTCTTGCCTGAGAAATCCCATGGATATAGGAGCCTGGCAGGTTCCAGTCCATAGGGTTGCATTGAATCAACTTAGCACACATGCACTCAGGGTAATACAAATTCATCAGTTTCATAGACTCCTTGCTGAAATCTCAGAGGGATTTTAAAATTTAAATAAGCTATTTTGTTTTATTGCTGAAGAAAATATAATTAGGTTGTTCTTCTTGAATTTTATTCAATGATTACTGAGTTACTAATTTTCTCAAATGATAAATAAATCCTAATGCTTCCATTTACTATTAATGCTTTAATTAAGTATTACCAACTGCTGTGGCATTTACACATGCCCCACTAAATTAGCATCTTAAACAGCCCAATGTTCTTGTGTGTGCGCATACAGCTGTTTTTTGTTGCATGTGCTTTCTTTATGGTTCAGACTTGTAGAACTTCAGGTCAAGTCAGGAAGATGAGTTGTCAGAAATGTTTAGAGTAAAGTAACAGGCCAAACAAAGCCCCCTAAAGATAAGCTCTTATGGCTAAAGAAATATCTTTGAGAAACTGAAAAAGATTTGTTTGAAATCAAGGAAGGAAAGTAGAACTCTGAGAACAATAATCATATTCACATTTTCCAAGTCTTAAGTAATGTAACTAGATATATATTTAAAGATGAGTAAGGGATATGGGCTAACTAATGATGGTAAATGGAAATTTCTGATCATGTTTGGATACAAATTAAGAAATCTGGGTTAAAAAAATGACAAAACCAAAAAGTAAAGCTAAGCAGAATAAAATAAGAAAAATCCTTTACAAGTATTATCAACTTCAAAAATAAAAGAAATATAATTTCTTCTCCTATTTCAAAATTAAAATAAAGTAAATGGTTAGCCAGTGGCATAAGCCCTCTTGGAGGAGATCACCATTAACCCCACCAATGAGTTGCAGAGCAGATGGCTCACAAACAGCAGCACAATTATACCAAAGAAATTCTCGCACTGTTAAGAAAATTCTAGGACCCACACCAGATTTTCCAACAACAGGATCTGGCAAGCAGACTGAGAACCTCAGGGAATTTGACTTTGGAGGCCAGCGGGATTTGATTATAGAACTTACACAGGAATAGAGAAACAGACTCTTGGAGGGCACAAACAAAACCTTGTGTGCACCAGGACCCACGAGAAAGGAGCAGTGAACCGACAAGAGACTGACCCAGACTTGCCTGTGAGTGTCAAGAGTCTCCGGTGGAGGTGTGGGTCAGTGGCGGCCTACTGCAGAGTTGAGGTATTAGGTGTGGGAGTGTGTGCATGGGACCTTTCAAAGGCGGTTGCCATTAGCTTTATTACCTCCACCATTGTTTAGTATCAGGTCAAACATCAGGAAGAGAACACAGCCCCGCCCATCAACAGAAAATTGGATTCAAGGTTTACTGAGCACAGTCCCACCCATCAGAACAAGACCCAGTTTTCCCCAGTTTCCTCCCAACAGGAAACTTCCATAAGCCTCTAATCCTTATCAGAGGGCAGAAGAATGAAAACCACAGTCTCAGAAAACTAATCAAACTGATCACATGAACCACAGCCTTGTCTACTCAATGAAACTATGAGCCAAGCTGTGAAGGGTCACCGAAGATGGATGGGTCATGGTGGAGAGTTCTGACAAAATGTGGTCCACTGGAGAAGGAACTGGAAAGCCACTTCAGTATCATTGCCTTGAGAATCCCATGAACAGTATGAAAATGCAAAAAGATAGGACACTGAGAGATGAACTCCCCAGGTTGGTAGGTACCCCAGGTTGGTAGCTACTGGAGAAAATTGGAGAAATAACTCCAGAGAGAATAAAAGACAGAGCCAAAGTGAAAATGACACCCAGTTGCGGATGTGACTGGTAATGGAAGTAAAGTTCAATACTATCAAGAACAATATTTCATAGGAACCTGGAATGTTAGGTCTATGAATCAAGGTAAATTAGAAGTGGTCAAACTGGAGATGGCAAGACTGAACATCGACATTTTAGGAATCAGTGAACTGAAATGAAATAAGATGGGTGAAATTAACTCAGATGACCATTATATCTACTACTGTGGGCAAGAATCCCTTAGAAGTAATGGAGTAGCCCTCATAGTCAACAAACGCATGAAATGTGGTTCAGTTCAGTTCAGTTCAGTTGCTCAGTCATGTCTGATTCTTTGCAACCCCATGAATCGCAGCACGCCAGGCCTCCCTGTCCATCACCAACTCCCGGAGTTCACTCAAACTCACGTCCATCGAGTCAGTGATGCCATCTAGCCATTTCATCCTCTGTTGTCCCCTTCTCCTCCTGCTCCCAATCCCTCCCAGCATCAGAGTCTTTTCCAATGAGTCAACTCTTCGCATGAGGTGGCCAAAGTACTGGAGTTTCAGCTTTAGCATCATTCCTTCCAAAGAAATCCCTGGGCTGATCTCCTTCAGAATGGACTGGTTGGATCTCCTTGCAATCCAAGAGACTCTCAAGAGTCTTGTCCAACACCACACTTCAAAAGCATTAATTCTTCGGTGCTCAGCCTTCTTCACAGTCCAACTCTCACATCCATACATGACCAAAGGAAAAACCATAGCCTTGACTAGACGGACCTTAGTTGGCAAAGTAATGTCTCTACTTTTGAATATACTATCTAGGTTGGCCATAACTTTTCTTCCAAGAAGTAAGTGTCTTTTAATTCATGGCTGCAATCACCATCTGCAGTGGTACATGGGTGCAATTTCAAAAATGACAGAATGATCTCTGTTCTTTTCCAAGGCAAACTATTCAGTATCACAGTAATCCAAGTCTATGCTCCAACCAGTAATGCTGAAAAAGCTGAAGTTGAATGGTTCTGTGAAGACCTACAAGACATTCTAGAACATGCAAAAAAAGATGTTGTTTTCATCATAGGGAACTGGAATGCAAAAGTAGGAAGTCAACAAATACCTGGAGTAACAGGAAAATTTGGCCTAGGAGTACAAAATGAAGCCAGGAAAAGGCTAACAGAGCTTTGCTTAGAGAATGCACTGGACATAGCAAACACCCTCTTTCAACAACAAAAGAGAACTCTACACATGGACATCACCAGATGGTCAATACCAAAATCATATTGATTATATTCTTTGCAGCCAAAGATGGAGAAGCTCTATACAGTCAGCAAAAACAAAACCAGGAGCTGACTATGGCTCAAATCATGAACTCCTTATAACCAAATTCAGACTCAAATTGAAGTAAGTAGAGAAAACCACTAGACCATTCACGTACGACCTAAATTAAATCCCTTATGATTATATAGTAGAAGTGACAAATAGATTTAAGGGATTAGATCTGATAGACAGAGTGTGTGAAGAACTATGGACGGAAGTTCATGACATTGTACAGGAGGTGGTGATCAAGAACATCCCGAAGAAAAAAGAAATGCAAACAGGCAAAATGGTTGTCTGAGGAATCCTTACAAATAGCTGAGAAAAGAAGAAAAACTAAAGGCAAAGGAGAAAAGCAAAGATCTACCCATCTGAATGCAGAGTTTCAGAGAACAGCAAAGGACAGAAAAGAAAGCCTTCCTCAGGGATCATTACAAAGAAATAGAGGAAAACAATAGAATGGGAAAGAAAATTAGAGATAACACGGGAACATTTCATGCAAAGATGGGTACAATAAAGGACAGAAATGGTATGAACCTAACAGAAGCAGAAGATATTAAGAGCTGGCAAGAATACACAGAAGAGCTATACAAAAAAGATCTTCATGACCCATGTAACTGTGATGTTGTGATTACTAAGCTAGAGTCAGACATCCTGGAATGTGAAGTCAAGTGGGCCTTAGGAAGCATCATCACAAACAAAGCTGTGGGAGGTGATGGAATTCCAGTTGAGCAATTTCAAATCCTAAAAGATGATGCTGTGAAAGTGCTGCACTCAATATGCCAGCAAATTTGGAAAACTCAGCAGTGGCCACAGGACTGGAAAGAAAGGCATTGACAAAGAATATTCAAACTACCACACAATTGCACTCATCTCACACACTAGTAAAGTAATGCTCAAAATTCTCCAAGCCAGGCTTCAACAGTAAGAGCACCATGAACTTTCAGATATTCAAACTGAATTTAGAAAAGGAAGAGGAACCAGAGATCAAATTGCCAACATCTACTGGATCATCAAAAAAACAAGAGAGCTTCAGAAAAACATCTATTTCTCCTTTATCGATTATGACAAAGCCTTTGATGTGTAGATTACAACAAAGTGTGGAAAATTCTTAAAAAGATAGGAATACCAGGCCACCTGACCTGTCTCCTGAGAAAAATGTATGCAGATCAAGATGCAACAGTTAGAATGGGACATAGAACAACAGACTGGTTCCAAATTGGGAAAGGAGTATGTAAAGGCTGTGTATTGTCACCTTGCTTATTTATCTTCTATGCAGAGTACATCATGCAAAATGCTGGGCTGGATGAAGCACAAGCTGGAATCAAGATTGCTAGGAGAAATAACAATAACCTCAGATACGCAGATGACACCACCCATATGGCAGAAAGCAAAGAGGAACTAAATAGCTTCTTGATGAAAGTGAAAGAGGAGAGTGAAAAAGCTGGCTTAAAACTCAATGTTTAAAAAATGAAGATTATGGCATCCCCTCACTCATGGCAAATAGATGGGGAAACAATGGAACTAGTGACAGACTTTTTTTTTTTTTTTTTTTTTGGACTCCAAAATCACTGCAGATGATGACTTCAGCCATGAAATTTAAAGACACCTGCTCCTTGGAAGACAACCTATGACCAACCTAGACAGCATATTAAAAAGCAGAGACATTACTTTACCTACAAAGCTACAGTTTTTCTAGTAGTCATGTATGGATGTGAGAATTGGGCTGTAAAGAAAGCTGATAGCCAAAGAACTGATGCTTTTGAACTGTGGTGTTGGAGAAGACTCTTGAGAGTCCCTTGGACTGCAAGGAGACCTAATCAGTCAATCCTAAAGGAAATCAGACCTGAGTATTCATCGGAAGGGCTGATGTTGAAACTTCAATATTTTGGTCACCTGACGTGAAGAAATGACTCATTGGAAAAGACCCTGATGGTGGGAACGACTGAAGGCAGGAGGAGAAGGGGTTGACAGAGGATGAGATGGTTGGATGGCATCACCAACTTGATGAATGTGAGTTTGAGCAAGCTCCAGGTGTTTTTGATAGACATGGGAGCCTGGCTTGCTGCAGTCCATGGGGTCACGAAGAGTCAAACAATCTGAGCAACAGAATAAGACTGAAGGAGTTAGAAGAGGTAGACTTCTGCTATTTCAGATTAATTGTTGCCCTGTCTTAACCAATGATCCATTTGTAACCATGAGATATTAAAGTTGAAATGTACTTTTAAACACATCAAATTTAATTCTAGACTAGTTAATATATCAATACATAGTCAAAACATCAAGTTTTAGACTTGCAGACTAAATATTCTTATTCTGTAACACCCTAGCAGAGTTTGTTTTTGAAGAACCTATGTTGTAATTAGGGCAATAGGCACTAATTATGATAAAATGACATAAATATTATGATAAAGATGCTTTTTAGCACATGGATTTTCCAAAGATATGTCACTTTGCTGAGTCTTAAAGAAAAGAAGATATTTATCAGTCTTGAAAATGTGGGTAAGAGTACAGCATTAATACAAATATATAAATATGAGAAATGTGACATCTTAGGAGAATTCCCTGGAGTATAAGATGCATTGGGGAAGACCATTTTAACTTCAGGAAGCAACAGTTAGAACTGGACATGGAACAACACACTGGTTCCAAATAGGACAAGGAGTATGCGAAGGCTGTATATTGTCACACTGCTTATTTAACTTATAGGCAAAGTACATCATGAGAAACGCTGGGCTGGAAGAAGCACAAGCTGGAATCAAGATTGCCAGGAGAAATCTCAATAACCTCAGATATGCAGATGACACCACCCTTATGGCAGAAAGTGAAGAAGAACTAAAGGGCTTCTTATTTATGTTGGAGAGTGTTTTGCCTATGTTCTCCTCTAGGAGTTTTATAGTTTCTGGTCTTATGTTTAAATCTTTAATCCATTTTGAGTTTATTTTTGTGTGCAGTGTTAGAAAGTGATCTAGTTTCATTCTTTTATAAGTGGTTGACCAGTTTTCCCAGCACCACTTGTTAAAATCATTGTCTTTCCTCCATTGTATATTCTTGCCTCCTTTGTCAAAGATAAGATGTCCATATGTGGGTGGATTTATCTCTGGGCTTTCTATTTTGTTCCATTGATCTATATGTCTGTCTTTGTGCCAGTACCATACCGTCTTGATGACTGTGTCTTTGAGTAGAGCCTGAAGTCAGGGAGGTTGATTCCTCCAGTTCCATTCTTCTTTCTCAAGATTGCTTTGGCTATTCGAGGTTTTATGTATGTCCATAAAAAATTGTGAAATTATTTGTTCTAGTTCTGCGAAAAATTCCGTTGGTAGCTTGATAGGGATTGCATTGAATCTGTAGATTGCTTTGGGTAGTATACTCATTTTCACTATATTGATTCTTCCAATCCATGAACATGGTATATTTCTCCATCCATTTGTGTCCTCTTTGATTTCCTTCATCAGTGTTTTATTGTTTTCTATATATAGGTCTTTAGTTTCTTTAGGTAGATATATTCCTAAGTATTTTATTCTTTTCGTTGCAATGGTGAATGGAATTGTTTCCTTAATTTCTTTTTCTACTTTCTCATTATTAGTGTATAGGAATGCAAGGGATTTCTGAGTGTTGATTTTATATCCTGAAACTTTACTATATTCATTGATTAGCTCTAGTGATTTTCTGGTGGAGTCTTTAGGGTTTTCTATGTAGAGGATCCTGTCATCTGCAAACAGCGAGAGTTTTACTTCTTCTTTTCCAATTTGAATTCCTTTTATTTCTTTTTCTGCTCTGCTCCCAGAATTCTGGAAATAAAAGCAAAAATAAACAAATGGGATCTAATTAAAATTAAAAGCTTCTGCACAACAAAGGAAACTATAAGCAAGGTTAAAAGACAGCCTTCTGAATGGGAGAAAATAATAGCAAATGAAGCAACTGACAAACAGCTAATCTCAAAAATATACAAGCAACTTATGCAGCTCAATTCCAGAAAAATTAACAACCCAATCAAAAAATGGGCCAAAGAACTAAATAGACATTTCTCCAAAGAAGACATACGGATGGCTAACAAACACATGAAAAGATGCTCAACATCACTCATTATTAGAGAAATGCAAATCAAGACCACAATGAGGTACCACTTCACGCCAGTCAGAATGGCTGCAATCCAAAAGTCTGCAAGCAATAAATGTTGGAGAGGATGTGGAGAAAAAGGAACCCTCTTGCACTGTTGGTGGGAATGCAAACTAGTACAGCCACTATGGAGAACAGTGTGGAGATTCCTTAAAGATTGCAAATAGAACTGCCTTATGACCCAGCAATCCCACTGCTGGGCATACACACTGAGGAAACCAGAATAGAAAGAGACACATGTACCCCAATGTTCATCGCAGCACAGTTTATAATAGCCAGGACATGGAAACAACCTAGATATCCATCAGCAGATGAATGGATAAGAAAGCTGTGGTACATATACACAATGGAGTATTACTCAGCCATTAAAAAAGAATTCATTTGAATCAGTTCTGATGAGATGGATGAAACTGGAGCCGATTATACAGAGTGAAGTAAGCCAGAAAGAAAAACACCAATACAGTATACTAACACATATATATATGGAATTTAGAAAGATGGCAATGATGACCCTGTATGCAAGACAGCAAAAGAGACACAGATGTGTAGAGTGGACTTTTGGATTCTGAGGGAGAGGGTGGGATGATTTGGGAGAATGGCATTGAAACATGTATACTATCATGTAAGAAATGAATCGCCAGTCTGTGTTTGATGCAGGATACACGATGCTTTGGGGCTGGTGCACAGGGATGATCCAGAGAGATGATATGGAGTGGGAGGTGGGAGAGGGGTTCATGTTTGGGAACTCATGTACACCCGTGGTGGATTCATGTCAATGTATGGCAAAACCAATACAGTATTGTAAAGTAAAATAAAGTAAAAGTAAAAATTAAAATATATATATAAAAATAAAGGGCTTCTTGATGAAAATGAAAGAGGAGAGTAAAAAAGTTGCCTTAAAGCTCAACATTCAGCAAACAAAAATCATAGCATCCGGTCCCATCACTTCATGGCAAATAGATGGGGAAACAGTGGAAACAGTATCAGACTTTATTTTGAGAGTCTCCAAAATCACTGCAGATGGTGACTGCAGAGCCATGAAATTAAAAGATGCTTACCTCTTGGAAGGAAAGTTATGACCAACCTAGAGAGCATATTAAAAAGCAGAGACATCACAGGAAACATTATCCTCAATGGTGAAAAATTGAAAGCATTTCCCCTAAAGTCAGGAACAAGACAAGGGTGCCCACTTTCACTGCTACTATTCAACATAGTTCTGGAAGTTTTGGCCACAGCAATCAGAGCAGAAAAAGAAATAAAAGGAATCCAAATTGGAAAAGAAGAAGTAAAACTCTCACTGTTTGCAGATGACATGATCCTCTACATGGAAAACCCTAAAGACTCCATCAGAAAATTACTAGAGCTCACCAATGAATATAGTAATGTTGCAGGATATAAAATCAACACACAAAATTCCCTTAGGAAATAATTCCATTCACCATTGCAACGAAAAGAATAAAATACTCAGGAATATATCTACCGAAAGAAACTAAAGACCTATATATAGAAAACTATAAAACACTGATGAAAGAAATCAAAGAGGACACGAATAGATGGAGAAATATATCATGTTCATGGATCGGAAGAATCAATATAGTGAAAATGAGTATACTACCCAAAGCAATTTACAAATTCAATGCAATCCCTATCAAGCTACCAGCCATATTTTTCACAGAACTAGAACAAATAATTTCAAGATTTGTATGGAAATACAAAAAACCTCGAATTGACAAAGCAATCTTGAGAAATAAGAATGGAACTGCAGGAATCACCTTGCCTGACTTCAGGCTCTACTACAAAGCCACAGTCATCAAAACAGTATGGTACTGGCACAAAGACAGACATATAGATCAATGGAACAAAATAGAAAGCCCAGAGATAAATCCACCCACATATGGACACCTTATCTTTGACAAAGGAGGCAAGAATATACAATGGAGTAAAGACAATCTCTTTAACAAGTGGTGCTGGGAAAACTGGTCAACCACTTATAAAAGAATGAAACTAGATCACTTTCTAACACCACACACAAAAATAAACTCAAAATGGATTAAAGATTTAAACATAAGACCAGAAACTATAAAACTCCTAGAGGAGAACATAGGCAAAACACTCTCTGACATAAATCACAGCAGGATCCTCTATGATCCACCTCCCAGAATTCTGGAAATGAAAGCAAAAATAAACAAATGGGATCTAATTAAAATTAAAAGCTTCTGCACAACAAAGGAAAATATAAGCAAGGTGAAAAGACAGCCTTCTGAATGGGAGAAAATAATAGCAAATGAAGCAACTAACAAACAACTAATCTCAAAGATATACAAGCAACTTATGCAGCTCAATTCCAGAAAAATTAACAACCCAATCAAAAAATGGGCCAAAGAACTAAATAGACATTTCTCCAAAGAAGACATACGGATGGCTAACAAACACATGAAAAGATGCTCAACATCACTCATTACTAGAGAAATGCAAATCAAGACCACAATGAGGTACCACTTCACACCAGTCAGAATGGCTGCGATCCAAAATCTGCAAGCAATAAATGCTGGAGAGGGTGTGGAGAAAAGGGAACCCTCCTACAATATTGGTGGGAATGCAAACTAGTACAGCCACTATGGAGAACAGTGTGGAGATTACTTTAAAAATTGCAAATAGAACTACCTTATGACCCAGCAATCCCACTGCTGGGCATACACACTGAGGAAACCAGAATTGAAAGAGACACATGTACCCCAATGTTCATCGCAGCACTGTTCATAATAGCCAGAACATGGAAACAACCTAGATGTCCATCAGCAGATGAATGGATAAGAAAGCTGTGGTACATATACACAATGGAGTATTACTCAGCCATTAAAAAGAATTCATTTGAATCAGTTCTGATGAGATGGATGAAACTGGAGCCGATTATACAGAGTGAAGTAAGCCAGAAAGAAAAACACCAACACAGTATACTAACACATATATATGGAATTTAGAAAGATGGCAATGACAACCCTGTATGCAAGACAGCAAAAAAGACACAGATGTGTATAACGGACTTTTGGACTCAGAGGGAGAGGGAGAGGGTGGGGTGATTTGGGAGAATGGCATTCTAACATGTATACTATCATGTAAGAATCGAATCGCCAGTCTATGTCTGACGCAGGATACAGCATGCTTGGGGCTGGTGCATGGGGATGACCCAGAGAGATGTTATGGGGAGGGAGGTGGGAGGGGGGTTCATGTTTGGGAACACATGTAAGAATTAAAGATTTTAAAATTAAAAAAAAAAAAAAAAGCAGAGACATCACTTTGTCAACAAAGATCTGTCTAGTCAAGGCTGTGGTTTTTCCGGTGGTCATGTATGGATGTGAGAGTTGGACTATAAAGAAAGCTGAACGTCAAAGAATTGATGCTTTTGAACTGTGGTGTTGGAGGAGGCTCTTGAGAGTCCTTTGAAATGCAAGGAGATCCAACCAGTCCATCCTAAAAGAGATCAGTCCTGGATGCTCATTGTTGGATTGATGTTGAAAGGACTGATGTTGAAGCTGAAACTCCATTACTTTGGCCACCTGATGTGAAGAACTGACTCATTTGAAAAGACTGTGATGCTGGGAAAGATTGAGGGCAGGAGCAGAAGGGGACAATTGAGGATGAGATGGTTGGATGGCATCACCAACTCAATGGACATGGTTTTGCATGGAGTCTGGGAGTTGGTGATGGACAGGGAGCCCTGACATGCTGCGATTCATGGGGTTGCAAAGAGTCGGACATGACTGAGAGATTGAACTGAACTGTTGATACCCTGGATAGTAAAAATGGAGGGTTCTGTTATAGTAGAGCTGACAGAATTTGCAAGCATCTTTTTAATAGCAACATTGGTACATATCCACTAATTAAGCTAGTATTTCAATTTAATGGATTTGTGTGACAAGAATAAGATATTTTTACCCATCATAAGGATGGAATAATAATATGTAAAATATGTTCTTGTATATGTTCAGTTTTGGAGTGAACCAAACCTAAACATTAAGAGACAATGATTCAAAGCTTCAAGTCTCCAATAAACCTAGACCCGAAGGTACTCTTTTAACTACATTACAGAATTCTATAAGCTACCCTCAGAATTAATTTTCAGGTAAATTTTCTATTTACTTACCATTCCTTTTAACTGATAATCTAATTTTAACCTAAATTCTTATCAGGATTTGTAGTCCTTTTAACAGCAGCAAAAAAGGCACTAAGGAAAGAAAAGAACAGTTTCTTGGAAAAGCTAGCAGCTTTCCAAGTGAGCAGGCACATCATTCATCTGGATGCTGTCTTATTCCAGAGAAATTTGAAAAGACACATGCATACCACTCCACATAATTCCTTAAGTTTCGGGTAATGAAGGAAGAGAATAAGCTACTTAAATGACATATTTACTTATTTTATGTTTCTTTACTTTTATAAGGCCCTAAATTTATGGTATTGTTATATTTAATCCATTACAGCATATATGCCCTATGCTGCCGCTGCTGCTGCTGCTGCTCAGTTGCTTTAGTCGTGTGTGACTCTGTACGAGCCCATTGATGGCAGCCCACCAGGCTCCACCATCCCTGGGATTCTCCAGACAAGAACGCTGGAGTGGGTTGCCATTTCCTTCTCCAATGGAAAGGCTTATAGGTACTGCTTTTTTCCATTGTTGTTATGTTGCTGAGTCATGGCTGGCTCTGCGACTTCACATGAACTGCAACACACTGGGCTTCTCTATCCTCCACTATCTTCCAGAGTTTGCTCAAATTCATGCCCACCGAGTCGGCGATGCTATCTATCCACCTCATCTTCTGCTGCTCTCTTCTCCTTTTGCCTTCAATCTTTCCCAGCAACAAGGTCTTTTCCAATGAGTTGGCTCTTCACATCAGGTGGCCAAAGTATTGATGCTTCAGCTTCAGCAACAGTCCTTCCGGTGAATATTCAGGGTTGATTTCCTTTAGGATTGACTGATTTGATTTTATACATAGTCAACATGTGTTAAACAGCATTGTGAAGGAATTTTTCAAGGTTTTGTACAGACATTCTTGCTCTCATGAAATTTATATTTTAAGAGAAGATGTTACAAGTAGGAACATTCCCCAAAGTAGACAGTCTAATGGGCTTCCCTGGTGGCTCAGCTGGTGAAGAATCTGTCTGCAATTCTAACAGGATCATCAATGGAATCCAGAGCTATGGAGCAAGTGTGTAGCAGTTCAACCTCACTTCTCCAACATTGCTTTTTTTTTTTCTTTTGTAACAATCTTCTCAAAAGGTTTGACTGAATATTGCCCAGTGGGGTAAACTTCTAAGAATACAAGAGATTCTTATTATTTTATATCCAGCTTATGTTCATATCAAGAAAAAGTAGGGTTTGATAGAAGGGTAAATTTTGGCCTGTAACAAGTGAACTCCAAGATGTGGCTCTCAGCCCTGGCAAGCTTCTCTGTAAAGGCAGATCTTTTTGTGCAGGAATCTGAACTTTCTGGTGTCATTAATGCCTTTGTCCACTATCATACTAGTTTTTCAATATCTTACATGCATTTTGTTTTTTGACTATTACTATAAAACATCATCAATAATACTTATGATGGTGAAAGATTAAAATCATTCTAAATGTTCACTAAGCAGACTATTATAGAGTTGTTATAAAGAGGGGTATATATATAGAAATAAATATAAAATATACAATATTTTCAGATAATTTTTACTGAAGTACCATGATACAAATTACACAAAAAGTGTTACACCAAATATTTTAAATTTGAAAGCCTATTCATAATGTTAAAGGCTGGAAAAATTTATGCCATTACTGGTTATCTTTAGGTAGTAAGATGATGGAAGATATTATTTTACTTTTTCATGATCTCATCTTGCAATTTGCACTTTCTAAAATATTATGACTTTTATAAAAGGAAAATATAATAAATAATTTCAAAACTTTTAAAAATCTTTGTTCTTTTTTTAAATGCCAACTTGTGCCCCACAAGATTTTATTCGTTTATTTTGCAGCTTGGTGTCACTGATAGATTAATGACAATATAACATTACAGTAACAGATTAAAACAATATAAATAGGAGAGGAAGGAGAAAAAGAGAAGTGGTAGGAAAGGCAATTACAGTTACATATTACAGTTCCTAGTATAAGTATAAACGCCTCACTTATAGCAAAGTCAAATACTTTTCAAATTTTCAGCTAAATGGAAAATCTGAATAGCATTCTCAGAAACCTAAAAATGTAGAAAAAATATACTTTGTGTTATGTTTTAAAGCTTCCTTGATAGCTCAGACAGCAAAGAATCTCCCTGCAATATGGGAGACATAGGTTCTATCCCTGGGTCAGGAAGATCCCTGGAGAAGGGAATGGCAACCTACTCCAGTATTCTTGCCTGGAGAATTCCATGGACAGAGGAGTCTATTACTTCCTTACACTCAAAACACTCAAAATGTTTTCACTTTCTTTCACTGCTTTTGTAAATTTGGTATTATGCCAAGAGGAACATCTTCCAGCTGAACAAATAGAATTCTTCCTAGTTCACTGAAACATTGAAATGTATTAATACACTGAAAATAATTTGAAAATAATTTACAGTTTTGGCCAAACATTAAATAAGATATTTTTTGAACACGTGCCAGTTCCTCTCTACCTGGTTAACTGCTTTTTGAAGGATCCACAACTTCATTACTGGTTTCTCATTGCTTTCAGATCACATAAATCAGGAGGTGGTTAATTCAATTTTTGAATTTTGGGGCATGTACATAAAGAAACTAAGCTATGGGTGGGGTCATTATTATTCTTGCACTCCATATCATTTGGGAACCAAAGATCATTTAAATATGCAATCAACTAGGATCTTCTGTTTCAACCTTCAGCCTCAAAACCGTCCTGTTCTGTGATATATAGTCATTCACATGGTTTGAGATACAGATTTAGCTAAATTAAAAAATGAAAAGTTTGCCAAAAGTACATCTGGAAATCATGTTAATAGCATGGGTTTCTATGTACAGAATCCTATAGGAGAGATGTATTTTGAAATAAAAAAGCAGACTTTCAATCTACTGCTATTCCATTTAAGAGTTAATTCTAAATTTTCTGTATTTGGTAACAGTTTAGCATCAATCATAACTTTGAGGAAGGCAAATGCTGCCATTGTACACTCAAGTTAATTACAGTGATGGCTCTTAGATTTCATTTCTTGGTACCATCCAGTTAAGAAAGAGCTAAACACAGAATGTCAGTTTATGGAAATTGTGTACATAACAGACTGAGGTTTTTTGGTATGTTCCTACTGTAGCCAGCTGAAATGCTTCCATTCCTCCCTTGAGTGTAATGAGAGAATGCTTTTTGGGCTTTGAGGCTGTAAATGCAGACCTCTTCAGTTGTATCTTTAAAAACAACTATCAAATAACTCTTTGGTATGCTACATTTTTCTCTTCTACTCAAAACTTGTCCTTTTCTTATATTTTTTTTTATTTAGTTTGGCTTTCAGTTTAATATATGTCTCCTCAGCTGGTACCAATTTGACTTCTGGGTTCTCCAGAACAGTTTGTGCTTCAGTAAGCCAGCTTGTCATAAAAAATCTGACTTTGACAATTTACTGACACTACCAGCTGCTGCCTTTCTTATTCCAAACACACAGGCTCTCCCTCATGTGGGTATTTACATATTGACACACTTTTTTTTTTTTTTTTTCTGGAAGGCATTCTATTCCAATGAATGAAAGAGAAAATCTACCTCGTGGTCTCCATCAGTGATGATCCAGAACTTTAAACTCTATTCTGGTTGTTGGAAAAAATAAAAGCATTAAACGAAGAATTGTGAGGGAAATGTGATAAAATCAATGATGTTTCTCTGCCATTTAAACTTTATGTTCATCCTCCCATGCCACCTTGACTGCTATCAGAAAGAAAGAAGTCTCATCTCTTCAAAGGCTTTTCTAACTTGATCACCTCTATTCGTTGTATTCTCTTGCCTTAAATTTCTCTGTCAGTTATAACTTCCCTGGTAACGTTAGCATCTAGATATTCTTAAGTCTCTCCCATTAAAAAGAATACTTTTCCTTGATACACACCTCTATCTAAATAATACACCTCTCCCCTCTTAATCAACATTCAGCTTTTTAAAGAGTTGCCTATACTGACTCCACTGAATAATCTTCAAATCACTTCTTAAACTTCAGTCAGGTTAGAAATCTCTCAGGTGCAAATAACAGAAAAAGAAAAGTTGCCCAAGAAGTAAATGTTTTTATTTTCTCATATAAAATAAATCCAAAGTTGGATGATTCCAGAATTTGTAAATTTAGTAGTTTAGGAATATCAGGGCTCTGGCTCTACTTCTTAGTGTTTTTACTTGCTTTTGCCTAATGGTCAAAAGAATCTATCTGCGGTTCCAAGCATCAGGTTCCTATAAATCTATGTTCAGACAGAAACGAAGATGCAAGCCTTATCCATAGGAATTTATTTTTATTAAAGAAGGGAATCTTTCCCAGGAGGTCTCAGCAAATTTAGTATACATATAATTGATAACAACTTGGTTACATATCCTACCCTAAATCAATCATCTTAAAGGAGAATAAGATAATCTGAATCTTTCCAGTAAAACTAGTGGCTTACCTGTTATTTTCAATTAAATAGTGAAAAAGTTCTTTACAGCTTAACATAGGTAAAAATAAAGCTCATCTTATGCCTTTGACCTCTCTCTCTGTTTCCTGTCTCAATGAATGGCACCTGAATATCTTTAATTCCAGAAATTAAAAATTTGTACTTCACCACCAACATTCAATTGGGCACAGAATTGTGAAGATTCTATGTTCTTAATATTTCATTTCATCTACTTCTTTCCATACTAACGTCATTAATTTTGCTTAGCTAAGTATCAGACTTTGTTGAATTATTACCCCTTGCTTAATTGATACCCAGATTGATATCTTGATTATCATCTTGCCACTTCTTAGACATTCTCCTCAACCCCAGAGAAATTCTTTTAAAGGCCAAAGTATATCATGTATAACCACCTGCAAGAGTCATTCAATGGATACTAGCTGCCTTACAATTAAGTGCAAAACTTAGCAGGTATATGAAGGTCTTTAAAATTTGGACACTTCCAGATCTCCCGCTTCATCATTCTTCTAATGTGACTCCAGTCATGCTAAATTACTTGAAATCCTCCAATGCTCATACCTTTTCTCAACTTTGAAACTTCACAAATTTCAGCTTTTTTTTTTAGAGAATGATTTCCCAGATCTCAATGCCAACCCCAGCCCCATGAGAGCTACTTAACTCCATCAAGACGCCTCTTAGAAGACTCTCTAAATCCTTCCAAATTTCCGCCTTAGTTTAGGTGCCTATTCTATGTGTCTTCACCATCATAACACTTCACATTTTGTATTATCATTATCTACTTACTATTTCTGCTTATTGTCTAGAAGCTTATTGAGGCCAGGGCTTTGAATCCTACTAAGACAGTGCCCAGAGTGCAAAGGGTACTCAATAAAAGTTTTGAATACACTATGTGTATATGCCAATTCTTTAATACAAAATTTAAATATAGTTCAATAAAGAAATTTTTCTATGTATATTGAGTTTTACAAGACAACTCATAAAAAAGAAAAATTAAATTGCATCTTGTATGCACACTTAGTCACAAAGTTATGTCCAGCTCTGTGGGCCCATGGACTGTAGTCTGCTAGGTTCCTCTGTCCATGGATTTTCCATCAAGAATACTGGAGTGGGTTGCCATTTCCTTCTCCAGGGAATTTTCCCAGCCAGGGGTTGAACCTGAGTCTCCTGCATTGGCAGACAGATTCTTTACCACTGAGCCACCAGAGAATACCATTTTTGTATACTATATTGAAATAATCAAATTGGTTTTTTCAGGAAAATATGGAATATGTTAACAGAGCTATACTATAATAACTTATATTGGACTATTTTCTATATATTCCTAACTTTTCCATTCTGAAATTAAATTCAAATTACTAAATTTAACATTTCTGGCTTTATTTCACTTTAATTTTGTATTCCTTTTATAATTACTTTCATTTTTTGGTTCTATGATTCAGCCCTGCTCTTGCTTATCAAGTATCTTCAGCAAAATTTTCTAATTCTACTTAGTATAGTCAGTTAGGCCTGGGCCCAAGGCTGGGGACTCTATAAATAATTCAGTAGACTGGAGAAGTAGTACAAGGAGAGTCAGTGTAAAAGAGCCCTACAAAGACAAACAGCTAACACTCTACATCATGGTAAATATTTTCCCAGCAAAAATCAGAAATTTAAAGCCATATTTTACACACAAATTTATTATTTTAAGTGGGTATTGAATAAAAAATATTTTGATTAGATTTATGACCTAAATATGATTCTGTTTTGATGGTTGTAGGATGAGATTTTCATGAATGCATAAATAGATAAAATCAACAAACATAAATTATAGCCTACTGTGATCCAAGCAGCATGTTAAACATTAATGATGCAAAGTGTCTCAATTTCAAATAATCTCTTGCAATGTGGAGATGCAGGAGACATGGATTTGATACCCGGGTTGGGAAAATCCCCTGGAGGCATGGCATGGCAACCCACTCCACTGTTTTTGCCTAGAGAACCTTATGGACCGAGGATCCTGGCAGGTTACACCCCACAGAGTCTCAAAGAGTCAGATACGACTGAAACAACTGAGTTCATAATGATGCAAAGCTGGGAAATAAATAAATATAAACAAATATTTGCAATACAATAAAATAGTGATACTAGCTCAGATTATTAGAGAAGGCAATGGCACTCCACTTCAGTACTCTTGCCTGGAAAATCCATTGGACAGAGGAGCCTGGTAGGCTGCAGACCATGGGGTCACTAAGAGTCAGACACGACTGAGTGACTTCACTTCTGCTTTTCATTTTCATGCATTGGAGAAGGAAATGGCAACCGACTCCAGTGTTCTTGCCTGGAGAATCCCGGGGACGAGGGAGCCTGGTGAGCTGCCATCTATGGGGTCGTACAGAGTCGGACACGACTGAAGTGACTTAGCAGCAGCAGCAGCTCAGATTATATGTTCCTATCAATGAATGTAAAAAATTTAGCTTCATTAATTATATAATTATGATCTGTTATTTTTAACTTTATTTACCATCAGAACTATCTCTTGGAATAATCAAACATTAATAATTAACAATTCTTATTAATCATACATTATTTTTATTAATAACACATTAATAATTAATAAGTCTAAAAGTTTAATATTCACTATGCAAATTTTTATACTTTAATTTTCTAACTTTCTTATCTGGAGCTTTAAACTATCTATATTGATAATATTTGTGGTCATATTGTGTCTCAACTATGTATCAGGCACTGTGCTT
Source organism: Capra hircus (assembly GCF_001704415.2). Lineage (NCBI taxonomy): Eukaryota > Metazoa > Chordata > Mammalia > Artiodactyla > Bovidae > Capra > Capra hircus. The sequence goes on from NC_030810.1 coordinate 80,437,102, forward strand.
AATATGTAAACTTGTATGGTCTAAGTTAATCCTTAAAGTCATTCTGGAAGAAAATTGTCATTTTTATTTTACATATAAGAAATCAAGGATATATATATGTCCTTAACAGCCAAGGACACTTCAAATTTCAGGTATCAGAAGACTCAAATGAAAATGAATAAAACTAAAATCTTCCTCAGACCACCTCTGTCTCTGACTTTATTGAGAAGCATGGTGCTGCCTTAGCTCTGGAATTTAGATCTTTTGTTTTGTAGCTCAACGGGTAATTTGAAAGCCTGGTAGACAAAACCCCATATAATCTTCTCTTTTCTGCCTCAGCTCTGCTGAAGCAATTGTCCCTTTGTGATGCAGGAAGTACAAAACATGAGGTTCTTGATTATTACCTGCCACTTTGCCTCTGATTTTTAGTTTGGGCAGGATTTCCATCATGCAAGTCTTCAGACTCCTAGTTTCTCAGCATGTAGATAGCAAAACTTGTAAAATTAGCTTTTGTAGAAAAATTTTATTTTCTTCTTTCTCTGTTCTATATAGGCCAGTTTTAGCTGTCTTTTTAGTTTCTTATAGGTCATTACCAAGTGCAAAATGTAACCAGTATACTGTAGCATACTAAATTTTCCTACGAAGTCTCTTATTCTGCAGCCTTAATAGGCTCATTGTCTAAATTTTATGATCCAACAGGCACCATTCTAATTAATTGTTTCACTCAGTTCAGTTCAGTTCAGTCACTCAGCCATGTCCAACTCTTTGTGACCCCATGGAACATGGCATGCCAGGCCTCCCTGTCCATTACCAACTCCCGGAACTTGCTCAAACTCATGTCCATCAAGCAAATGATGCTGTCCAAACATCTCATCCTCTGCCGGCCCCTTCTCCTGCTTTCAATCTTTCCCAGCATCAGGGTCTTTTTCAATGAGTCAGTTCTTCACACCAGGTAGCCAAAGTATTGGACCTTCAGCTTCAGCATCAGTCTTTCCAATGAATATTCAGAACTGATTTCCTTTAGGATGGACTAGTTGGATCTCCTTGCAATCCAAAAGACTCTCAAGAGTCTTCTCCAACACCATGGCACCCCACTCCAGTACTCTTGCCTGGAAAATCCCATGGATGGAGGAGCCTGGTAGGCTGTGATCCATGGGGTTGCAAAGAGAAGAACACAACTAAGTGACTTCACTTTCACTTTTCATTTTCATGCATTGGAGATGGAAATGGCAACCCACTCCAGTGGTCTTGCCTGGAGAATCTCAGGGACGGGGGAGCCTGGTGGGCTGCTGTCTCTGGGGTCGCACAGAGTCGGACATGACTGAAGCGACTTAGCAGCAGTAGCAGCAGGTTGGTAATAGCTCTTCTTGCAAGGAGCAAGTGTCTTTTAATTTCATGGCTACAGTCACCATCTGCTGTGATTTTGGAGTCCAAAAAAATAAAGTCTCACACTGTTTCCAGTTTCCCCATCTATTTGCCATGAAGTGATGGGACCAGATGCCATGATCTTAATTTTCTGAATGTTGAGTTTTAAGCCAACTTTTTCACTCTCCTCTTTCACTTTCATCAAGAGGCTCTTTATTTCTTTTTCACTTTCTGTTATAAGGGTGATGTCATGTGCATATCTGAGGTTATTGATATTTCTCCTGGCAATTTTGATTCCAGCTTGTGCTTCATCCAGCCCGGCATTTCTCATGATGTACTCAGCATATAAGTTAAATAAACAGGGTGACAATATACAGGCTTGATGTATTCCTTCTTAATTTGGAACCAGTCTGTTGTTCCATGTCCAGTTCTAACTGTTGCTTCTTCACCTGCGGACTTCTCACGTCATTAAGAATTTTTCACAGTTTGTTGTGATCTACACAGTCAAAGGCTTTGGCATTATAAATAAAGCAGAAGTAGATGTTTTTCTAGAACTTTCTTGCTTTCTCAACAGTCAAACGGATGTTGGCACCAAGGATAAGAATTGCTGGGCTCCTAGCCTAGGATACAGGGCACCTCACTACTGTACACACTATTTCTATTTACCCAGTTTCAAGCTTTGAGAAACTTTTACTTCTAATATTATCACATTCTAATATCAAAATCTGAGTCAGTGAAAATTATCTAGTACAAGTACAAAATATAAGCATAAATACCAGTCCCAAATGGCTTAAGTAAAAACACTGGCACAACAGGGTCATCAGGACTGATTTCACACCTTTTCTCAGCAGTACTTTCTCTGAGTTGACTTTAGTTTCAGGCTATCAGCGATACGGAGGTAGCAGCAACAGCACCAAGCCCAGTATCTCTCATGTAAAGCCTGGTGATAGGACACTACCTCTCCTCTAGCAATTTTCAGAGAAGCCTCACTGCTTTTTATTTGCCCTGATCATGGCTCATGCCCATGCCTGAGCCAAGCTTTGAGGTTTGCATCTATGTGATGCACCCATTAACATTGAACAAGTTCATTTTTCTAATTCTGCCTCAAGAATGGAGCCCACACTGTTCTCCATAGTGGCTGTACTAGTTTTCATTCCCACCAACAGTGTAAGAGGGTTCCTTTTTCTCTGCACCCTCTCCAGTATTTACTGTTTGTAGACTTTTTGATAGTAGCCATTCTGACTGGCATAAGATGGTACCTCATTGTGGTTTTGATTTGCTTTTCTCTGATAATGAGTAATGTTGAGTATCTTTTCATGTGTTTCTTAGCCATCTGTATGTCTTCTTTGGAGAAATGTCTGGTTATTTCTTTGGCCCATTTTTTTTATTGGGTCACTTATTTTTCTGGAATTGAGCTGCAGGGGTTGATTGTATATTTTTGGGATTTTTTGTCAGTTGCTTTGTTTGCTGTTATTTTCTCCCATTCTGAAGGCTGCCTTTTCACCTTGCTTATAGTTTCCTTCGTTGTGCAAAAGCTTTTAAGTTTAATTAGGTCCCATTTGTTAATTTTTGCTTTTATTTCCATTATTCTGGGAGGTGGGTCATAGAGGATCCTGCTATGATTTAAATCACAGATTGTTTTGCCTATATTTTCCTCTAAGAGCTTTATAGTTTCTGGTCTTACATTTAGATCTTTAATCCATTTTAAGTTTATTTATGTGTATGGTGTTAGAAAGTGTTCTAGTTTCTTTCTTTTAGAAGTGGTTGACCAGTTTTCCCAGCACCACTTGTTAAAGACATTGTCTTTTCTCCATTGTATATTCTTGCTTCCTTTGTCAACATTAAGATGCCCATAGGTGTGTGGATTTATCTCTGGGCTTTCTATTTTGTTCTACTGATCTATGTTTTTGTCTTTGTGCCAGTACCTTACTGTCTTGATGACTGTAGCTTTGTAGTATAGCCTGAAGTCAAGCAGGTTGATTCCTCCAGTTTCATTATTCTTTCTCAAGATTGCTTTGGCTATTCGAGGTTTTTTGCATTTCCATACACAATGTGAAACTATTTGTTCTAGTTCTCTGAAAAATACCATTGGTAGCTTGATAGGGATTGCATTGAATCTATAGATTGCTTTGGGTATTATACTCATTTTCACTATGTTGAGTCTTCCAATCCATGCATATGGTATATTTCTCCATCTATTTGTGTCCTCTTTGATTTCTTTCCATCAGTGTTATATAATTTTATATATATAGGTCTTTTGTTTCTTTAGGTAGATTTATTCCCAAGTATTTTATTCTTTTCGTTGCAATGGTGAATGAAATTGTTTCCTTAATTTCTCTTTCTGTTTTCTCATTGTTAGTGTATAGGAATGTAAGGGATTTCTTTGCATTAATTTTATATCCTGCAACTTTACTATATTCATTGATTAGCTCTAGTAATTTTCAGGTGGAGTCTTTAGGGTTTTCTATGTAGAGGATCATGTCATCTGCAAACAGTGAGAGTTTTACTTCTTCTTTTCCAATCTTGATTCCTTTTATTTCTTTTTCTTCTCTGATTGCTGTGGCTAAAACTTCCAAAACTATGTTGAATAGTAGTGGTGAGAGTGGGCATCCTTGTCTTGTTCCTGACTTTAGGGGAAATGCTTTCAATTTTTCACTATTGAGGATAATGTTTGCTGTGGGTTTGTCATATATGGCTTTTATTATGTTGAGGTATGTGCCTTCTATGCCTGCTTTCTGGAGGGTTTTTATCATAAATGGATGTTGAATTTTGTCAAAGGCTTTCTCTGCATCTATTGAGATAATCATATGGTTTTTATCTTTCAATTTGTTAATGTGGTGTATCGCATTAATTGATTTTTGAATATTAAAGAACCCATGCATCCCTGGGATAAAGCCCACTTGGTCATGATGTATGATCTTTTTAATATGTTGGTAGATTCTGTTTGCTAGAATTTTGTTGAGGATTTTTGCATCTATGTTCACCAGTGATATTGGCCTGTAGTTTTCTCTCTTTGTGGCATCTTTGTCTGGTTTTGGTTTTAGGGTGGTGGTGGCCTCATAGAATGAGTTTGTAGTTTTACCTTCTTCTGCAATTTTCTGGGAAAGTTTGAATAGGAAAGTGGTAGCTCTTCTCTAAATTTTTGGTAGAATTCAGTTGTGAAGCCATCTGGTCCTGGGCTTTTGTTTGTTGGAAGATTTCTGATTACAATTTTGATTTTTATGCCTGTGATTGGTCTGTTAAGATTTTCTATTCCTTTCTTGTTCAGTTTTGGAAAGTTATACTGTTCTAATAATTTTTCCATTCCTTCCAAGTTGTCCATTTTATTGGCATATAGTTGCTGATAGTAGTCTCATGATCCTTTGTATTTCTGTGTTGTCTGTTGTGATTTTTCCATATGACCCAGCAATCCCACTGCTGGGCATACACACCAAGGAAACCAGAATTGAAAGAGACACATGTACCCCAATGTTAATTGCAGCACTGTTTACAATAGCCAGTATATGGAAGCAGCCTCCATTGACAGATGAATGGATAAGAAAGCTGTGGTGCGTATACACAAGGGAATATTACTCAGCTATTAAAAGGAATGCATTTGAATCGGTTCTAATGAGGCAGATGAAACTGGAGCCTATTATACAGAGCAAAGTAAGTCAGAAAGAAAAATACCAATATATTAACACATTTATATGGAATTTAGAAAGATGGTAATGATGACCCTATATGCAAGACAACAAAAGGGACACAGATGTAAAGAACAGAATTTTGGACTCTGTGGGAGAAGGCGAGAGTGGGATGATTTGAGAGAATAGCATTGAAACATGTATATTATCATGTGTGAAATAGATCACCAGTCCAGGTTCGATGTATGAGACAGGGTGCTCGGGGCTGGTGCACTGGGATGACCCTGAGGGATCGGATGGGGAGAGAGGTGGAAGGGAGGTTCAGAATGGGGAACACATGTACACCCATGGCTGATTCTTGTGAATGTATGACAAAAAACACCACAATATTGTAATTAGCCTTCAATTAAAATTAAAAAAAAAAAAAAAAAAAAGAACAGAGCCCAATCCAAACATGTGGGAAGAGAGTGGAGGAGAGATAAAAGGCCAAAATAAAGTTATGGGCTTTGACAGAAAAATGGAGGAGATGAACAATTAACAATAACAATCCAATTAACAAAGGGCCATCACAATAGACCAAATAGCTAGCATATGACAGGAATATTTGAACCTGCCTGAATTTCTAAATATACACCATCCTATACCCTAAATACAATATTGAGAGCTTTTATAACTAAATCAATTATCTAGTTTTTAATATTTTATAAACTTTTTCTTCCTTTATGATAAATGTCTTAAAACCTGCTTTAAATGCATTATGCTATTTTTTTTATTTGAAGGATAATTGCTTTATAATGTGTTGTTTCTGCAATGTGAATCAGCCATAAATGTACATATATTCTCTCTCTCTTAAGCCTTCCTCCCACCACCACCCCCATTCCACACATCTAGGTTGTCACAGAGCATCAGGTTGAGCTCTCTGTACTATACATACATTTTCCACTAGGTATCTCTTTTATACATGGCAATGTATACATTTCAATGCCATTCATCTTACCTTCTCTTTCCCCTGCTGTACCCACAAGTCTGCTCTCTATCTCTGTGTCTCTATCCCTGCCCTGCAAATAGGTTCATCAGTACATTTTTCTTGATTCCATATATATGTATTAATATATGATGTTTATTGCTCTCTTTCTGACTTACTTCACTCTGTAAAACAGATTATATGCTATCTAAAAGAGACCCACTTCAGACCTAGGAACACATGCAGACTGAAACTGATGGGAATAGAAAAAGATATTCCATGCAAATGGGAATCAAAAGAAAACTGGAGTAACAATACTCATATCAGACAAAATAGACTTTAAAATAATAACTGTTTTAAGAGATAAGGAAGGATACTACATAATGATTAAAGGACCCATCCAAGAAGAAGATAAAACAATTATAAATATTTATGCATTGAACATAGGAGCACCTCAATCATAAGGCATTATGTTATTTTGTGTGTAATTTTTGTAACTGGGATTTCGTGTGATAAATAGTAGTAATAAAACAAAGTATATTTTCAGCTCCTGTGATTGTCAAATTTAAGAAAGAGGACTCTATTATCTGTTACCATGTCTTCCTGTAAAGGGGAGAGTTGAGAGAGAGTGAATGTCAAGCGAATGTCATGCTCTCAAAATTTTAAAGTAATAACATGCATCAAAGTAGAAAAATATCTTGAACTTGACATAAAATTCACTTGGTTGGACCAAAGAGGTGGATAATAAAAAGGAAGCAGTAAACTAATAGTAATAGTCAGAAAAAAATGGAAGCAGTAGGACTCATATCACAGAATCATCACAGACAAGAAAATTGTCCAAATATGCACTGCATACATTCTGGAAGACCTGAGCCTAAGGCCTATACTGAAATTTAGTGGTAAAATAATAATGAGGATTTTTTTCCAAGTAGGAATAGAAAAGAGGTAGACAAAGTGAAAATTTAATGACTGCTTAAGTTCAATTCCTTCAGTGATTATCAAATGTAGGGCTGGAGGCATTTAAGAAGCTTGGGGTGGGGTGCTGGGCATTATTTTGATTTTTAAAGTATTTGCAGTATTTAAAAGTTAACTTCATCAACATGCCCAGCAATCCCTTTAGGACAAAAAAGCCTTTAATTGGCACTGTTTCTGTATTAGGAAGACACAACATCTTAAACTAAGCCTGAAGTGATTTTTGACACCTTTGCTACTAATATGGAGAGACTGAGAAAAGTTCAAAGTTCTAAATGTTGGTAAAGCATTCTGAAATCTGTTTCAGCTCTGTAAAAATCTCATTATTCATGGGACACAAGAATTAACTAAATATATTATATTTCTACCCAGAGGGACAGTCTCTAACTCCCTAAGCAAAAAAACTAATATTTGTATAATGTACAATTTTCATGATATCTTCAAGATTCTCAAAATGGCAAATAATATATTTTATTGTGTTGAAATTTTTGGATTTTTAATATTTCTACTTTAATCAAAGCATTTTGTATTTATATTCTAAGTATATTAGCATTTATGAAAGAAATAGAATTTTCTAAGATTAATTTTAGAACTGACTTTATAATTTACTCCTTGTATCTGAAAAACAAGATATTTCTCCTTAATGTAGTTAAATAATTTAAAATTATCTTTAGTAAACAACATTTTATAAGGACAATGATAAATTGCTTTGAAACAGGTTGCATTTTTCTCTGGCTTTTTGTATTAATCACTAGATTGTCCATCCAACACCAAGAACAGAGCTGTAGACATAGTGAGTGTTAAGTTAATTTTTGTTAGATAATTTAGTGACCTACACAAATGGAAGAACAGTGCATTAGTAATACATGCCTCCAGATTTTGTCTTTATTGGTTGAATTAAACCTAGGACATTTTGTAATATTGATAATATAGTTACATTGTATTGCTACATATAATATAATAATATGTGCACCAAAGTAATATATTTATAAGTTGAATTTATTCAACAAATACCCATTGAGTTTATGTCATATGCAGATAATATGCAGAGAGCTGAGAATACATTAGTAAGCAAAGCAAAAACTGTGCACTAAGGATGTGATGGGATAAGAGATAAGTAATCTGTTAATACAATGTGTTAGATGTTTGACTTTAAAAATTGTTTGTATAATTTCCTGTTAAATTTGGGCTTTTTAAGAAGAGACACCCATATATATTTCTATTATTTTCCTCAATGGCTCAACTTAAAGTAGACTTCTATTTGTCTGAATTAGTAATCTTATGCATAGAATATTTTTCCTAGCTTAAAATATTCCCATATGTTCATTATAATAATAATATTGTGGTATTGTTTTACCAGAAGAATAGTTTACATGATTATAATAATCACTCTTTCATGTAAGTAATGAATATTAGTATTCTTGTATGCATTAAAGTTACTTCTATTGTACATATTTTAGTACTACTATTGGTATTTCAAGATACATTTATGACTTTTTTGAGACTGGATAAAATTCTGCAATCTATATTTTATAATTTCTTACAAATTAATATGGAAATTAGCATAGAGCAGAATGTTGATTTATATGTTGCTACAACTAATCCGAGAAACTTGAAGTAAATACAGTTGTAGCTTACTGAAAAGAACACTGGAATGGAAGTTCAAAATTCTGTGTTTGACTTACCAGACTGGTTTCTTTAACCTTGCACAATCATTTCTTTGCAGTTTTACATTCACTTTCTGTGTTTACTTGTTTATCACCTTTATTTACTCTCAAAGGGAAACACAGGCAGAACACTCTTTGAAGTAAATGACAGCAGGATCTTTCTCAATCCATCTCCTCAAGTAATGAAAATACAAACAAAAATAAGCATATTGCACCTAATTAAACATAAAAACTTGCACAGCAAAGGAAACCATAAACAAAATGAAGAGTCAATCCTCAGAACAGAAGCAAATATTTGCAAAACTAAGCAACTGACATGAGATTAATATCTAAAATATACAAAAAGCTCATGCAGCTTGATATAAAAAAAGATTAAAAAAATGAGCAGAAGATCTAGATAGACATTTCTCCAAAGAAGACAGATAGCTAAAAAGCACATGAAAAGATTGCTCAACATTGCTAATTATTAGAGAAATAATAATGCAAATAAAATCTACAATAAGGTATCACCTCACACCAATCAGAATGACAATTAAAGAATCTACAAACAATAAATGCTGACGAGAGTGTGGAGAAAAAGGAACCATCATACACTGTTGGTGGGAACATAAACTGGTACAGCTACTATGGAGAACAGCATTGAGGTTCCTTAAAAAACTAAAAATAGAGCTACTAGCAATTCCATTTCTGGTCATATATCTGAAGAAAACCCTAATTCTAAAAGATAAATGTGCCACAATGTTCATTGCAACACTATTCACAATAACCATGATAAGTAAGCAACTTAAATGTCTACTGACAAATGAATGGATAAAGGACATGTGGTACAAATATATAAAGGAATACTATTCAGAAAAAAGAATGAAGAAATGCCATTTAAATCCACATAGATGGACCTTAAGTGAAGTAAGTCAGACAGAGGAAGAAAAATATCATATTATATCACTTATATGTGGAATCTTTTAAAACAAAAAGGATACAAATAAACATCTACAAAACAGAAATAGAGTTACAGATGTAGAAAACAAACTTATAGTTACCAGGGAATGGATAAAATAGAAGATTGGGATCGACATATACACATTATTATCTATCAAATATATGACTTAACAAGGACATACTGCATAGCACAAGAAACTCTACTCAATACTCTAATGGCCTATATGAGAAAAGAATCTAAAACAGAGTGAATGTATGTATATGTGTAACTGATTCACTTTGCTGTGCACCTGAAACTAATACAACATTGTAAATCAACTATATACTCTAACATTTTTTAAAAAGCATCAACAAAGAAATAAACTAACGTTTTAAAACATGAAATATAAATAAAATCAGTGATTTTTAATTGCCAAGAAGCTCTGAAAAAGAATAAAAATGGAGTAAGTCCCATCTTGAAAAGTTACTGTTCCACATCTTTTATTTGGACACAGTCTGTGCCACAGACAGAAAAAGAAGGAAAAAAAGCCACACTCTTTTTTCTCCCTCTAAGATATATTGCTATATCCTCAGGGAGGAGACAAGTCCAACACTGAGAAGTTGATGTCTTAGAACCCACTGTCCTGACCCAACTTTCTTTTCTCCTGGGAGTGTCATAGGTTGCGGAGGGAAAGACTAGCTATTTGGGACTTTCTACACATAAGCTGTTTATTCATTCATTCTACAAATATTTGTTGAGTATCTTTTACATGCCCACATTCTAGCCAGAAATACAAAGATGAATAAGTCACAGTTCCTGCCATCAAGTAGCTCACAGTCTAACAGAAAAAAGTTATAAAACTATTATTTTTTAGTTGTTTCTTTGACTACTATCTACAATACTCTGAAGTAGAGTGAGGTGTACTCTTGTCAAGACAGAGAGGCACATCTATCTATTAGAACCAGGGCCATGGAAATGCTATGAAGAGAACAGTAAGAATTAGTAATATACAAATGGACACATATACACAGACACAACATCTCTAAGCTTACATTCAGTATGAGAGCAAATTCAGGAAACAAAAAATACACTGAGGAGTCACAAGCTTATGTGCATGAAAGCTTTTATTTAAGGCATCTGAATGATTTAGATCTATTCTATAAAATATGCGACTTATAGAAAATAAAATAAACCAGCATATTTGGTGATGAACTAATGTTTATCTTTATAATAAATTTTAAAGATGAATTAGAATAAGTTTGGACCAGAGCTTCCGAAATATTTTAAAAACGAAATAGATGACTGAAACGCCTAAATAATTGACTCAAAGGTTACTTTCTTTAAACTCACATTCCTAGTTCAGATCTCGGAATTATGGTGACTTTCACATCAGTGAATTGTCTATATTTCTATTCTCTATTCACTTGAATAAAGCTTCAACAGACAACAAGGGTAGGTGTTAGCTGGTAAATGCAGAAAAGGTTTTTGTCTGTGTATTTGTTTTGGGGAGAAGAGATTAAACACTTCTCAGAGAATCAACAAATCAACTTTTGGAAAGGATCATAACTTTTTATAAAAGTTTCAGTAAAGATTTCTTTCTAAATCTCTGGCCGACAATATTCTTCAGTCAGGTATGCTGGACATTTGCTGTGAACACTGGGAATTAAACCAAGAAGAATAAATTATAACCTTAATTGTAAGCCAAAGTACACACCAGTGTAAAATATTGCTCTGTAATGTTTGGCTCATGTAAAGAAGGTGTACTCTTTCAACTCACTGGAAATATAGCTGAAGCACATTTTTAGCTCATTTTCTGAGTAATTCCTATTTCCAAGTGAGGAATAACACAACTATTGCTGTTTATATTAGTACCTGTTCTCTCTTGTCTCTCTTCCAAACAATTCTCTTCTACCTATCTTTGATATTTCACACCCAGGTTCTTGACCTGAGGCCTCTCATTCTTCATCGTTAAATTCCTGGGCTGCTATTGAGTTAAGGTAGTCTGCTGTCTTAGGTTGGGTTCCCTAGAATGATACCCTGAGAGAATTCCATGGGGCAGAGGTTTAAGCAGAGAAAAACAAAAACCCTCTAGAGGAATGAAAATGGAAGGAAGCCATGTAAAGGTACACTATCAAACAAGTCCTATGGTAGGTATACTTGACTCATATTTCAGGGAACTTCCAGAAACAGCATAAATCAATCCCATCTTAGAACTATCCTTACTAGAGATGGAGAATAAAGATCTACTACTTGCCAGACCTTTTACGGGCTGTTCCCACGGGGGTGGTAATTCACAGGCAATTGTGGTTTTCATGCAGCACAGGCTGAGCTGGTTCTGACAATATGAAGAGAGTCCTCTAAAACAGAGATACTGATGCTGGCTGGTGGGAGGGAAAGCCCACCTGGGAGCCTGTGCACACAAAAGTAGCAAAGGGATTCAAGGGGGAATGGGTTGAGTATTGACAGTGTCTGTATCATACAACTAATCATTGTAAAGTATTTAAAAATATGCTTTGAGCTCTCAGAAAATCAAGACCTATTCAAGCATTTGTCACTTAATTAAGTAATGTTGGATATTGTATTTATATTCCCAGTGTATTAGAACTCTTTGATTAAAACAGAAAGCCATCATGAACCAGATAGGCCCCCAAACAGGTAATTTATCAGTTCCTATAATTAAACCACTATATTAATTGAAGATAGAATTTTGCTTTATGAACCAGAAGAACCAGTACTCAGATATTAATCAGTACTCTCTCAGCTCTTCTTTTCTTTGTGTGCCAGACCGCTTTCTTCCATACAGTTCAGATGAGTTCCATTGGTCAGTCTGTCCGACTCTTTGTGATCCCATGGACTACAGCACACCAGGCTTCCCTGTTCATCGCGAACTCCTGGAGCTTACTCAAACTCATGTGCATTGAGTCGGTGATGCCATCCAACCATCTCATTCTCTGTCGGCCCCTTCTCCTCCCGCCTTGAATCTTTCCCAGCATCAGGGTCTTTTCCAGTGAGTCAGTTCTTTGCATCAGGTTGACAAAGTATTGGAGTTTCAGCTTCAGCATCATTCTTTCCAATGAATATTCAGGACTGATTTCCTTTAGGATGGACTGGTTGGATCTCCTTGCAGTCCAAGGGACTCTCAAGAGTCTTCTCCAACACCACAGTACAAAAGCATCAATTCTTTGGCACTCAGCTTTCTTTATAGTCCAACTCTCACATCTATACATGACTACTGGAAAAAAATGCATGTATTCTTTCATACAGTAGGTGGCAAACTTCTGTTGACCCTTGATGTCACTCCTCACAATTTTACCATCCTTTTCCCACTCCATTAATAATTTTAAACTGCAGAGAACGAAGGACTCTAATTGGCCAGGCTTGATATATACTGGTTCTAGAATTACTATATTAAGAACAAGGTATTATATTGGTTCAGTGTAGCACATGCAACCATCTTAGAGGGATCTTTGTGTCCAGTTACATGAGATCGTGTCAGATTATGGCAGTTATGATTTGGACAATATGTTACAGCAAAGAATAATTTCCTAGAAGTAAAAGGTCAAGTCCAGAAAAAATAAGGTAGGCTGAACATAACATGGACTGTTATAAGTCACACAGGCTTTAGTTTCTTCATTAATAAAATGTAGTTCAAATATTTGTTACATTTGTTTCACAAAATTTTTTCAAGTATTACTATATATGATAATATCAAAGTTTTGTTAGTGAGCATTGGAAGCCAGTCACATAGAATGTTGAATATTATCTGATACATGTTCATCTATAATGCTTTCATATTACAAATAAATACAAAAGGAGTACATCAAGGTTGTATATTGTCATCTTGCCTATTTAACTTATATGCAGAGTACATCATGAGAAACACTGTGCTGGAAGAAGCACAAGCTGGAATCAAGATTGCCAGGAGAAATATCAGTAACCTCAGATATGCAGAAGACACCACCTGTATGGCAAAAAGTGAAGAGGAACTAAAGAGCCTCTTGATGAAAATGAATGAGGAAAGTGAAAAAGTTGGCTTAAACCTCAACATTCAGAAAACTAAGATCATGGCATTTGGTCCCGTCACTTCATGGGAAGTAGATGGGGAAACAGTGGAAACAGTGTCAGACTTTATTTTGGGGGGCTGCATTATCACTGTAGACGGTGATTGCAGCCATGAAATTAAAAGACGCTTACTTCTTGGAAGGAAAGTTATGACCAACCTTGATAGCATATTCAAAAGCAGAGATATTACTTGGCCAGCAAAGGTTCACCTAGTCAAGGCTATGGTTTTTCCTGTGGTCATGTATGGATGTGAGAGTTGGACTGCGAAGAAGGCTGAGCACAGAAGAACTGATGCTTTCGAACTGTGGTGTTGGAGAAGGCTCTTGAGAGTCCCTTGGACTGCAAGGAGATCCAAACAGTCCATCCTAAAGGAGATCAGTCCTGGGTGTTCATTGGAAGGACTGGTGCTAAGGCTGAAACTCCAATACTTTGGCCACCTCATGCAAAGAGTTGACTCATTGGAAAAGACCCTGATGCTGGGAGGGATTGGGGGCAGGAGGAAAAGGGGACGACAGAAGATGAGATGGATGGATGGCATCACTGACTCGATGCACATGAGTTTGGGTGAACTCCAGGAGTTGGTGATGAACAGAGAGGCTTGGCATGCTGCAGTTCATGGGGTTGCAAAGAGTCGGACACGACTTAGTGACTGAACTGAACTGAAGCACAAAATGGTGCTGGAGGAGGGCAGGGAAACCCACTCCAGTATTCTTGCCAGGAGAATCCTTTGGACAGAGGAGCCTGACAGGCTACAGTCTATAAGGTCACACAAAGTCGGACACAATTGAAGTGACTTAGCATGCACACACCACGAGAAGGTGAACTACGAAGCAAGCAAGACCCTAGGATCTCCCATTGTAGATTTTGTTTATAAAACCTGGGTTTACTTTCCCTGACAAATTGAGAAGCATATATCTTGGTAGCATCCAGCCTTCTTTTTAAGACAGGTGAATATCTAATGTGGGAACAGGAGGGAGCAACTATTCTCTTCATTATTTTTACAAAAAGTGCTAGGCATATTATCCTGGTGTTTAGAAAAATCATCAGCACATCAACTAATAAGCAAGCATAGTGTCTTTAAAAAAAATGTATAGCAAGCCATAGGAATAATTATTTCCTTCTGAAAAAAAAACAAAGAGAAAGGAGAAAGAAATGAAGAGGGAGGGAAGGGGGGAAAGGGAAGACAAAATAAGAAAAGATAAATATTTCAGACTTAATTTCTGTAATTGTAATTACTCAGACTGAAACTTCTCCAACATATCATCAGTCAGAAAATTTTGCTCAATAACATTCATAGGGTTTACTGAAAGTAACTAGTTGTCAGTCAATTCAGGGAGAAAGATGAATACACAATTCTCACCCTTAAGAGCTTTATAGTTAAATTGAGAAGTAAATATTGGATTGACCCCCCTCCCACCCCCCAAAAAAACTCATTCAGGTTTTTCCATAACATCTTTTGGATATGGAAAAAGCTGAATGAACTTTTTGACCAATCCAACATAAAGTTCTCCCTTTCAAACTGCCTTTTCTTTTTTTTAATTTCCATGCCCCCTCCCTTTGCTCCAGATCTTATCATATCATGCTTATATTATAGTAGTAAGTAGCCTTGCAATTTGTTTTTTTGCCTCCAGTGTTTCCTTCAACTAACACACAGTCAGACTTATTTTTCTAAAATAACTTGTACCATATTGGTTTTTCTTAATAAAAAATACACTATAGCTCTAGAGAGTTCCAGAAAAACATCTGTTTCTGCTTTATTGGCTATGCCAAAGCCTTTGACTGTGTGGATCACAATAAACTGTGGAATATTCTGAAAGAGATGGGAATACCAGACCACCTGACCTGCCTCTTGAGAAATCTGTATGCAGGTCAGGAAGCAACAGTTAGAACTGGACATGGAACAACAGACTGGTTTCAAATAGGCAAAGGAGTACGTCAAGGCTGTATATTGTCACCCTGCTTATTTAACACATGCAGAGTACATCATGAGAAACGCTGGACTGGAAGAAACACAAGCTGCAATCAAGATTGCCGGGAGAAATATCAATAACCTCAGATATGCAGATGACACCACCCTTATGGCAGAAAGTGAAGAGGAACTAAAAAGCCTCTTGATGAAAGTGAAAGAGGAGAGTGAAAAAGTTGGCTTAAAGCTCAACATTCAGAAAATGAAGATCATGGCATCCGGTCCCATCACTTCATGGGAAATAGATGGGGAAACAGTGGAAACAATGTCAAACTTTATTTTTTGGGCTCCAAAATCACTGCAGATGGTGACTGCAGTCATGAAATTAAAAGACACTTACTGTTTGGAAGAATAGTTATGACCAACCTAGATAGCATATTCAAAAGCAAAGACATTACTTTGTTGACTAAGGTCCGTCCAGTTAAGGCTATGGTTATTCCTGTGGTCATGTATGGATGTGAGAATTGGACTGTGAAGAAGGCTGAGCGCCGAAGAATTGATGCTTTTGAACTGTGGTGTTGGAGAAGACTCTTGAGAGTCCCTTGGACTGCAAGGAGATCCAACCAGTTCATTCTGAAGGAGATCAGCCCTGGGATTTCTTTGGAAGGAGTGATGCTAAAGCTGAAACTCCAGTACTTTGGCCACCTCATGCAAAGAGTTGACTCATTGGAAAAGACTCTGATGCTGGGAGGGATTGGGGGCAGGAGGAGAAGGGGATGACAGAGGATGAGATGGTTGGATGGCATCACTGACTCGATGGATGCGAGTCTGAGTGAACTCCGGGAGATGGTGATGGACAGGGAGCCCTGGCGTGCTGCAATTCATGGGGTCACAAAGAGTCGGACACGACTGAGTGACTGAACTGAACTGAATGTTTATTTATCAACAGAGTTTTAGAACTGTAGGGAAGCTTACAGAACTTGCACTGAATTAAACCTATTTCAAATAACATTTACTCCCAAATAATTGATAATCAGAAAAATAGCTTAAAATAAAATTGTTGGATGCTAAATAGAAATTTGGAAGGTTAGTGATTTTAATGTTATAGCACTGAAAATAAAATTAAAATATTACTAATCATAGCAACCTGAAAATAAAATGAAATAAAATTGTTGTATACAAGTAAAAAAATGTGAAATTGAAGCCTGGAAGATCATTTAGGAAGCTAAAGCAACTATCTAGACAAGAATTAATAATAAACCAAATTTGAATTGTGGCAGTGAAAATGGAAACAAAACTGCAGATGCAAAAGATATTATGGATGATAAATTCACATAATTTGATTGAGCCAGGGAAAGGGAATATGTAAAAACTATTTTGAGGTTATGACTCTGGAGAATAGTGATACATACTACAACCAGAATGAGAAATTTAAAAGAGAAGTAAATTTGCTGAAGTTTCCTGAGAAGGAATTATGCAAGTTCCATCTTCAATACATTAACTATTCCTGAACTGGGAATCTGTTGTTCTGCTTTCATTTGCCATTTACCTGGTAACAGCACATACACCATTCTTTTGTGAAATACTGCTCCTTCATTCTCAGCTGACTCCTCTTCCAGACTCAGGATGGGCCTCCCGTCTTAAAAAGGAAAACATTGCCCTTTCTTAGATCCAATGATTAACTCAGAGGCACACATGACCCAGCTGGAAGAAAAATTACAAAATAAGATTTGCTATAATAGTTGGGAGAGAAACAAGTGTTTTTTCTTGTTTCCTCAGCAGTTAGCGTGGTGTGGCTGGTGAGAATGAAGGTAAACCAGGTGAAGGTAAATAGAGTGAGCTTGGCTCCTGATGACCTCCTTGAGCCCTAATTCAACTCTTCTACATTTTCAGTACATGAGACAACAAATACCCTTTAGCCTTAAACAGGTTGGGTAGAGATGTTTGATGATTAAAAAAGCCGTGAAAATTGCTCTACAAAAGCAATGTATCAAAACAGAAGTCATTACCTTAAAAACAAATAATGGAGAGAAAGAGAAAGAGAGGAAGAAAAACAGAAAGAAAAAGAGAAATAAAGGAAAATGGAAGGAAAGGAAAAAGAAAGGAAGGAAATAAGAGAATCTTGGAACTCTTTTATGGGAAGAAAAATACATATTTGTTCATTTTTTTAAAGGTGAACATCTGTTGAGTGTGTTTTTTTTTCTTTTTCAATTTTTCTCATCTCTTTAAGTACATGTCATAGGTCTGTGGGCATGTGCATGCACTAAAGTATATCATTACATTTATTTTATATTGTAATCTCCCTCTGAATCCATAAGCAAGTCCTTCTTTGACATGTGTCTTTCATAAACCCACAAATTACTACTGGAAGGGTAATAGTATATTCCGTCTTTGGAGTTTTGGCATTTACAAAGACTGCCGTGTCTTCATTTGTGCCTGCCTTTTCCATTAGAACTCCAGAGAATGAAACCCCAGAATCAAGAGGAAGAAGATGAATGCTTGGTAACTGATATCTTCAGCACATATGGTATGCTTTATTTGATGATTTCTTTAAAAAGTAAAACCAAACTACATTTGTTTTACTAAAATGACTGGTTCTTGTCCTTTCCAAAAACTGATCCATTCTTTCATTTTCTATAAATTCTTGGTATTCTTTTAATTAGTTAATTTTTATTAAGTATTTATTTGCCATCAAATATATTTATTTTATTTTTCAATTCATTTTTTTTTCTCACACATCCACAACTGACCTTAAAGAAAATTGCTCAGATTGTCTCCAGACTTTAATCATTCCTCACCACTCTTACTCCCACTGTGGTCTGAGCTGTCACATCCTTCATATTTATCACTGAAGTCACCTCCTAACTGGTCATTTTGCCTATTCCATCATTTCCTATGGTCTATTCTCAATGTAGTAGCCAGAGTTATCCTTTTAAAACACATCAGATAAATTCACTTCTCTACACAGTAAAAATCAAAGTCCTCAAGAGGGCTTACAAGGTTCTACTTTGACCTCACCTGCTCTCTACTCTCTCCCTGACCACAGATGCCGCGTTGCTGTTGCTCAAACATATCAGGTAACAACCAATCTTAAGATCTTTGTGCAAAGCTTCTCTTCCTGAAAAGTTCCCAATCTCCCTCATTTTCTCCACATCTTTTTCCAGTTGTGACCTATTTAGCAAACTCTACTCTGATCATCAATTTAAAATGGCACCTCCATATATTTCCAACCCACGATTCCCTACATTTTATTTTTCCATTGCACTTGTCACCTGATCTACCTGTGTATTATGTTTATTGACTCTATCTTCCTGCTCCAACATAAGCTCCACAAGAGCAAGAACCCTTGTCTGTTTTTTTTTTCTTTGACTTATTCTAAAAACTTTGAACAGATGCTCAATAAATATTTTTGAATGAATTGGATGAATATTGCATAATGCCTGTAGAAGCAAAACCATAGATCTGGAACCAAATTATCTTCAGTTCAGTTCAGTTCAGTTGTCCAGTCATGTCCGACTCTTTGCAACCCCATGAATCGCAGCACGTCAGGCCTCCCTGTCCATCACCATCTCCCGGAGTTCACTCAGACTCACGTCCATCGAGTCAGTGATGCCATCCAGCCATTTCATCCTCTGTCGTCCCCTTCTCCTCCTGCCCCCAATCCCTCCCACCATCAGAGTCTTTTCCAATAAGTCAACTCTTCGCATGAGGTGGCCAAAGTACTGGAGTTTCAGCTTTAGCATCACTGCTTCCAAAGAAATCCCAGGGCTGATCTCCTTCAGAATGGACTGGTTGGATCCCCTTGCAGTCCAAGGGACTCTCAAGAGTCTTCTCCAACACCACAGTTCAAAAGCATCAATTCTTCGGTGATCTGCCTTCTTCACAGTCCAACTCTCACATCCATACATGACCACAGGAAAAACCATAGCCTTGACTAGATGGACCTTAGTCGGCAAAGTAATGTCTCTGCTTTTGAATATACTATCTAGGTTGGTCATAACTTTTCTTCCAAGGAGTAAGCGTCTTTTAATTTCATGGCTGCAATCACCATCTGCAGTGATTTTGAAGCCCAAAAAATGAAGTCTGACACTGTTTCTACTGTTTCCCCATCTATTTCCCATGAAGTGATGGGACTGGATGCCATGATCTTCATTTTCTGAATGTTGAGCTTTAAGCCAACTTTTCCACTCTTCCTCTTTCACTTTCATCAAGAGGCTTTTTAGTTCCTCTTCACTTTCTGCCATAAGGGTGGTATCATCTGCATATCAGGTTATTGATTTTTCTCCCGGCAATCTTGATTGCAGCTTGTGTTTCTTCCATTCCAGAGTTTCTCATGATGTACTCTGCATATAAGTTAAATAAGTAGGGTGACAATATACAGCCTTACCTCATTTAAATCAGAATTTTAAACACTTTAACAGCAATAATACATTGTCTACAATATTATCATTCCATTTACACATGACAAAAAAAATTTATCAAAATCACATAATTGATAACTAATAAACCCAGAATTTGAGCCCATCTTAAGACCAGTGCCAGAGATTTTTAATACTCTACAATGTTTCTTTTATTGAGTACTTTTGAGTAAGTCATTTGCAGTCTATGAGATTCTTTTCTGTCATCAGTTACAGGGGATATTAATGTTTTCAATGCATTATTATGGTAAGAAGCAAAGATAATATTTGTATTATTTGCCTGATAAATAATTGTAATATTGGACATATTTATATTATTTTCCTGAGAAATAATAAACAAGATTTTCTTGGTAAATAATAAGCAAATTAAATGAAAATAATATTTTAGTCCTTCTTACATGATAGTTGCAATAAGAGATATCTCAAGCAAGTTCAATCCTTATGAGATATGTCTCTACCCTTTTAAAAGACATGTGGGAATGTAGTAGATTGGGGAATCAATTAGAAGGACCAAGAAATTGGCTTATCTAGTTTTAATTTAGAACTTATGCTAGAAAGTAATTTTTTCCTCAAAAGGCAGAACTAACCTCTAGCTAATAACAAATGGTCTTTTTTATTTTTTTTAATAGAGTGTCCTCTATGGATATTTCCTTAGCCAGGAAACCATGGTCCCAGGGACACTGGGACAGATGCTACCATTTAGAGAGCTCTGTTACAAATTCTGATTCATCAGAATTAAGAGTAAAAGACTCCAAATCTCCATTCCACTTTGCCATTTACCCAAACAGGTACCGCTAAGCAAGTCACCTTATCAGTTTCTATAAATGAAACCCATAGAGCTAATGCTGTACCAGACACTCTCCCTGTATGTTAGCTCCTCAGATCCTCCAAACAGCTCTCCAGTTTGGGATATTACTGAGAATGGAGGTCGCTAGAAATGATGACAAGGAAGAGCTGATTTTCGAAAAACAGAAAATTTCAATAAACAGAGAAACAAGATGAAAGCATTCCCAACAGAATAACAGCATTGACTCTGTGAGCTAATAAACATGCATTTAATACTTGGTGATGGACACCTGCAGCCTTGTGCATTCCAAATATATAAGGTATGATCCCTCATAGAAAGGAGTTTACAGATTTTATAGCTTAGATGGAAAGACAAAGAGACATTTAATCATTATGTATAAACCAACTGTGACAAATATTATAAAAGAAATAAACATTTGGAAGCAAAGAGAAAGGGAAGATTTACTTTTTAGTGGGATAGACAATATTTTGCAAAGTAGATAATACATGAATATGAGGGATAATCAGGATTCTGAGTAATAGAGACAAAACTACAGGTATGCCAAGCAGAGAAATAATCTGAGGGCATGATCTATGAAGGGGTTTCCCAGGTGGTGCTAGTGGTAAAGAACCTCACTGCCAGTGCTTAAGACATAAGAGACATGGGTTTGATCCCTGAGTCAGGAAGATACCCTGAAGGATGGCATGGCAACCCACTCTAGTAGTGTTGCCTGAAGAATACCAAGGACAGAGGAGCCTGACAGGCTACAGTCCAGAGGGTCACAAAGAGTCGGGTAGGACTGAAGCGACTTAGCATGCACAAGGTCTATGAATGAGCAAGTGGCTGAAAAGCAGTAATGCATGCAGAGTACAAAGGGTAAAAATAAGGAGTATATGGACAAAAAGATAGAGTTTTAACAGGGTGATTGTTAAGTCCTTTTAAATTACTGAGAAATCTGTTTAATGAGAACAATAAATGATGGGAAAAAAACCTTCCTAACTGTTCAGGCAATTAATCATATTTCACGAATGTGTTTGTGTATGTGTGTGTGTGTGTGTGTGTATTCATGCACATTATATGCAGAGTTAGCAGTCATTATACACTTGGAATCATCCCTGAGGGAAACCCAAGAACTTGCTGACATTTTCTCTCTTCTCTCTCTAAATTACTCTTTAAGGAAACACAACTAGACTCATTGATCTCACAGTAAAGCAAATTTATTCTTAAAGGACTAAAATAAATACCATGGTTTTAATCAGCTCTAAGAAAACATCCCAGGCTCTCCTCTTCCCCCTGCCTCAAGTACATTTGAGGCAGTGCAAGGTTCAAGTTTGAGAGGATGGATGTCAGTGCAAGTAATTACAAGCTGCAACATAATTTCCTTAAAACGACACACATACTAGACAAATAGTTATTTGTGGTTATAGAGTGGATAAAGTTACTACAAAAATAGTAGCACACCTTATAATAGTGCTGCATGCCGTAATTTACCTTTGCTATATCTGAAGTGTCATATCTTGTTCCAGACTTAATACTTAGTAACTAACAATTTAAAGTACAAATCCCCAGCTTAAGAAGTAGAATAATTAGAAGAGGCAAGCCTTGCTTTTTACATAAAAAATATAGTGAATCACACAAAATGCCTGAGGGTTATATAGAAGAAAGAAGTAATTTTTAGTTATGAAAAATGTGGAGCAATTTTCAGATAACTTATATAAAACATACAGGAAACTCAATGCAGATATGCAGAAAGGTAGTAATGAACCCATAAAATGGCAACAGACTTCTCGAAAGAAATGCCATGAGATAGCTTACTCCTCGGAAGAAAAGTTATGACCAACCTAGATAGCATATTAGAAACCAGAGACATTACTTTGCTGACTGAGGTCCATCTAGTCAAGGTTATGGTTTTTCCAGTAGTCATGTATGGATGTGAGAGTTGGACTGTGAAGACAGCTGAGCGCCGAAGAATTGATGCTTTTGAACTGTGGCATTGGAGAAGACTCTTGAGAGTCCCTTGGACTGCAAGGAGATCCAAGCAATCCATTCTGAAGGAGATCAGCCCTAGGTTTCCTTTGGAAGGAATGATGCTAAAGCTGAAAGTCCAGTACTTTGGCCACCTCATGCGAAGAGTTAACTCATTGGAAAATACTCTGATGCTGGGAGGGATTGCAGGCAGGAGCAGAAGGGGACGACAGAGGAGGAGATGGCTGGATGGCATCACTGACTCGATGGATGTGAATCTGAGTGAACTCCAGGAGTTGATAATGAACAGGGAGGCCTGGTGTGCTACGATTCATGGGGTCGCAAAGAGTCAGACGCGACTGAGCGACTGAACTGAACTTTAATTTGATAAACCCATGTCATCTAGAAATAGAATTAAATTTACCATTGTAAAAATTGCAGCCAAGTTCATCACAAATTTCATCCACCACAAGTGAATGTAATGAGAGAAGATGGTCAGTCCTTTCTGACTTATGCTTAGAGAAAAATAAGCATCGGGGAACTACCCTTCTGTTTTCTCATCATCCAAAATAAATTTCTCATTAAACAACAATAAGAGAACAAAAATATCAACAATGGTAAAAGCTAAGTAAATAAGTAATTCTTATTACTTATAAATAATATAATTATAGTATAAGTAATAAGTAATTCTTATTATATAAGTAATATAATAATTATATACATATTTATATATGTAAATATATATAATAAAGTAATATAAGTATAATATAAGTAATAATCCTTATTACTGATAAAAGCCAAGTAATCCTTTGCTTCTTAAATTTAATGACATTAATTAAATTTCTGATTAAAATGTGCAATCCCAAAATGTGAGCGTGCTCGTAAAGCAATACAAAGTGAAAGTCTTTAAAAAGGAGACACTAAATGCATCAAAAGCAGTATTGATGGAAAAAAGAAGACAACATGTTTAAAAATGTGTCATTGTCAGCCACAAGTAACCCAAACACGAACCATTCCAGGGAGGTGATAGGGCTGAAAACCTGGTTGTCAGAAATACGGAATGAGTTGTGGAGACAGAGTCAGCAAAGGCAGCAAATTTTCAATAAGCATCACTGTGGAGGAAGCAGAAACTAGATCAGGGAAGGCAGGGAATCAAGATGGAAATTAGTTTCAAAATTTGAAGGTATAAGAGAGATTTGGTGCCAATATACATGAGTCTTAAGGCATGGAAGCAATTAGTTGATAAAGTTTAAACCAGATAGCATCTGTTTTCTCTGTGAACTAGATCACTTGTTATAATTAAAAGGGACTTTCAGTTAAACATGGTGAATAGAACCCAGGAGTTCCATCTTTCTTCCTTACAAAAGTCTCACTGACATTCCTTTATAAGAATAAAAGTCATTTTTAATGAAAGAGCAAATAGAATGAAAAGTGTAAAGTGATTAAAGAAGTAATTGTATCATAGGAGACCAATAGACAGGATTCTCAGAATGATATGAAGGGAAATCCCAAGATATTAGTGCATGGTTCTAGGGAGAAATCAAACTGGGTAGAATATGAGGGTTAGGGTTTCTAGTAACACTGACATTGAAGATTAAAAAAAAAAATAGATGATAGGTAGCAAGAAAGAAGTATAGATAGTAACATACATAAGTGAAGTGAAGTCGCTCAGTCGTGTCCAACTCTTTGCGACCCCATGGACACCAGGCTCCTCCATCCATGGGATTTTCTAGTCAAGAGTACTGGAGTGGGTTGCTGTTTCCTTCTCCAGGGAACTTCCCGACCCAGGGGTCGAACCCAGGTCTCCCTCATTGTGGACAGACACCTCAGATATGCAGATGACACCACCCTTATGGCAGAAAGTGAAGAGGAACTAAAATGCCTCTTGATTAAAGTGAAAGTGGAGAGTGAAAAAGTTGGCTTAAAGCTCAACATTCAGAAGAAAATGAAGATCATGGCATCTGGTCCCATCACTTCATGGGAAATAGATGGGGAAACAGTGGAAACAGTGTCAGACTTTATTTTTTGGTGCTCCAAAATCACTGACTTTATTTTTTTCAGCTCCAAAATCACTGCAGATGGTGATTGCAGCCATGAAATTAAAAGACGCTTACTCCTTGGAAGAAAAGTCATGACCAACCTAGATAGCATATTCAAAAGCAGAGACATTACTTTGCCAACTAAGGTCTGTCTAGTCAAAGCTAGCTTTTTCCTGTGGTCATGTATGGATGTGAGAGTTGGACTGTGAAGAAGGCTGAGTGCTGAAGAATTGATGCTTTTGAACTGTGGTATTGGAGAAGACTCTTGAGAGTCCCTTGGACTGCAAGGAGATCCAAACTGTCCATTCTGAAGGAGATCAACCCTGGGATTCCTTTGGAAAGAATGATACTAAAGCTGAAAGTCCAGTACTCTGATGCTGGGAGGGATTGGGGGCAGAAGGAGAAGGGGATGACAGAGGATGAGATGGCTGGATGGCATCACTGACTCAATGGACATGAGTCTGAGTGAACTCTGGGAGTTGGTGATGGACAGGGAGGCCTGGTGTGCTGCAATTCATGGGGTCGCAAAGAGTCGGACACGACTGAGCGACTGAACTGGACGGAGGCATGTAAACAGTGAATATTTATTTAAAGAAAAACTTTAATAAATCATATTGAGAGCATAGTGGAGAGAAAGTGTGTGCACCTGCATGTGTGTGGACTTAGAGAGAAAGAGATAAGGAAAGAGAGGGCAGGGTAAGAAAAATAAAAGATGGGGCAGTTCATCAACATGTTTCAGACAGTTAAATATCCATCCTTGCAATAAATATATATATATATATATAATTAAAATAAGAAATGCTAGTCTCAGTAACTTGAAAGTTGTCAAGTGGGACTAGGGACTAGGCTATAGATACAACAGAGATTACTATTTTATTATAGCAGTTTGCTGCCATGTTGTTTTTGTTGTTCAGTTGCTAAGTCATTTCCTACTGTTTGCAACCCCACAGACTGCAGCAAGCCAGGCTCCCCTGTCCTTCACTATATCCTGGAGTTTGCCCAGATTCATGCCCATTGAGTCAGTGATGCTATCCAACCAACTCATTCTCTGCTGCCACCTTCTCCTCCTGACCTCAATCTTCCCAGCATCAGGGTTTTTTCCAGTGAGTTGACTCTTCTCATCCCATGGCCAAAGTATTGGAGTTTCAGCTTCAGCATCAGTCCTTCCAATGAATATTCAAGACTGATTTCCTTTAGGATGGACTGGTTGGATCTCCTTGCAGTCCAAGGGACTCTCAAGAGTCTTCACCAACACCACAGTTCAAAAGCATCAATTCTATAGGGCTCTCTATGAGCTGTCTAGGTTTTTAATATGCTGTCTAGGTTTGTCATAGCTTTTCCATAGAGCAAGCACCTTTTAATTTCATGGCTTCAGTCACCATCTGCAGTGATTTTAGAACCCAAAAAACAAAATCTGTCATTGCTTCCACTTTTTCTCATTAAGTGATAGGACCAAATGCTACAATTTTAGAATTTTGAATCTTGAGTTTGCCAGCTTTTTCACTCTTCTTTAACCCTCATCAAGAGGGTCATTACTTACTCTTCACTTCACTGTAATTAGAGTGGTATCATCAGCATATCTGAGGTAACTATTCAAGTATACTACTTAAATTTAAATTGATTTAATTAAAGAGTGAAAGAGCAATGTCAAAGATTTGGGTGATCATAGGATTCCAAAGAGTTTTAAAGGATAAGAAGGAAAAAAATACCTGTTTAATAGAGAGAAAATGCTTTAGCTTGATACTAGTCCTTAAAAAGTGTCTCAGTCTATGTTTCCAATCATATCTACCACAGTTTCAAAAATAACCTACCCTATTATGCAACCACAATAGATTATTTGCCCTCCTCAAAGATGCCCTCCATCACTACCATGAAATAATTGTTCTCTATGTCCAGATGTTGAAATTCTAGCAATCCTTCAAATCTTGTCTCTGTGCTTTTAATTTTCCCCCCTGTTCCTCATCCACATGGAGTCTCTTCCTGTGATACTCACTGAACTCTCACTGTGTATACTTTACCTTTTTTTGCATATTCATCTCACTCTAAACTGCTTAAATCTTGAGGCTTTGTAACTTATATTTGCTTCCCTTGTATTAACTTAAAAAGTGTTTAAATAAATATTAGTCTTTTCATGGCTATGTTCGGAGAAGGCAATGGCAACCCACTCCAACACTCTTGGCTGGAAAATCCCATAGACAGAGGAGCCTGGTAGGCTGCATTCCATGGGGTCGCTGAGAGTTGGACACAACTGAGTGGCTTCACTTTCACTTTTCACTTTCATGCATTGGAGAAGGAAATGGCAACCCATTCCAGTGTTCTTGCTGGAGAATCCCAGGGACAGTGGAGTCTGGTGGGCTGTCGTCTTTGGGGTCACACAGTGTAGAACACGACTGAAGCGACTTAGCAGCAGCAGCAGCAGTATGGCTGTGTTGAATTAGATTGAATTAGATTGAAATGTGACAGTCAGTTCTCTATTTTTAAAAGAAATACTATTACATTGCTGGGCTTCCCTTGTGGCTCAACTATTAAGACTACACCTATAATGTAGGAGTCCTGAGTTTGACCCCATGTTGGGAAGATCCCCTGGAGAAGGAAATAGCAACCCACTCCAGTATTCTGTCCTGGAGAATTTCATGGACTGTATAGTCCATGGGTTCACAAATAGTCGGACACAACTAAACAACTTTGTGTATATATATGTATATGTATATATATATGTATATATATTACATTATTATCAATTTAATTATTATCACCACCTTAAATTACTTAAACCAGTACTACATGTAACTTAAGAAAGATAAAATTGAGAATTTAACTGTTATCATTTGGATATTTTATTTAACAGTTCTTTTCAATCACAACTATGGAATAAAATACTATTTTAAAGCTGCATGTATAAGTACAAAATAGTCATGGAGATGGTATATAATAAGTCATGATTTGATCATATATTATTATTTATAGGGATATTTTTTGTTAGAATCTCTGAGAAAACAATATAGAGCAGTCTTCAGTCACTATTAAAATTATCTATAGAAATAAAAGTCATTTAAAGTAAAATAATTGATGATTTGTTTTAATTGGTGAGGACAGAAATTTTTCCTTAGTACATTATGAGATACTTTTACTTCTATATTTTAAACTGACAATTAAATTTTAGGCACTTAGAATACTCCAGGCACTGTCTATAGCATTTACAATTGTCACATTATTCTCACAGAAATAGCTGCAGACCGAAAATAATAGTAAGACACTTAGCAATTGATATTAGCTGAACTGGACATGGAACAACAGACTGGTTCCAAACAGGAAAAGGAGTACATCAAAGCTGTATATTGTCACCCTGCTTATTTAACTTCTGTGCAGAGTACATCATGAGAAACACTGGGCTGGAAGAAGCACAAGCTGCAATCAAGATTGCCGGGAGAAATATCAGTAACCTCAGATATGCAGGTGACACCACCCTTATGACAGAAAGTGAAGAGGAACTAAAAAGCCTCTTGAGGAAAGGGAAAGAAGAGAGTGAATAAGTTGGCTTAAAGCTCAACATTCAGAAAACTAAGATTATGGCATCTGGTCCCATCACTTCATGGGAAATACATGGGGAAACAGTGTCAGACTTTATTTTTTGGGGCTCCAAAATCGCTGCAGATGGTGACTGCAGCCATGGAATTAAAAGACGCTTACTCCTTGGAAGAAAAGTTATGACCAACCTAGATAGTATACTCAAAAGCAGAGACATTACTTCGCCGACTAAGGTCCGTCTAGTCAAGGTTATGGTTTTTCCAATAGTCATGTACGGATGTGAGAGTTGGACTGTGAAGAAAGCTGAATGCCAAAGAATTGATGCTTTTGAACTGTGGTGTTGGAGAAGACTCTTGAGAGTTCCTTGGACTGCAAGGAGATCCAACCAGTCCATTCTGAAGGAGATCAGCCCTGGGTGTTCTTTGGAAAGAATGATGGTAAAGCTGAAACTCCAATACTTTGGCCACCTCATGCAAAGAGTTGACTCATTGGAAAAGTCTCTGATGCTGGAGGGGATTGGGGGCAGGAGGAGAAGGGGATGACAGAGGATGAGATGACTGGATGGCATCACTAACTTGATGGACGTGAGTTTGAGTGAACTCCAGGAGTTGCTAATGGACAGGGAGGCCTGGTGTGCTGCAATTCATGGGGTTGCAAAGAGTCGGACACGACTGAGCGACTGAACTGAACTGAACTGAACTGAACTGAACTGAAACTCTCATCTAGGAGCTTTTTACACAAACTAAGGCATTAAGTTTCACAAGTCTATGAAGCAGGGACTAGTATTATTACTTCCATTCTACAGTTGAGGAAACTGCAGCACAGTCAAGTTAAGTAACTTCTCTGTGGTCTCACAGCTAGAGTGTTATATCAGGATTGTAATTCTGAATTCAGAATCCAAGCTTTAACTGCTATGTTGAATATGTGTCTTCATTGCTATTAGTATCCTCATTCTTTAGATCAGCAACCTGAGGCTTGTGCTTGCATGCGTGCTAAGTTGCTTCAGTCATGTCCAAATCTTTGCAACCTTATGTAGCCTGCAAGGCTCTTTTGTCCATGGGATTCTCCATGCAATAATACTGGACTGGGTTGTTGTAACCTTCTCCAGAGAATCTTCCCAACCCAGGGAGCAAACAGGCACCTCTTATGTCTCTTTCATTGGCAGACTGGTTCTTTACCAGGAGTGCCACCTGCAACACCCCAGTCTGAAGCTTAGAGATGATATGAAGGTGATAGAACCAGACTTTGAACTCAAGTCTGCTCTGTTTAATACATTTTATGTCATAAGCCTAATATTAGAAGAAAATATTATTTTTAAATAAATTTATTTATTTTTAATTGGAGGATAATAGCTTAACAATACTGTGTTAGTTTCTGCCACATGTTAACATGAATCAGTCATAGATCTACATATGTCCCCTCCCTCTTGAAACTCCCTCCCACCTCCTACCTCATCCCACCTCTAGAGGTCGTCACAGAGCATCAGGTTGAGCTCCCTGGGTCACATAGCAACTTCCCATTGGCTATCTATTTTACATGTGGTAATGTATATGTTTTAAATACATTCTTACTTAGTGTATTTGTATTAATGTATTATTTTAAATATTTTAAATGTTGAATTAAGAAAATTAGCAAAACAAAAGTCAAAATAAAAGTCTGTATTCTATATATGCTTGCATTTTAAAATAATTTGTATGATTCATCTCATTTTCATACATTTCTTTATCTATCATCAGAAGATTTGAATATTTTAAATCCATTGCACATTTTGTAAGTCTTTTATGTAAATTAGGGGTAAGATATTCTCAAACACTGACTTGTTTATTCTTCAGCTAATAGTTTTGTTTTCAGATAAAGCATGCTTTTATAAAAATGCTCACAATTCACTTTTAAAGTACTCTGTGATTTTTAAATTGAGTTTCATTTACTATTCTGCTCTGTGCTACATGTTTTGCTGCCCAAGGAGGCAGTTGCCCATATGCAGTTTCAATGGATTCTTTCTGATGTCCCAAAATAAATCAAATTATACAGCAAGCAGGGATATCGCTAAAGTCTATGTAAATAAAGATACGTAAAAAATTAAATATAACCTGTCATTTGCCCTGTAACTATTGAAAGTAAAACTATTCATGTTGTTCCAAATAAAACTCCTGAGGGTCACAGTTTTTTCTGAGAGGGTGGCAACTAAGAATGAACACTTTTTAACAGGGAGAGAAAAGATCTTTTGAAGACCTGGTCAGGTCTAGTCCCCATGGTTCCTTTTTGCTTTACCATATCCCAGCCCTGCTCAGAAAGATTACAGGACTTTCTTTCATCCACCCATATACCACTGAGAGTAACTTCAAAGGGAATTGTCACAACAGTGTGCAGTAGTCTGTAAATATATAAAGCATACTATGGAAGCTGCTCAGTGTGTGGCTAAAAAAAAAAAAAAAAAAAAAAAAGCTTCCCTGTTTGGAAAAGGCATAGCATCTCAAAGCTTTTTTGTTCTTTATTTTTAACTAACTGTAGCATTATTTCTTAAGAAACTCGTTTCTGGAATTTTGGTGTCTTCCTTCTATGACATTATCCTCATCTGCCTCAACTTCCTATTGACTACCAAAGCCCCTGGAGGATCCCTTCTTCCATATCACTTTAGGATTTGTTCAATATCTTACTGAGTCTTCCTGCCTCAAGTTTTCCTTCTCTTCAGTACATCCGAAAATAGATGACTAATTCACTTTGACTAGATGACATCTAACATCTATGTTTTGTCTAATATCCATAAATCCAACTATCTTAAAAAGAATAAAAGTGATGAATCTTTCATACTTGCCTTATAACTTATTTTATGTAATACATTGGTTAAAAAGATAATTGTTTCTATTTGTAAACCTAGCATAATAGAAACAAGTGTAAGTCTACATCTCCAAGGAGTTTACAGTCTTACTGGAGACAAGCTATGCACACATGAAAGAAACTAAATTAACAATGACAAATATTATATGCTAAGTATTTAATATGAGAAAGATAAAAAAAGTCTTAGAGATTGCTTGAAATATCAGAATTCATTGGAACATTGAGTCTTCATTGAGACAGTGTTCTTATTTGAACTTTCTTTTGGTTTTAATTTTTTTCCCAAGGCTGGAAAAGCTTTTAGTCACTCTTTTATCAAATACATTTTCTGCTTCTGTCTTTCTTTCTTCTCCTGCATCTCCTACACTGTGAATGTTATTATGCTTGATGTTGTTCCAGAGGTCCCTTAAACTACCCTCAAATTTTAAAATTCTTTTTTGTGCCCTGATTGGATGTTTTCTACTATTCTCTCTTCTAGGTCACATATGACTTCCTTTGAGTCACCTAATTTTCTGTTGATTCCCTCTAGTGTATTTTTCATTTCTGGTACTGTATTCTAACTCTGATTGATTCATTTAAAAAATATTTTCTAATTCTTCACTGAAGTTCTTAGTTCCTCTTTCATCTCCTGAGCTATGAGCATTTTTATGACCGTTGCTTTAAACTTTTTATCAATAAATTACTTATCTCCATTTCATTAGGAATTTTCCCTGGAATTTTATTTTGTTGCTTCATTTGGAACATATTCCTCTGTCTTCTCATTTTGTTTGACTTTCTGTGTTTGTCTCTATTAATTAGATGAAACAGTTCCCTCTCTTAGTCTTAAAGGTGTGTCCTTGTGTCAGAGCATCTTCTTTATATAGACTGTATGCGTCTGGTGGCTTTGGTGGGAGGGTTGGAGCTAAAGTAAGCCCAGGTCAGAATTTTTTCCAGGGCACTCTGAGGCTACTGCCTTGGTGGTGTGGGTTGAAGTTGGAATTGGGAGTGAGCCAGGAGCTACTGCCTTGGCTGGGATGAGGGACAGTGAAGTTGGAACCTAGTGCATGCCAGGGCTTCTCCTATGGCATTTGGGAAATTGTCTCCTTGGGAGGGTAGTAGAGGCTGGAGTCAGAGCACAGTGTGGACTAATGATTTTCCTGGGCACACCTTGGGGATTAAGGGGACTAGAGCTTGAGGGTCTACACCTGGAGCCTGGTGCCAGGGCTTCTCCCAGGGCATGCTGGGGTCCACAGCATTGATAGGTTAGGGCTGTAACTGGAGATGTGACAGCAAGAGCTTAGTGAAGGCTGGGGTTTCTTCTGTGATGCACCAGGGACCACTACCTAGGTGGGGGTAAAGTTTGTGTGGGGGAAGGTTGGAGCTGAAGCTGGGTGTGGGCTGGGGGTTGTGGTGGGGTGTGGCCTTAGGAGGCCAGTTAGAGGACCAGATACCTTTCAATGTTCTGCCTCTGCATTGGGACTTAGAGTGAATAAGTCTGTGTGCCCACTTTTTAAGTGAATTTCTTACAGTTTCTTATAGTCCTGTTGCACTCCCAATCATAATCAGATAAGGAGTCTCATCTTCCCAGAGCTAGCCTTCTGGGCTGGGGTGCCTTGATCCTTAGGGAGGATCTCTGAGTTTGTGATACCCTCTTACTCTTTTGGGTTGCCTGCTGATTTGTGGACTGACTAGATTGCTCTCTTCCCCTCCTACCTGTCTCAGGGTGTGTGTGTGTGTGTGTGTGTGTGTGTGTGTGTGTGTGTGTGTGTGTGTGTGTGTGTTTCTCTATATCCTTAACTGTTGAAGAGCTGTTCTGCTAGTTTTCATGTCATTCTCAGAGAGAGTTTTTCAATATACAGTTGCAGTTTGGGGGTGTCCTTAAGAGCAAGTGGGCGCAGGATCTTCCTACTCTGCTATCTTGATCTCATTTCTTCACTTTTTAAAATTCATTTTTCATTTTGCATCTCTGGGTGACTTCCATTGTTTTGTTCTCCAACTTGCAAATGCATTCTTGAAAAGTTAAAGTGTTAGTCTCAGTCATTTCTCAGTCATATTTGCAACCTCATGGTATCCTGCCAGGCTCTTCTGTTCATGGAAGAACACATTGTCTTCAGGCAAGAAAACTGGCATGGGTAACCCATTCCCTTCTCCAGGAGATCTTTCCAACCCAGGGATGGAACCCAGGTCTCCTGCATCACAGGCAGATTCTTTACTCTCTGAGCCACCAGGGAAGCCTATTTGTCTAATATGTTATTGAACCCCTTTAGTGTGTTTTCAGTTCAGCTGTAACTTCTGTATGGTGCATTGTTACATTTTCTGTTTATTTTTTGAAGTTCTTACTGTGTTCATCTGAGTTTAGTGAACATTTTTATGACCATTACTTTGAATCTTTTATCAGATCGATAGCTTGTGTTGGTTTTATTTAGTTCTTCTTCTGGGATTTTGTCCTGTTCTTTCCATCGGAACATATTCCTTTGTCTCCTCACTTGGCCTAGTTTTCTCTCCCTTCCCCTCCCATCCCAAGTTTATATATATATATATATATATATATATATATATATATATATATAAAGTAAATCAGTTATGTCTCCCAGGCATGAAAGAATGGCCTTATTTAGATGTCCTGTTAGGCTCAGAAGTGCAGTCTCACTTTGGCACCAGAGCCAGGCACTCAAGAAATGTTCCCTATGTCAGGTGCATGCACCTCCTGTAGCACGTCTATTGCTACAGGATGCTGGTAGGCAGGGCTATCGCTTGCCTGGCTGCGAGGTTCAGCTCAAGCACAAGGTTGAATGGGATCTCAGTGGGAATGCCTACTGCAGCTGACAGGTTACGAGAAAAATCCAAAAATGCCACCTACCAGTACTGGCATTAGCAAGGAAGCCTGAGATTACAAAAATGTCTCCCACTAGTGTCTCAGTCCCTGGGGAGCATCCCAACTCATTCCTTGCTTTCCAGTAGATGCTTCAAGATTAGTAAATGGATCCCCTACACATATAGTCCATCTGCCTTTCAATCTGATGTTTTTGTGCTTCATTTCAGGTCAAGTTCAGTTGGAGCATGAGACTTTTAAGGGTGAATTTTTCATTTTCTCCTTTTTTTTTTTTTTTTAATTTTCCTGGATATATTCCTCATTGGTTTTCAAAAACAGTAATTTTAGAGTCTTGTCTTTCCTATGTAGGACCTAGAGATCAAAGTGCCTGATGTGCAGTTCAAATTGCTTGCTCTTCATGGAAAAGATCTATTCTCTTGTGATCTCCCTCAATTGTCGATCACTATGGCTGGGGTGTGGTTTGTTTCCTTGGCAAGATATGAGTACAAGATCGTATCTTTGCCTTTCTTATCTAAATGCTCAATGCTGTCCTTTTACCTTTTGTTGTGGGGCTCTGTTCATCCAGCGTTCAGGTGCCTTTTCAGGTGAATTATTCCATAATTGCAAATCTGTTGTGTCCATTGGAGGAGGTGAGTTCAGAATTCAGGATTTGCCTTATACCACTGTCTAGAACCCTCTACTTTGTATGTTGTATGTTTATTTCTCTTTTTATCCCATGGTAAGTTCATACAACACTGAAGAGTCTAATAGTCTATAATTGATCTGCTAGTTTTTAAAATAATAAAATTTTCTTCTCAGATTTTTCTTCTCCAACAAACCTTAAGAAACTAATTTCCTTGATCATCATAGCTGTTTTTCAGCTCAAGTGAATTTAAAAAGTGATACTGCCCTGTGAAATACACTTTAAAACATTTCAATAACGTATATGAATAAAATACAGCCTCTTCTGTACAGAATGCATCACTGCCTCCCTAAATCACAGGGTTATTTTTGTCTTGAACCCTTCTCTGACCTAATTTCAATGGATCCATCTACAGATCTCTCTAGATCTGTCTCTGTATCTGT
This sequence comes from Capra hircus, assembly GCF_001704415.2. Lineage (NCBI taxonomy): Eukaryota > Metazoa > Chordata > Mammalia > Artiodactyla > Bovidae > Capra > Capra hircus. The sequence continues at coordinate 80,472,008 of NC_030810.1, forward strand.
TCCATGAACTGCATGATACTGCCTCCCTCCCTAAATGTAAATGGACCTCTGCCGGGAGCCAGTGTGAGGAATCCCGCCCGTGACAAGGTCATGAGGAAGGAAGCTGACATACGCAAGGCGTGCTCAGACTTCAGGGACCCCTCTGGAAATTCCTAAGCATGTACCCCAACAAAAATCTGCCGGCTTTTGTGCTCTGCTTTTCCACTCTTCTGACATTTTCTGGAAAAAGTCAATTCAGGGCTTTAGTCTTCTGCATTTGAAAGAGTGTTTCAATCCAAAAAACCCTCTGATGGCTTTCTAGCCTGTCTGCAGGACTCGTACAGCTGCGCTTGTGATTGTTTGAGGCCTCCTGACCGCAGGAGGCACAGGAAGCTTAAAACATCCTAGGAATGTAGAGGCTTCCGAGGAGTCAAAATCTTTAGAATAGGACTGATTAACCGTTTCATTTGTTGAGTCAATGCTTGCTGCCAAATTTTCATATCCTTTATTTTTAGATATAGTTGGTATATAGAAAAACAAGTAGTAGACCTGGTATTAGCAACATTAGATCTTTGAGTTAAGTACCTTTGTTATAACCCACTGCACCTTTGTTCTATAGAGATGTAACTTTAGTGCTTTAAGGAGATGCAGATTAAAGAAAAACACTTCAGGGGAAACAAAATTAACATTCATTAAGGAAGAGAGCCAAAAAGTGTTAACAAGCCTCTTGGCCAGAAGATAATGAAAATCACCTGAGACCTTTTGTATACAAAATGATGTATAGAAAGAGTCTGGGCTGCGAACGCTACATAATTTTGTGTTATCCATTGATCTCCATGTTTCATCAAAAGTATAAAAGGCCTTCTGAACAATAAAGGAGGGGGCCGGGGGCCAGTTTCTCGGACCAGTTTCTCGAACTAGTCTCTCGGCCTGGTTTCTTGGGACTCTGGCTCCCCCCGTGTCTTTCTCTCTCTCTCTTCTTCTCTCCCTTTCCCTCTCTCTGCTCTTTACTTTAACTTCAGGCTGAATCTCCACCTGGGGCGCGGAGGCTCGCCAGGTCTACTTACTTGCCCTGGCTGTTAAGACCCGCACGAAAGGGAGCTTAAGGCAAGGCACCCTTAGATATTCAAGCGGGCGCCGGTGGCCCAACGTAGATGGTGCAAATTCCTTGTCTGGAATTTTATTGGCCTTCTGCGTAAACCAAGCTATTCAGCCCTCTTCCTCCACTTAATTTTCTTACTACACTATAGTTTCCTAATCTAATCTTATATTAATAAATAAACAAGTCTTTCCACGCCAACGCCGTCCACCCTTCGAATTCCCTGGATCCACTGGGGCTGGACCCCGGCACACCTCTATAACTGAAATCACCATACTGTATTAAATTTATCTTGTCAGTCTATATTTCTCTTAGTCTGTACACTGCTTGAAGCCTAAGCTTATATACTACTCATTGTTATATTCTTCATAACTTAAGCAGTCGTGTTTAAGTCATTTAGTAGTTTTTTGCTGAAAGTTTGTTAAATTCAAATTACCCCAGGAAGGTTGCTTGATATGATAAAAAAAATTGAGGAATTATTTTGTAAACTATGAAAAAGATCAGTAAAGCAAATGTCACTAAGATGATGATTTAAAGTGTGACACATGATATTTCTCGAACAAGAGTATGCTTTTCTATGTGAAATTTACTAAGTCAAAGGAGATCAGCCCTGGGATTTCTTTGGAGGTAATGATGCTGAAGCTGAAACTCCAGTACTTTGGCCACCTCATGCGAAGAGCTGACTCATTAGAAAAGAGTATGATGCTGGGAGTGATTGGGGGCAGGGGAAGAAGGGGACAGCAGAGGATGAGATGGCTGGATGGCATCACTGACTCGATGGACATGAGTCTGAGTGAACTCCGGAAGTTGGTGATGGACAGGGAGGCCTGTCATGCTGCGATTCATGGGGTTGCAAAGAGTTGGACGTGACTGAGCAACTGAACTGAACTGAACTGAACTGATTAAATATATATGTTACTGCAGGCACTCCTGTAATTCTTTTAAGTAGAATATCTCACTTAAAATTAGAAAAGTTCTTTTATATCTCTTCTATACATTTAATTATTCTTTCCTTATTCATTTAGTAAATTACTATTGAGCTTCTACCATATCCCAGGTACTTTGCTGGGCTTTGAGAATATAGTGTAATTGAAGAAAAAAAAAGATCTTTGATATAGTGGAATTTATGCCATATTATCTTTCATTCCTAAAACCTAATACACTAACTTGTATAATGAATTATTATTAATTATTTTACAGTATTGAATGAAGTAACAAGGGAAGGAAAAATGTTTATTAAACATTTGACTGTGTACCACAGAGTGTGCTGGTCTCCTTGGCCTATTTTTTTTTCCTTTAAATTGCATATCTATGCTATGAGATAGAAATGAAATAAGACATATATGATGTATCCTATCATACTTTCTAATTTGAATTCTAATTAATGAATAACAAGAATTACTGTTTTTCCTTTTATTTTGTGGAAAAACTGGTCCATAATAGACTGGGAAAAATGGGATGGAAGTTGAAAAGATTATTTCCATCACTGTACATTTTTGAGGAACTAATATCTTTGAGAAAATCAGAAACAGAAGATATTAAGAGGTGGCAAGAATACACAGAAGATCTGTAAAAAAAGATCTTCATGACCCAATAATCAAGATGGTGTAATCACTCACATAAAGCCAGACATCCTGGAATATGAAGTCAAGTGGGCCTTAGAAAGCATCACTACGAACAAAGTTAGTGGAGGTGATGGAATTCCAGTTGAGCTATTTCAAATCCTGAAAGATGATACTGTGGACATGTTGCACTCAATATGCCAGCAAATTTGGAAAATTCAGCAGTGGCCACAGGACTGGAAAAGGTCAGTTTTCATTCCAATCCCAAATAAAGCCAATGCCAAAGGATGCTCAAACTACCACACAATCACACTCATCTCACACGTTAGCAAAGCAATGCTTAAAATTCCCTATGCAACGCTTCAGCAATACAGGAACCATGAACTTCCAGATGTTCAAGATGGTTTTAGAAAAGGCAGGGGAAGCAGAGATCAAATTGCCAACATCCTCTGGATCATGGAAAAAGCAAGAGAATTCCAGAAAAAACATCTATTTCAGCTTTATTGGCTATGCCAAAGCCTTTCACTTTGTGGATCACAATAAACTGTGGAAAATTCTGAAAGAGATGGGAATACCAGACCACCTGACCTGCCTCTTGAGAAACCTGTATGCAGGTCAGGAAGCACCAGTTAGAACTGGACATAGAACAACAGACTAGTTCCAAATAGGAAAGGAGAACATCAAGGCTTTATATTGTCACCCTGCTTATTTAATTTATGTGCAGAGTATATCATAAGAAACACTGGGCTGGAAGAAGCACAAGCTGGAATCAAGATTGCCAGAAGAAATATCAATATATCTCAGATATGCAGATGACACCACCCTTATGGCAAGAAGTGAAGAGGAACTAAAAAGCCTCTTGATGAAAGTGAAAAAGGAGAGTGAAAAAGTTGGCTTCAAGCTCACCATTCAGAAAATGAAGATCATGGCATCTGGCCTCATCACTTCATGGCAAATAGATGACAAAATAGTGGAAACAGTGGCTGACTTTATTTTGTGGGTTTCCAAAATCACTGCAGAAGGTGACTGCAGCCATGAAATTAAAAGACGCTTGCTCTTTGGAAGGAAAGTTATGACCAACCTAGACAGCATGTTGAAAAGCAGAGACATTACTTTGTCAACAAAGGTCCATCTAGTCAAGGCTATGGTTTTTCCAGAGGTCATGTATAGATGTGAGAGTTGGACTATAAAGAAAGCTGAGCACTAAAGAATTGATACTTTTGAACTGTGGTGCTGGAGAAGCCTCTTGAGAGTCCATTGGACTGCAAGGAGATCCAACCAGTCCATCCTAAAGGAGATCAGTCCTGGGTGTTCATTGGAAGGACTGATGCTAAAGCTGAAACTCCAATATTTTGGCCACCTGATGCAGGTTGACTTATTTGAAAAGATCCTGATGCTGGGAAAGATTGAGGACAGGAGGAGAAGGGGACAGCAGTGGATGAGACAATTGGATGGCATCACTGACTCAATGCACATGAGTTTGGGTAAACTCTGGGTGTTGGTAATTGACAGGAAGGTCTGGCATGCTGTAGTCCATGGGGTTGCAAAGAGTTGGACATGACTGAGTGACTGAACTGAACTGAATATCTTTCAGTAAAGTCTTGGCATTTTCTTTACCAGTAGTTATATAAATGGACTTAGTGAATTTTTAAAAAGGGATTCATAGTCATTAGTTATGAAAATAATTTTCTAACCTTTATCTTAGTTGAAATGAAACTTTCTTTTCATAGCTGTAACTCCAATTTTCTGAAAATGGCCTCAGAACTTTAAACATTTCATAAAATCAAACATTGTCTCATGTTATTTTCAGTAGTTTAGATGTTATTTATAATATAATACAGTTTCATTGTGACTGACTTACATCACTGGTAAGAAAATATCTTCTGCAGATTCAGCAAGTCTGTATTTTCTCTTAGTTATGGATATTTGTATGCTCAGTGTTAGGTACTCTAACTTCCAGACTCTAAGCTAAATAGCCTATCAAATTTCATAAAATGATTATTTCATTAAAGGTGATTAGTTTTTATTTCCTTGAGTGTTATTTTGATAGTCATACAGTTTAAGGATACATAAAGCAACGTTTTGTAATATACACTGAAAAAATCTCAGTGCAAAAGTAGAATAGTACATTGCAGTCCTGATTTTTCCATAAGCCACTGTATAATTTGTAATGATCTCTCATCTAGGCTTCAATCTTTTATGTATAATATGACAATTATGTCTTACAAAAGGCAAATACGAGGGGTAACTATTTTATTAAATAGTAAAAATTATAGGTTATACATAAAGTCTAGATTCTATCATGAACTCTCTAGATTTTCATATTTTAAAATATGTATTATTTTAATAAATAATTACCATGCTCTGATTCATCATCATTACATTAAAGTATAATGTATGTATGCTGTAGAAAATATCAAAATGTTTCTATTGCTTTTTAGACTTGCTGAACTTTTAAGTACATCTCTTTCTCAGACTGTGAATATAATTTTACATTCAGTAGAGTAATAAAACCTAATGCTTTCTTTTTAGAAGAAATATTTAAACAACTTGCCAAGGAAATTAAAGATAGCAAAATGTATGCCAATGTTCATTAGATATAAAAATAATATTGGAATAGTTTTTCATTTTGTCGCAATAGTCTCTTCTCCTCTGGATATGTTAGATATTTATATGATTCAGGGAAGTTGACATGTCTAAGGAGAAAAGACATTCATATTTTAACTGTAGGGAAAAGAGAAAGCTTTGCACTTTCTGTGAAAGAGAGTTTTATGGAGTAGATGTAAGATAAAGAAGTACAGTGTGGTGTGAGTGATTTCACTCATGAATGCAACAACTCCATTATGTTAATTTATTTTTAAAAACTTCCATGTACACTAGAAAAAAAAGTCACAATAATTAAAATAATTATCAAAATATAAATATTAAAATAATTGTTCAAATTGAAGTTTCATGGAATAGGCTATTGATTTTGCAGAAGAAAATGGGACATTTATGGAGCTGTTCCTCTTTATTGTTGCTTTCTACATGTGTCTGCTCAGTTGCTTTCGTCGTGTCCAACTCTTTGTAATCCTATGGACTGTAGCCTGCCAGGTTCCTCTGTCCACAAGCAAGAATCCACGGGATTCTGCAGGCAAGTGGGTTGCCATTTCACCCTCCAAGGGATCTTCTGAACCCAGGGATCAAACCTGCGTCTTTTGCATCCCCTGCATTGGCAGGTGAGTTCTTTACCACTGACACCACCTGGGAAGCCCCTTCCCTCATTTTGTTCTATTTCATGATTATGACAAAAAGATTAGCAATTAAGTCACTTAAGTCCATTTATCTTAACTGCGGGTCTATACAGTGCAATTTGGGTTTCTTATCACTGGCTAGACATATGTCAACATACAGAAACCCTCAGGAATAACTGTAGGGTATCAGTTTTGAAGGTTTTGTTTTCCTAAAACTGAAGTGTACTTTTTCCTCTGAAGGAATAATCTGTATCATTCTTTTTTCTGGGGTCTATTTCCTTCGACAGAAGGAAATACATGTTCCTTCTATGCTCTGAAATAGCTTCTAAAATTTAACACTTGAGAATTATAAAGAAAAATTATTTTGTAGGAGTTACTCATTTAATACTTCTTTAGGATTATAATTACTCCATTAAGTACTAATTTCAAAAACTGTTTCTAAACTCCTGCATAAAAGGGGACAAATTAGATCTCAGCACCCACATAACCTATCCAATTTATCTGTTTCCCTACTGTCTGTGGATTTGCCTGCCCAAGTTTATTATTCTTTTCCAATATCAGCTTTCAAGTGAACACTGCCCTCCTAGATTCCAGGCTCATTCTCTCTTCATGCAACCTCTCTCCATAGGCCTGCTTTTGTTGTCTCAAATGTCACGTTAACATTGGATACCAATATGTGAATATTAGGAGGGAAAGATGACTGAGATAATTAGTCTATTATTCTCCTGTTCTTTTCCCCACCAAAAGTATATTCACACCTACAGTTATCACAGGGAAGGAGCAGACATATTGAAAAGCACATACAGTCTATGAATCTCTGATTGTTGTAATGCAAACATCTAAGCAAGCACCATACAAAACAATGTAAGGCAAGCTATATATGCAATCTAAAAAAATTATAGTAGACTCATTGGAACAATTAAATGGAATTGGCATTAATTTTAATATATATTTGGGACAATGCACATACATCATCATTTTAATATGAAATTATATTTTAAAGTTAATGAAATATTTTGCATTTTTTAATATAATACTGTGTTAAAGTACTAGTTTTTAAAATAATGCTAAGGTTTGGAACTCAGCTTATAGTTTACACTTAGAGCACATCTTAATTCATGTTAACCACATTTCAAGAGCTCGAGTTACATGTGGCTACTGGCCATCATATTTATTGCATTTTCTTTATGTTCTAAGGATTATTGCATCTGACTGCAAGCTCCTATTATTCTGAATTAGTTCTCAACTGAGAATAATCCATGTTTCTATTTTCCCACACACACGTCATCTTCTACACCTTCAAGACAATTGTTAATGGAATATTGCGTAAAGAACTCTCCACTATTATCTCTAGGATGCTTCTCCATGCCACTGTTATATAATCAGCAAGGTTTATTTTTTTAATTGTAGTATGGTTGATTTAAAATATTGTTTTAGTTTCAAGTGCACAGCAAAGTGGTTTGGTTATATATATCTATATGTGTGTATATAGATAATTGGCAAGCTTTGATACTCATTATTTGGCAATGACAACAATATCTAGGCTGCATGGCCTATCCTGTAAAGGATATCCTGATTTCAGAGCTATTAAAACATGTTTTTTAAAAGTTCATATTAGAATTAATGGAAAACGGTACTTCATAGATAGATAGGGAAAGAGACACACAAACATAAATGTACTACAACATATGTAAGCTACATTGTAATGTTAAACATATTTCTTACTATGGCTCCAAGTTAAAAACAAAAAAAAACTGAAAGCATCCCCTCTGACCCTAATTTTGCTTCCCTTACAATAAGTTCTAACACCTTTATACTATTTATTCTCCATAAAGGTTGGCACCTGCACATCTCACCATACCTACACAGATAAGATGTGTAGAAATTTCAGAGAATATCTTCAAGGCATTAGCTTTATTGCTTTATGCATTTCCTAATTTGCCTTATACATTCAATTTTGCATTTCTGTTTTCTCAAATTAGGATCCAAGTTAAGCATGAGACAAAAACTTCACAGAATAATTTGGAATATCTGGAAGAATAGAATTATTTTTAAGATTTTGTGGGGAAAAAAATCTGGTTAAAATACTGTATGCATAATTTAAATGAATTAAGTACTTAGAACTTTGACCTTTTTTTGAAAGCATATTTTCTAATTATTTTTGCACACTTAAAATAATTAGAAATAAACTGTGGTACCTGAATATCAGAGAAGAAACGATCTTTAAATAATGTGGGCTAGTAACTTCAATTTACAAGTAAGAAGCTTAGTTCTAACTATGAGAAGTACCTCACAAAGGAACACTATGATAATAAGTAGCTTTTATGATTAGAATATTTGGACCTGACTCTTATTTCTATCCATTCCTCTTCAAAGTTCTGATAATTAAAAAATAATTCTTGTTTATAGATTTAGTTTCTAAAATTATTATTGTCATGTAATCCAATAAAATTATACATAGGTAAACTATTATTTACACTAAATCACATAATTTATCTAATCTATTTTGCTGTTAATTTGTATGTAGTTTTCATAAAATTATAAAATTAAAATTTAATTTGAAATCTTAATATAATGAATAATGGCATCCAGTATAAAGATGAAAAAAATCAGTTTGTTAAAGCTAAAACATGAGCTTCAGTTTCATGATAGAACTATCTGAGCTGAGAAATAGCTGGTTTATCTATTCACTTCTCTACAGACTTTCTTGTCAAAAGTGCTAAAGTGTGATATTTTAAGTTTTTCAATAAAATGAAAACAAAACACTAATAAATGTGTCTCTAACTTGCCATTTTATATTTTACTTTGAATCGAAATCCTATCATGCTTTATTTGTTCTTTTCCCCCCCTCTATTTCTGTTTTCAGACATTGGGCTGAATTATTTCATTACAAAGTACTGAACAGAATTATACAAATTTAGACATCTCCAAACATTTGCTACATGCAGCTGGACTAGGGTAGAACAGCCTAGCTTTCCAGAACTCACACACACACACATGCACACATATAAACGGGTCACACTGAAATGAATGGAACTATTCATGGAAGTAGAGAGAGGGACCTGTGCAAACTTTGAAAGAACTGTTGTTCCATATATACATACTCTACCACATTTACCATCTTTATTTGTGGAGAGCAAATGTTTCTGTCTTAAGGTTTACTGCATTTAGACTCATTTATTATTCACCATTCCATATTCATTTTTTTTTTCTGGGAAATGACAGCAATTTGAATATTTAGCTTGCCCTTCATACTAAAATAAACACCACAGTCAGCACACTCCCAGACAAACTAAAAGCAGCAATTGAGAGAGTTGAACTGACAGTTGAATTCATAATTCATTCATTTGAATTATGCGGATTTCAGACTCTTAAAACTGGTCTGGGTTAACTTTCTTGTGAGAATTCATTTGTTGTCAATATTTTGGAATTTTTGCAAAACAGGGAGGAATGTCATATGCAATAGTACAATAATTCCGTAAGATTCTCACAATTTTTTTTCTAAAAAGGCTGAATAAATTCAGTATGTGTTGTCAAATGATTTTAAGACCAAAGTAACTTTTTTTTAAAGGGACTCTTACTTAAGGAAATGAATGCTTTAGGCTGGGATCTTTTCCCTACATTTAACTTTATTTTATTTATCATTTTCTGCTTGTTTATTTTTTTAACCCACTTTGACTACATGAGTAATTAACCTTTAGCAAAGCAAATAAACAATCCAGGTATGCTGGGTTTAAAAATTTAGAGCTAATTACTTTCAAAGGGTCCATGACTTTCCCCATCCCACTACAGCCACTTTTTTTTAACCTTCCAAAGCTCTTGTGTTAATGACCATCTAGTGTTTCATCTACAAAAATGCCAATTATTGATCTTAATGGACAATTATGATCATATTTTAACAAATTTCATCTCCATAATGCAGCTGATCAGAGCATATTTATTTGCCAAACATTTTGCCTGCTAAGTCGCTCAGTCATGTTTGACTCTTCGCAACCCATCGACTGTAGCCGGCCAGACTCCTCTGTCCATGAAATTCTCCAGGCAAGGAAATTGAGCGGGTAACTGTTCGTTTTTCCAGAGAATCTTCCTGACCCAGGGACCAAACCCAGGTCTCTTGCGCTGCAAGTGGATTCTTTATCTTTTGAGCCACCGGGAAGCCCCAATATTTAGAACTGTATCTTGAAGCACAAGTAAGTTTACTCTGAGAAAACAGGGGGAAACGTGAAATGGTAAAATATAAAAATAGAGAGGGTATTTTGAAACCACAAATATGTTGTGTGATTGGAGTCCCTGGTACATGAAAAAGAGGGATTCAGTTTCATAAACTATTTTATTTTCCACACAACTAAGACACGTTTTATCCTCCTACTTTTCTAGAATGTAAATGCAATTAATTTTTCAGGCATGATTTCTTGTAAGTAATTGATACCTACTTTGGATTATTTCTATCTTTTCTTTGGAACTCAGAACTCATGTATCTTAGGCCATTTGTTATTGCCCCATGTCATTGAGGCTTAACTGATTTTAAAGTCACTGTTTTGGTTTTTGCAAACTCCAAAGTGTTTTTAACCCACTCATGTTTTTTTTTTCATTTCAGATATCGTATATTTTTATTTCCAGAATACCATTCTTTCTTTTTGTAGATTCCATATTTTTACTAGTATTTCTCAACTGTCCACACAGTATGTCCCTTTTCTCTTTAAAGCCTTAACCATATTTTTAATATATGTTTTAAACTCTCTGTGAATTTCAACATCACTGTCATCATAATGTCCGTTTAAGTATTCAGCCAAATACTTATGTAGTACTTTGGGAAGTTCTTCTCTTTAAAGATCTCTTCTTTCTACCCCACAGATTCCAACTGCGCAGAAGCTCAGAAATACAATCTCTGCTCTAAGACCTCTGTGTTTTACATGGGCTCCACTATTGTATATCATAGTCTAAAAAACTACTTCTAGACAGAAATTATATCTACATAGCTTGTGTGTTTCTCTCCAGAGAACAAAGTGCTAAGTTCTCTGTTTCACAATGTCTATAAATCTTTGCTTAATATATATGTCCAGTTTATAATTTATGATGGGGGTCTAAGCCTGTATTATTACTGTATTAATTGGGAGTGAAAGCTCAGTGATTGTGATTTTAATTTTAATGGATACTATCTTTAATTTAGTCCAAAGTAAAGCAACTCATATTCCCGTTAGCAATGTATGAAAGTACTTATTTTCCTAAAAATTTTCTAGTCATAAAGATAATTTGTCCTTTTAATTTCTACAAGATCAATATGCTAAAATGTTATTTTATTCTAGTTACATTTCCCTAACAACTGAAATATCTTTTTTTGGTTATCCTTTTACAATACTCTGTTATTACTGTTTATATACTTTGCCTATTTTATATTGAATTTACCTTTTTAATATCCATTTTCAGGATTTCAATTGCTTTACAACAATGCATTCAATTTTATTTTGAATATTCTATTATCTGCAAATTGTCAAAATATATATTTAGTTTCTGATACATAAAATTTTATTTAATTGTATTCATGTGTATTTATTCAACAAATGAATTATAAGCAAATATAATACATTGTATGTAACACTGTACATTATACCTAATAAATGAATATTAATTACTGAACAGTTTCTTCTTATTTATGTGCTACTTCTTTACAAATAAATGAGATGGGATTTTTTAATGTAATTTTTAAAATTTCCACAGTACAAGCCATTTGCTGCAGTAAAGTGATGACTTAATATTAAGTCTCCTACAGCTTCCAAAACAATCTAATGACACTCCCAAGCACTGGCTTAGACACTGGGAAAAAGTGACCATTCTATATTAACTACTATATTTCTAGTAGGTAGTTTTAATAGCTTGTGATTCATTCAGCATATTATAAGCATGAGATTTACCTATTTCTTTTAAAAAACATTTTAGTTAAACTAGAATGTGGGAGTAGAGGCTAAATTAATTACTATAAGATTTGTCCAAATTCTGCCTTGTGGTGGGCGTGAGCTGAATATGCTTATGTCATGTTTCCATTATTTAGCTAAGAATTTCTATTTTTAATATTTTGCTTGATTTCATAGTGATCTACAAAGTTATTTACACCCAGAATTTACCTAAGTAGTAATGTTTCATATGAAACACATGTCAAATCATTACTGTCAAGTTTTCAAGAATAATGAGATTGTTGAGATTTAAAAGTATGAGTTTTCTTTGACATAGATATCAAATAGACTTGTTCAAGCTGAGATACCTAAATTTCTGATAAAATAATGTAAAGGTAATCATATCATTCAACAAGCAAGCTAATCTATAGAATCTACAACTATACAGAAACATATACCTGGAGAGGCATACATGAAAATAAAAATAATAAATATAACTTATATGAAGCATTTTATTTCAAATACACACATTAAAGCTAAATAATATGGGTCAATAACAATGGGCCCTTCACAAAGGGTCTGATGAAAAAGACAGATACATATATCAGTAACAACAACATATTTCTCAAGAAGAAATACTCTCATATGGCTTCCATTTGTCAATTAGTATTTTGGTTGTGTATAGAAAGAGAATCAACTTCAGGTAATGTCCTTACAGAAACAATTCTTCGTGAAATTAATAATTGTTGTATAACCCCCAAGAGTAAAACAAAAGAGGAATGACAACATTAGTTAAAATTTTTGAAAAATTATTCTGTATGCCATTTTTTCCAACTATACCATCTTTCCAGCAAAATTATTTTAATTAATTTTCTTAATATTCACAAAAACTCTAGTAGAAAATTACTTCTGAAATTGAGGACAAAACAGACTTAAATAAATCTAGTGAACTATTTCACCATGGAGTTTTCCTGGTGGCTCAGTGGTAAAGAATCTGCCTGCCCATATGGAGATGCAAGAGACTCAGGTTTGATCCCTGGCCCAGGTAGATCCCCCAGAGAAGGAAATGGCAACCCACTCCAGTGTTCTTGCCTGGAGAATCCCAGGGTTGGGGGAGCCTGATGGGCTGCCATCTACGGGGCCACACAGAGTCGGACACGACTGAAGTGACTTACCAGCAGCAGCAGTGAATTATACAAAATATCCAACTAATAAAGGGTAAAACTGATCTTCAACTAAGAGTTGCCTGCCTCTTGCTTTGTTTACCTTAAAAATAGAGCCTGAGAATGGGATGCTTATAGAAGAAGGGGAGATGAAGAGAGCAGTATCTGGTAGACACAATATAGCATCTACTACAGCAATACTGGAGTTTCCCTGGTGGCTCATTGGTAAAGAATCCCCCTGCCATAGGGAGATGAAAGAGACTCAGGTTTGATCCCTGGCCCAGAAAGATCCCCTGGAGAAGGAAATGGCAACCCACTACAGTATTCTTCATGGGAAACGCTATGGACAGAGGAGCCTGTCAGGCTATAGTCCATGGGGTTGTAAAGATTTGGACACAACTGAGTGAACAAAAATAGTGACCCTGACCCTCCCTCCTTTCTGAGGGATATTAGACCTTGATTTCTAGATTCATCTATTAATGCATGCCCTTGTTAGATCTTGGTTGCTATATTCATCTCTTAATAATTACAACTGGGGGTAGATGCCAAACAGATTACCTGAATGTCAAATGCATTCCTCAATGCCCCCATTATTTTGTAAAAGTCCTACTCCTCCCACATCTAATGATCAGCTTCAATTACTCCTGACAGTAATAATTTCTTTTTGTTTCTTTTATTCTATGAATATCAGGAGCCCAAAGTCACTGGTAAATACCATAGTTTTAAGTACAGTGGTGCTCTTACTGTGTCCCCTGGCAAAACCATCCCTCTTAAAGGAACTGAGCCTAAAATCATAAATCCTATAGTCTCAGGGATAAATTCAGTTCAGTCGCTTAGTCATGTCCGACGCGTTGCAACCCCATGAATTGCAGCACCCCAGGCCTCCCTGTCCATCACCAACTCCCGGAGTTTACTCAAACTCACGTTCATCGAGTCAGTGATGCCATCCAGCCATCTCATCCTCTGTTGTCCTCTTTTCCTCCTGCTGCCAATCCCTCCCAGCATCAGAGTCTTCTCCAATAAGTCAACTCTTTGCATGAGGTGGCCAAAGTACTGGAGTTTCAGCTTTAGCATCATTCCTTCCAAAGAACACCCAGGGCTGATCTTTAAAATGGACTGGTTGGATCTCCTTGCAGTCCAACGGACTCTCAAGAGTCTTCACCAACACCACAGTTCAAAAGCATCAATTCTTCGGCACTCAGCTTTCTTCACAGTCCAACTCTCGCATACATACATGACGACTGGAAAAACCATAGCCTTGACTAGACAGACCTTTGTTGCCAAAGTAAGGTCTCTGCTTTTGAATATGCTATCTAGGTTGGTCATAACTTTCCTTCCAAGGAGTAAGCTTCTTTTAATTTCATGGCTGGAGTCACAATTTGCAGTGATTTTGGAGCCCCAAAAGATAAAAAGTCTGACACTGTTTCCACTGTTTCCCCGTCTATTTCCCATGAAGTGATGGGACCAGATGCCATGATCTTAGTTTTCTGAATGGTGAGCCTTAGGCCAACTTTTTCACTCACTTGTTTCATTTTCATCAAGAGGCATTTTAGTTCCTCTTCATTTTCTGCCATAAGGGTGGTGTCATCTTCTCATCTGAGGTTATTGATATTTCTCCTGGCAATCTTGATTCCAGCTTGTGCTTCTCCCAGCCCAGCATTTCTCATGCAAGGTCCCAGGGATGGGAAGCACTTATTTCAAAAACACACATGACTGTAGATCTACTGATACATATTGGGCCATCTGGAGATGCCAGTCCAAATACTGTTGGCTAGCTCTAAGTCAACATTCACAAGCAGCTTATTGATGGAGACATTAGCCCGGTAAAAAGGATCTCAAAAAGCACCTTTAGTATCCACTACAGTCTTAATTATTCTTATAAATTTAAATCTGTTTAACCAATGTTTCAAATCAGACTGGATTTGCAATTCACAACCCCAAACTCCTCACAATCTATTGGGAGTGAAGCATTCCAATTTCTTGGAAGAGACAGATAACTTGTCTTTTCAATTCACAGGTCTTCAGAGGGAGCAAAGTTATAACAGAGTCCTTTCATTCACATCTGGACCTGGTTTCGAAGACAAAATCTTGGACTATAAGACTGAATCTGATGCCATAATTGGGTAAGTCTTTGGGCATCTTGGGACAGTGTATTTTGGTTGTGTGTTGACTATAAGCTATTAGGAGTGAGAGGATGAATTGTAGAAGACTATTCCTTTGATAACTCAGCTGATAAAGAATCTGTCGGCATTACACAAGACACCAGTTTGATTCCAGGGTCTGGAAGATCTGCTGGAAAAGAGATAGGCTACCCAGTCCAGTATTCTGGCCTGGGGAATTCCATGGACTGTATGTCAATGAGGTTGCAAACAGTTGGACATGACTGAGTGACTTTCACTCATTCACTCATTACTTTGATTGTCCTCCAAAAATTTCATACCACTTGGGATTCATAGCCTTGTGTAGTCCCCTACCTATTGATTTTTTTTTAAATTGCTTTAGCCAATGTAATTCAGTGAAAGTGATACTGTGTCAGATTCATGTCTAACCTTATGCATTGTAGCTTTTGCTTTTACATTCATCCTGAGCTGCCATGGAAAAATTTTAGTCACCATGCTGGAGAGATAATGGGGTCATAGAGAGGCCATGTGAAAAGGAAGGGGCCTTGAAATTACATAGGAATGAACCAAGAAATCCAGATGACAGCAAGTATAGAGATCCTAGACATTTAACCCTTAGTTGAACTGTTCCAGCCAGCCCAACTCTTTAATCTTTCCTAGGTGAAGTTAAGACATGTGACTGGAGAAGCTATCTTTGATCTTCTAACTCCTATAGATAACACATGCAAAAACACACTTTCCCTACTATGCTAGGTCTGAATTCTGGGTCTCACAGAAACTTGTACAAATAAAACAGCTTTTGTTTCAAGCCATTACATTTTGGGGTAGTCTGTCACACAGTAATGATAACCAGGATAAACAGATATTTTCCCCCTTTATAATGAGAAGGAAGCTAGTATGATGTACCTCAAGAGCAATATAATTGAACAGTTCAATCTCAAGGGCCAAGAACACTATGTTATTATAATAGTATTGATTTTTACATTGAACTTCAGGTAGTGCATGATAATTTCTGTGCCAATGTTCACTTTCTCTAGCATATTTTTAAACATAACACAAAATGTGATCAAATATATAAAATATTTTTCATCCTTAACAGAATTATCTTGGCTATGGAGAAGAGAACACTTATTTTTTAGAAATATGTTTTCACTTAGGGATTCTAACTTTCATTTTGCAAAGCCTAGTGGGAATACTTTTTCTTAGTCTGCATTCCAGTAGCCTTTTTATTTCCTGTGCCTGTTTCAAAAGCAATAGTAGCAACTCAAAAGAATGGAACAGGTTACCTTATAATATACGTACCATATGGTTTCATAGTTTTATGCTTTCATTGGTTTGAAAATTACTGCTATGTGATAATAGTAAATTGGCCTGCTAATTACTTCTCCCTGTCTTTTACTATGTAATTTTTAATGTAATAATTAATGTAATTTAATATCCATTAAATAATAAAGATGTGACCTTTTTTTTTCCCCAAATCTTATCTTTCAGATTGTTCTGTGTTTGTAATATAACTACATTTCTTAAAATCTACTTTTATGGCAAGACATTAATATTCCATCCCTAAAGTTCTAAGTAATAGTCTTAGCCAAGTCAAGATACAGAAAGAAACAGAGCCAAAGAAGCTCTGGCAGAATGAGTGAAGAGGAAAGCAGATTGACTGTGAGGTAAAGGAAAAAATCATTGACAGCTCCAAGATTGTTGGCTCAGGCAACAGTCATTTACTGAAATGAGTAGGGATGGGGGAAATGTATGAAGTGTCAAAACATTTATATTAGTTGTATTCATTATATACAACACTTACATGAAGAACTACTATTCTATGTGAAACTGTATCATAAGTAAAGAACTCTATGTTTAACAAAAGTAACCATTTCACCTCAATGGAAGAAAGTCACCTAGAAAAATCCATGATATAAATTAGCTATTGAAGTGGGCATGTTAGGTCATATTACTTTGAATAAATAGGCTTATTTTTCTGAATGTATCTTTCTTGATAAAAATCTGAATTAAAGAAAAAAGCAAGGCCTTGTATAAGTTTTTGTAGCAAAATGGAAAATATATCATCCTAAATATTCTAAATAAATGCATATATCTGAAATCCATCAGTCAGTCAGTTCAGTCACTCAGTTGTGTCCGACTCTTTGTGACCCCATGAATCACAGCACACCAGGAGAGGCTTCCCTGTCCATCACCAACTCCTGGAGTTCACTCAGACTCACATCCATTGAGTCAGTGATGCCATCCAGCCATCTCATCTTCTGTTGTCCCCTTCTCCTCCTGCCCCCAATCCCTCCCAGCATCAGAGCCTTTCCCAATGAGTCAACTCTTTGCATGAGGTGGCCAAAGTACTGGAGTTTCAGCTTTAGCATCATTCCTTCCAAAGAAATCCCAGGGCTGATCTCCTTTGAAATGGACTGGTTGGATCTCCTTGCAGGCCAAGGGACTCTCAAGGGTCTTCTCCAACACCACAGTTCAAAAGCAACAATTCTTCAGTGCTCAGCTTTATTCACAGTCCAACTCTCGCATACATACATGACCACTGGAAAAACCATTGCCTTGACTAGGCAGACCTTTGTTGGCAAAGTAATGTCTCTGTTTTTCAGTATGCTATCTAGGCCCTATAGGAAATAAAAATTATTCTAGAAAGTGTTCATTCATCCATTGAAAAATATGCAAAGAATATGCCTCTGTGAGATACTGGGATTCATAGGGAAAAATTAATTTAGACAAGGAGAGAAAGTGGGATTGACCAAATTAATGGCCAATTAAATTAAATAACTAATTAAAATTACATTTTAATTACATTGCTAAATTAACATCCATGTGGAAATAAGAGAAGTGGAATTGACACTGTGGAAAAGTCAATTAGTGTTTTCCTCTAAAGGGAATTAAAAAAATAAGTTTATAAAACAAAAGTACTGTAACTGACAGATTAGTTATTAAACCTGAGAATTATGAGTATACCTTGGCAAGAAATTTGAAAAACTGAGAGTAAGCAAAAAAAAAAAAAATGCTAAACAGGAAAAAATATTCTGACTTTTCTTGAGTCTTCTCTCTCTTTTTTATTAGTTAGTCTAACTAAAAGTTTTAGCTGATACCACAGAAATACAAAGGATCATAGAAACTTCTATGAACAATCATATGTCAACAAGTTCGGTAACCTAGAACAAATGAGTACATTCCTAAAGACAAAATCTACCAAGACTGAATTAGGAAGAAATAGAAAATCTTAGCATGTCAATAACTAAAAAAAAACATTGAATTAGTAATCAAAAATCTCCCAACAAAGAAAAACCCAGGACCAGGTGGCTTCACTAGTCAACCTTACCATGCCTAAAAGAATTAATATCAATTCTCAAAATATTGAAGAAGAAGGAATATTTCCAAACTCATCTGAAGAGTTCAGTCCTAAACTGATACCAAAGCCAAACAAAGATACTATAAGAATAGAAATATCCCATTTTAGAAATATCTACTATTTACATGTAGATAAATGTACATGTAAAATCCCTCAACAAAATATTAGTAAACTGAACTGAATTCAGCAGCAAATTAAAATGATTATACACTGTGAACAAGTAGGGTTTATCCCTGGGATGCAAGGATGGTTCAAGGTGACCAAATCAATAAATGAGATACATCACATAATGAAATTAAGATTAAAATTATACAGTCATCACAATAGAGATTTCATTAAGGGTTTTAATGCTCTTTTGAGCATTTAATAAAATCTAACATACTTTCATGATTAAAAACTGTCAATCATTTAGATACAGAAGACCTGTACCTCAACACAATAAAGACCATACATAATAAATCCATAGCTAACATCATATTTAACAATGAAACACTGAAAGTTCTCTAAGATCAGAAACGAGAGAAGGTTGCTCACTCTAGTCACTCCATTTAGCATATTTCTGGAAACCTAGCTAGACCAATAAAGATAGAAAAAGAAAGAAAAATTATCCAAATCAAAAAGGAATAAGAAAAAGTGCTGGCAGATAACATGATCTTTTATACCAAAAACCTTGAATACTCTACCAAAAAACTGTTAGGACTAATTGTTAGAAAATGGTTAGCGCTAGAAATTAACATACAAAATCAGTTGTGTTTGTTTATACTAATAATGAAATAAAGAAAATAATGAATTTATAATAGCACTGAAAAGAATAAAATATTTAAGAATAATTTTAATCAAGGAGGTAAATCCATACACTGAAGACTATTAGACATTGATGAAAGACATAGAAGACAGAAATAAATAATGGCTAGAGATAACATATGCACAGAATAGATGAATTAACATTGTTAAAATGTCCAAAGAGGTTCAGTATAATCTTTATGAAACTTCCAATGAAATTTTCCACAGAAATTAAAAAAAAAAAACCTAAAATTTGTTTGGAACCACAAAAGATCCCTAATTTTTAACAAGACTAGCAAAGCTAGAGGTGTCATACATCTTGATTTCAAACTATATTACAAAGTTTTAGTAATCAAAGCAAGATGATATTGGCATTAAAACAGACATATAGATCAACAGAACAGAATAGAGAGAACAAAAATAAACTCATGCATATACAATCAATGATTGGCAAAGGCAAAAAAAAATACATACTGGGGAATGATTGTCATTCAATAAGTGATGCTGGGAAAACTAAATATCCACATGAAAAAGAATGCAATTGAACTCTTATCTTACATCATACACAAAAATCAACTAAACGTGGGTTAAAGATTTAACCATTAGACCTGAAACCATAAGACTCCTAAAATAAAACATTAATAAAAAGATCCTTGACATTGGTCTTTTCAGCTATAATACCAAACACACAGGCAATAAAAACAACAATAAGCTTATCAGACTAAAACATTTCTGCACTATAAATGAAACAATCAATAAAATAAAAAGGCAACTAATGGAATGCAAGAAAATATCTGGAAGGCATATATCTGATAAGAAGTTAATATCTAAAATATATAAGGAGTTCTTATAACTCAATAGCAAAAAATAACCTGATTTTAAAATGGGCAAAGAACCTGATAAATATTTTCACAAAGGAGATATACAAATGGACAACATGCATGTTAAAAAATGCTCACTACCACTAATCATCAGGGAAATACAAATTAAAGCATAATTATATATTATCCCACATATTTTAGGATGTCTATTAGAAAGACAAAACAGAATAAACATTGGAAAGTCTGTGATGCAAAGTGAATTCTTGTACACTGCTGTTATAACCATAATGGAAAACAGTATGGGGATTCCTAAACAAAGTAAAGATAGAGCTACCATATGATCCAACAGTCTTCCTTTTAAGGTACACATCCAAAGGAAGTCACTATCAGGATGAAGTATATATACCCTTATGCTCAATGCATTCACAATAACCAAGATATGGAAACAAACTGCGCACTGGCATATGAATGAATCAAGAAAACATGGCATATATACAATGAAATGTTGTTAAAAAAAAAAAAAGAAAACCCTATCATTTGTGACAACATGGATGAACTTGGAGGGCTGTTTGTTATGTGAAATAAGCTAGATAAAGACAAATAGTTTATGAAACTGCTTATTTGAGGATCTTTTTAAAAAAGGTCAAATTCAGAAAAGGATGTAGTGAGTAGAAGGGGTTGAGTATGGGAAGAATGAAGGTGGGGAGATGTTCAAAATGTACAAACTTTTAGTTATGAGCTGAATAAGTTCTGAGGATCTAATGTAGAGTAAGATGAATATAAAAATTCTGTATTGTGTTCTTGAGATTTGCTTAGAGAGTAGATCTTAAGAGTTTTAACTATTAAAAAAGTACAAATAAAAGAAAACCTTTTCCAAACTGGAATATTACTCAAGTATATGAATCAAAAGGAATAACTTTATGAATTCAATAAAAGCAATGAAAAAGTGACCCAAAATAAAGTATTAGCGCTAGGCAGAAATCTATGAAAGAACAAAAGTTGGGTTGTCCCCAAATTTCTCTTCTACATAACTGAATGCCAGAAAACAAATAATTTTAATGGGAAAGTTTTGTGAAGTGAGAATTCCACATCAACCGATTTATTGTTCTAATATGAAAGCAACTGAAGACATTCTTACCTTATAAGGACTTGGAATATATTGCAACCAAGTACTCTTCTTGGAAAAGAAAAAAAAAATAGTGATATAATTCAAGTGATAAAAATATAAATCAAAATGAAAATACTACTGCTGAACACTGAGACTACTTAAAGATATTGCATTAACATACTGAATACAACCTCAACAAAAATTTTCTAAGGATCTACTGTGGTTGAAACCCTTTTAAGTGTCAGAGAAATAAGAGTAAACAAGAGAGTCTGTACCTGCCTTGTTAGAGCTACATTCGAACAGAGGAGTAAGGTGTTAACCAAAGAGTTTTAGATAGTGACCAGCACTCTAAGAAAATAGAAGAGGGTCCAGAGATAAGACAGAGCTGCAATTTTAGACAAGTGGGCTCAATAAAACTTTCTAAGGAGCAAGGCCCTGACTGAAATGCAATAAGAAAGCTTTTAAAAGCCTTAGAGAATTTTTGCAAAGTTCCAAATACTGAAGGTGGGGGAGAGCTTGCCATAATCCAGCAAGGAGGCAAGTGTGAGAGCAGTGCAGAAAGAGGAAGAGTTATAGAGGTCTGTCGGTAAGATGCTCAGAGTCAGCATAGCATTACTCAATCCCTAGGTACATCCTTTCAGATTTCATTCTATGGCAGTTGGAAAACCAATGCAGTGATGTGAGCTTGGTACTGGTATAATCAAACTTAGATTTGCAAAGGATTGGGGTAGAATGGTGGTTGCCAGTGGCTGCGGGTGGGAGAAACAGTGAGATGTGAATCAAAGCGTAAAAACTTCCATTCAAGATGGTAACGATAACCCTGTATGGAAGACAGCAAAAGAGACACAGATGTATCAAACAGTATTTTGGACTCTGTGGGAGAGGGAGAGGGTGGGATGATTTGGGAGAATGGCATTGAAACATGTATAATATCATATAAGAAATGAATCACCAGTCCAGGTTTGGTACAAGATACAGGATGCTTGGGGCTGGAGCACTGGGATGACCCAGAGGGATGGTACGGGGAGGGAGGTGGGAGGGGGGTTATAAGATTGGGAACACGTGTATACCCGTGGTGGATTCATGTTGATGTATGACAAAACCAATACAATATAGTGAAGTCAAACAAAATTAATAATAATAATAATAACTTCCATTCATAAAATGAATCATTTTATGATGACTATAGCTAACCATATTGCATTATATACTGGCAAGTACTTGGAGAGTCGATCTTAAAAATTTTTACCTCAAAAAGGAAACAATATTTTTGTGAGGTGAAGAGGTGTTGTGGTATTCATTTCACAATATATATCAAGCCATTATATTGTACACCATGAACTTATAAAATGTTACATCTCAGTAGAGCTGGAAAAAAGATTATTTTGCAGTTTAGAAAAGACACAGGAATCAGAGATCAAATTGTCAACATTAGCTGGATCATTGAAAAAGCAAGAGAGTTCCAGAAAAACATCTATTTCTGTTTTATCGACTATGCCAGAGCCTTTGACTATGCGGATGACAATAAACTATGGAAAATTTTGAAAGAGATGGGAATACCAGATCACCTGACCTGCCTCTTGAGAAACCTATATGCAGGTCAGGAAGCAACAGTTAGAACTGGACATGGAACAACAGACTGGTTCCAAATAGGGAAACGAGCACAGTAAAGGTGTATATTGTCACCCTGCTGATTTAACTTATATGCAGAGTACATCATGAGAAAAGCTGGGCTGGATGAAGCTCAAGTTGGAATCAAGATTGCCAGGAGAAATATCAATAACCTCAGATATGCAGATGACACCACCCTTATGGCAGAAAGTGAAAAAGAAATAAAGAGCCTCTTGATGAAAGTGAAAGAGGAGAGTGAAAAGATTGGCTTAAAGCGCAACATTCAGAAAACGGAGATCATAGCATCTGGTCCCATCACTTCAAGGCAAATAGATGGGGAAACAGTCGAAACAGTGGCTGACTTTATTTTTCTGGGCTCCAAAATCACTACAGATGTTGACTGCAGCCATGAAATTAAAAGATGCTTAATCCTTGGAAGGAAAGTTATGACCAACCTAGACAGCATATTAAAAAGCACAGAGACATTACTTTGCCAACAAAGGTCCATCTAGTCAAGGCTATGGTTTTACCAGTAGTCATGCATGGATGTGAGAGTTGGAATATAAAGAAAGCTGAGCACCGAAGAATTGATGCTTCTGAACTTGGTGTTGGAGAAGACTCTTGAGAGTCCCTTGGACTGCATGGAGATACAACCAGTCCATTCTAAAGGAGATCAGTCCTGCGTGTTCATTGGAAGGACTGATGTTGAATCTGAAACTCCAATACTTTGGCCACCTGATGGGAAGGGCTGATTTATTTGAAAAGAACCTGATGCTGGGAAAGATTGAGGGTGGGAGGAGAGGGGCAGGAAGACAACAGAGGATGAGATGGTTGGATGGCATCACTGACTCGATAGACATGAGTTTGGGTGAACTCTGGGAGTTGGTGATGGACATGGAGTCCTGGAATGCTGTGGTTCATGGGGTTGCAAAGAGTTGAACACGACTGAGCAATTGAACTGAACTGAACTTGCATTTTGATAGGTAATAGACTATAAGATGTCAGGAAGACCAATTACAAGGTCATAATAATAACTGTCTTTATGATCTCATATTAATACAAAAGAAGTAAAGCATCTTGCAAGAAAAGCAGAAATATTTTAAACTTCTTATTGTGCCTTACAAAGGCAAATTTATTGTACTTTAATAATTGGAGAAATATGTGTCTAAGTAGGCATTTAACAAGCTTAAAGATAAATACCAGTAGAATTTAAAATAGACCGCTTAAATTCCAAATAACTATTGAAGGAAAAGTAGAGAACACATGTTGTTGTTCAGTTACTCAGTCACATCGGATTATTTGGACCCCATGAACTGCAGCATGCCAACCTTTCCCTATCCTTCACCATCTCCTAGAGCTAGATAAACTCATGTCCATTGAGTCAGTGATGCCATCCAACTCTCTCATCCTCTGTCATCACCTTCTCCTCCTGCCTTCAATCATTCCCAGCATCAGGGTCTTTTCTAGTGAGTTGGCTCGTCACATCAGGTGGCCAAGGTACTGGAGCTTCAGTTTCAGCAACAGTCCTTCCAATGAATATTCGGGGTTGATTTTCTTTAGGACTGACTAGCTAGATCTCCTTGCAGTCCAAAACACTCTCAAGAGTCTTATCCAACACCACAGTTCAAAAGCATCAATTTTTCAGCACTCAGCCTTCTTTATTGTCCAATTATCACATCTGTACATGACTACAAGAAAAAGCATAATCCGGACTATTCAGATCTTTGTCAGCAAAGTAATGTTTCTGCTTTTTAATATACTGTCTAGGTTTGTCATAGCTTTTCTTCTAAGGAGCAAGTGTCTTTTAATTTCATGGCTACAGTAACGATCTGCAGTGATTTTGGAGAACAAAATATGTCTGTCACTGTTTCCATTATTTCCCCATCTATTTGCCACGAGTGATAGGATCAGATGTCACAATCTTAGTTTTCTGAATGTTGAGTTTTAAGCCAGCTTTTTCACTCTGCTCTTTCAGTTTTATCAAGAGGCTCTTTACTACTTCTTTGCTTTCTGCTATAAGAATGATGTCATCTGCTTATATAAGGTTACTGATATTTCTCCAGCAATCTTGATTCCAGCTTGTGCTTTATCTAATCTGGCATTTTGCATGATGTACTCTCAGTATAACAGTAATTCAAGTCTATGCTCCACCAGAAATGCTGAATAAGCTGAAGTTGAACTGTTTTATGAAGACCTACAAGACCTAGTACAAACACCCAAAAGATGTCCTTTTCATTATAGGGCTGGAATGAAAAAGTAGGAATTCAAGAAATACTTGGAGTAACAGGCAAATTTGGCCTTGGAGTACAGAATGAAGCAGGGCAAAGGCTAATAGAGTTTTGCCAAGAGAATGCACTGGTCATCGCAAACACCCTCTTTCAACAACACAAGAGAAGACACTACACATGGACATCACCAGATGGTCAATACTGAAATCAGATTGATTATATTCTCTGCAGCCAAAGATGGAGAAGTTTAATACAGTCAGCAAAAACAAGACTGAAAGCAGACTGTAGCACAGAACATAAACTCCTTATTATCAAATTCAGACTTAAATTGAAGAAAGTAGGGAAAAAAAAATAGACCATTCAGGTATGACCTAAATAAAATCGCTTACAATTATACAGTGGAAGTGACAAATAGATTCAAGGGATTAGATCTGATAGACAGATTGCTTGAAGAACTATGGATGGAGGTTCATGACATTGTTCGGGAGGCAAGGATCAAGACTATCCCCAAGGAAAAGATTTGCAAAATGGTAAAATGTTTTTCTGATGAAGCCTTACAAATAGCTGAGAATAGAGGAAAATTGAAAGGCAAGGAGAAAGGAAAGATATACCCATTTGAATGCAGAATTCCAAAGAATAGTAAGGAGAAACAAGAGAATTCCTCAGCGATCAATACAAAGGAATAGAGGAAAACAATGGAATGGGAAAGTCTAGTGAACTCTTCAAGAAAATTAGAGATGCCAAAGGAATATTTCATGCAAAGATGGGCATAATAAAGGACAGAAATGTTATGGGCCTAACATAAGCAGAAGATATTAAGAAGAGGTGGCAAGAATACACAGAAGACCTATACAAAAAAGATCTTTATGACCCAGATAATCATGATGGTGTGATCACTCACCTAGAGCCAGACATCTGGAATGCGAAGTCAAGTGGACCTTAGGAAGCATCACTACAAACAAAGCTAGTAAAGGTGATAGAATTCCAGTTGAACTATTTCAAATCTTAAAAGATGATGTGGTAAAGTGCTGCACTCAGTATACCAACAAATTTGGAAAACTCAGCAGTGGCCACAACTGGAAAAAGTCAGTTTTCATTCCAAACCCAAAGAAAGGCAATGCCAAAGAATCCTCTAACTACCATACAATTGCACTCATCTCACAGGCTAGTACGGAGAAGGCAATGGCAATCCACTCCAGTACTCCTGCCTGGAAAATCCCATGGACAGAGGAGCCTGGTAGGCTGCAGTCCATGGGGCTGCAAAGAGTCAGAAACGACTGAAGGACTTCACTTTCACTTTTCACTTTCATGCATTGGAGAGGGAAATGGCAACCCAGTGTTCTTGCCTGGAGAATCCCAGGGACAGCGGAGCCTGGTGGGCTGTGGTCTATGGGATCGCACAGAGTTGGACATGACTGAAGCGACTTAGCAGAAGCAGCAGCAGCACAGGCTAGTAAAGTAATGCTCAAATATCTCCAAGCCAGGCTTCAACAGTACATTTATCATGAACTGACAAATGTTCAAGCTGGATTTAGAAAAGGCAGGGAACTAGAGATCAAATTGCCAACATCTGCTAGATCATCAAAAAATCAAGAAAGTTCCAGAAAAATATCTACTTCTACTTTATTGACTGCCAAAACCTTTGACTTTGCAGACCACAACCAACTTTGGAAAATTCTTGAAGAGATGGGAATATCAGACCAACTGACCTGCCTCTTGAGAAATCTGTATGCCAGTCAGGAAGCAACAGTTAGAACTAGACATGGAATAACAGACTGGTTTAGAATAGGCAAAGGAGTACATCAAGGTTTTATATTATCACCCTGCTTATTTAACTTTTATGCAGAGTACATCATGAGAAATGCTGGGCTGGATGAAGCACAAACTGGAATCAAGATTGCTGGGAGAAATATTGATAACCTCAGATATGCAGATGACACCACCCTTATGGCAGAAAGTGAAGAAGAACTAAAGAGCCTCTTGATGAAAGTGAAAGAAGAGAGTGAAAATGTTGGCGTAAAATGCAACATTCAGAAAACTAAGATCATGGCATCTGGTCCCATCATTTTGGGAAACAGTGTAAACAGTGGCTGCCTTTTATTTTGGGGAGCTCCAAAATCACTGCAAATGGTGACAGCACCTATGTAAAAGATGCTTGCTCCTTGGAAGGAAAGTTATGACCAACCTAGACAGCATATTAAAAAGCAGAGACATTACTTTGCAAACAAAGGTCCATATAGTCAAAGGTATGCTTTTTCCAGTAATCATGTATGATGTCAAAGTTGGACTATGAAGAAAGAGTCTTCCTCGGTGGCTTGATTGCCAAAGAATTGTAGCTTTAAAACTGTGATGTTGGAGAAGACTCTTGAGAGTCCCTTGGATTGCAAGGAGATCCAACCAGTCCATCCTAAAGGAAATCAGTCCTGAATATTCATTGGAAGGACTGACGAAGCTGAAACTCCAGTACTTTGGCCACCTGATGAGAAGAACTGACTCACTGGAAAAGACCCTGATGCTGGGAAAGATTAAAGGTGGGAAGAGAAGGGGCTTACAGAGGATGAGATGGTTGGATGTCATCACCAACTTGATAGACATGAGTTTGAGTAAACACTAGGAGATTTTGATGGACAGAGAGGCCTGGCATTCTGCAGTCCATGAGGTCACAAAGAGTCAGACGTGACTGAGCAACTTAACTGAACTCTGCATAGAAATTAAATAAACAGGGTGACAATATACAGCCTTGACGTACTCCTTTCCCAATTTTGAACCAGCCAATTGTTCCATGTCTGGTTCTAGCTGTTGCTTCTTGACCAGCATACACGTTTCTCAGAAGGCAGGTAAGGTAGTCTGGGATTCTCATCTGTTTAAGAACTTTCCACAGTTTGTTGTGATCCATACAGGCAAAGGCTTTAGTGTAATCACTGAAGCAAAAGTAGATTTTTTTTATGCAATTATCTTGCTTTTCCAATAATCCAGCAGATATTGACAATGTGGACTCTAGTTTCTCTGTCTTTTCTTTTTTTCTTTTTTTTTCAATATACAAAATAATTTTATTTTATTTTATTTTTAATTAATTAATTTATTTTTTAAATTTTTTGTTTTTCATTTTATTTATTTTATTTTTTTTTTAGTTTTTTATTTTTTTAATTTTAAAATCTTTAATTCTTACATGCGTTCCCAAACATGAACCCCCCTCCCACCTCCCTCCCCATAACATCTCTGTGGGTCATCCCCATGCACCAGCCCCAAGCATGCTGTATCCTGCGTCAGACATAGACTGGCGATTCAATTCTTACATGGTAGTATACATGTTAGAATGTCATTCTCCCAAATCATCCCACCCTCTCCCTCTCCCTCTGAGTCCAAAAGTCCGTTATACACATCTGTGTCTTTTTTGCTGTCTTGCATACAGGGTTGTCATTACCATCTTTCTAAATTCCATATATACGTGTTAGTATACTGTATTGGTGTTTTTCTTTCTGGCTTACTTCACTCTGTCTTTTCTAAATCGAGTGTGTACATCTGGAAGTTTTCAGTTAACATACTATTGAAGCTTAGCTTGGAGAATTTTAAACATTACTTTGCTAGCCTGTGATATGAGTTCAGTGGTGTGGTAGTTTGAACATTCTTTGGCATTGCCCTTCTTTGGGACTGGAATGAAAACAGACCTTTTCCAGTCCTGTGCACACTACTGACTTTTCCAAATTTGCTAGTATATTGAGTGCAGCACTTGAATACCATCATCTTTTAGGATTTGAAATAATCTTAGCTGGAATCCCATCACTTCCACTAGCTTTGTTCATAGTGATGCTTCCTAAGGCCCATGTGACTTCATACTCCAGGATGTCTGGCTGTAGGTGAGTGATTACATCATCGTGGTTACATGGATCATTAAGTTATGGGTATATTACAATGGACAGGGAGGCCTGCCGTGCTGCAGTCCAAGGGATCACAAAGAGTCGGACATGACTGAGTGACTGAACTGACTGAATTGAAGATATTTTTAAATAGTTCTTCTGTGTATTCTTGCCACCATTTCTTAATATCTTCTGCTTCTGTTAAATCCATAATATTTCTGTGCTTTATTTTGCCCATTTTTGCATGAAATGTTCTCTTTGTAACTCTAATTTTCTTGAAGAAATCTCTAGTCTTTCCCATTCTATTGTTTTCCTCTATTTCTTTTCATTGTTCACTTAGGAAGGCTTTCTTATCTCTCCTTGCTATTCTTTGGAACTCTGCATTCAGATGGATATAACTTTCTTTTTCTCCTTTGCCTTTCACTTCTCTTTTCTCAGCTATTTGTAAGTCCTCCTTAGACAATCATTTTGCCTTTTTGCAGTTCTTTTTATTGGGGATGGTTTTGATCACCATCTCCTGTGCACTGTTATGAACTTCTGTCCATAGTCCTTCAGACTCTCTGTCTATCAGACATAATCTCTTGAATCTATATGCCACTTCCACTATATAATCATAAGGTATTTGATTTAGGTCATTCCTGAATGGTCTAGTGGTTTTCCCTACTTTCTTCTATTTAAGTATGAATTTGGCAATAAAGACTTCATAATCTGAGTCACAGTCAGTTCCTGGTCTTATTCTGCTGCCTTTAGAGAGTTTCTACATCTTCAGCTGCAAAGAATATACTCAGTCTGATTTCTGTATTGACCATCTGCTGATTCCCATGTGTAGAACTGTCTCTTGTATTTTTGGAAGAGGGTGTCTGCATGACCAGAGGAAACATGAATCCTATCTTAATCAGATCATCTATTAAAGTTATAGAAAGTGAAGTCACTCAGTCGTGTCTGACTCTGCGACCCCGTGGACTGTAGCCCACCAGGCTCCTTCGTCCATGGGATTCTCCAGGAAAGAATACTGGAGTGGGTTGCCATTTCCTTCTCCAGACTAAAAGTCTTAATTCTTCTTCTTAACATAATCTTCTAATTTTAACATTGTTGTTGTTTAAACCATAAGTCATGTCCAACTCCTTTGTGACCCCATGGACTCCAGCCCACCAGACTCCTCTGTCCGTGAAATTTTCCAGAGTTGAATACTGGGTGGGTTGCCATTTCCTTTTCCAGGGGATCTTCCCAATCCAAGGATCAAACCTAGGTCTTCTGTACAGCAGATGGGCTCTTTACCCACTGAGCCACCAGGCAAGCCCTGCTTTTAATGTACCTAAAGGATTAAATTCTCAAATCATGCTTTATAAAACTCACACTATTAGTTTTTTTTTAATTTCTACCTCATTCATATTTTAAAAATGAGTTAATTTAATTCAATTATTTTACTGCCATTAGATTCACCAAAATGTATCCAAAGGGTAAAAAAATATGAATAAAATTAAATTCAGTGCTTACAGAAACTTGGAATCCTCCTATAAGGTATATTTTTTGAAAAGGTCAGTTCAGTTCAGTTCAGTTCAGTCACTCAGTCATGTCCGACTATTTGTGAGCCCATGAATCGCAGCACGCCAGGCCTCCCTATCCATCACCATCTCCTGGAGTTCACTCAGACTCACATCCATCGAGTCCATGATGCCATCCAGCCATCTCATCCTCGGTCGTCCCCTTCTCCTCCTGCCCCCAATCCCTCCCACCATCAGAGTCTTTTCCTATGAGTCATGAGTCAACTCTTCGCATGAGGTGGCCAAAGTACTGGAGCTTCAGCTTTAGCATCATTCCTTCCAAAGAAAAGGTCAGTGAGCATAAAAGCTAATCATCCACTCTGCTGAGCAACTGGGTGAGATAGTCCTATACTCCAGTGTCCATAGAACTCAGAGAGAAGGGATATAAAGCAGGGTTTCCAACCTCCAAGATCTAATGTCTGATGACCTGTGGTGCAGCTGATGTAATAATAATAGAAATAAAGTGCACAATACATGTAATACACTTGAATCATCTCAAAACCATCCCCCTACAATGTCCATGGAAAGAATTGTCTTCCATGAAACTGGTCCCTGGTGCCAAAGACTGGTGACTGCTAATATAAAGAATATTATAAAAAGCTAGCACCAGAAAAAGAAAATAATTAGAGATATTAGTCAAATGAAAGGAAGGGTCTGGTGAATTAAGAGCCACTATTAAGGTGAATTTTTGGTGATTTTGAAAATGGATTTTGTACACAGAAAGAAAATTGGCAGTTAGTTGAGTTATTATAATTCATGTTAAATTTATTGAAGTTATAAACTCAAAAACCTTTCCTTCTCATATGCCCAAGATTGTAATAGGTTAGATAACCTCAAAGATACCCACATTTTAATCCCCAGAATCTATGAGTATGCTATATTAAATGGCAAAAAAAGACTTTCCCAAGTTGATTAAATTAGAAATCTTAAAATGAAAAGATTGTCCTATATTATCTAGTGGGCCCAATGTAATCACAGGACCCTGAAGAAAAGGAAGCAGGAGCATCAGAGTAAAAGAATGAGATGTGAAAATAGGAAAAAGGATTCTAGTTCGACTGAGATTTGAAGATGCTGTGCTACTGGCTTGAAGCTGGAGATAGGGGCTGTTAGCCAAGGAATGCAGGTGGCTTCCAGAAGCTGGAAATCTCAAGGAAATAGATTCTCCCTAGAACTTCCAGAAATAACACAGCCTTGCCAACACCATGCTTTTAGTCTCTAAAATACATGTACTTCTGGCCTCAAGAACTGAAAGATAATAAATTTGTGTTCTTTTAAGGCACTGAATTTGCAGTAATTCACTACACTAGCAGCAGAAAATACGTTAACTTGAAAATATTAATGTGGAAAATTTCAAGTATAATTTTCAAGAGAACACTTGACTAATCCAATGGAAATTTTGAAATCATCCATTTTCAAACCTAGTTAATGAAACAGTAATAAATATGTGCAATCACATTTATAAATCTGAAATATATTTTTCACTACTTAAATTATTTAACAAATGAATACATTCTTGCCAATGAAGATCATTCATGTAACATATTATGGCCAACAAAAGTATGGTGAATATTACACTTTCTCAAATATTAGAATATCATTATAAACTTTGCCACGTTCTTTTACAATACTAAATTTATAATCACAAGTTTAAAATGAAATATTCAATTAGAGTATCAGAGTCATTTGGCCAGTAATTAAATATTGCAATTGCCACATTCTCTAAAGCAATGCAAACATTAGAAAACAGTCATCCTAAAGGTTTTAATTACTTCATCTCCTCTATACTTCTTTCTAACTTCCACGGGCTATAAGTTGTTGTTTAGTCACTAAGTTGTATCTGACTCTTTTGTGACCTCATGGACTGAAGCCTACCTGTCTGGCCCCTATGTTCATGGGACTTCCCAGGCAAAAATACTGTAGTGGGATGCCATTTCCTTCTGCAGGGGTTCTTCCTTACCTTGCGAATGCTTATGCACTAAAGAGCCAGTCACTTCATTCTAAGGGGTTACAGTTTTAGCTGAGTAAAATGAAATTTTGACCAAGGAAATTTAAACATAAAATAGGATTTTAATTCTTCCTTTTATTTTTTTTTATATAGCTTTATAACTTACTGAGAAAAAGGATGATCTCACAGTTGACATCCCATAGATTCAAGTTATAAACGCATCAGTTCAGTTCAGTTCAGTCACTCAGTCATGTCCAACTCTTTGCAACCCCATGAATTGCAGCACCCCAGGCCTCCCTGTCCATCACCAACTCCGGGAGTTCACTCAAACTCATGTCCATCGAGTCAGTGATGCCATTCAGCCATCTCATCCTCTGTCATCCCTTTCTCCTCCTGCCCCCAATCCCTCTCAGCATCAGAGTCTTTTCCAATGAGTCAACTCTTCGCATGAGGTGGCCAAAGTACTGGAGTTTCAGTTTTAGCATCAGTCCTTCCAAAGAACATACAGGACTGATTTCCTTTAGAATGGACTGGTTGCATAGCTTCCATCTAATTTAAATCATCAGCTCTTAAGCCCTTCTTCAGGGTATTTCACTGCTTGGTTGGGTTTACTATTTACTGTTTTGTTTTCTCCTGACACTTTTCAAATCCCTCCTGTCTGTCAAGTCCAAGATTTTGGGATATATTTAAATGACATTCAGTTAAATTCAGGCCCAATTAATGTCTACTTTTGACCATAAGGCCATATTTTTAAGGTCCCAAAAGTAAAACTGGACATGTTTCCTATGATATAGTTTGGAGATTTTAAAGTTTTCAAAAGCAAAAGTTCACTACCCATTTATTTGCTGGGATGTGGCAAGTAGCTCCTTGGTAGATAGAGTACATGAAGGCAAAATTGAAAATAATGACTATATAATCATAGAAACATAGAATCACAAATGACAGAGGATGAGATGGTTGGATGGCATCACCTACTCAGTGGACATGAATTTGTGTAAACTCCAGCAGTAGGTGATGGACAGGGAAGCCTGGCATGCTGGAGTTCATGGGGTCACAGTCAAACACGACTGAGTGATTGAACTGAACTGAATCATAGAAAAGCAATTTAAGGGGATAATAACCAATGGGAGCCACTAATGTTGGGAAACAGTAAGTTGAGGTTAACAACAGTATCTTCCACTTTTACTTATTGATGAGAGATTTGGAGCCAAAGGTAACATCAATTTCTTCATTATTAAATTGAGAGTTTGGAGTTTTGAGGTGACAGAACCAATGAAGACATCTGCTTTTCATTCCAAGTGATTTGTCTTGGCAGCGAGTAGGCACTCCAAGTTAATTCAAAACTGTTGTGAAATCCAAATTCAAGCCTTTACTGCTGACCTAAAAAATAAAGATAAGGATTTTAAAACCACTGAATAAGAGGCAGATCATCTGCTTAGGGAGAAAACTAAGTTAAAAAACTAGGGAAAATATAATTATACATATAGTGGGCATGATAAACACTGAGACTGAGCTACACTCAACTTATAATAAGAAGAGTTTAGCCATCTACCTGCTTGAACTATGAATTATCATTATTAAAGTCTCCCTGCATAAAAGTATTTGAACTAAAATTGACTCATTTTCTTGAGTTACCAATCTTTTTGGATTCTTTGTTGTATTTATTGCACTTTTTTCAGCTTAGCAATTAAAACTTTACTCTAAACTTAGATGCACTCTACCAGAAAATGCATTCAGGAATTAACTGTAAATATTCCCTGGTGGCTCAGAGGTTAAAGCATCTGCCTGGAATGCGGGAGACCTGGGTTCAATCCCTGGGTCAGAAGATCCCCTGGAGAAGGAAATGACAACCCACTCCAGTATTCTTGCCTGGAGAATCCCGTGGACGGAGGAGCCTGGTGGGCTACAGTCCACGCGGTCGCAAAGAGTCGGACACGACCAAGCGACTTCACTTTCACTTCCATTCTAAGAATGCTGTTGGAAAATTCACCTATCATACAGTTTAAAAACCACATACCTATGTTTCAAAACTCTTCAGACCACATTGGTCTACTTCATTAGCATTTATTATTATGCAATAAGTCTGTTTATACTATTTGGTGGTGTTAATTTTTGAATTCTCTTAAGTGAGATAGCAAATGTATTATATCTAATTTCATTTTTATCATGCATATCTTTCCTGTGTGCTCAATTATGTCTGACTCTTTGTGACCCTATGGACGTTAGCCTGCCAGGCTTCTTTGTCCATGGGATTTTCCAGGCAAGAATACTGGAATGGGTAGCCATTTTCTTCTCTAGGAGATCTTTCCAACCCAGGGGTCAAGTTCATATCTCTTGTCTCCTGCACTGCAGGTGGATTCCTTACTGCTAAGCCACTTGGGAAGCCCCTATCAAACATACCTCTATCCTGTTCATAGCTAACTATTATAACACCTATTTAAACAAATTTAAGAAAAAAAAATCAAAACTAGCCATATTAATAGCTGATTCAACAGAAATCAAACCAAAAGCACTAAATAGGGGAAAGAAACTTTTATGTATTAACAAAAATTAGTTCTATATCAAAGCTTTAAAAATCTTGAATCTTCATATTGTAAAAATATAAAATAAAATTTAAATTAAAAATAAAAATATAAATGCAAGGAAAACAACTTTTGCAGTAGACACTTCTCTAGTTCCATAATCAAGCTCAATAATTTAAAACAAAACTCATATTAGAGTTTTACTAAAGAAAAAAAAAACACTTCTTTTCAAGGAATCATAGAACATATAGAAAATACATTGTACAACATGCCACTAAAAAAATCTTCCAAAAGTGAAAGAATGACATTATGTAAATCTCTATTTTATATCATATGTGGAAAATTAAGCCACTATGAGCAAAATTAAGAAGGTCTAAAGATTAAGAAACACTTCTAAAAACCAAAAGTAACAATATATAACATTATTCCAGTAGATTTGTAAAGAAAAATATTACCTTATCAAAATCTATGTGCTTCAAACAGTGCTATACTCAGGTGCAAGAAAACAGAATTCCAAAGATGGAAAGGACTTCTTATGTAATATGACATCTCAAAATTTATTTTAAAAAATGGCATGATTCATCCATATAATGATGAATGACATATTTGTTCAATGACACAAAAAATAAAGTTTTTTTAAAAAGAAAGAAATATTTGCACTTTTTTAAAAAGCAAAAATGAAAACAGATATATTAAATAAATATACATTAAAATAGACAAAAACATGTAGTATGTATATGTTACACTATACCCCATACATGTAATACAAATATAAAATATGCATCCATAATGCAAAGGATTTTCACAAATCCATGACAAAGCATCAAACAACTTATCCTAGACTGGTTACCCTAGAAAGCAAATCTGATGAAAAAGAAATACTTAAAAAAAATTATGTGTCTCCACTTTATCAGATAGTGCAAGGAATTGGGAGTGAGAAGTATGTGGCTAACGTATGCTCAAGCTTCAAGGAAACATCTCAATACATTATTATAACTAAATCCAGGTAGTCTTGCCAAAACACTGAATTCTAGGTCACAGATGAGTAGACCCCAATTATTAAATCCTGCTTTGACAAGCCTAAAAATCTACCCCCTTGACTTAACCTCCTCAGTATTCTTCCCCACATATTTTTCTCTGGTCCTTGCAGGCACACATTAACCAGGCCCTTCAACTTGATGCATAGAATACTTCTCTTGGAGTGGAGCAGGGACTGTACTTTCCTACTCAGACTATGCTGAAATCTGCTCCTTGCTATCAGCCAGAAGCAATAAGGGTTGTGAGGTATAAGCATCATCTAACTGCAGTCATGAAGTTAAAAGATGCTTGTTTCTTGGGAGAAAAGCTATGACCAACCTAAACAGCATATTACAAAGCAGAGACATTACTTTACCAACAAAGGTCTGTCTAATCAAAGCTATGGTTTTTCCAGTAGTCATGTATGGATGTGAGAGTTGGACTATAAAGAAAGCTGAGCGCCGAAGAATTGATGCTTTTGTACTGTGGTGTTGGAGAAGACTCTTGAGAGTCCCTTGGACTGCAAGGAGGTCCAACCAGTCAATCCTAAAGGAAATCAGTCCTGAATTTCATTGGAAGGACTGACACTGAAGCTGAAACTCCAATACTTTGTCCACCTGATGCGAAGAACTGACTCATTTGAAAAGATCCTGATGCTGGGAGAGATTGAAGGAGAGAGGGGAAGGGGCCAATAGAGAATGAGATGGTTAAATGGCATCACTGACATGATGAACATGAGTTTGGGTAGGCTCCAGGAGTTGGTGATGGACAGGGAAACCTGGCGTTCTGCAGTCCATGGGGTCACAAAGAGTCGGACACGACTGAGCGACTGAACTGAACAAGCAGTTGCTTTCAGGTCTGTCACAGTCCTGTCTGTCACAGGACTGCCAGGCAAGAAAAAGACAGTTCTCTTCTGGTGAGCAGGAGGAAGATTCTTCTGCTGGCCTACAAGTTTCAGAGGAATTTATATGTACAATATTCTCAAGGTCATTAATACAAATATCCTCAGGCCAGAGTTAAGGTCTCTCTCTTATCTTACCAATGTTTAACTTTTACATGTAAAGTTTTGAAGCTGCACATTAAATCTGTTTGCAGTTGTGAAACCTTTATAGTTAGAGGTTAGGCCTTATTTTTAACATGATCTCTGGTACTCTTTCTCTCCCCTCAACTCCCTCTCCCCTCATAGTTTTTGTAACAGAAGCTACAATCTTTATAATTTTCATTGCCTCTCTAATATTTAGTCCACTAGATAGTGCCTGTCCCAATGTTACCTTTCACCAATTAACCACGATGAAATCCTTCATGGCTGTGAAGGCAGTGCACCCCATGGATTACAGCCACTCCACCTCTCACCTGCAGCAGGGTTCTTCCTGCTTTCACAGTGTTGAGTGATCTAGCTCCAAAACACCATTCTGAGACTCTGTGTTCTAGACTCATTCCAAGTATTTATTTATGGTTGCCTCTCATATTAGTGAAAGTCTACCCCAGGGGGTTTAACTTCCCCAGACCACTTGGTAGTGCAGGTATGAGTTCCAAACAGATCTTTTGAGGTAACTGTCATGTTGTGACCACATGAAGCAGTAAGAGCCCATACAGAGTCAGTTGCCTCAGTAGTAGGTGGGACAGAACACATTTCCAAGGTCTCAGGAAATATTAGATAAAATGGCTCAGAAGTAGCACATAAATGGTATATGCTATATATACATCAGGCAATTCTAGAAAATAACCAGAAGTGGTCAATGAACATATCTTAATATATATACAAGTTCACTAGTAATCAGCAGAAGAGCATATTATAAAAAAATAATGAGATACGTTATAATCAATCAGATTGGCAAGCATTAAAAGAATAATCATTTCTAGGGTTGATACCGTGTATGAAAATGATCCTTCCTAATGACAACTCTATCCTATGCAAAGTACAAAATTTAGAGAATAGCTGGCATAGTTTACAATGTCTGCATCTCTCCACCTTTCTTTCACACATAGGACAGACTCACTTCTCCTCAAGGGAGACAACCTTAAGGCCAGTTATCCAGCTCAAACTCCAAGATCTCATGCACAGTCTATCCTCCCATCCATCCAGTTCAAATATTATTCCTTATGATACCCTAAATTATAAATTTAAAAGATAAGTTATCTATCTCCTGATCTTCAATCCAAATACAATGGTGAAGCAAAGGTAAAATATCTGCATTAAGTCATCTTTTAAAAACAATTATTTTATTTAAGTATAGTCTGTCTAGACACAGTTACTGGTTCATATAAATATAATTCCAGGCTATGTATCAGCTCTTCTCTGGTGACAAGAAAGTTTCTCTCCACCTCCCTAGTAAAACTTGGTTAATGTAAGGCAATCCTAAAATTTTTGCTATGTCTACATTTCTTCACACACATACACAAAAGAAAGAATAAAAAAGAAAGAAGAAAAATAATCATTGGAATACAGTCAAGCCACTGAGTAAAGTTTTTTTAGTGATTGAGTAGAATTTCTCCCAACATGCTCTCCATCATTATTATATTTGATCATTAATGCTGTCAAAAAATTGATGGAATCAATAACAATAAGTGAATTTATTTTTTGCCCAACTTTTTATATTTTGAAAAATTTAAAACCCATATAAACACTGGGAAAAATAGTACATGGAGGGCTTCACTGGTGGTCCAAGGCAGAGTCTGCCTTGCTGTGCGAGGGACACCAGTTTAATCCCTGATTCGGGAGGACCCCACGTATTGCGGAGCAACTAAATCCATGTGCCACAACTACTGAGCCCACACACTGCAACTACTGAAGCCCACATGCTTAGAGCCTGTGCTCTGCAACAAGAGAAGCCACTGCAATAATCCCACCTACCACAACTGAGTACCCCCTTGCCACAACTAGAAAAAGCCTATGTGCAGCAACAAAGACCTACCACAGCCAAGAAATAAATCTTAAAAAAAAATACAGTAGAATGAGTACACATATTCCTTACCTAGATGCATCTTTTTTGATCCATTAAAAGGTAAGATACAAACATCATATTTCATCCTTAAATATTTCAGCATGTATTGGTTAAAATGAGAATATTTTCTACATATTGGCAATGCTATTATGACATCCAGATATTTAGCATTGATTCAGAAGTATTATCTAATATGTGATTCACATTTAAACTTCCCCATTGTTCTGACAAGTCTTAATGATCATTTTAACTTGATTCTGGGATCTAAAACAAATATCATTTGTAATTTAAGTTATATCCCTAGCATCCTAGAACTGTTTGTCAGTTCTTTTTCTTCTCCTTTCTTTTCATTCTCTTCCTTCTTCTCCTCCTTCTCTTTCTCATTCTTTCATGGTATTGAAAGCATGGTCAATACCATTCAAAGGTCATTCATGATATTGACCTTTTAAAATCTGACCAAGTTATTTAGTAGATAATCTTGCAAGCTAGACTAATCATTTTTTCTTGATTGTATACACATTAAATAGTTTTTCAAAAAAATCTCTTAATTGATATTGTGTACTTCCCTATAATCATCTCATGATATACTTATTGTCATATTTTCTCACCATTGGTGATTCTCCTTTCAATCGTTTGGTTAAGGTAATATGCTTAAAATTTCTCCATTACAAATGATCCTTTTCTCTTTTTAATTAACAAGTAATCTCTGGAGTAATACCCTGATCTTGTATGAATATTCTGTACCCAACATCTTTCACCCAATTATTTTAGTATTCATTGATAACCCTTACCTGAATCGATTAGTACTATGATTTGAGAGTTGGACTGTGAAGAAAGCTGAGTGCTGAAGAATTGATGGTTTTGAACTGTGGTGTTGGAGAAGATTCTTGAGAGTCCCTTGGACTGCAAGGAGATCCAACCAGTCCATTCTGAAGGAGATCAGCCCTGGGATTTCTTTGGAAGGAATGATGCTAAAGCTGAAACTCCAATGCTTTGGCCACCTCATGTGAAGAGTTGACTCATTGGAAAAGACTCTGATGGTGGGAGGGATTGGGGGCAGGAGGAGAAGGGGATGACAGAGGATGAGGTGGCTGGATGGCATCGCAGACTCGATGGACGTGAGTCTGAGAGAACTCCGGGAGATGGTGATGGACAGGGAGGACTGGGGTGCTGCAATTCATGGGGTCACAAAGAGTCGGACACGACTGAGCGACTGAACTGAACTGACCTGATGACACTTGCAAATGATGATTTTCTATTTCTGTCATTCCTTCAACATTTATTAACTGGCATCCTTCTATGAGAAGGGGCTTTCCTTTCTTCTTCCTCCTCCTTTTCTTTGTCTTTCACTGTAATTATACTTTTTGATGCTCAAGTGATTCCATATTTGGTTCATGGGAGCTACTTCAAGCTGACTCCTCTGTTCTTCAGACATGTTTCTATCAATTTTGAAGAAATTCCTATTCTCAAGTTTTATTTTTTTAATATTATTCTAATACTTGAATAACAAAAATTTATAAAACCACATTTTTTCTTTTTTAAATCTGATTATAATAAGTTATTGAAACACAATTTAGAATAAGAGTTAAGCTCTAACAAATCTAATTTACATGCTGAATCTATCATCTACAAGGTGTGTACATTCATGGGTAAGTTATTTACTCTCCCTAAGTCTCAGTATTTTCATTTCTAAAATTGAAACAAATATCACTGGGTTATTTGGAAGATTAAGTAAGATAACACATAAACTGCATTAGCATATTACCTGATTATTAAATACTCAAATGTTAACAACTGTTTAGAATTATATAACATTGCAAATTACAGCATGGTTAGCAGAAAATTGCAACTTAGACATCCTCTATATCCTTTATGAACTGATGTCATCTATCTTTTATGCCAGACTTTTCACAATCATTCTGTACCAAAAATATTTTCTGTTCACACACACACAAATAAACAAAACTCAAAAAAAAATAAATAAATAAATAAAAAACCAGTTT
Organism: Capra hircus; assembly: GCF_001704415.2. Taxonomy (NCBI): domain Eukaryota; kingdom Metazoa; phylum Chordata; class Mammalia; order Artiodactyla; family Bovidae; genus Capra; species Capra hircus. Next base: position 80,512,800 of record NC_030810.1, read on the forward strand.
GTATCACTAAAGACCTACAAATGATAATTTAACTTTTAACTATACAGTTTTGAATATTCCACATTATTTCACTGAGCTTCATATTAATTAACAAGCAGAATAGTCTATTTTCACCATTTAAGGAATATTTCCACAGGAAAACTGGATCAGTTAGAGCAATAATAGACTGGGTCATTGTTGCAGTGGTTTGATTTCCTAAGAGCTAAACTTTGTGGGAATTTTGGAATGTCTCTGAGAAATGCCTATATATTTTTTTCAAAATCTGCTTATACTTCATTTCCCTTGGTACAAACAGGACACAACGTTGTGTGAGTATTTACATAAGGTCTGGTGTCAAATACTAAGCAGCATTTTTAATGCATTAAATGGAAAAATATTTTATGAAAATTGTCTACTGATAAGTCTGCCTCATTTTATTTCTCATTTCCCAGGACTCCCAATATCCACTTTAAAGAAAGGCTTCAGAGTAATACAGAGCAGTCAAAAAATTTTTAATGATTAGAATATGGGATGCATATTCAAGAAAAGGTGTCAGTGGATTCTTTTATTTGAAAGTTTATTTAAACTTAAACTGTTTTATAACAGTTTTCAACCTTGGGAAATAAGATCATAATCTTTATTTCCATTCCCATCTATAACGTATTATAACCATTTAAAATTATACTTAACAAATGATTCTCGTAAATATGTTAAATGCATGGTTAAATACACTGCTTTTACTCAAAACACATAGCAATAGCAATAAAACAAAGGGATAAATCCAGCGGAACATGGGGATAATAGAGAAATACAAAATAATGACCTGGGACAAAACCATAGGCTTGGAGGATTTCAAGACTGGAAGCAGCAGTGGTGCCCAATAGTTTGTAACCAGGTGTTGTCGAAGGGTTAACATTCTCAATACAAAACAGAAGACGAAAGGTAAACTCACTGCCTGAGACCAGAACAACTATGGGATGCTTGGGGAAAAAATATTGCTGTTACACTGCCTTGGGTTAGATTTTCAAGGATATCTTTCTACCTAAGATAATGAGAAAAAAAAGACGTAGCCTTATGACCCAGGAATTTAATCAACTACCCAGTATTTATATGACCAGATAGTGAGATTCAACCATATTACAATAAAGCAGAAAACCCAAAGTAACATTACATAAGGAAGGTCCCAAGGATCAAGTACAAATAAACACAAAGCCCAAAAATCTTCCATTGGAAAGAAAGAGATGGAAAGTTAAATCAAAATGAAAGTAAAGCTAAAAATATGAACTTGCTCCAGATGAAAATAATTTTATAGACACTCTGAAAAAGGTTTCAAAAGAACAACTAGAGAAACCAAAAATAACTATGAGACATGTGGGGTCAATTAGGAAGATTCAAATTATTGAACAAAAATTCCATAAGAAAGTTGATGAAGAAACAACTTTAAAATAATAAAAAAAAAATTTTTAAGACTTTTACAAAAAGGCCCAATCCTCAGATGGAAGTAAAATTTAATTACTACACCATTAATTTAATCAAAATCTAAACTAATTTTATAATAAAACCATCTAAGATTGCAAGAAAATGTAAAGTTATCAAAAAGATATTTTTCAGAAAGAATTGGTCATTAGGCTGACTACAAGAAAAGTGCCAAGAGGAAATATCATCCACTAAACATTTTATGTCCAGTTAAATTACCATCAACGTAAAAATAAAATGAAGATTCACAGTAATTAAAACAAAAATACATTTAAAAAATATCTTGGATACTTCCTAAAAAAAAAAAAGATGTATGAGGTAATATAAATGTAATCAATTAATTAACAACTAGCAATTTTTCTTTATAATAACTTATTGATTTTAATTTTACATTTATTATAGTAAAATATATACACAAAATTAAATTTAATCATTTGTAAGTGTAGAGCTCTGTGTACATTCACACTATTATGCAACCATCACTACCATCCATCTCTAGGACACTTCTAGTAATGAAAATCTGGAACTCTTTATCACTGAACAAAAAAACTCCCTATCCCCCTCTCTTCCCATCCCCTAACAAACATCATTCTACTTTCTGTCTTTATGAATTTGACCATTCTAGGTATTTCATATATGTTTACCAATACAGCACTAATTTTTTGTGACTGGCTTAAAAATTGATGAATTTGATTATCTTTAAATAATCAGTGAAATATACTATCAACAAAGTTAAAAGAGAAGCTATAGTTGCCAATGCTTATAACTAGTTCAGTGAAATATACTATCAAGGAAGTTAAAAGAGAAGCTATAGTTGCCAATGCTTATAACTAGGTAACCATATAATACAGATTTCCCAGAGTAATCCTGATTTTCTTCTATTACTGTTACAGTGATTAAAGGTAAATCCTTGCATTTTTAAAAAATGGTCTGGTTTGGATGATCACCCCATAAAACTTTCACAAATGCTATATGCAAAACTTATGAAGAACACATAAATCTATAAGAAAAAAACTAATCTAGAGGTCAATTGTTAAAGGCTATTTAACAAATAATTTGTTGAGGAGATAACTTACATAGCCCACCAAAAATGAAAAGATTCTCAACAACATGACTAATCAGGGACATGCAAATAAAGCAATATTAGCCATTACTTCACACATGTCAAATTAGAAAACTTTAAGTCTGACAATAATAACTAGTGAAAAGATCTGGAAAAAATGCTTAACCTTGCTTTTATGCATACTCATCAACATGATGACTTTGAAGGATAATTAAATAATATCTAATGAAAGTGAAAAATGCATAAAAGTTTTTATTAAAAATTTACACCTTTAGGTACATTAGGGAAATGTTCACACTTGTTCCCAATGATGGGTGTACAAAAAGTAATTAGAGCAATATATAACAATAAAAATTAGAGACAGCCTAAATGTTTATCAATAGAATGAATAAACTCATTTTAGCATAATTTTTAAATACTATATAGCAATTAAAATTAATTGAGCTATCAGTATTATCATACAAATACCAACAGAATTATGGTGAGGGGAAAAGCAAGTTGAATATGACTTGAATTATGGCATCACATATATAAAGTGTGAAAAGACATAAAACAATATTGTAGAAATAGATGGAGACAGCCATATGTTATATATATGTATATAAATTCATAGAAATTTCAAATACCAAATTCAGGATAGCAGTCAGTCTGGGAATATAGTAGCAAAAAATGGGATCATCTGATATTTCAAGATGTTCCAACTATATCTGTAATTTTTTAACAAACTGTGAAGAGCAAATGTGGCAAAATTTTCAGGCTCTGATAAAATTTAATGTTGATCTTGCAACATTATTTAAACTTAATCCTGCAAGTATTTATTATATTTTTGTTCCATTCTATAAAATTCATGGGTCATGCTAATTTTAAGATTAAATCAGACATAAAAACCCAGTCCCCTTCATGCTCAGCTTAAATCTTATGATTCTTATTAAAATCATCTTTTTGAATAAAAAGTATGAAAATATAAACAAGCAGCAAGTGCTTCAGTTCAGTTCAGTCACTCAGTCATGTCCGACTCTTTGCGACCCCATGATTTGCAGCACCCCAGGCCTCCCTGTCCATCACCAACTCCCGGAGTTCACTCAGACTCATTTCCATCGAGTCAGTGATGCCATCCAGGCATCTCATCCTCTGTCGTCCCCTTCTCCTCCTGCCCCCAATCCCTCCCAGCATCAGAGTCTTTTCCAGTGAGTCAACTCTTTGCATGAGGTGGCCAAAGTACTGGAGTTTCAGCTTTACCATCATTTCTTCCAAGGAACACCCAGGACTGATCTCCTTTAGAATGGACTGCTTGGATCTCCTTGCAGTCCAAGGGACTCTTAAGAGTCTTTTCCAACACCACAGTTCAAAGGCATGAATTCTTCGGCACTCAGCTTTCTTCACAGTCCAACTTTCACATCCATGCATGACCACTGGAAAAACCACAGCCTTGACTAGATGGACCTTTGTTGGCAAAGTAATGTCTCTCCTTTTGAATATGCTATCTAGGTTGGTCATAACTTTTCTTCCAAGGAGTAAGTGTCTTTTAATTTTATGGCTGCAATCACCATCTGCAGTGATTTTGGAGCCCCCAAAAATAAAGTCTGACACTGTTTCCACTGTTTCTCCATCTATTTCCCATAAAATAATGGGACTAGATGCCATGATAGTTTTCTGAATGTTGAGCTTTAAGCCAACGTTTCCACTCTCCTCTTTCACTTCCATCAAGAGGCTTTTTAATTCCGCTTCACTTTTTGTCATAAGGGTGGTGTCTTCTGAATACCTGAGGTTAGTGATATTTCTTCTGGCAATCTTGATTCCATCCTGTGCTTCTTCCAGCCCAGCGTTTCTCATTGATGTAGTCTGCATATACATTAAATAAGCAGGGTGGGGTGACAATATACAGCCTTGATGTACTCCTTTTCCTATTTGAAACCAGTCTGTTGTTTCATGTCCAGTTCTAACTCTTGCTTCCTGACCTGCATATAGATTTCTCAAGAGGCAGTGCTTAATACATCTCTAATAATTTTCTTGACAAATGAAAAATTCCCCCATAATTATCATTCTGAAAATGGGCCTCTGAGTTCTAATTTTTACACTTATCAGACAGAATCCACATGCCAGGCACTGTTCTAGGTGGTGAAGATATATCAGTGAGCGAACAACAAGCACTTTACCTAATGAAGCTTTCATGATAGTTTACAGAGGCAGATAATAGATGAAATAAGTAAATTGGAATTTTGTTAGAAGATGCAGTAATATTTGCTATGGAGAAACGTTAAGTAGGATAAGGAATTCCAGAGTAAGAGCCTGCAACTTTAAACAATCTGTTCAAATAACCGCTCATTAAAAATGTGTTATTAGAGTAAAGATCTGAAGGAGATAAGAAAGCAAGCCAGGCCCACATCTAGGGAAAAGCGTGCTCCTGAGGAAAGCCATCCCACCATCTCATCCTCTGTCACCACCCTTCTCATCCTGCCCTCAATCTTTCCCAGCTTCAGGGTCTTTTCCAATGAGTGGACTCTTCATATCAGGTGGCCAAAATATTGGAGCTTGAGTAGCAGTCCTTCCAGTGAATATTCAGTGTTGATTTCCTTTAGGATTGATTGGTTTGATCTTGCAGTCCACGGGACTCTCAAGAATCTTCTTCAACACCACAGTTTGAAAGCTTCAGTTCTTCGGTGCTCAGCCTTCCTTATGGTTGAGCTCTCACTGTTTCCATATTTTCCATATCTGTTTGCCATGAAGTGATAGGACTGAATGCCATGATCTTAGTTTTTTGAATGTTGAGTTAATCTATTTTGTTTATGTCTTTAACTACTTGGCTAAAAAAAAATTCCAAATGAACAATTTAATCATTAAGATTTATTTATATCTTTTCAGAAGTCTTACAAATTCACGTTCCAATTGCCAATAAATATCTTCAGTATGGTGTTTTAAAAAAAATGCAAATGGTTGAGATTTTAATAAATGAGTATCACATCTGGATGATAGTCCATTGCTTTCATTCTGATGCCTGTGTAGCTGCCAGTCATCAAGACTCCCTGAACCAGGCAGGTTAAGGACAGTCTCCAGATATGTTTATGAGCCACATGCAACTTGCTGTCTATGTGTTGTTTCAAGGGTAACAAAGAAAACCTATCAGCTCTGGATTATACTCCTAATTAAAGTTTTAAATACTATCTAAAAAGCTCATATTTTAATGCTTGCAATATTTTCACTTTTTCATATATTATTCTAGAATTAAAGTGCAACTTTTTGTGCCCAAGATTTTGAAATGACCAATATTTTTTAAAGGTAAATGAAAGCTTGTAAGACAATTTAGCCAGCTAAGTGGAAATCTCAAATCTTTCATTATACCAAAGAAGCAACTTTCCAGCACCATTTTAATTATCTTTTCTCTGAGATCACTGCAATTAAATAAAAATGTAGGTTTGAAAAACTCATATTTACATTTTAAATGTGATTTTAGTTATTTGAGTTTAGCTATCCTTGTATTCCCAAAACAATTTTAAAATATCTAACATATTCTGTATACTTGGTCTCAGTTATTTATATATGGCATGATCATGGCTCTAGCATCCCCAACTTTTCACCAACGAGAGACGATTCAGCCAGCACTACATGAAAATAATTTTATTTTTATGACTATTTGGTACCCAGTCATTCAGTACATTGTGCTTATGCGTATAACACTTGCTATCATCCAGGTTATGGACCCTCTGATTTTCTCATTTTCCCACACTTTCATGTTTACACTACTCTCTCTCCTTTCTCCTTAACCATTCTCCTACTGTTCCCTTAGTCCTTCACAATTCTCCCACCCCCGGCCCCAGAATTTCATTATACTCTATTTTCTACTAGATTTACAATTCCTTCATAGAATGCTACTTCATCTTATTCTTTCCAGGCAAAAATGCAGACAGAGAAGTCACAATTCTCTTCTTACAAATTACTATTTAAAATTTTATTTCTGATTTCACCAGAGCATGAAAGTCAGGTTTCTTTTGTTCCAAGCTATCACCACTAGCAATCCCCATTACCACTTTCTATCATTCTTTTTGCTATTGATGCCTTATGTTCATTGACAACTTTCAGACTTGATCCCTCTGAACTCAAAATCGATAACACAAATGTCCATGACCTATTTAACAACAGTAACAGTAAAAATGATAGCAGTAGCAACAATAAAATAATGCAATCAAACAACTCCCATGCTAGGCTTTTTGCTAGGCTCTTTGTATGTGCCTTATAAAAAAATGCTCAAAATAGCACTTTAATTCTACTTATAGGAAACCAAGGGCCACAGAGATGTTATTTTTTCCAATGTCCCACAGATTAAGAGATACATGTCAGTATCTGTGCCTTTTTCCACTGTAACATGTAACCTTCACCTTCAGTTTATTGACCTCAGTTTCAGTGGCCTTCATTTCCATTACAGTAAAATCATCAATTTCAAAAACCTTGTTATTTTCTACATGACTCCATCTCTGAAATCTTGAAATTAATAAGCTAATTTCTTACCATATCTTCTTTCTCTTATTTTCTTTAAACCATTTAGTCCAATTTCACTGCATCAACCAGTTTGTCAGTCTACATCTATACACTCATTGAAAAACTCGAAACTTTCTTTCAGTATACACTTTACCTTGATGTAGAAACATCACTTCAGAAAACCTGCACATCCAATATATGTACCTCAAAAAAAAAAAAAAAAAAAAAAAAAAACCACACACAAGGTCTTCAAACAACTGAGTTAGAACTAAATCAGCTTACTCAGTCCTATTTCCATTGTAATCTAATCCAAGCTTCTTTATTCTCAAATAGCACTGCTTTCTCCCCTCCTTTGGCAAATACCCACATTTTCCATTTTGTAAATAAGACCACTCTAACACAGTATCATCAATTTTTATAATATCTTACCACCAGATTTAACTGCATCCCTACTATTAACTCCATTCTCAAAAGAGGTTTCTCTGCTTCTGTACAAGATCTATCTTTCCTCTTGTGGGCTCCATCATGAACTACTCTCTTCATATCATAAAATCTGTTCCCTCACCTAATTTCCTCCTTACATGCCAGGAATGTGTTCAATCTCTCACACATTAACAAACAAAAAGAAACAAGCAAAAGTTTTCTCTTTATTTCTGTTCTCTTTACTCTCTACTTTCCTTCCCTGCAAACTCGTTTTCAACTCACTAAAACCTGACCCATTAAAATGTCTGTCACATGGTCAATAATTCCTAACTGGGGAGTCTAGTGGGTGCTTTGGAGTCATCTTGTATGATCTGTGGGTGGTATTTGACTTTTTAACCATTTATCCTTTGCAATGCTCTGTTTCTCCTGATTTATATAGCATTAATATCGTATATTCTGCATTAACTTATTCATTGAACAAATATCAATGGAAGCAGAAAGAATGAGAATAAACTAAGATCTACATGTATGTCTGCATATAATTGTCATGTCTGATCACCATGTGGTTGTTTAGTTGCTAAGTTGTGTCTGACTCTTGGCGACCCCATGGACTATATCCTGCCAGGCTCCTCTGTCCATGGGAATTTTCAGGCAAGAATATTGGAGTGGGTTGCCTTTTCCTTCTCCACAGGATCTTCCCTACCCAGGTAGCCTTCTAAAATAAATGGTTTCTCCTTCCTTCTTCTACTCCACACCCTCTGGGAGGTCCTTTATTTGAACAACTGTATCAACTCTTCAGTCAGATACTACAGAATAAAGAGGAACCTAAGAAAAAAATTTTAGATTTAGATAATAGCAGCAAATGCCAGTTTGACATTAAGTAATCCAGCATACAAGTGCTTCCCTAGCAGCTCAGCTGGTAAGGAATCCACCTGCAATGAAGGAGACCCCAGTTCGATTCTTGCGTGGGGAAGATCCCCTGGAGGACAAGGCAAGCCACTCCAGTATTCTTGCCTGGAGAATCCCCATGAACACGGGAGCCGGGAGGGCTACAGTTCATGAGATCACAAAGAGTCAGACATGACTGAGTGACTAAACACAGCACAGCATACATTTGTGTGATTGTTTTTCTTATTTACATATTACTTAATTTTATAAATTTGAAATGATATCCTTTGACTCTAGGACATTTCTGAAGTGGTAACAGACTTGCTTTCCTTTCACCTTGTGAGTAGTTAGCATTTTACCATTGTTAGAACATATAAAGTTTATATTCGGTTTGTCACCCTCAGCTCCACATTTGCTTTCAGTTCAGTTCAGTTCAGTTACTCAGTCGTGTCCGACTCTTTGCGACTCCATGAATCGCAGCACGCCAGGCCTCCCTGTCCATCACCATCTCCTGGATTTCACTCAGACTCGAGTCCATCGAGTCAGTGATGCCATCCAGCCATCTCATCTTCGGTCGTCCCCTTCTTCTCCTGCCCCCAATCCCTCCTAGCATCAAAGTCTTTTCCAATGACTCAACTCTTTGCATGAGGTAGCCAAAGTACTGGAGTTTCAGCTTTAGCATCATTCCTTCCAAAGAAATCCAAGGGTTGATCTCCTTCAGAATGGACTGGTTGGATCTCCTTGCAGTCCAACATTTGCTTTAGTCTTGGTTTTAAAAAATACATACATTAAAAACTAATTCATGACTTTTCCATTGCTTTCCAGTTACCTCTTATTTGATTGAAGTTCACCTATAAGCAGTTTCTGTAGCAATAATCCATGAGTACTTGGTGTGTTCAAATCAATTTGTTGAATTTTCACTTGAAGCACAAATTGACTGGATATACAATCCTTGATTTATACATTTTACCTAGCTTATCACATAAATATTGCTCCACTATCTTCAAATGCTCAAACCTGCTAAGGAAAACATAAAATCTGACTAATTTTGTCTTTTCCCCCCTCTTCTAAAGAAATTGATATTTTGCCTTATCTTTGCAAAAGATTCTTTATTTAAGGACTAATGGTTTTAAAAATGTATCTCATTATTGACCATTAAGGTTCAAATTGCCCTGGCGTACAATATATCTTCAAAAATGTACATCCAAGCCTCGTTTTATTTCAGGAATGTTTTCTTGAATTATATGTTTCTATATTCTGTTGCATTATTTTGTCTTTCTACTTGGGAGACTCCAATTATGTGCATTGATCTCCTTTGCCTTTCTTGCATATCTAATCATTCCCTTTAATCCTTTTCAACTCCACTATATTTTTATTTTATTTAGATCAATTTTCTCATTCTATACTCTGGATCTCTTCCTGTATTATCCTGAATGATTTTGTTATTTTCTGTTACAGTCAATTTTGACTTCATTTGTATTTTGTTGTTGTTATTCTTCCTACATTTTTCCTTAGTTGGCCTGTGTACATTTCATTATTTCCTGTCTTTTCACTATATTTTCCCCGAAATGTTGAATTTTCACTTTGGGGTTTCCCTTCACGGAAATTATCTCTCTTTTTTTAACTTTTTATTAATAGTTCATGAAAAAGACATAGGATGAGATGGCTGGATGGCATCACCGGCTCAATGGATATGGGTTTGGGTGGACTCCAGGAGTTGGTGATGGACGGAGGGTCTGGCATGCTGTGGTTCATGGGATCTCAAGATTTGGGCACGACTGAGCGGCTGAACTGAACTGAACTGAACTGAAAAAGTATTGATCAAAACTTTAATCCATTCTTTCTTATTTTGTGACATATACTTTGGAAAGGTCTTTCCCACTTTATTTCTTCAATGCTGGGCCAGCTCCAATTTTACTTATTATGTAATAAACTAGATATCTGTCCAGCCACTGCAGAAGTTTCCCCTACAGAATGGTTTTACTGGCTTTTTGAAGACATACCACTGCTTATCCATAATTCTATTCTATACATTTCTCTCTCTCTCTCTCTTTTTTCTTTTTGGCACTGTGGTGTGGCTAGTGGGATCTCAGTTCCCTAATCGGGGACTGAACCCAGGCCTGGGCAATGAAAATGCTAAGTCCTAACCACTAGATCACCAGGAAATTCCTCGTATACATTTCTTTCATGTTCTATGACTGTTATTATTTTTTGTTTCTGTTTCTGTTTTGTCCTCTCCAGATCCACAGCCTTCTTTTCATGTTGGCCTTTCTAGAAACCTGTTGCTCCTGAAGTACTTTGCTGCTTCCCTTCTCCCGTGTGGCTCATGCTGCCTTGCAAAACTTAGCAGCCTTTACACTTAAAATCTATGGGGCATTTCTATTTTTTTAGTTTCAATATAAAAATTTCAGGGGATTTTTATTTGCTTGTTTTTCTAAGAAAAAAATGGAGAGACAGTTCAATCTTCCATTTACTAGAAATAAAGAATTTTATTTTCACTTTTGAAATGCAAAAGTTTAAAAAGAATACATTTTTATGTTCAGCAGCCTATGAAAAAATTTCCTTACAAACCATGTGCTCTTTTCATCTTTTGATCAGAGCCATTTTAGAAATCATTTTCTGTTCCATTGATTAAGTTCTGCCTTCAGAGATGCTGATCATACTTTACTGAATTATCTGTTCTTTAACAACTCTATCTTTTTTATAAATACATGCTTTGCAATTATCTTAACCCATTTCTTCATCAATATTTTAATTTTCAGTGTTATTGATACTTGCTATTTATAATTCATGTACTTAGGCCATAAATAGTGTTTGCTTCTTCAATTTATTTCCTGACATTTGTAATGGATGCTGTGATGCACCACCCAGATGGCCTCTTCATGACAGGGGTGCTTAGCAGGGCAGGAGTGTTGGCTGATAATGGCTCACAACTGAATTTCTCTCTGAGAATCACCATAGGCAAAAGAGAGCTTCCTCAAAAAAAGTTACATGGCTTTATTTCTCAGAGACAGTCCGGACCAAATGACTACACTAACTTGACCTGCTGGCCATAATTCAGGACAACTTCAAATGGTCATTATAGCTCCAGAACTCCCAGTGGGATTTGCTGCTGTTGCAAATGTATTTCAGTCTAAATTCTCCCTCTGCCCAATCCTGCTTCCCTTGATTCCTTAATATACCATGTCCTTGAGAGTATTTGTGTCAGATTGGCCACAAAGATGACCGCAAATCCTGTGACATTCTTACCACCAAGTCTATGTATCTTCACATCGAACCTGAGCTACCTATGACTACTTTAATCAAAAAACTACAATGGAAGGGGATATTGACAGTTTAGGCCTAATCTGTAAAGAAGACTATGGAATTTAAGAGGTCCTGACTTTATATGAAAGGAGTAAAGAGCTCAACTAAACAGCCTTTCAGTTTTCTCTGCCAGTATGTCAGGCGCAAGTGATCTGAAAACCAGCTCAGCCGCCAAGTGCATACATCCCCAACCGATTTTTGTCAACTCCACATGAAGCACAAGAATCACTTAGCTAAGCTCTGCCCATATTCTTGACCCTTATGACTGTAAGATATAATAAAATTGCTGTTTTTCTTCTGCCATAAAAGTTTGTTATTATGTAGAAGTAGATAAGTCAAACCACACTCCAACATAAATATCTCATGTTCAATCTCCATGTCTGAGCTTACAGCCTGAGAAAGAAAAATAAGGCAATTGATACGAGGTGTGATCCTAAGAAGCAGGCCCTAAAAGAGGTTTATAGCTGGTTATAAACCATCGTTGGCTGTCTAGCAATGAGGACACCATCACTAGTGATAAGTGGATAACTGATGTCTCCTGTTATGCTATATTAGTGCCATTTTTAACATTTTCACCAGTGATGATCTGGGATGCAATACCAAATGAAAGGGTACACCAGGAGCTTTAGTACTGTGGATGTTTGAGAGGTGCAGTGGGAGTAGTAAGTATAAGGATTACAGAATCAGATGAGTATTCCTCGGCAATATTGATGCACTAATGAAAGACAGTAAAAGGCTATGGGTTATTAAATACCAGTTGAAAACAAAGTGTGAATTGAGGTCCTTTTTGACATTATATAAAGTCTCTAGTTCCCTGTCATGGAAATGCGGAAGAATGCTCTGAATGAGACCTAGAACTTAATTATAAGACTAGCTGAGTTCAAGAAAAGTTTGCATTGTCATGTCCAGCTAGTCTGTTATGCCAAGGTCAGGTTCTTAATTGAAGAGATGTTGGACACTCAGATTTGGACTGAACTTTTGATACTGATGCAGAGAATACACTGAATCTTCAGATTCCCCTGAAACATCCTACAGAAAAAAAGTAACTGTTACCAATTAAAGTCTAGCATCTTCTGTATTAAAGATGATACAGTAAACTTTGTGTTGCAAAACAACACATACCTACAGGAGTGTCTTTTCTCCACATCTCTCCTTTTGACCATTAGATCAATGATTTTTGTCAAGTCACCTAGGGGAGGGGTGTGAGTGAGGGTTACTACTAGGCCTGCTATGAGAGGAAGAGAACAATAAGTGAATATATGTAATGGATACTGAATGTATTGGATCAAGGAAACAATATATAATTCAATAAAGCATAGTTTGTTTGTTTTTTAATGAGAGCAATTCCCTGAGATGCAGAATAAAATACTTTGATAGGAACTCTAGGAGACTATGCTAACACATAGCTTAGATGGCCCTTTGAAGCTTAGAAAAAGTTAAGGTCCATACTATGTATCTACATACTAAGTTGCTTCAGTCATATCCTACTCTTTGTGATCCTGTGGATTGTCAGACCCCAGGCTTTTCTGTCATGGGATTCTGCAGGCAAAACCACCAGAGTGTGTTGCCTTGCCCTCCTCCAAGGGATCTTTCTGACCCCAGAGACAAACCCGTGTTTCTTAAGTCTCTTTCACTGGCAGGCAGGTTCTTTACCACTGTGTCACCTGGGAATCCCAAGGCCCATACTAAGTGATGTAGAAATACTAGAACTATCATAGCAGATGGTGAAAGAAAGGATCAAAAGGCTCAAGAAAATCAGAAATGCTAGAGTGCATAATAAGATTGATTAAACCAGAAATTCACCAAATTCATGAAGCTGTGCTTCATGAAAATTTTCCATTTATTGAAATGATAAAAGTGAGAAGCTATTGCCATTGCTGAGAGCAGTAGTTTTCATTTATAGCCAGTCTTGATATACATCCAGAATCCTAGTATCAGTAAGGATTATAGGATTTTTGAAATAATTGAATCCAGGTGATATTACTAATGGTCGGAAGCAGGATGAGTATATTTATCATGAATATCAGAAAAGTCTGATTGGAAACCACATGTTCCCAGAGAGAACATTGATGAAGAGCCAAAAAAGTGTATTGCTTAGTTTACACAATCTAAAAACAAAATAAAGAATGAACATGGGCCTGTGGAATCTTCTCCAATAAAATTATCATCCTTGCTCAATTTCTGAATATGAACCACTTCTCAGAACCTGAATCCAATGAATGGAGGAGAGGACAGGTATCAATGAGGAAGGACCCATAAATACAATGTAAGTGTATTTTAATGCTTCCCCTTGCCCATTCCCAAGAGAACTGATGGCAATTTATTTTAGAAGCCAAACGATATGGAAAGATAAAAAATCAATTCAAAAAAAGCAAATAAAAGGAAAATTAAAAGCAAAAGAAAGAAAAAGACCAAGTAAAAGAAAGGAAAGTTGGGCAAAAAAGGACAAAATAAAATGATAGAAATAAAAATATTAATGATTATAGTAAATGTAAAATGGACAAAATGCTACAGTTAAGTCAAGAATTATCCCAGTGTCCTAAAAAAGCTCAATCTAGATATAGCCTCCTTGGGAAAACTACATCTAAAACACAGAAATTTGAAAGTAAAGAAATGATAAAATATATACCAGGTTCATACTCATAAAAGTGAGGAGCATGCAGTTCTATTTCTACCAGACAAATAAACTTCAAAGCAAAAAGCATTTTTATAGATATAAAGGAAAACTCTATCATGTTAAAAAAATTTAATCTACCAGGGTAAAACAAAATATACCAGATAACAGTCACAAAATAAATGAAGAAAAACTTTACAGAACTACAAGAAGAAACAGAATAAACCAGTGACATATTGAGGGTTTCCCTGGTGGCTCACACAGTAAAGAATCTGTGTGCAATGCAGGAGACTTGGATTCAATCCCTGGGTCGGGAAGATCCCTTGGAGAAGGGAATGGATACCCACTCCAGTATTCTTGCCTGGAGAATTGAGAACAAATCTCTTCTTGTTACCTGTATATTCAACAGGAAAAAAAATAGGAAAAAATTAAAAACTTACAATAAACAAGTTTGAAATAGTACACATATATAGAACGCTACATCCAAGAGTTGGAGTAAGCACCACTTTTCTCCAAGGTCCACCCAAATTATGGAGCATAATCTGCTTTAATCAAAGGTTCAGTTCAGTTCAGTCGTGTCCAACTCTTTGCGACCCCATGGATCGCATCACGCTAGGCCGCCCTGTCCATCACCAACTCCCCGTGTTCACTCAGACTCACGTCCATTGAGTCCATGATGCCATCCAGCCATCTCATCGTCGGTCGTCCCCTTCTCCTCCTGCCCCCAATCCCTCCCAGCATCAGGGTCTTTTCCAATGAGTCAACTCTTCGCATGAGGTGGCCAAAGTACTGGAGTTTCAGCTTTAGCATCATTCCTTCCAAAGAAATCCCAGGGCTGATCTCCTTCAGAATGGACTGGTTGGATCACCTTGCAGTCCAAGGGACTCTCAAGAATCTTCTCCAACACCACAGTTCAAAAGCATCAATATTTCGGCACTCAGCCTTCTTCACAGTCCAACTCTCACATCCATACATGACCACAGGAAAAACCATAGCCTTGACTAGATGGACCTTAGTAGGCAAAGTAATGTCTCTGCTTTTGAATATACTGATTTAAATATTAATCATATCTGAAAAAAATAGCTCACAACGTCTAGACTGGTGTTTGGCCAAACTCAGTGCCATAGTCTACATATGTTGACACATACAATTAACCAGAACACCTGTCTAGATTAACCAGTCAAAAATATAAGACTCATGAGGGTATAATGAAAGCATGCTTAGGCATGTAAAGTCTCAAAAATTTTATCTCCAATGCATTGTTTTTTTTTTTTTTTTGGAAGATACACAAATAGACAAAGGTGGAAATAAAGAAAGAGCCATGATACCAAAAAGCAAATATCCCAATCTGTTAAAGAAGTAAAATCTGGGTAGTGACACTGGGACCACCCAGAGGGAAGGGATGGGGAGGGAGGTAGGGGGTGGTTCGGAATGGGGGACACATGCTCACCTGTGGCTGATTCATATAAATGTATGGCAAAAGCCACCAAAATATTATAAAGTAATTAGCCTCCAATTAAAATAGATAAATTAATTTAATTTAAAAAAGAATGTATCAGGCCTAGAGATAACTGAACCTAAATTGGAAAAAGAGGAGAAAGAGGTACGAGAGGGATACCTTCATCTTACAGTCTAAAAACAGGTCAAATAATATATTTGATGTGTTCACTTATAGAGGAACCAGTCCATTCTGAAGATCAGCCCTGGGATTTCTTTGGAAGAAATGATGCTAAAGCTGAAACTCCAGTACTTTGGCCACTTCATGCAAAGAGTTGACTCATTGGAAAAGACTCTGATGCTGGGAGGGATTGGGGGCAGGAGGAGAAGGGGACAACAGAGGATAAGATGGCTGGATGGCATCACTGACTTGATGGATGTGAATCTGAGTGAACTCCAGGAGTTGGTGATGGACACGGAGGCCTGGCGTGCTGCAATTCATGGGGTCGCAAAGAGTCAGACGCGACTGAGTGAACTGAACTGAACTGAACTGAATCTATATTTAAGTTGGAAAGTTTCCCATGAATTTTTCATAGGCACATAGAAAACAAAAGGTCAACAAAATTGTTTGAGCAAACAACTATGAAAGTATCACATGGATCAATTGTAGTAGGTTTTCAATCTCCCTCAAAATATACCCATAATATCACCCTTTCTCAAAATCCCAACCACCTTGGTCCGAGTTATCATCATCTCTTGAGGAAATTCTTACAATTACCTCCCATCTGGTCTCTCTGCTTTCAAACAATTCCCTAATCCATGATCTGTTCTCATCACAGCAGCTGAAGTTATCCTGCTTGAGTGCTTGCTAAGTCACTTCATTTGTGTCTGACTCTTTGTGACCGTAGGAACCATAGTCCTCCAGGCTCCTCTGTCCATGGGATTCTCTAGGCAAGAACACTGGAGTGGGTTGCTGTTCACTCCTCCAGGGAATCTTCCTGATGCAAATTAATATATAAAGCAAAACATATCTGTCCATACCTTGAAGTCCTCCTTGGCTCTCCAGTTCTTTGAAAATGAAGTGAAAGTATTAATCATTCATTTGTGTCTGACTCTTTATGACCCTATGGGCTGTATGTAGCCTGCCAGGCTTGTCTGTCCATGGAATTCTCCAGGCAAGAATACTGCAGTGGGTAGCCATTCCTTTCTGCAGAGTATCTTCCCAACCCAGGGGTCAGACCTAGGTCTTCAGCATTGTAGGCTGATTCTTTACCATCTGAGACACCAGGGAAGCCCCCATTTCTCTGAGTAAATGCCAACATCTTTATAATGGCCTACAGGGCTCAACACAAAAGGAACCTCTCATGAATCTCTAACCTCAGTTCTTGCTACCGTCCCTCTTTCTTCCTGTTCCACCAACACTGTCTCTTTGTTTTCCTGAAACACATAGCACACTTCCACATTAGGACCTTTGCCTGGTTTTCTTGGTCTGGAACATTCACCTGCTAGATCTCTGAGTGGCTTATTCCTCACTTGCTGAAGTGCTTGCTATATGTCACCTTTTCAATAAGGTTCCATTTAAAATCACAAAGTGTTCTCAATCCCCATCCCTATTAACTGGTTCTGTTTCTTTTAGCACCTGCCTTCTGCAAACTTACACACAACTTACTCATTTATCATTCTCATTTTTGTGTTTTCGCTAAAACATTCTGTTCATGAATTACCTCTTGTATCTAAAAAGTAGTATGGCACATTGTGTGAAATTCACTCAGTCGTGTCCTACTCTTTGTGACCACAAAGGAACTCTCCAGCCCAGAACACTGGAGTGAGTACCCTTTCCCTTCTTCAGGGGGTCTTTCCAACCTAGGGCTTGAACCCAGGTCTCCTGCATTGCAGGCAGATTCTTTACCAGCTGAGCCACAAGGAAAGCCCAAGAATATTGGAGTGGGTAGCCTATCCCTTCTCCAGTGGATATTTCAAATGCAGGAATCAAACTGGGGTCTCCTGCATTGCAGATGGATTCTTTACCAGCTGAGCTTTCAGGGAAGCCCCATGGCACATTATAAACTTATAATAAAAACTTGTTGAGTGAAAGTGAATATTACATACATAGGCATAAACATATGCCTTAACTAAATATTGACTTAACTAAAAACACTCGGGCTTGCCTGTAGCTCAGATGGTAAAGAATCTTCCAGCAATGCCAGAGACCCAGGATCATTCCTAAAAACACTGACTTAAACTGAAAATTTATTTAACTCCAAATGCATATCTTAGAGAGAACAGAAGACAGGAAAATGCAAAGCAGAAGTGGATAATGTAAATTCTTATACTTCATTCTATATAGAAAATTAATATATATATATATATAACATCTGTGATATTGTGATTTATAATTAAAAAATGTGTATATATTTGGCCTTCTTCCTTGTTTCTGGCACAGAGCTCCTAAAATCTAAGTAATGAGAGTCATAAATGTCTTTCATATTCATAGCAAGTCCCTTTACATTGCAACTGAGTTTACGTTATACAGTGATTTTTGGAAAGCCCCTAGATGAGGACGAGGGTGGGTTACCAGGGGAACCAGCCAAATTAGAAGGCTGGGTGTTTTAGCCTCACCCTCATGCTCAGGATGGGTGAGAGGCTGGAGATTGAATCAATTACCAATGGCTAGTGATTTCTTAATCATCCCTATATAGTGAAGCCTCCAAAAAACCGAAAAGGACACGCTCCAGAGAGCTTCCAGGTTGGTGAACAGGTGGAGGTTCACCGAGAGAGGGCATGAAAACCCCACACCCTTCCTACATACTTTGCCTTTGGCATCTCTTCCATTTTGCTGCTCCGAGGTTTTGTTCTTTCACAGTAAATTAGCTATCTAGTGAGTAAAATGCTTCCCTGAGACCTGTGAACCATGCTAGCAAATAAATTGACCCAAAGAAGGGGTATGTGGGAAGCTCCAATCTATAGCCAGTCAGTTAGAGACACTGATGACAATCTAGTTTCACGGTGGCATGTGGCAGGGAGGGAAGTCCTTGAGGACTAAACTCTTAACGTGTGGGATTTGATGATATCTTCAGGTAGATAATGTCAGAATTGAGTTAAACTGTAGAACATCTAGCTGATATCACAGGATAATCTGATGTATAGAAAACCCACATCCATATGTGGGGTTGGAAGTGAAGTAATATTCTGATAATACTGTGCTTAATATAAATGAAAACAATAGAGGTCTTTCTCTGTAACATCTAAAAAATAATTCATTTAGAAAACAATATAAATATCTTATTTTTCTATAGGAAAAAAATAAATATCAGAAGAAATAGCTAAAGGAGATGAAAATAATCAGCTCAAATAGTAAAACTGGGGAATATAAAGGAAATAATAGCTTATTTTTATCACTCTATAAAATTATTACACATTTTCCCTTGAAATATCTATACTTCAATATAAGTTTTACATAGAACAATACTTCAACAATGCAATAAATAAACTTTACATGTGTTTGGCTTAAGAGATTACTTTCCTTAAATCACATGATGCAAATCATTAAATTTCTAACAAGTAAAGATCTGTCCTCTGATACACTTTAACATGTCACAATGCTAAGGGTAATAATCAAAGTTGGAAATATTGTTGATGTAGTATGATAAAAATGTGCATATTGATGTCTGTCTTTTAAGGGTCTTATCATACCATGGCACATCATAAGGAGCCTCAGAAAAAGAAAAATAAGCTCTAATTTCATCTTCAATTGAGAAATTTTTTTTACAAAATCTTGAATATTCCTTCTTATAGATTGGAAACAAAATGTTTATTATCTAAATTAGAGGGTTATTATGAAAAGCCAATATAGTAAGATATATGAAAGCAATTTTATCACTTCAGTGTACTACAGATTTATAAGCTATTATGCCAACAAATCCATTAAAGTTAATTAACATATGTGATGGTGAACTTATACTCCTGTCACCCCTATTAAGGCATTATTGCCCTGCATACAAGGCCATCAAATCTATCTAGATTTTCGCATACTACTTTCAATCCTACTCACTTTACTCTTACAGTCAGTGGCTCCCAAACATGAGCATATACCAGCATCATCTGAAGAGTTCATTAACACTCAGATTTCTGGATCCCATCCCAGTGTTTCTAAACCAGTACTTTCAGGTGTGTTTGAAAACAACAGAATATTTTATGCTGTATGTGTCCCTTCAATTTAAAAAACCAAATTTTGTGTATGATTCTGAGGTAACATGTCATATTTCAAAAATTAAACCCGAAAGATACTTTGGTAATCACCGAATCCTATAATTTCTTAATCTGGGTTTCAGTATGTGGGTCAAATACTTTGAACTTACTAGTTCAGTTCAGTTCAGTTCAGTCACTCAGTCGCGTCCGACTCTTTGCGACCCCATGAATCGCAGCACGCCAGGCCTCCCTGTCCATCACCAACTCCCGGAGTTCACTCAGACTCGCGTCCATCGAGTCAGTGATGCCATCCAGCCATCTCATCCTCTGTTGTCCCCTTCTCCTCCTGCCCTCAATCCCTCCCAGCATCAGAGTCTTTTCCAATGAGTCAACTCTTCACATGAAGTGGCCAAAGTACCAGAGTTTCAGCTTTAGCATCATTCTTTCCAAAGAAATCCTAGGGCTGATCTCCTTCAGAATGGACTGGTTGGATGAACTTACTAGGAGTGTATGAAAATTGTGTCCATAAGTGCACTTGTGCATTTTCTTAGAGAGGGGATGCAAATCTTCACTTAACTCTTAAATGGGTCTCTCTCTGATGCCAGAAAACTAAAAGACACTGAAATTAAACCCTCTCATATTTCCCTACTGCCACTTAGATTCAGAGAATTAGCTTGACTACAGTTACATAGCTATTCTTATAACAAAGACTAGAGTTTAGGCCTCCTAATATCTTTTGATTTTTAAGTATTCAACTTTTTGGTTTCCTAATGCTAGTGTCTTTTAAGTGTTAGACATTCTTAATATAATACTGAGCATTTATTTAAAGAATTTCATAGAAATATAAAGATATCATCTTATGGCCTTGATCTACAGATCTTTATTTTTCATTAGTTTCCTCTTATTTTACTGTTGTTATTTCCAAGTTACCTGGCATCTTTGTTATATCAGTTCAGTTCAGTTCAGTCGCTCAGTCATGTCTGACTCTTTGTGACCCCATGAATCACAGAACGCTAGGCCTCCCTGTCCATCACCAACTCCCGGAGTTCACTCAGACTCACATCCATCGAGTCAGCAATGCCATCCAGCCATCTCATCCTCTGTCATCCCCTTCTTCTCCTGCCTCCAATCCCTCCCAGCATCAAAGTCTTTTCCAATGAGTCAACTCTTCGCATGAGGTGGCTAAAGTACTGGAGTTTCAGCTTTAGCATCATTCCTTCCAAAGAAATCCCAGGGCTGATCTCCTTCAGAATAGACTGGTTGGATCTCCTTGCAGTCCAAGGGACTCTCAAGAGTCTTCTCCAACACCACAGTTCAAAAGCATCAATTCTTCAGCACTCTGCCTTCTTCACAGTCCAACTGTCACATCCATACATGACTACTGGAAAAACTATAGCCTTGACTAGATGGACCTTAGTCGGCAAAGTAATGTCTCTGCTTTTAAATATGCTATCTAGGCTGCTCATAACTTTTCTTCCAAGGAGTAAGCGTCTTTTAATTTCATGGCTGCAATCACCATCTGCAGTGATTTTGGAGCCCCCCAAAATAAAGTCTGACACTGTTTCCACTGTTTCCCCATCTATTTCCCATGAAATGATGGGACTGGATGCCATGATCTTCGTTTTCTGAATGTTGAGCTTTAAGCCAACTTTTTCACTCTCCTCTTTTACTTTCATCAAGAGGCTCTTTAGCTCCTCTTCACTTTCTGCCATAAGGGTGGTGTCATCTGCATATCTGAGGTTATAGACTAATTCTTTCCTCTATAAGCATTTATGAATGTAATCTTCAATGACTTGAACCACTGGCAGAAAAATATTAAGAACAGCTTGAGGCTGATTAAAATTATCCCCAAAGTGGGGTACAATTATAATTAATCCTAAATAAAGACATAAATAAACCTCAATCCTAGGGACTACTGTTCTATAAAATATTTTGATAGCCAGTTCTTTTCATTTCTCTAAATTTTCTCAAATGTGAATAAAAAATGTAGACCATTAGTTGTTTAAATATCCTTTTTTACCTTTAAATTCTATAATTCATGATACCAAAAAGGCACTAGATAGTATTTCCTAGCTCTCTAGCTTTTTTACCTAAGTATTTTCTACATTTGTCATGCCTCATTTTATATTTAAAATGAAAATTAAAATGATATCTATGTGTGCAGTGAAGAATTAACCTTACTCAAAGAGAGATCTAGCCTTTGCCTTCAGCTATTCGAGGGGACCTCCAGGCTCCCGGAATATTCTGCTTTTTGTTTGCCTATGATCTTAAGCCACAAGACAGTCTAGCAGTGTGATTTACAATGGAGACTTTGTGCCATGCAGTAGAAGTTCCAACATCTAGAAGAACCAAAGATATTAGCCTGACCTTCACTCATTTATTTGGAGATTAGATGAAATTAGAGGAAGTACAGAAAAACAATTTAGCTTATATGCAGAGTACATCATGAGAAACGCTGGACTGGAAAAACACAAGCTGGAATCAAGATTGCCGGGAGAAAACATCAATAACCTCAGATACACAGATGGACATCACCCTTATGGCAGAAAGTGAAGAGGAACCAAAAAGCCTCTTGATGAAAGTGGAAAGAGGAGAGTGGAAAAATGTTGGCTTAAAGCTCAACATTCAGAAAATGAAGATCATGGCATCCGGTCCCACCTCTTCATGGGAAATAGGATGGGGAAACAAAACAAGTGGAAACAGTGTCAGACTTTATTTTTTAGGACTCCAAAATCACTGCAGATGGTGACTGCAGCCCATGAAATTAAAAGATGCTTACTCCTTGGAAGGAAAGCTATGACCAACCTAGATAGCATATTCAAAAGCAGAGACATTACTTTGCCAACCAAGGTCCATCTAGACAAGGCTATGGTTTTTCCAGTAGTCATGTATGGATGTGAGAGTTGGACTGTGAAGAAGGCAGAGCACTGAAGAATTGACGCTTTTTAACTGTGGTGTTGGAGAAGACTCTTGAGAGTCCCTTGGACTGCAAGGAGATCCAACCAGTCCATTCTGAAGGAGATCAACCCTGGGATTTCTTTGGAAGGAATGATGCTAAAGCTGAAACTCCAGTACTTTGGCCACCTCATGCGAAGAGTTGACCCATTGGAAAAGACTTTGATGCTGGGAGGGATTGGGGGCAGGAGGAGAAGGGGACGACCGAGGATGAGATGGCTGGATGGCATCACTGACTCAATGGATGTGAGTCTGAGTGAACTCCGGGAGTTGGTGATGGACAGGAAGGCCTAGCGTGCTGCAATTCATGGGGTCGCAAAGAGTCGGACACGACTGAACTGAACTGAACAGAAAAACAAGCACATATCTTACAGACTACAATTCACTCTCAAAGAGCATGCATGCTGATAAAAAGTTTGAACACTTCTAGTTTTAAATTACATGTTACAATGATTCAAATAAGTTAATAAAAATAAATCAACTATGAAGTATGTTTATTTAAGTATTTTGTAATTTTCACAGTTTCATTTAAATTCAATATCATAAATCTAAATCTCACAGAAGTATTAATTTACAAGGTAAAATTAAGAAACATAATAAAGTAGTTAACTTAAAATTGAATATATTAGATCCTGCAAACATATAACTTTACCAGGACTAGAATTTATTCTACTAAATTTGCCTTTTTATTTGATGAGTAAATTTACATCTGGCATCATCTTTATATTCAAACTGATTCAATTAAATTAACATTTGCATGTCATATTGATGTTGCTCAGTTGATCATTTATGTCCTACTCTTTGTGACCCCATTGACTGCAGCATGGCAGCCTTCCCTGTCCTTTACCATCTCCCAGAGTTTGCTCAAATTCATGTCCATTGAGTCAGTGATGTCATTCAGCCATTTCATTCTCTGTCATCCCCTTGTCCTCCTTCCTTCAATCTTTCCTAACATGAGGGTCATTTCCAACAAGTTGGCTCTTTGCATCAGGTAACTTTCATGTTCAGTGCTGAGGCAAACTATTGTGCAGATTGCTTATAAATCTTCAATCTACTCTCTTCCCCATACTGCACTGTCTCTGTCATTCCATTTCCTGGTCAAGGGGAGGTAGCAGAAGTGAGGCAATGTGTAGCCAGTGACACCAACTTGTATATGTGATCAGTGACTGGCTCATCATATAACTAGAAAGTCACAGAGCCAGAATTAAAATTCAGGTCTTTTTCTTCCTCCAAAATCTGTATGTTGAACCATTGCAAACCCTACTTCCAGGCACTGACTGAGTTCAAGTGCTTTCCCATATGTTATCTGATTTGATCCTCATAAAATCTCTGATGAGGCACAAGTAGGAGAATCAGCCTTGCTTTTCTCCAGTTTCTATGACATCCTTCCAACATCAAACACGGTTTTCAGGCACTTATCAGAGAAGCAGGGGTGGGACATTCAATGTGATTGTCCAAACCATGGAGACATCCAGTACTCAGGTTCCAAATTTCCTCTCCAAGTTTTCAGTGTCATTCCTGGTATGGTATTACTTGATTCAAGGCTGTTCTTGCTTCACTATGATGGGTCCTCTTGAACTGAGCTATTCTTGGTAGGGCCTACAAATTTCAGCACTGAGAAGTCCCATGTCACAGCACATCCAGAGTACTAATTGAGAACTACAGAGTAACTCAAGTTATATTAATTAGGATCATGCAAAACAGAGTCCACAGTATTTAATAACACTTTGGCATGTCATTAACCTCAAGATAAAGCAAATATTGTATCCCTAGAAAATAACAGAGAACTTCACAAGTTGTAGTGAACTGTGGTTAGGGATTATTTTTGCCTATTCATTCAATACTGTAGTTGAAAAGTGAAAATGTTAGCTGTTCAGTCACGTCCAACTCTTTGCAACCCCACAGACTATAGCCTACCAGGCTCCTCTCTCCATGGAATTCTCCAGCCAAGAATTACTGGAGTGGGTAGCCATTCCCTTCTCCAGTAGATCTTCCCTACCCTAGTACCAAACTCAGGTCTCCTACATTACACACAGATTATTTACCATCTGAGCCACCAAGGAAGCCCATATATATTTATTGAGCAACTATTCTGAACCGAGTAGTCTACCAAGAACTGAATTTAAAATAGTAAATAAGAAACAAAAAATAAAATTTTACCCTCATGAAAATTACATTCCAGGCTAGATACAAGTTTTCCCTTTTTTTCATGTTTAAGTCTTCAAACTCTTCCTCATCACCTTTCTAAATTTGGCAAATAGCCCGGTTGGGACTCATCATAGCATCAATATCCTCTGGTAACAATAGTTGGTTCAATATCAGGCATATGACCCAAGTAAAGATATTAAGAGTTCTTCTTTATTTGGTTTAAAGTTAAGATAAATCACTGTAGTTTGTAGCTCAGAGAAAGGCATGAAAAAAAATAAGTGATAAGCAAACTTTAGCAAATGCAACATATAATTTGGTAAATGAGTCACTTCCTACAAAAGAAACAACTGGACTCTGTTAATCAATGGATTATTCCACAAGATTTACTCCTCAACACAAGTAGGAAAAGACTTACTACAGTCTTCAGGAAACTGCAGGAAAGAGTAAATTGTGAAGAACTCAAGGTGAGTTTTCATGGCCCATATTGCTCCCTACAACTTTTAGGCCAAGCTGAAAATCACTCTTGCTCCTTGGAGAAAAGCTTATGACAAACCTAGACAGCATATTAAAAAGCAAAGACATTACTTTGCCAACAAATGTCCATATAGTCAAAGCTACGATTTTATCATTAGTCATGTATGGATGTGAGAGCTGGACCATAAGGAAGGCTGAGCACCAAATAATTGCACTGTGGTGTTTGAGAAGACTCTTGAAAGTCCCTTGGACTGAAGAGAGATCAAACCAGTCCATCCTAAAAGAAATCAGTCCTGAATATTCATTGGAAGGACTCATGCTGAAGCTGAAACTCCCAACACTTTGGCCACCTCATGCGAAGAGGTAACTCATTACAAAAGACCCTGATACTGGGAAACATTGAAGGCAGGAGCAGAAGGGGAAGACAGAGGATGAGGTGTTTGGATGGCATCACTGACTCGATGGACATGAATTTAAGCAAGCTCCGGGAGATGGTGAAGGACAGGGAAGCCTGGCGTTCAGCAGTCCATGGGGTCACAAAGAGTCAGAGGTGACTGAGTGACTGACTGACCAACAACAAAAAGCACTCAGTGCTGTTTGATCATCTGTTTCTTATTTCAATTTGTAAATTAAGATTGTTGATTCCCAAAGGACATACAAATATTTTAGATAAATTGCTTAAAATAATTTTTTCACAGCTGCCATTTAAGAAGTAAGTTATTACAGATGATATTTTCTTACAAACTATCAAATGATTTTTTAAGTATCAATTTACCAATAGTGGTAATTAAAATGTAAATATAAATGGTAATTAAAATGTAAAAGCTCAGCAATAGCTTAAATCTTTCACAATTGAGGTAACTGCAAGTCATATTAGGCTCTTTTTATATATATTACTTCACATAATTTAAAACATAATTACTTTTAATGCTATGGGTTTTACTATCTCCAATAAAAATTATTACATAGTTTGTATTTTGGGTCTTCATCAGGAATCAAAGTGTCAAATATTAAATGCTGATGCCAAAAATCTATTGCAATCAAAAAACATGTGAAGTGAATTTAGCATATACCTTAAGCTTCTTAAATAATCAACCTGATAATTAATAGATAACCTAAACTGGCCATATTCTTATTTCCTCACTAATCCCTTTCTGCATATTTTAAAGCAATTTGAGTAAAAAGAATCCATAAAAAATGACCATTTCCCCAAAGGCATGCAAGTCAGCCTGCTCCTTTGCTTGAACCACTATTTATTGTGACTTTACCTATAAGAGGTACAATGGGCATGCATTTTGTGAACTGTTAAATGTCTGAGCATTAAAGTAAACATCTAGCCAGAGTCACTGTTTCAAAGTCAGATAGCATCATCATAGAATAAACTAATAGAATATAAGAACATTTCTGAAATTTTATCAAGTAATTTAACTTTTGTTGGAATTTTATTATTAAAACAACATAGTCAGATATTTTAAATGTTACAATATTGTGCAGCAACAGACTGCTCCTCTAGTCACTATCTTGGACATATGCAATAATAAATAGGAACTCATTTCAACTGAGGTTAGTAAAGAAGCAAAACCCTGTCGGTAAGCTTTACAAAAAGGTGTGTATTACGTGTATATATTGTTGTTCAGTCGCTCAGTAATGTCTGACCCTTTGTGACTACATGGACTGCAGCACTCCAGGCTTTCCTGTCCCTCACCATCTCCTGGAGCTTGCTTAAATTCATGTCCATTAAGTAGGTGATGCTACCAACGATCTCATCCTGTGTTGTACCTTCTCCTCCTGCCTTCAGTCTTTCCCAGCATCAGGGTCTTTTTCAATGAGTTGGCTATTTGCATCAGGTGGCCAAAATATTGACACTTCAGAAGTGATATATGTGTGTTAGGTTAGCGTTGACACAATAAAGCCACCATTGCCAAGTCATTAAGTTTTTCTTCCTATTTACTTTAGTAACCAATTAAAATAATTACATGCTCTTTAATTTGCAGAAATAAGTTTTTGGTAAATGGTCATGTCAACCACAAATTGGCATTTTCCAAAGGCATTTGCCATCTTTCTCTGCAGGGGCTAAATCCTTTGCTGCTTCAGCCTTTGACAAGCTCTGAAGGGAGATGGGGTGGAGAATGAGGTTTTTTTGTGTTCCAGGAAAACTAACAAAACAGATATTTGGATATATATTACCAGGAACTGATTTTATGAAGCCAATCCTTGCATCTCTTATGTCTTGTTGCTCAGTTGTTAAGTCCTGTCCCATTCTTTGCTACCCCATGTTCTGCAGCACATCAACCTTTTCTGTCCTTCACTATCACCCAGAGTTTGCTCAAACTCATGTCCATTGAATTGGTGATGCCATCCAACCATCTCATCCTCTGTCGTCCCCTTCTCCTGTGCTCAATCTTTCCCAGCATCAGGGTCTTTTCTAATGAGTCAGTTTTTCCTATCAGGTGGCCAAAGTATTGGAGCTTCAGCTTCACCATCAGTCCTTCCAGTGAATATTCAAGGTTGATTTCCCTTAGGATTGATGGGTTTGATCTCCTAGCTATCCAAGGAACTCTGTAGAGTCTTCCTTAGGACCACAACTTGAAAGCATCAGTTCTTCGGTTCTCAGCCTTCTTTATAGTCCAATTCTCATATCTGTACATGACTACTGGAAAAATTATAGCTTTGCAGATATTTGTCTGAAAAGTGATATCTCTGCTTTTTAATATGCTGTCTAGGTTTGTCAGCTTATCTTCCAAGGAGCAAGCATCTTTTAATATTATATCTGCAGTAATATTAGAGCCCCCCAAAATAAAGTTCATCATTGTTTCCACTTTTTCCCCTTCTATTTGTCATGAAGTGATGGGACCAGATGTCATGTCTTAGCTTTTTGAATGTTGAGTTTTAAGCTAGCCTTTTCACTCTCTTTCACCTTGATCAAGAGGCTCTTTAGTTCCTCTTTACTTTCTGTCCTTAGAGTGTCCTTAGATATATCATCTGCATATCTGAGGCAGTTGATATTTCTCCTGGCAATCTTGATACCAGCTTGGGATTCATCCAGCCTGGCATTTCTCATGATATACTCAGCATAGAAATTAAATAAACACAGTGACAATATACAGCCTTGATAGACTCCTTTCCCAATTTGGAACCAGACCATTGTTCCAAGTCCAGTTCTGCTTTTTTCTTGACTTACATACAGGTTTCTCAGGAGACAATAAAGATGGTCTGGTATTTGCATCTCTTTAAGAATTTTCCACAGTTTGTTGTGATCCACACAGAAAAAGGGCTTTAGCATAGTCAAGATGAATAAGTAGATATTTTTCTGGAATTCTCTTGGGTGTTTCTATGATCTAATAGAGGTTGGCAAATTATCTCTGGTTCCTCTACCTTTCCTAAATCCAGCTCATATATCTAAAAGTTCTCAGTTCACATACTGTTGAAGTCTAGCTCAAAGGATTTTGAACATTAACTTGCTAATATGTGAAATGAGCTCAATTGCACAGTAGTTTGAACATTCTTTGGTTTTGCCTTTCTTAGTGATTGGAATGAAAACTGACCTTTCTCAGTCCTGTGGCCACTGCTAAGTTTTCCAAATTCTCTGGCATTTGACTGCAACACCTTAACAGCATCATCTTATAGGATTTGAAATAGTTCAGCTGTAATTCCATCACTTACACTAGCTTTATTCATAGTTCAGTTCAGACCAGTTCAGTTGCTCAGTTGTGTCCAACCGTTTACGACCCCATGGACTGCAGAATCCCAGGCTTTCCTGTCCATCACCAATTCCCAGAGCCTACTCAAACTCATGTCCATTGCGTCAGTGATGCCATCCAACCATCTCATCTTCTGTTGGCCCCTTCTTCTCCCACCTTCAATCTTTCCCAGCATCAGGGTATTTTCCAATGAGTCAGCTCTTGGCATCAGGAAGCCAAAGTATTGGAGTTTCAGCTTCAGCATCAGTCTTTCTAATGAATATTCAGGACTGATTTCCTTTGGGATGAACTGTTTGGATCTCCTTGAAGTCCAAGGGACTCTCAAGAGTCTTCTCCTACACCACAGTTCGAAAGCATCAATTCTTCGGTGCTCAGCTTTTTTATAGTCCAACTCTCACAGCCATACATGACTACTGGAAAGACCATAGCTTTGACTAGACAGACCTTTATTGATAAAGTAATGTCTCTGCTTTTTAATATGCTGTCTAGGTTGGTCATAGCTTTTCTTCCAAGGAGCAAGTGTCTTTTAATTTCATGGCTGCAGTCACCATATGCAATGATTTTGGAGCCCAAGAAAATAAAATCTCTCACTGTTTCCATTATTTCCCCATCTATTTGCCATGAAGTGATGGGACCAGATGCCATGATCTTAGTTTTCTGAATGTTGAGTTTTAAGCCAAACTTTTCACTCTCCTCTTTCGTTTTCATCATAGCAATGCTTCCTGAGGCCCACTTGACTTCACATCCCAGGATGTCTGGCTCTAGGTGACTACACCACGGGGGTCATCTGGGTCACTAAGACCTTTTCTGTACAGTTCTTCTGCCTATTCTTGCAACCTCTTCTTAATCTCTTTTGCTTCTGTAAGGTACATACTGTTTCTGTCCTTTACTGTGCCCATCTTGGCATGAAATATTCCCTTGGTATCTCTAATTTTCTTGAAGAGATCTCTAGTCTTTCCTATTCTATTGTTTTCCTCTATTTCTTTGCATTGTTCATTTAAGACAGCTTTCTTTTCTCTCTTTGCTATTCTTTGGAACTCTGCTTTTAGTTGCATATATCTTTCCCTTTTTCCTTTGCCTTTTGCTCTTCTTCTTCTCTACTATTTGTAAAGCCTCCTCAGACAACCATTTTGCCTTCTTCCATTAATTTTTTCTTGGAGATATTTTTGGCCACTACCTCCTGTACAATGTTATGAACCTCCAATCATACTTCTTCAGGTACTCTGTCCGCCAGATCTAATCCTTTGAATCTATTTGTCACCTCCACTGTATAATGATAAGGGATTTGATTCAGGTCATACCTGAATGGTCTTGTGGCTTTTCCTACTTTCTTCAATTTAAGCTTGAATTTTTCAATAAGAGCTCATGGTCTGAGCCACAGTCAGCTCTAGGTCTTGTTTTTGCTCAATCTATAGATTTTCTCCATGTATAATCAATCTGATTACCATGTTGATCATCTGGTGATGTTCATTTGTAGAGTCATCTCTTGTGTTGTGGAAGAGAGTGTTTGCTATGACTGGTGTGTTCTCTTGGTAAACTCTGTTACTCTTTTTCATGCTTCATCTTATACTCCAAGGCAAACTAGCCTGTTACTCCAGGTATCTCTTGACTTCCTACTTTTGCATTCCAGTCCCCTATGATGGAAATGACTTTTTTTTTTTTTTTTTTTTGGTATTAGTTCTAGAAGGTCTTGTATGTCTTCAAAGAACCGTTAACTTCAGCTTCTTCAACATCAGTGGTTTGGGCATAGCTTTGGATTACTGTGATGTTGAATGGTTTGCATTGGAAACAAACTGACATCATTCTATCATTTTTGAGATTGCACCCAAGTACTGCATTTCAGACTTTTGTTGACTATGAGGGCTACTTTATTTCTTCTAAGGGATTTTTTCCCCATTTTAGTAGATATATGATAATCTGAATTAAATTCACCCATTCCTGTCCATTTTAGTTCATGGCTTCTAAAATGTTGATGTTAATTCTTGCCATCTCTTGCTTGAGCACATCCAGTTTACCTTGACTCATGGACTTAACATTCCAGGTTCCTATGCAATATTGTTCTTTACAACATCAGGCTTTATTTTCACCACCAGACACATTCACAACTGAGCATAGCTTCTGCTTTGGCCCAGCATTGTCATTTTTTCTAGAGCTATTTCTCCTTCTTCCCTAGGAGTATGTTGAACACATACTGTCCTAGGGGGCTCATCTTCCAGTGTCAAATATTTTTGCCTTTTCATACTGTTCATGGGTTTCTCAAGGCAAGAACATTGAAGTGTTTTTTCATCCTCTCTCCAGTGGACCATGTTTTGTCAGAACTCTCCATCATGACCCATACATTTTGGGTGGTCCTGCATAGTATGACTCATAGCTTCATTGAGTTACACAAGGCTGTGATCCATGTGATTCTAGCATCTCCCCATATCTAGGAAAGCACTAAATCCCTCCATGGTGACATCAGCTCCTTATCACAAAATCTTTTTGTAAGATAAGTGCTTGATTACATGAACTCCCACTTCACCAAAATCACATATATTAACCTTCCTCCTTCCACCTCTCTGGAGGAGTTTCTCAGAGCTATCTGAGGTGCTGTCTCCCAGACTGCAACTCTCATTTTTCCCCAAATAAAACTTAACTCACAACTCTTACATTGTGCATTTTTTAAAAATTGACAGTGGTGATGTAGTTTTAGAATGCAATCACATAAACTAAAGCTTTATACACAGCTTGAACAAATCGCTTTTTGATATTTTTAGATGTAGACTTAAAATTGATTTTTTTACCTATAGTTTATGGGGTCACACAGAGTCGGACACGACTGAAGTACCTTAGCAGCAGCAGCAGCAGCAGCAGCAGCAGCAGCAGTTATTAAGATCAGATTTTTTTTAAGGTACTTTCTTGTGAAACGGTTCTAGTGACTGATTTTATAATACATATTCTTAAGATATAAAGAATTCTCAAGCAGAATGTTTGTCATGAAAAACCCATAGCTAATGTAGAATTAAATATTTAATAAATGTAAATTTTAATAACCATTTTAATATTGCATACAGTGGATGTACCAAATAATTATAGAAATATTGGAATTGTAACATGATGTCTTTTAAGACATCATTTTTGCTAAAAATCCCATTTATTATGGTTATAGTCACTCTTGCACAGAAATAGGCTCATGGCGGTCATACTTCTATCAAATGACCGACCAGCTCATAATAACCATCAAATATGAATGCAATAGCAGAAAACTGATACTATTAGCCTTGATTCTCCAACTTTGAACTTAGAATTTTGAATTGACACACAGAAAGAGAGTTTGTTGAGATGGGTCATGTTAAAATTTTAGTTCTAAAAGGAAGTCCAAGCATCTCCACTGGTAAGGTTTCTGAGACCATTCTGGTATCAACCCTCCCTAAGTCTTTAGACCCCATATGTTGTCAATACTGTCCCAATAAATTTCACTTTTTCTTGTTTTCTGTTTTTACTAATTTCATCTTAAATATAAAGTTTTATCACATCATTGTCCTTTCACTCCTAACATTTAAGTATTTCTTATTGTTCCTTAGTCACTAAGTTGTGTCCAACTCTTTTGCAACCCCATGGACTGTAGCCCACTGGGCTCCTCTGTCCATGGCATTTCCAAGGCAAGATTATTGGACTGGGTTGCCATTTCCTTCTCCAGAGGATTTCCTGCAACAGGGATTTAACCTGCATCTCCTGTGTTGGCAGGAAGTTCTTCACCACTGAGCCACCAGGAAAGCCCAAGTATTTCATGATGTCTTAAGTTGAAATTTGTTAGTTATTAAAGTCTCTGATAATTAATATATGGTTGTTAAATATTTTATTATTGTCAATCATGAAACTGTGTAAAATGTCTTAAGATTATCAATAATAAACATTCTAAAATTCATCTATAGTAATGAGAATTCTTTAGGAAAGGTAATACACAATCAAAAAAAAATAAGTAAACAGATAATAAATATTCCAAAAATTTTCTATTTAATATTTTCCTAATATAAATCCTCTTGGTTTTTAATTGAAATTTCCAAGAATGTGTTTACCTCTCAATAAAAAAAAAATGTGGTTGATGGCTATACTGGAAAAAATTGTGTTTTAATATCCAAAACACTATAAAATACTTTTATTAAAATGATGTACAGGAAAAGTCTCAAGGTATGTAGATATGGTTGGTGCTCAGAGCAGCAACATAGTATCATACTCAGCGTTACTCTCTGTCACTCTGGCTTGTCCTCTACTATGCTTTAAACATAATCATGTTTTTGTCTAATGTTGTGCAACTAGTACACAAACTTTTTGAGAAAATGTTGAAGAAAATTGTACAAAATTCAGCATCTTAATTGAGAAAAATGATTAAAGTGAAAGAAATTTTTTTCTGCATAAAAGCAATTATTAACCATATAAATGCTTTGAAGTCAGAAATCAGTGTTTTAGACATGCTAAATCACAAACAAATAGTTGATTACTCTTGTATGGGTTTCATGTTTTAGTTATATTTAGGGAAATTTGTTTGAGTCTTAGGGTTTATATGTGATGTAGAATAATATTTTCTTTCTAAAGTAATGGGAGGAAAGCTCTTGTTACTATCTTCATGAAATACATTTATTTGAAGAAAGCTATTTTTCTGCAATTAAGATGTTCTGTAGTATAGAGAAAAAAACACTTCAAAATTATTTATTATCCAGAATAAAACTGCAGACTATTGTTCCTTATCACTTTTAATGCAAAGATCATAAACACACTTAAAACAGCATTAAAAGGAAATATAGAAAAACTATATCAATTATAATTCATGGAGTAAGAAGCCAAGTAAATAAAAATCCTCTCCATACAATACAAAAAGGCATTTAAAAATTATATATTTATATGTAGTTTTGCAAAAGCAGAAACATTATATGGCTAATCATATAATATGATGAGCATTTATATTAAAGTCAAGAGTAAGATAACCAGCACATTACTTTTTAAATCATTTAAAAAGTGTAATGTATGTAACTAGATAAGACAAAGTAAAAAGCAAACTTTTTATTATTTTTAGTGATAGTTTTCAAATTTAGAAATCAAAAACAATGGAAATTTAAATGAGAATTCTTGAATAGGAAAAAGAAAGTGAAATTGAAAGTCGCTCAGTCATCTCTGACACTTTGCAACCCCATGGACTATACAGTCCATGGAATTCTCCAGGCCAGAATACTGGAGTGGGTAGCTGTTCACTTGAGTGGGTAGCCCATTCACTTCTTTAGGGTAACCTTCCCAACCCAGGGATCGAACCCAGGTGTCCTGCATTGCAGGCAGATTCTTTGCTAGCTGAGCCACCAGGGAAGCCCAAGAATACTGGAGTAGGTAGCCTATCCCTTCTCCTGTGGATCTTCCCAACAGAGGAATTGAACTGGGGTCTCCTGCATTGCAGGCAGATTCTTTACCAGCTGAGCTACCAGGTAAGCCTTTAATATGGAATAGTACAAAAATCAAAACTCTTCATTTTGACAAATAATAACCAGTTAGGAGGTATAACAAAAGAAAATATTTTATGTATAAGAACAGAAAATAATATTAACATTGAATTATAAATTAATCTAGTAATAAATATAACTGTATGGAAGAAACATTAAAACTTACCTAAGCATTATAAAGATTTGGATAAATGAAAAGAAATATCTTTCTCTTGTATTGTCAAACTCACTATTGTAAAGATTCACTTTCAAAATTAACACATAAATTAATATAATCTCAATAAAAGACTAACATATTTCACTGTTCTTTTTCCTTTTTTATGTTTCTTTTTAGCTTAAATCTAAAGAAAAATCAACATATAAAACATCCAAAATAATTTAATTTGAACGTGTGATGGGGGAAAACTCTTCCAGTAAGATTTTAAAATATATTATGAAGCTGTAGTAATTAAAACAACGTAGTTCAAGTGCTGGTATACATGGATATATCAATGGAGTAGAATATATTGGTAGAGAACAGGACTCTAGTGCATATAGAGGTTTAATATATAAAGAATTTAGCACATATTGGTCAGAACATTTAGAGTTACAAGTGAAAGAAACACAATTCAAATTGGTTCAGGTAAAAGGGGGATTTTTTTTTTTTTTTTTTTTGGCTAATGGTATATCATATTGTGGAAATGCAAGATTTCTATCTGGGTCAATAGAAATGAGGACTTGCCATGTAGCACTAGTGGTAAAGAAACCATCCACCAGTTCAGGAGACATGAGATGTGGGTTTGATCCTTGGGTCAGGAAGATCACCTGGAGGAAGGCATGGCAATCCACTCCAATATTCTTGTCTGGAGAACCCAATGGACAGAGTTTCATGGTGGGCTACAGTCCACAGGGAGCTGCCTTTGCTGAACTGATTTAGCTGAACTAATAACTGAACTGATTCAGCACACATGCAATGGGAATGAGGGATTCTTCATTCTCTGAATGTCCCTCATGATTGTCACAGAACCTAGCACAGGTGTCTGAGCCTTCCAGAGTCCCTATCCATGGGATTTCCCAGTCCAGCTTTCCTACCAGCAAAGCAAATGCCTATTACGTTTTCTTGAAATCTTAAACCACTATCAGAAATGTTCTTCTGTGTAGTTGAGCAGTAGAGTCTTGACTTAGATTCATGTTACTCTTCAGAGTCTTCAATTTTGTGTGGCTCAGGCCACCCCAAAATGGTGGGCAAAGGTGTTCTCCAGATATCAAAGTATTGGGATCTCAAGGGGCACACCCCTTGTGTGTGAAAGCACACCCCCAGGTGACTTAAAGAAAGACAAAACAATCAAGTCTTCAGTTGTGATATTAAGTCCCTATCTGTCCTAGCTGATAGAATACAAATTTGGGTCACTAAAATCATCTCTCATGCATGACTTTCCTCTCTCCTGGAGTGAGTTACCACTTCCCCCTCCTTTCCTTCTTTAGTTAGCTTTAAACATTGAAAACAGTTGAAGGGAGGGGTTCACTCTCTACCAGGTGGAGCAAACAGTGGAGAGTTTACTCAAAGCAGGCCCTCTCCATGCCTGTTCATGATGGACCTGAGCCACATTCCATGGGTCTATGTCTCTTCTAAGGCCAAGTCTCCAAACTGTCTAGCCTCAGAATCAACATGTAGAAACCTTTTAATCAGCCCTCTGGTTGACATTTAAAAAACTGACCTGATCAGAAACTTGCTCTAAACTACTCATAGTCAGCCACAGCACTTAACACTTTTGAGAATCAAATAGCCTCGAACTCTGAGACTTTCATTCTATTTCATCATTGTTAGTGTTCCATGACCTCAAATAATTTCCGTTACTCTAGAAGTGAATTTTTCCAGTGTCTTCTCAATCCACCCAGAAGTTTTATTCTTCTCAAAAGTCCTCAGTTTTGGGGAGTTTATCATCTTCATTGGAAGAACAGTTGTCTCTACTTCTAGTCATAACATTCTACTCCATGTGTAAATGATATCCAACTTTGGAGAATATGATAATTTCCACAAAATATGACAGTCTCCAATTCATTTGATCTGAACCTTAGTCAAATACAGATTTCATTGTGATCCATTATATATGTATTTATAGGTATATAAAATACATATAATAAATATAAAACAATAGAATCTTACTATATGTGATGTAATCAGGTATTTCCATTTTATCCTATTGTACTTTAATTTATGTTTTAAACAATGATTGTTGTGATTCTCCAAACTGATTTCATAATTTACTAATGGTTCCCAAAAAACAATTAAAAAACACTTCTCTAGGACAATGAGGACATTGACTAATGTATACTCTTCTCTCAGATGAAAATGGTTATTTTTGAAATGTAGGATTTGAGATAGGGAACTTAAATATTCTCTTTTATGCCCCTTACTTCTCTGTAGTCTCTTGGAAATCACAGAGAAATTTATTTAAAAGATTAATTTCTCTTCCCTTAGTGTTATCTGCCAATCACTACATACATGTTCACAATTGTTAAAATATTATATAAACTCCCTTCACATTTACTCCCATTTCATAATCCACAGTCTTTATGAGAGTGCCCATGTGTGCTGTGCTAAGTCACTTCAGTCGTGTCCAGCTTTTTGCAACCCTACAGACTGTAGCCTTCCAGGGTCCTCTGTCCATGGAGATTCCCCAGGCAAGAATTCTGGAGTGGGTTGCCATGCCCTCCTCATGAGAGTACCCACTATCTTTTAACTTTCCAACATGGTAGTATGTACTGTCTAAAAATTAGCTGTCCACAATTCCAGGCATTATTATTAGTATTCCTTATAAATACATGTTGCACAAAACTTTTTTAAAATTCTGTTTTCCTATATGCAGTTGGTATTAATTTTATCCCATAATATTCTAGATCAAACATCTTCCATATTTCTATGTAACTTTCTGGAAAGTAAATTCAGTTCAGTCAATATTGGAATCCTTCCCCATGAAATACTTTTAAAATCCTGGATTTATATGATGTCTGAAAAACAGTCCATCATTATTTTCAACTTATCATCAGTCCTTTAGCATCACATTGCTGCAATTGAGCAGTGAGGTTGACTGCCTCTCAGAAACTGGTTCTCTCTGAGTTTAACCAAACTCAGACATTCCTGTCACCCTGTCCTCTCCATTGGCCCCTAAGTGGCAGCACGAAGCAATCTTTAACCCCAATCCCAAAGTGTGATAATATATACTATCTAGAGACAGGTTTCCATAGCAAGCAGAAAAGTGAAAGTCCCTTTCTCATTTGCATATAACTTAATACTCTTAGACTAACCACGTCTTTAACTCCCGCTGAAAACTCACTTTCATTGCCTACTTCTCCAGGAAAATTCAGCCTAAAAAATAGTGCTATTCATTTTCCTCTTGAATGTGTTACTTGTGGAAACTCAGAGTTTTAAAAATATAATGAGTACTTCTGACTTTTAGGGAAGGAGGTGAACATGAGAAAGAAAATGCTTAGTATTTTCTTCCTAGGTTTCCACAACAGCAAGAAAACCTAGGATACCAGGTGTGTGTGTGTGTGTGTGTGTGTGTGTGTGTGTGTGTGCGTGTGCGTGTGTGTGTGTGTTGTGTGTGAAAGAGAGAAAGAGGGAGGGATGAAGGGATGGAGAATATGACAATGTGGTGAGAAAGAGGGAGAGAGAAAGAGGGAAAGGAGAAAGGAAGTTCTTTTTACAAATTCATTTTAAGCACTTAAAATTGCCATCTTTTGAATAGTGTGTGTGTATGTATGTGTGTGTTAGTCACTCAGCAGTGTCTGACCCTTTGTGACTCCCTGGACTGTAGCTCGCCAGACTCCTCTGTCCATGGAATTCTCCAGGCAAGAAAACTGTAGTGGGTTGCCATTCTCTTCTCCAGGGATCTTTCCAACCCAGGGATCAAAACTGGGTCTCCTGCATTGCAGACATGTTCTTTATTATCTGAGCCACCAAGGCAGCAGAGAAAAAAGTTACAGAAACCTTTTACAAACATTTTGCTTTCTATTTGATTCATTAGAATAATCATGAGATTAGAGATTATTATTTATGATATTAATTTCTAAAATTGCATGCCCTATTGAATACATATTAGGTTTAAACAATATATTACACTATATAAACTAATATCAAGAGAATTATAAAATCTTTCTTTATATTACCCCAGAAAGAAAATGCTGCTTATATTTTTTGAAGAAGCATAGATTTGAGATTTAGCCAACTTTGCATTTGTGAAACTTCAAAAATAGACGTTGTCTAGATTAA
Organism: Capra hircus; assembly: GCF_001704415.2. Classification (NCBI taxonomy): domain Eukaryota; kingdom Metazoa; phylum Chordata; class Mammalia; order Artiodactyla; family Bovidae; genus Capra; species Capra hircus. Next base: position 80,551,648 of record NC_030810.1, read on the forward strand.
GACAACTGCAATAGTAAATAAGATGGCAATCAGTCCTGTGTTCTCAACATATGCATGAAATACACACTAACTCTAAGCAACCAGAAGAATTGCAATGAAGAGAGAGAGAAAATAAAATTCAACAGTAACAAAACTAAGGAAATTAAAACTACTTTTGCTTGCCACAGCAACTTTAATGATCTAATTGACTTCATCTATATTTTTTCAGTTGATTTCTTTCATTTCTTGAGGTTAACTTTGCAGTGGTTTTCTTCTTTCAGAATGGGCGTGTAGTGTTTTAAATGATTGGTTTTAGAATTATTAAAAGCATATTTGTTTTTCCTATGGATAAACAAATGCTTATGTGTGTGAGTGTGCACAAACACACAGCATGAATATGGAAAAAATGAAAGTAATGGAGAAAAGAAGAAAATAAAAGTTTATCTTAGGTTTTGAGTGGCTGTGGAAAGGCCCAATTGCTCATGTTAGTGCTTTAGTTCATTTTGAATTTATATTAATTTCATTAATAACTTCTGCAAAGTTATTCTGCAGTAAAAAAAACAAACAATATTAGTAGCCTACAACAACAAAAGTTGATTTCTTATCCCTGTCACTTGGTCTTCTGAGTTCATCTGTGCTTTGCTTTATATTGTCTTCATTGCAGAACTCAAGCTGAAAAAACAGCTTTATCTGGTTTTTATGATGGAGAAGGAACAGTAATGTTGGAACCATGCAATGCTGGGAGAGGGATATACAGCATTCTAGTTAGCTTTAGTCTTCTACATGGAGGAAAAGAAATATCCAACTCAAGGACCCTTTAATCTTTTTGTCCTACCTAAAGGACTGAAAATCATGTCCAAAGTAATGTCTAGAGGCTGCTAAGTCACTTCAGTCGTGTCCAACTCTGTGCGACCCCGTAGATGGCAGTCCGACAGGCTCCCCCATCCCTGGGATTTTCCAGGCAAGAACACTGGAGTGGGTTGCCATTTCCTTCTCCAATGCATGAAAGTGAAAAGTGAAAATGAAGTCATTCAGTTGTGTCCGACTCCCAACAACCCCATGGACTGCAGCCCACCAGGCTCCTCCGTCCATGGGATTTTCCAGGCAAGAGTACTGGAGTGGGGTGCCATTGCCTTCTCCGAATGACTAGAGGCAGAGTCACTAAAATAGTAAGATTTAATCATGGGACTTTAAAATGTTTCCCTTTCCTCCATAGCTTACCATCAAATTACAAAACGTCTATTGACAGCAGTTACTTTTACCCAGTACATTTAACTCAGCTATCAAAAAATAAATAAATAAAAAATAAAAAAATTACAAGACACACTCAAAGGCAAAAGACACAGTTGGAAGAAACAAAGAATAAAAATCAGAATCAGATATGCCAGGAATGTTGAAATAACCAAACCAGGAATTTCAAACAGTTATGACTGATATGCTAGGTGAACGAATGGATAAAGTATACAGCATGCAAGAACAGATGGGTAAGATAAGCAGGGAAATGGAAATTCTAAGCAAAAAAAAAAAAAAGAAGAAGAAGAAAAGCTAAGGATCAAAAACACTATAACAGAAACGAAGAATGCCTTTGATGGTCCAGTAGACTGGATACAGATGAGGAAAGAATTCCTGGAGGGTGGTCCTAAGATGGCAGGGGAATAGGAAGGGGAGACTAATTTCTCCCCAACAAATTCATTAAAAGAACATTTAAACACTGGGTAAATTCCACAAAACAACTTCTGAATGCTGGCAGAGGACATCAGAACCCAGAAAAGCAACCCATTGTCTTCAAAAGGAGTGCTATATAGATGGAGAAGTCTTGAGGCTATTGTAAAAATAAGACTGAAAACCACAAGCAGGAGGCTTAAGTCCAAATCCTGCGAACACCAGAGAACTCCTGATTCCAGGGAACATTAATCAACAGGAGCTTATCAAATGCCTCTATACCTACACTGAAACCAAGCACCACCCAAGGGCCAACAAGTTTCAGAGCAAGACATACCACACAAATTCTCCAGCAACACAGGAACACAGCCCTAAGCTCAATATACAGGCTGCTCTAAGTCACTCCAAACCCATTGACATCTCATAACTCATTACTGGACACTTCATTGCACTCCAGAGAGAAGAAATCCACCTCCACCCACCAGAACACCAACACAAGCTTCCCTAACCAGGAAACCTTGAGAAGCCACCTGTACAACTCCACCCACAGCAAGGAAACTCCACAACAAAGAGAACTCCACAAACTGCCAGAATACAGAAAGACCACCCCAAACGCAGCAATATAAACAGGATGAAGAGACAGAGGAATACCTAGCTGGTAAAGGAACAGAATAAATGCTCACCAAACCAAACAAAAGAGGAAGAGATAGGGAATCTACTTGATAAATGATTCAGAATAATGATAGTGAAAATGACCCAAAATCTTGAAATCAAAATGGAATCACAGATAAATAGCCTGGAGACAAGGATTGAGAAGATGCAAGAACGGTTTAATAAGGACTTAGAAGAAATAAAAAAGAGTCAGTATATAATGAATAATGCAACAATTGAGATCAAAAACACTCTGGAGGGAACAAATAGTAGAATAATGGAGGAAGAAGATAGGATTAGTGAAGTAGAAAATAGAATGGTAGAAATAAATGAGTCAGAGAGGAAAGAAGAAAAACAAATTAAAAGAAATGAGAACAATCTAAGAGACCTCCAGAACAAAGTTAAACACCCCAACATCTGAATCATAGGAGTCCCAGAAGAAGATAAAAAGAAAGACCATGAAAAAATACTTGAGGAGATAATAGTTGAAAACTTTCCTAAAATGGGGAAGGAAATAATGACCCAAGTCCAGAAACCCAGAGAGTCTCAAACAGGGTAAACTCAAAGTGAAATACTCCAAGACACATATTAATTGAATTAATAAGGATCAAACACAAAGAAAAAATATTAAAAGCAGCAAGGGAAAAACAACAAATACCACACAAGGGGATTCCCATATGGATAACAGCTGATCTTTCAATGGAAACTCTTCAGGCCAGGAGGGAATGGCAAGACATACTTAAAGTGATGAAAGAAAATAACCTATGGCTCAGATTACTGTACCCAGCAAGGATCTCATTCAAATATGAATAAGAAATCAAAAGCTTTACAGACAAGCAAAACCTGAGAGAATTGAGCATCACCAAACCAGCTCTCCAACAAATGCTAAAGGATCTTCTCTAGACAGGAAACACAAAAAGGGTGTATAAACTCAAACTCAAAACAATAAAGTAAATGGCAACAGGATCATACTTATCAATAATTACCTTAAACGTAAATGGGTTGAATGCCCCAACCAAAAGACAAAGACTGGCTGAACGGATACAAAAATAAGACCCCTATATATGTTGTCTACAAGAGACCCACTTCAAAACAGGGGACACATACAGACTGAAAGTGAAGGGCTGGAAAAAGATATTTCACACAAATAGAGACCAAAAGAAAGCAGGAGTAGCAATACTCATATCAGATAAAATAGACTTTAAACAAGGCTGTGAAAAGAGAAAAAGAAAGACACTACATAATGATCAAAAGATCAATCCAAGAAGAAGATATAACAATTATAAACATGTAAGCACCCAACATAGGAGCACCACAATATGTAAGACAAATGCTAACGAGTATCAAAGAGGAAATTAACAATAACACAATAATAGTGGGAGACTTTAATACCCCACTCACACCTATGGATAGATCAACTAAACAGATAATTAACAAGAAAACACAAACTTTAAATGATACAATAGACCAGTTAGACCTAATTAATATCTATAGGACATTTCACCCCAAAACAGTGAATTTCACTTTTTTCTCAAGTGCACATGGAACCTTCTCCAGGATAGAGCACATCTTGGGCCATAAATGTAGCCTTGGTAATTTCAAAAAAATTGAAATCATTCCAAGCATCTTTTCTGACCACAATGCAGTAAGATTAGATCTCAATTATGGGAGAAAAACTATTAAAAATTCCAACATATGGAGGCTGAACAACATGCTTCTGAATAACCAACAAATCTCAGAAGAAATCAAAATAGAAATCAAAATGCATAGAAATGAATGAAAATGAAAACACAACAACCCAAAACTTGTGGGACAATGTAAAAGCAGTGTTAAGGGGAAGGTTCATAGCAATACAGGCATACCTCAAGAAACAAGAAAAAAGTCAAATAAATAACCCAACTCTACACCTAAAGCAACTAGAAAAAGAAGAAATGAAGAACCCCAGAGTTAGTAGAAGGAAAGAAATCTTAAAAATTAGGGCAGAAATAAATGCAAAAGAAACAAAAGAGACCACAGCAAAAATCAACAAAACCAAAAGCTGGTTCTTTGAAAGGAGAAATAAAATTGACAAACCATTAGCCAGACTCATCAAGAAACAAAGAGAGAAAGATCAAATCAATAAAATTAGAAATGAAAATGCAGAGATCACAACAGACAACACAGAAATACAAAGGGTCATAAGAGACTACTATAAGCAATTATATGCCAACACAATGGACAACTTGGAGAAATGGACAAATTCTTAGAAAAGTATAACTTTCCAAAACTGAACCAGGAAGAAACAAAAAATCTTAACAAATCCATCACAAGCACAGAAATTGAAACTGTAATAGAAATCTTCCAGCAAACAAAAGCCCAGGTCCAGACGGCTTCACAGCTGATTTCTACCAAAACTTTTTTAAAGAGCTAACACCTATCCTACTCAAACTCTTCCAGAAAATTGTAGAGGAAGGGAAACTTCCAAACTCATTCTATGAGGCCACCATCATCCTAATGCCAAAACCTGACAAAGATGCCACAAAAAAAGAAAACTACAGGCCAATATCCCCAGTGAACATAGATGCAAAAATCTTTAACAAAATTCTAGCAATCAGAATCCAACAACACATTAAAAAGATCATACACCTTGACCAAGTGGGCTTTATCCCAGGGATGCAAGGATTCTTCAATATCCGCAGATCAATCAATGTAGTTCACCACATTAACAAGTTGAAAAATAAAAGCTATATGATTATCTCAATGATGCAGAGAAAGGCTTTGACTAAATTCAACATCCATTTATGATAAAAACTCTCCAAAAAGCAGGAATAGAAGGAAAATACCTCAACATAACAAAAGCTATATATGACAAACCCTCAGCAAACATTATCCTTAATGGTGAAAAATTGAAAGCATTTCCCCTAAAGTCAGGAACAAGACAAGGGTGCCCACTTTCACCACTACTATTCAACATAGTTTTGAAAGTTTTGGCCACAGCAATCAGAGCAGAAAAAGAAATAAAAGGAATCCAAATGGAAAAGAAGAAGTAAAACTCTCACTGTTTGCAGATGACATGATCCTCTACATAGAAAGCCCTAAAGACTCCACCAGAAAATTACTAGGACTAATTAATGAATATAGTAAAGTTGCAGGATATAAAATCAACACACAGAAATCCCTCGAATTCCTATATACTAATAATGAGAAAATAGAGAAATTAAGGAAACAATTCCATTCACCATTGCAATGGAAAGAAATATATCTACCTAAAGAAACTAAAGACCTATATATAGAAAACTATAACAAAAACAAGACCAGGAGCTGACTGTGGCTCAAATCAGGAACTCCTTATTTCCAAATTCAGAGTTAAATTGAAGAAAGTGGGGAAAACCGCTAGACCATTCAGGTATGACCTAAATCAAATCCCTTAATATTATACAGTGGAAGTGAGAAATAGATTTAAGAGCCTAGATCTGATAGATAGAGTGCCTGATGAACTATGGAATGAGGTTAGTGACATTGTACAGGAGACAGGGATCAAGACCATCCCATGGAAAAGAAATGCAAAAAAGCAAAATGGCTGTCTGGGGAGGCCTTACAAATAGCTGTGAAAAGAAGAGAAGTGAAAAGCAAAGGAGAAAAGAAAAGATAAAAGCATCTGAATGCAGAGTTCCAAAGAATAGCAAGGAGAGATGAGAAAGCCTTCTTCAGCGATCAATGCAAAGAGATAGAGGAAAACAACAGAATGGGAAAGACTAGAGATCTCTTCAAGAAAATTAGAGATACCAAGGGAACATTTCATGCAGAGATGGGCTTAATAAAGGACAGAAATGGTCTAGACCTAACAGAAGCAGAAGATATTAAGAAGAGGTGGCAAGAATACACGGAAGAACTATACAAAAAAGAGCTACACGACCCAGATAATCATAATGATGTGATCACTAATCTATAGCCAGACATCTTGGAATGTGAAGTCAAGTGGGCCTTACAAAGCATCACTATGAACAAAGCTTGTGGAGGTGACAGAATTTCAGTGGAGCTATTTCAAATCCTGAAAGATGATGCTGTGAACGTGCTGCACTCAATATGCCAGCAAATTTGGAAAACTCAGCAGTGGCCAAAGGACTGGGAAAGGGCAGTTTTCATTCCAATCCCAAAGAAAGACAATGTCAAAGAATGCTCAAACTACCACACAGTAGCACTCATCTCACATGCTAGTAAAGTAATGCTCAAAATTCTCCAAGCCAGGCTTCAGCAATACGTGAACTGTGAACTCCCTGATGTTCAAGCTGGTTTTAGAAAAGGCAGAGGAACCAGCGATGAAATTGCCAACATCCGGTGGATCATGAAAAAATAAGAGAGTTCCAGAAAAACATCTATTTCTGCTTTATTGACTATGCCAAAGCCTTTGACTGTGTGGATAACAATAAACTGTGGAAAATTCTGGAAGAGATGGGAATACCAGACCATCTGACCTGCCTCTTGAGAAATCTGTATGCAGCTCAGGAAGCAACAGTTAGAACTGGACATGGAACAACAGACTGGTTCCAAATAGGAAAAGGCCTATGTCAAGGCTGTATACTGTCACCCTGCTTATTTAACTTATATGCAGAATACATCATAAGAAATGCTGGGATTGCGGGAGAAATATCAATAAACTCAGATGTGCAGATGACACCACCCTTATGGCAGAAAGTGAAGAGGAACTAAAAGCTTCTTGATGAAAGTGAAAGAGGACAGCGAAAAAATTGGCTTAAAGCTCAACATTCAGAAAATGAAGATCATGGCATCCAGTCGCATCACTTCATGGGAAATAGATGGGGAAATAGTGGAAACAGTGTCAGACTTTATTTTGGGGGGCTCCAAAATCACTGCAGATGTTGATTGCAGTCATGAAATTAAAAGACACTTACTCCTTGGAAGAAAAGGTATGACCAACCTAGATAGTATATTCAAAAGCAGAGACATTACTTTGTCAACAACGGTTCGTCTAGTCAAGGCTATGGTTTTTCCTGTGGTCATGTATGGATGTGAGAGTTGGACTGTGAAGAAGGCTGAACGCTGAAGAATTGATGCTTTTGAGCTGTGGTGTTGGGGAAGACTCTTGAGAGTTCCTTGGACTGCAAGGAGATCCAACCAGTCCATTCTGAAGGAGATCAACCCTGGGATTTCTTTGGAAGGAATGATGCTAAAGCTGAAACTCCAGTACTTTGGCCACCGCATGGGAAGAGTTGACTCATTGGAAAAGACTCTGATGCTGGGACGGATTGGGGGCGGAAGGAGAAGGGGATGACTGAGGATTAGATGGTTGGATGGCATCCCTGACTTGATGGACGTGAGTCTGAGTGAAATCCGGGAGATGGTAATGAACAGGGAGGCCTGGCATGCTGCGATTCATGGGGTCGCAAAGAGTCAGACACGACTGAACGGCTGAACTGAACTGATAAAATACTGGTGAAAGAAATCAAAGAAGACACTAAGAGATGGAGAAATACACCATTTTCATGGATCAGAAGAATCAATACATTGAAAATGAATATACTACCCAAAGCAATTTACAAATTCAATGCAATCCCTATCAAGCTATCAATGGTATTTTTCACAGAGCTAGGACAAATAACTTCACAGCTTGTATGGAAATATAAAAATCCTCAAATAGCCAAAGCAATCTTGAGAAAGAAGAATGGAACTGGAGAAATCAACCTGCCTGACTTCAGGCTCTACTACAAAGCCACAGTCATCAAGCTGTATGGTACTAGCACAAAGACAGAAATATAGATCAGTGGAACCAAATAGAAAGCCCAGAGATAAATACACACACCTATTAACACATCTTTGACAAAGGAGGCAAGAATATACAATGGAGTAAAGACAATCTTTTTAACAAGTGGTGCTGGGAAAACTGGTCAGCCACGTGTAAAAGAATGAAACTGGATCACTTTCTAACACCATACACAAAAATAAACTCAAAATGGATTAAAGATCTAAACATAAGACCAGAAACTATAAAACTCCTAGAGGAGAACATAAGCAAAACACTCTCTGATATAAATCACAGCAGGATCCTCTATGACCCACCTCCCAGAATACTGGAAATAAAAGCAAAAATAAACAAATGGGACCTAAATAAAATTAAAAGCTTCTACAGAACAAAGGAAACTAAGAAGGGGAAAAAACAGTCTTCAGAATGGGAGAAAATAATAGCAAATTAAACAACTGACAAAGAATCAATCTTAAAAATATACAAGCAACTCCTGTAGACCATTTCCAGAAAATTAAATGACCCAATCAAAAAATGGGCCAAACAATTAAATAGACATTTCTCCAAAGAAGACATACAGATGGCTAACAAACACATGAAAAGATGCTCAACATCACTCATTATCAGAGAAATGCAAATCAAAACCACAATGAGGTACCATTTCATGCCAGTCAGAATGGCAGAGATCCAAAAGTCTACAAGCAATAAATGCTGGAGAGGATGTGGAGAAAAAGGAACCCTCTTACACTGTTGGTGGGAATGAAAACTAATACAGCCACTATGGAGAACAGTGTGGAGATTCCTTAAAAAAACTGGAAATAGAACTGCCTGATGACCCAGCAATCCCACTACCGGGCATCGAGGAAATCAAAATTGAAAGGGACACATGTACCACAACGTTCATCACAGCACTGTTTATAATGGCCAAGACATGGAAGCAACCTAGATGTCCATCAGCAGTTGAATGGATAAGAAAGCTGTGACACGTATACACAATGAAGTATTACTCAGCCATTAAAAAGAATACATTTGAATCACTTCTAATGAGGTAGATGAAACTGGAGCCTATTATAAAGAATGAAGTAAGACAGAAAGAAAAACTCCAATACAGTATCAGTTCAGTTCAGTTGTGTCCGACTCTTTGCGACCCCATGAATCACAGCATGCCAGGCCTTCCTGTCCATCACCAACTCCTGGAGTTCACTTAGACTCTCATCCATTGAGTCAGGGATGCCATCCAGCCATCTCATCCTCTGTCGTCCCCTTCTCCTCCTGCCCCCAATCCCTCCTAGCATCAGAGTCTTTTCCAATGAGTCAACTCTTCGCATGAGATGGCCAAAGTACTGGAGTTTCAGCTTTAGGATAATTCCTTCCAAAGAAATCCCAGGGTTGATCTCCTTCAGAATGGACTGGTTGGATCTCCTTGCAGTCCAAGGGACTCTCAAGAGTCTTCTCCAACACCACAGTTCAAAAGCATCAATTCTTCAGCGTTCAGCCTTCTTCACAGTCCAGCTCTCACGTCCATACATGACCACGGGAAAAACCATAGCTTTGACTAGATGGACCTTAGTCGGCAAAATAATGTCTCTGCTTTTGAATATGTTATCTAGGTTGGTCATAACTTATCTTCCAAGGAGTAAGCTTGGAATCACCATCTGCAGTGATTTTGGAGCCCCAAAATATAAAGTCTGACACTTTCCACTGTTTCCCCATCTATTTCCCATGAAGTGATGGTAATGATAACCCTGTATTTGAGACAGCAAAAGGGACACAGATGTATAGAACAGTCTTTTGGACTCTGTGGAGAGAGGAAGAGAGTGGGATGATTTTGGAGAATGGCATTGAAACATGTATAATATCATATATGAAACGAATCACCAGTCCAGGTTCAATGCATGATACAGGATGCTTGGGGCTGGTGCACTGGGATGACCCAGAGGGATGGTACAGGGAGGGAGGTGGGAGGTGGGTTCAGGATGGGGATCACGTGTATACCCATGGTGGATTCATGCTGATGTATGGCAAAACCAATACAATATTGTAAAGTAATTAGCCTCCAATTAAAATAAATAAACATATTTTTAAAAAATATTTAAAAAATAAATAGATCTCCATGAAAGAAAGAAAGAAAGAATTCCTAAGCTTGATGATACCTCTGTGGAAAGCTCCCATACTATAAAAGCAGAGAAAAAATGGACCAAAACAAACAAAACCTGCAAGAAAACAAAAGCAAAGGAACAAACTATTGAAGAATTGTGGTACGTATTACAAAAGGTGTAAATATAGGTAATGTAAATACCAGAAGAGGAAGAGAGAAATACAGAATATTTAAAGCAAACATGATTGAGAATTTTCTCCAAATTAATGTCAGACAACAAACCACAGAAGTAGGAAACACAGAGAATACAAGCAGGATATATGCCAAAGAAAACCTATAGAAAGGCATATCATTTTAACCTAAGGAAAATAAAAAATGAAAAATCCTGAAAGAAGCCAGAGAGAAAAAATGCCTTACATATAGAGGAGTAAAGTTAAGATTTATATACAACTTCTCAGAAACTATGTGCTAGAGACAGTATATTTGTGTCCCCTGTTCAAAAAATTCATGTTGAACTCCTAACCCCCATTTTGATGGTATTTTGGATATGAGGCTTTTGAGTGATTAAGTCATGAGGGTGGAGCCCTCATAAATGGGATTAGTGTCCTTATAAGTGATCCAACCTAGACAGCATATTCAAAAAAGAGACATTACTTTGCCAACAAAGGTTGGTCTAGTCAAGGCTCTGGTTTTTCCAGTGGTCATGTATGGATGTGAGAGTTGGACTATGAAGAAAGCTGAGCACCAAAGAATTGATGCTTTTGAACTGTGGTGTTGGAGAAGACTCTTGAGAGTCCCTTGGACTGCAAGGAGATCCAACCAGTCCATTCTGAAGGAGATCAGCCTTGGGATTTCTTTGGAAGGAATGATTTTAAAGCTGAAAGTCCTGTACTTTGGCCACCTCATGCAAAGAGTTGGCCCATTGGAAAAGACTCTGATGCTGGGAGGAATTGAAGGCAGTAGAAGAAGGGGACAACAGAGGAAGAGATGGCTGGATGGCATCACCGACTCGATGGACATGAGTTTGGGTGAACTCCGCGTGTTGGTGATGGACAGGGAGGCCTGGCGTGCTGCAGTTCATGGGGTCGCAAAGGGTTGGACTTGACTGAGCGACTGAACTGAACTGAACTGAAGTGATCCAAAAAAGTTCTCTCATGCTTTAGGCCATGTGAGGGTATAGCAAAAAAGATGGCTATCTGTGAACCAGGAAGCAGATCTTCATGTATGCTCAGTCATGTCTGACTCTTTGAGACCCCGTGAACTGTAGCTTGTTATGATTCTCTGCCCATAGAATTTTCAAGGCAAAAATACTGAAGTGGGTTGCCATTTCTTACTCCAGTTCAACTGATTATGCTTCTGCAATTAGATAGACATCCTTAGCCCAAATAAATAAATAAACCTTGATATAAAATCTAACACAGTATATGAAAATTAACTCAAAATGGATCACAGATTTAATTGGAAGATGTAAAATTATGAAATTTTTGGAAAAAGATGAAGAAAAAAAAAACTTTGAGAACTAAGATTAGGAAAGGAATTCTTGGACATGACAGCAAAAATGCAATTCACTAAAAGAATGTAATAAAAAATTGGACTTCATTAAAATTAAAGTTTTTTTCTCTGCAGAAGACTCTATCAAGTGTATGAGAAACAAATTAAAAACTGAAAGAAAATATCTGCAAACTATATATCAGGAATATATGAAGTATTACAAAAACAGTCAAAAAGATGAAAAGGATTCAATTAGAAAATGACAAAAGACATAAATACAAAGAAAATATACATATGGCAAATAGCAAATAGCACATTGAAAGATGTTCATTAGCCATTATGGAGACAAAAATTAAAACACAATGGAGTATCATTATAAATCTTCTAAAGTGGTTACAACTTAAAAAGTGATAAATATCAAATACTGATGAGGCTGCAAAGAAACTAGATTTGTAATACATTGCTGGTGGGATGTAAAATGGTACAGTTACCCTGTGTAGGAAACCAGTTTGGTAGTTTCTGATTAAACTATATAAACATCATATGACTCAATACTTGCAATCTTACATATTTATTCCGAGGAAATTAAAACTCATTTTCACATAAAGTCCTACACATAACAGATACTGCAAACAACCAAAACTTGGAAGAAAAAAAAAATCCTTCTATGGGTGAATGTGTAAACAAACTGTGGCACATTCATAAAATGGAATACTACTCAGAAATACAAAGAAATCTACTTACACATGCAACAACTTGGATAAGAAGCCAAGATCAAAAGATTATATACTATATTATCCCATTTGTATAACATTCTTGGCAAAATGTAATGTCTTGAAAATGAAAAATGCTTCAAAAGAAAACAGATTAGTGTTTGCTAAAAGACAGTGAAGGCATAATGGTTAGCATAAGGGAATTCCTTTGTGGTAATGAAAAATTTCTGTATTTTTGCAGTTATATACAAATTAAAATTGCGTGGGGCTACACACACGCATACATGAGTTTATGCTGAGTAAAAGCTGATAAATCTGAATGAGGCCTGTAACTTAGATAAGAGTATTTACCAATATCAATTTGCTGGTTTTGAGATTATACTACAGTTAGGTGGAATATAAACATTGGGGAAGCTAGGTAAAAGTTACACAAGACTCTTTATTTTTGCAACTTCCTGTAAGTCTACTATTCTTTCAAACTCAAAGTTTAAAAATGCAAAATTTAACAAATTAGAATTTCCCAAACATTTAAATACTGATATAAATGAGTTTAATAAGATATTTCTTACCTTTTGTTAATTTCTCAAGTTTCCTATATCAGACAATTTAAATGATTTAAATGTTATAGGAATTGGAATTTGCTGTCTCTGGTCCCTAGTATGTATTAAGTGAAAAAGAGTGTTGTAATCAACTTAACATCTAGATAAAGTCAAATGATTTATTAAATTATAACATTTCTTGAACTCATCAGAATTAAAGTTGCAAGGTAATCCAGTTGCCTGAAATCTGAGGAAAGACAAACATTTCCAGAGAAAGACAGGATATAAGTATTGCTTACCAAAGGCAGAACTTAGGAAGGAGATGGAGCTGGCATTCAAAAATGTATAAGAACAATTTAGCCAAATTTGTAACTGCTTACATCTGAGTGTAGAATAGCATGAGATTATACAGTGGCAGCCCACTCCAGTACTCTTGCCTGGAAAATCCCATGGATGGAGGAGCCTGGTAGGCTGCAGTCCATGGAGTTGTTAGGAGTCGGTCACGACTGAGCAACTTCACTTTCACTTTTCACTTTCATGCTTTGGAGAAGGAAATGGCAACCCACTCCAGTGTTCTTGCCTGGAGAATCCCAGGGACCGGGGATCCTGGTGGGCTGCCATCTGTGGGGTCGCACAGAGTTGGACACAACTGAAGAGACTTAGCAGCAGCAGCATACAGTGTCTTGGAGCCAGAAACACAAAGGGAGTGTGCATCCCTTCATGTGCTCTTTCTACACCACATCATATGGTCAGGGCTGCAGCCTAGAGGGTTTAATTTGCTGCTGAAGATGTGGTGGAGGGGAACAATCTAGCTGTGGAACATTAGAAAGTCTCACCTCTATCCTTCTCTACAGAATAAAATCTTAAGCCACTGTGGAAAGAGCAGCAGTCTGTCCAAGTGAACATCTGGAGACCCATTTTGGTTGTGGAAGGGAACTGACTAAATTTCTCTCTACTTCCTCAGATTGATATACAGACAGTTCCCAACTTAGCATAGTTCAACTTAAAATGTGGTTCCACTTATGATTTTCAGGCTTTATAATCGCGCAAGAGCAATATACACTCAGTAGAAACCATACTTGGCATTTTGAATTTTGATCTTTCCCAGATTTTGATCTTTTCCTAGGCTAGCATGTACAGTAGGAATGATACCCTCTGCAAAGCTTCACAGAGTCTACCAGTCAACTACAAGTTCAAGAGGGTAAACATCCAATACAATTACAACCATTCTGTACCCATACAATCAATACAAGAGATGCAGGTTTAATCCGAGGGTTGGAAATATCCTCTGGAGTTGGAAATGGCAACCTGCTCCAGTATTCTTGCCTGGAAAATTCCATGAACAGCAGAGCCTGGCGGCCTATAGTCCATAAGGCTGCAAAGAGTTGGACACGACTGAGAAACTAGTTGCACACACACACACACACAATAGTCAATTAATTGCATGGAACATTCAACACTTTATTGTAAAATAGGCCTTGTGTTGATGACTTTGTCCAATTCCTGCCTAATGTAAGTGTTCTGAGAACATTCACAGCAGCCTAGACAAAGCTGTGATGTTTGGTAGATTAGATGTGTACTAAACACTCTTTCAATTTAGGATATTTTCAACTTTAGGTTGGTTTATTGGGATATCACCCCATCGTAAGCCAAAGAAAATCTGTATATATAAAGCAAGTTATTAACAATGCGGGAGACCTAGGTTTGCTCCCTAGGTTGGGAATATTCCCTGAAGGATGGCATGGCAACCCACTCCAGTATTCTTGCTGGAGAATCCCCATGGACAGAGGAGACTAGCAGCTATAGTCCGTGTGATCACAAAGAGTCGGACATGACTGACCAACTAAGCACAGCATTAATAGGGCAAAAAAGTCAATTAAAAGTAGATATAATATGTAATAGACACCTCACAAAAGAACGCATGCAAATCATTAATAAACACAAGAAAAGATGCTCAATGCATCATCAGAGAAATGCAAATGCCAATTAAAACACAAAAAGATACTACTATATATTAACCAAAATGAGTGAAATTGAAATAACTGATATGTATTGGGAAGTATGTGGAACAACCAGAACTTTCATACATTTTTGGTTGGGAGTGTAAAATGATAAAACAAATTTTGGAAAGTTGTTCAGAGAAAGCTTTTAAAGTTATACAGAAATTTACGATTTGACTACCAGTTCCACTCCATGTTATTTACCCAAGAGAAGCTAGATCATATATACTACAAAGATTGTTTGCATGATGATCCATCACAATTTCATTCATAATAGCCCAGCAATGAAATTGACCCAAATGTCCATCAAAAGGTGAATAACAAATTAATATATATGCATAAAAAGAAATTACTATTCAGTAATTAAAAGAAAATACTGATATATGCAATGACATAAATGAACATCTATCCTGTTATAGAGATTTCCTGAGACTCATCTGTACTTCTTTACTCATTTTTTCTTAACATATGAGGAAGACAAGGACACTGAAAGATAAACTATGCTATGAGAAAACATATTATGATTGTTGATACAGAAAATTTTAACCACGAGGGGAAGAATTCCCAGACCTTGAAACTTATGCCATAAGGCCAGGGGTAGAAATGGAAGATCTGAGTAATTAGTGTCATTTAAATCTTTTAGTTTACACACACACACAAACACTCCAATAAGTAAATGGGTCCAGACATCCTGGAATGTGAACTCAATGGGCCTTAGAAAGCATCACTACGAACAAAGCTAGTGGAGGTGATGGTTTTCCAGTTGAGCTATTTCAAATCCTGAAAGATGATGCTGTGAAAGTGCTGCACTCAATATGCCAGCAAATTTGGAAAACTCAGCAGTGGACACAGGACTGGAAAAGGTCAGTTTTCATTCCAATCCCAATGAAAGGCAATGCCAAAGAATGCTCAAACTACCGCACAATTGCACTCATCTCACATGCTAGTAAAGTAATGATCATAATTCTCCAAGCCAGGCTTCAACGGTACATGAACCATGAACTTCCTGATGTTCAAGCTGGATTTAGAAAAGGCAGAGGAACCAGAGATCAAATTTCCAACATTAGCTGGATCATCGAAAAACCAAAAGAGTTCCAGAGAAACATCTATTTCTGCTTTATTGACTATGCCAAAGCCTTTGACTGTGTAGATCACAATCAACTGTGGAAAATTCTGAAAGAGATGGGAATACCAGAACACCTGACCTGCCTCTTGAGAAATCTGTATGCAGGTCAGGAAGCAACAGTTAGAACTGAACATGGAACAACAGACTGGTTCCAAATAGGAAAAGGAGTATGTCAAGGCTGGATATTGTCACCCTGCTTATTTAACGTATATGCAGAGTACATCATGAGAAACGCTGGGCTGGATGAAGCACAAACTGGAATCAAGATTGCCAGGAGAAATATCAATAACCTCAGATATGCAGATGACACCACCCTTATGGCAGAAAGTGAAGAAGAACTAAAGAGCTTCTTGATGAAAGTGAAAGAGAGTGAAAAAGTTGGCTTAAAGCTCAAAATTCAGAAAAATAAGATCATGGCATCGAGTCCCATCAATTCATGGCAAATAGATGAGGAAACAGGGGAAACAGTGGCTGACAGGGGCTC
The DNA here is from genome assembly GCF_001704415.2 of Capra hircus. Taxonomy (NCBI): domain Eukaryota; kingdom Metazoa; phylum Chordata; class Mammalia; order Artiodactyla; family Bovidae; genus Capra; species Capra hircus. The sequence goes on from NC_030810.1 coordinate 80,568,131, forward strand.
TAAAATCAATGCAGATGGTGACTTCAGCCATGAAATTAAAAGATGCTTACTCCTTGGAAGGAGAGCTATGACCAACCTAAACAGCATATTGAAAAGCAGAGACATTACTTTGTCAACAAAGGTTCGTCTAGTCAAGGCTATAGTTTTTCTAGTAGTCATGTATGTATGTGAGAGTTGGACTATAAGGAAAGCTGAGCACTGAAGAATTGATGCTTTTGAACTGTGGTGTTGGAGAAGACTCTTGAGAGTCCCTTGGACTGCAAGAAGATCCAACCAGTCCATCCTAAAGGAGACCAGTTCTGGGTGTTCATTGGAAGGACTGATGCTAAAGCTGAAACTCCAATATTTTCGCCACCTGATGCAGAGAGTTGACTCATTTGAAAAGACCCTGATGTTGGGAAAGATTGAAGGCAGGAGGAGAAGTGGATGACGGAGGATAAGTTGGTTAGATGCCATCATCGACTCAATGGACATGAGTTTGGGTAAACTCCGGGAGTTGGTGATGGACAGGGAGGCCTGGTGTGCTGTGGTTCATGGGATTGCAAAGAGTTGGACACAACTGAGCAACTGAACTGAACTAAACTGAGTTCCCTTTTCTTGGTACCTGATAAAGCAAGTTTAGTTCAAGGTAAGCATGCAAGTATATTATGAAACTGTTTATTAAATACTGAATACTGTTTATGAAACACTGAAACTGTTTATGAAATCTCAGAAGTCATTCTGTAACAAGTAGGAGGAGATATACCAGACACAACATATATTGAGTCATAGTATGAAGAAATGAAAATCAATAGATGCTTAGACCCAGTATTATAGATGGCCTCATATACCATATGGAAGAGTTCAAATTTGACGATGGGGTGGGAGGTAGAAGGGAGGTTCGAGGTGGAAAGGAGGTTAAAGGTGGATGGGGCATATGTACTGGCTGATTGATGTTTGGCAGAAATCAAGACAACATTGTAAAATGATTATTCTCTGATTAAAAATAAATAAATTAAAAAGAACAAATCTGATGCAATGCTAGGGCTTCTCAAATTGTTCTGCCTAACTGTCTCTAATAGCAAAGGGGAACATAAGATTCTAGAAGTATAATTGAAGTGCCTTAAGATTCTAGAAGTATACTTCTATCTGCCACTAGCTAAAATTATTTTGAAGTCTCATTTGTTATATTTAAAATTTGGGAGAAATTTATGTGCTAATAACCAATATAGGACATATTTATTGCTCATCAAAGTAGCAAACTTCTACCCTAATACTCATGTGACACTGACACTGTGTAAAAGTATGCTGCGCTTTTCCTGTGACATTAAAGCATGCCAGAGTGTATCTCCTGAAGTATGCACACCATTGTTTCGAAAGGGTAGCATAGGCAATAAGTGGATATTTTTACATTCTTACACAGAGGTTAAAGTGTATGCTTGGAAAGATTGCATGAAAAATAATGCCTCAGACCTCATTTTTGGCAAAGAACTTTCATATTTGACCCTTACATTAACCTATGGCAGTATGGCAGATAAAATGTATCCATGTCCATTTATAAATAGATTAGAAAATTGATACATAGAGAATTGAAAGTGCACAGTTAATCATCAGTAGAGCCAAAAAGAGAAAATGTTTTGACACTGAATCAAATGTTAATTCTATAATCCCTAGTCACCCTAGAGCAGAATATACTTTAAAACTGATTTATCTTGGGTCACATTCAAGAGAATTTATTTTACCCATACCAAAAAAAAAAAAAAAAATCAGATTTACCCTTACAAGTCACCTTAACTATTCTCTGAGGTTTTCTAGTATAGTAAGTTTACACATATCAAATTTGCTAGGAGATAATCTGCTATAGACACAGATGTGTTTTTCTTATGCTGAAATGTTATTGATTGCACTTAAAAAAATGAAATTGACCTGCCCAAATTCACTTGAGCAAACAAAGAAAAAAAAAATCCACCTGCCCCTTCCCACTCTCTGTTTCCCAAATCTCATGAAAGTAGTTAATATGTCAGGGAGATTTTTTTATAAATCATCTGGGAGTTCTCACTACTATCTCCTTACTTTTTAGAACTTCAGTGACCAAACACTCAAAGACCCCACCAGAAACCAACAAGGATTCAATTGCATTTTTGTTCTAAGGGATTACTCTCTGGTTGGTTGGTTGTAAGATACTAACTTGCTCTAGTTGCACTCACAGAATTCCATCTTCCTTGCAACCAACTTCTGGTTCTTTCAGAGGGCCCATCTGTCCAGAACAATTAAGAAGTTGCTTTTTGTTTGTTTGTTTGCTTTAATTTTTATTATTTTTTTAAAAATACACCTATGCCTTTGACTAGAGCCAGAAGCTTTGAAGTTTGTTGCTGATAACAAACCTGTACCTGATGAGCCAACCTAGACTTTTGATTGAATTTTCCCAGTTGGACTACCTCAAAAGAATTATCATACCAGTCTCTGGTTCCAATGAGGACAGACTTCCTGGAGTATTCTAAATTGAATTCTCTTAGCCTACTGGGCACAGAAAATCCTGCCAAATTAGGCCTGAATTCCTGGACTCCGGATTTACAAGAGAACAGAGTGGTGTATTTGATATCCACGACCTTCTTTCATGCTCACTGATAGCAAAAGTTGCTTGTTTCCTCCAATCTTATTAGCAAAAATCCTTTGAAATAAACAGAACAGGAGTAGAGATGATAATAAAAGAATGAGATAAGTAGCTAACTTTGAAAGCAGTTCCCAAAAGAAATAAGCAGGAATTTTGGCTTAAAAAAATAAAGTTTTTTTCAGGAATTGTATTTTTGTTTTCATTTTTCTTTTTCTTGGTAACTAGGTTGACACAATTAGTAAGCTAAGAATTTAATCAGTTTTCATAGAACTTATAAATGCCAATTTATCTTTCACATATTTCTGGTATATCATATTTCTCATATCAGTGAAATCTGATAAAAGCCTACTAATTACATTTATGTTTCTATGTTTAGGGATAACATCCACCATGTGCGTGAATAAAATTCATGGTAAGAAATCAGTGAGAATATGTGTTAATGATGCCTTAGAAACAATCCTGAAAATGAGTAAATAATCTTAGGAAAAATAGTAATTAAAAAGACTGCTGCTGCTGCTGCTGCTAAGTTGCTTCAGTTGTGTCCGACTCTGTGCGACCCCATAGATGGCAGCCCACCAGGCTCCCCCATCCCTGGGATTCTCCAGACAAGAACACTGGAGTTGGTTGCCATTTCCTTCTCCAATGCATGAAAGTGAAAAGTGACAGTGAAGTCAATCAGTCATGTCCGACTCTTCGCAACCCCATGGACTGCAGCCTACCAGGCTCCTCCATCCATGGGATTTTCCAGGCAAGAGTACTGGAGTGGGCTGCCATTACCTTCTCCGAATTAAAAAGTCTAGTAGTTTTTAAAGTTTTTTCAAAACTGTATTCACCTGGAATCTTTAAAACTACTGACATCTGACTCTCACATTCTTACTTAATTTATCTGAAGTATAGCCTGAGTATCAGGATTATTAACAGCTTTCCAGCTAAATAGCTAGTCTAATGGAATCAAAACTACACTAAAAGTCTGAAGACCTGAGTTCAAATCCAGTCTTTTTTTTTTTTTTTTTTTTGCCTATGGGCTATAAAGTTTTGAATAACTCAGATGACCTCTCCAAGTCTCTCTTGCCTAACTGTAAAATCAGATTATTGATAATACATTTTCTCTTCTTACTTGTTTTTAATTTATTTTTTACAATGTTGTATTGGTTTATGCCATACAAAAACTCAAATCAGCCATAATTATACATATATACCCCTCCTTGAGACTCCCCTTCTCTCTCTCTCTCTCTTATAAGGAGCTTGTGGAGATTAAATGAGATGCTATACAGGAAGGCCCTGTAGAAACTATTATCAAGTTAAATTTGAAGTGATACATGGACATGAATTTCATATTTATTTATACAGAGACACTCATTATATATAATATATGTAAGTAAATTGATTTAATCAATATTACATATGATATATAAAGATATTTATTATAATGAATTGGATTGCAAGATTATGGAGCACACCTCAAATTTGTAGAGTAGGCAGGCAGGTTAGAAACCCAGGTGAGTTGATATTTAAATTCAAGTCCAAAGTTCATCTGCTACAGAATTCTTTCTTGCTCAGGGAAGAGTGGGCTCTTTGTTTCATTCAGGCCACTCAAAATATGGAAGTCAATGGTTTTACTCACGTCTACCAATTTAACTCTTTATCTCATTTAGTATTACCCTAAGGGCTTCCTCAGTGGCTCAGAGGTAAAAGAATCAACAAGCAATGAGTTCAGTCCCTGGGTTGGGAAGATCCCCTGCAGGAGGAAATGGCAATCCACTGCATAATTCTTGCCAGGAAAATTCCAAGGACGTCAACAGCATGTGAACCAAGAATTTCCAGATGTACAAGCTGGATTTAGAAAGGCAGAGGAACCAGAGATCAAATTGCCAACATCGACTGGATCACTGAAAAAGCAAGGGAATTTCAGAAAAACATCTACTTATGCTTCATTGACTACATGAAAGCCTTTGATCATGTGGATCACAAGAAACTGGAAAATTCTGAAAGAGATGGGAATACCAGACCACCTTACCTGCCTCCCGAGAAACCTGTATGCAAGTCAAGAAGTAAGAGTTAGAACCAGACATGGAACAACAAACTTGTTCAAAAGTGGGAAAGAAGTACATCAAGGCTGTATATTGTTGCCCTACTTATTTAACTTTTATGCAGAGTACATCATGGAAAATGCCGGGCTGGATAAAGCTCAAACTTTATCCAAGCTGGAATCAAGCTGGAATCAAGATTGCCAGGAGAAATATCAATAACCTCAGATATGCAGATGACACCACCCTTATGGCAGAAAGTGAAGAACTAAAGAGCCTCTTGATGAAAGTGAAAGAAGAAAGTGAAAAGTTTTGCTTAAAGCTTAACATTCAGAAAACTAAGATCATGGCATCTGGTTCCATCACTTCATGGCAAATAGATGGGAAACAATGGAAAGGATGAAAGACTTTATTTTCTTGGACTCCAAAATCACTGCAGATGGTTACTGCAGCCATGAAATTAAAAGATGCTTGCTCCTTGAAAGAAAAGCTATGATCAACCTAGACAGCATTTTAAAAAGCAGAGATATTTTGCTGACAAAGTCCCACAAAGCCAAAGCCATGGTTTTTACAGTAGTCATGTTCAGATATTAGAGTTGGACCATAAAGAAGGTTGAGCACTGAAGAATAACTGATGCTTTTGAACTATGATATTAGAGAATACTCTTGAGAGTTCCCTGGACAGCAAGAAGATCAAACCAGTCAATCCTAAAGGAAATAAACCCTAAATATTCATTAGAAGAACTGATGTTGAATGAAGCTCCAATACTTTGGCCACATGATGTGACTCATTGGAAAAAACCCTGATGCTGGGAAAGATTGGAGGCAGAAGGAGAACAGGATGACAGAGGATGAGATGGTCGAATGGCATCACCAACTCAATGGATATGAGTTTGAGCACTCTGGGAGATATTGAAGGACAGGGAAGCCTGGCATGCTACAGTCCCAAAGAGTCACAAAGTGATTTCAGTACCATAGCACAATATTACCTACTCAGATACAACACCCTATATAACACCCAGAATAATATTTGACCAAATATCTGACATCCCATAGCCCAGCCAAGTTGACACATGAAATTAATCATCACAGTATTACTAATACCATTTTTTTTAAAACTACCTGAAAAGTGGAAATACTAGACTAATTAAATATGCAAGATTACAACTACTGAGCTGTATTCTTGACCCTTATCTTCACCTCAGCTTTGCCCCAAGTATGTTGACTTATAATAGATGGTGATTTGAAGGACAGCAAACAGAGACTTGCTCAAATCATCAGGGAAAAGCCATTTTAAGAGAGAAGGTTTTAACTAAAAGTCATTTTTTTCCCCTTTAACTCTAGTGTTTACACCTCAGAAAAAAATACCTCTTTTAGAATCCAGCGGCACCCAATACTGGCCATATGAGTAGGCGATATGATCTGAGAAATGCCAAGGGGCCCCACTTGCCAAATAAATTTTCCCTTAGGGACATTCCTGGAATTCTCATTGTTAGAGACAAAACAGAAAGACCCATTTTAAAAATGCACAGAAGTGTTAACATTTCATGGATTGGCTTTACAGGTTGACTAGAACAAAAATAAAAATAGCTTTTCATAGTAGAAAAAAATGGTTATTCTCTCACCTTTGCTCTGGTAAAAAATGTTCTTCTTTACCAGACAAATTCAGTCTGGCTAAACTGGTCTAAAACTAATCTTCCCTGGTGGCTCAGACAGTAAAGTACCTGCCTGCAATGCTGGAGACCTGGGTTCAATCCCTGGGTCAGGAAGATCTCCTAGAGAAGAAAATGGCAACCCACTCCAGTACTCTTGCTTGGAAAATCCCATGGACTGAGGAGCCTGGTAGGCTACAGTACATAGGGTCACAAAGAGTCAGAAAAGACCGAGCAATTTCTCTTTCTTTCTTTCTAAACTAGTCTAAGTTCTTTACTTAAAATCTGATAGATCAAATATTATTGGCTATTATGACTCTATTATCTGTTTCCTTACTACCTTCTCCATATATTTCTACATAGCCACATCTCTGCAACAGAATCAGTAATAAGCTTTAGAGATATTTTCTCACTTTTTTAGTAAACATTGGTGGAGCTTGGTGGATCCTTGTTTTTATCAGTTAGAAAAAACATAAAGATTTTGACCTAAAAAAAGGTTTTGTTGTTGCTGTTCAGTAACTCAGTTGTGTCTGACTCTTTGTGACCCCATGGACTGAAGCACACCAGTATTCCCTGTCCTTCACCATCTCCCAGAGTTTAACCAAACTCATGTCCATTGAATAAGTGATGTCATCCAACCATCTTGTCTTCTGTCATCCCCTTCTCCTCCTGCCTTCCATCTTTCCCAGAAGCAGGGTCTTTTCCAAAGAGTCTGTTCTTCACCTCATGTGGCCAAAATATTGGAGCTTCATTCAGTATCAGTCCTTCCAATGAATATTCAAGGATGATTTCATATAGGATTGACTGGTTTTATCTCCTTACTGTCTAAGAGTCTTCTCCAACACCACAGTTCAAAACCATTAATTCTTTGGTGCTCAACTTACTTTATGGTCCAACTCTCACGTCCATACATGACTACTGGAAAAACCATAGATTTGAGTATATGGACCTTTGTTGGCAAACTAATGTCTCTGCTTTTTAATTACTGTCTAGGTTTGTCATAGCTTTTCTTCCAAGGAGCAAGAGTCTTTTAATTTCACAGTTGCAATCACCATCTGAAGTAATTTTGGATCCTAAGAAAATAAACTCTGTCACTGTTCCCATTGTTTGCCCATCTATTTGCTATGAAGTGATGGGACCAGATGCCATGATCTCAGTTTTCTGAATGTTGAGTTTTAAGTCAGTTTTTTCACTCTCTTTCACCTTCATCAAGAGGCTCTTTACTTTTGCAAATAGAATCACCAAATCAACTGGTATACAACAGAATCTGCAATTAAAACTAATGTGAAGGAGAGATTTTTTGAGGAATATTTTTATGATGATACAGGAACATTAAAAAATTTATTTCTTTTTAAAAATATTCCATGCAGTCCAAGAAATTAAGGACAAGGTTTCTATGTACCTTTAATTCTTGAACCCCATCCTAAATATTAGTCTCTGAAAGTGAAAGTGTAGTCACTCAGTCATGTCTGACTCTTTGGGACCCCATGGACTGTAGCCTGCCAGGCTCCTCTGCTCATGGAATTCTCCAGGCAAGAATACTGGAGTGGTTCACCATTCCCTTCTCCAGAAGATCTTTCCAACCCAGGGATCAAACCCAGGTCTCTCACATTGCAGGCAGATTCTTTACCATCTGAGTCATCAAGGAAGCCCCTTAGGATGTTCATGGTGCAGGAAACTATGACTTGAAGAATGCTAGTTTATTAGGTCAGTTTGGGAAATGATGGTAGTCTCTGGGTTATGTTATATGTCTAGTAGCCTTTTCTCAGACACTGATCCATGAACTTCTTGACTTCATCAAAAGCTACATTATAACTGTACATTACTGTGGCTAATGTTGCTAAGCATTTATTACATCTTCCCATAATTCAGAGCCTACCATAATTTCCCAAACTGACCCAGTAATCTAGTGTTCCTCTTTGAGTGATAGGTTCCTGCACCATGAATCTCCTAACATTATTAAACAGGTAAAATACACGGGGTTTGTCTTTTGGGAAGGTAAGTGAAGTGAAGTCACTCAATCATGTCCGACTCTTTGCTACCCCATAGACTGCAGCTTGCCAGGCTCCTCTGTCCATGGGATTTTCTAGGCAACAGTACTGGAATGGATTGCCATTTCCTTTTCCAGGGGATCTTCCCAACCCAGGGCTCGAACCCGGGTCTCCCGCATTGTAGACAGAGGCTTTTCCATCTGAGCCACCAGGGAAGTCCCTTTTGGAAAGGTACTATATAATAAATCTATCCAGCTGTTCTATCAGCCGAGAAAATGGCTCTACCGTAAGACCACTGGGGCTTTCCACGTAGCTCAGATGGTAAAGAATCTGCTCCCAATACAGGAGATTGGGTTGATCTCTGGGTTGGGAAGATCCCCCAGAGAAGGAAATAGCAATCCACTCCAGTATTCTTGCCTGGAGAATTCCATGAACAGAGGAGCCTGGCAGGCTACAGTCCATAGCATTGGAAATGAGTGAATGACTAACACATACACAAGCGCATGACCACATGCGACCAGATTAAGTGAAACACAAAATATCTCTGGCTGATTGGAGCCTTTGGAAATTCTCATTAAGAAAATCTTAGCTCAGTCTCATGGACTTTTTCGATCCCTGGGTTGGGAAGATCTCCTGGAGAAGGAAATGGCAACCCACTCCAGTACTCTTGCCTGGAGAATCCAGGACAAGGTTTCTATGTACCTTTAATTCTTGAACCCCATCCTAAATATTAGTCTCTGAAAGTGAAAGTGTAGTCACTCAGTCATGTCTGACTCTTTGGGACCCCGTGGACAGAGGAGCCTGGTAGGCTATAGTCCATGGGGTCGCAAAGAGTTCGACATGACTGAGCGACTTCACTTTCATTCTCCCTTTAAGAAACAGTTCATCATTTATTACTGGAATATAAGTGATATTGAATATTTGACCATGGAACAAGTAACTATGTAATTCGAGCTGTCCATCAAAATTGGGTAAAATAGGGGACACCAAAACATGAAGTTTAGCATGTGTAAATACCTTTATTTATTAAGTAGAAAACAGGTATATGTAGATAAGGCTAATAAAGCATCAAATATTCTCACAATGCAGGAAACTTTTCCATTTTTTCCACTGCTGCTGTAGTAAGAGGTACAAGTCCTGATGGTTGGAAACCTCTCTAAATATACTAAAACCATTACCCTATACAAATAAATTAGGTGAATCTTGTAGCAAAAAAAAAAAAAAAAAAAAAAGTTAATTGATGCAAATTTAAAAAAATAATTTAGGAGATCTGAGAATCCTAGTATGAACAACAGAATTTATATCAAGAGATATAAATAGACAGTGTGTTGAAAAGCAGAGACATTATTCTTCCAGCAAAGGTCTGTATAGTCAATGCTATGGTCCTCTCAGTGGTCACATACAGTTGTGAAAGCTGGAATGTAAAGAAGGTAGAACATTAAAGAATTGATGCCTTTGAACTGTGGTGCTGGAGAAGACTCCTGTAAGTCCCTCAGACAGCAAGGAGATAAAACCAGTCAATCTCAAGAGAGATCACTGCTGAATACTGACTGGAAGGACTGATGCTTAAGCTGTAGCTCCAGTATTTTGGTCATCTAGTGTGAACAGAAGACTCATTGGAAAAGTCCTTGATGCTGGGAAAGATTGAGGGCAGAAGGAGAAGACGGCTGGATGGCATCACCGATGCAGGGAAGATGAACTTGGGCAAACTCTGGGAGATGGTGAGGGATACGGAGGCCTGGTACGCTGCAGTCCGTGGGATTGCAAAGAGTCAGACACAACTGGGCGACTGAACAACAACAACAATGCATAATAACTATAAATCAACCTCTCTGAAAGGGGTGAGAGAAATAAGTATTAACTTGAGACTTTTTCTAGAAAGAGTGGAGACTTTGCCTTAAAGGCAAAACAAACTGTACATAAGCGCTATATTCTATTTGATGAAGTTGTTCCTGATAAGGCTACAAATTAAAAATTTTCAAACCACAATACATGTATATAACAATCAAACAATTAATTATATAGCAGATAATGAGAACCAAGTTTCTCACTGTTGAAGAGGGAGATTACACATAGCCAAGGAGAAGAAACTACAGTGATCCATGTGATAATGGACTAGAGTTGAAGCCCGTACAAGCTCTTGTGTTCCTTATTATAGATGCATATGGACACACACACACACATATATATATATACATATATAACACAAAAACATATATAAAAACATGTATCTCACTCTGTCAGTTGAGAGGGCCTAGACAGCCCAATAGCAATGAGCTTTCTTAATGCTCAGTGCTTAGGTTTTAACACTATTTTCCAGCAAAAAGAACCTGGGATCCTTAGAGAAATGGCTGATTCTAGGACTGGGAGAGGAAATACATAAGACGAGCCTATACTACATATCATCTGTGTTGTGTAGAAAGTAAGAAAATTTTTCAAAAACAAAACCTCACAATGATGGGTATGATGGGTGTCATGTCATGATAGAAAGGATACAGATCCAAATGAAGATGTACTAATGGCCAAATCCTAGAACAACTTGAATAATAAAGTTAAATAATATTGGATTATAATCCAAAACAAAATAGAATCAATAACTTCATGCCTATAAAAACAAATTATTAAAAAATAAATAATGAAGAAACAAATTTGCCATATAGAATAATTGCTATGTATTTCAATATATGATACTCTACTATGTGTAGTAATTTCTATAAAAATACTCAAACGTATTTATATATGTTGGTTGGTTGGTCGGTTCAGTCTCTCAGTTGTGTCCGACTCTTTGCAACCCCATGAATCGAAGCACGCCAGGCCTCCCTGTCCATCACCAACTCCCGGAGTTCACTCAGGCTCACGTCCATCAAGTCAGGGATGCCATCCAGCCATCTCATCCTCGGTCATCCCCTTCTCCTCCTGCTCCCAATCCCTCCCAGCATCAGAGTCTTTGCCAATGAGTGAACTCTTCGCATGAGGTGGCCAAAGTACTGGAGCTTCAGCTTTAGCATCATTCCTTCCAAAGAAATCCCAGGGTTGATCTTCAGAATGGACTGGTTGGATCTCCTTGCAGTCCAAGGGATTCTCAAGAGTCTTCCCCAACACCACAGTTCAAAAGCATCAATTCTTCGGCACTCATATATGTATATGTGTATATATATAGCTATTACTAAAATTAAAAATTGTTTTTAGATAACCTACCCTCAAGGAGTAAGCATATAACCCCTCACTCCTTAAGTATAGGCTGTGCATAGTGACTTTTTCTAAAATGTCTAGCATAGAAAAGAAGGGGGGGAAGGATAACTTTACAGTGGAGAAACTTGAAATCCTCTTAAGCCAAGTGATCAAGTTAACATCAACAGTGATAAATCATATTGATAGTATGTAGTTCTAAAATGATATAATGAGAATGACACTTTACCTCTATGATTTTCTCCAAAAAAATATTATCCTAGTGAAAACATGAGAAAAACATCAGAACAATTCCATCTGAGAGACATTCTATTTTCCAAATAATTTACCAACATTTCTTAAACTGTCAAGGTCACCAAAAACAAAGTTTCAGAAACTGTAACAACTAAGAGGAGCCTAAGGAGTTATGACAAATGCAGTTCATTTCAGTCACTCAGTCATGTACAATTCTTTCCAGCCCCATGGACTGCAGCATGCCAGGCTTCCCTAACTGTCACCAACTCATGGAGCTTGCTCAATCTCATGTCCATCGAGTCAGTGATGCCATCCAACCATCTCATCCTCTGTCGTTCCCTTCTGCTTCTGCCTTTAAACATTCCCAGCATCAAGGTTTTTCTAGTGAGTCAGTTGTTCACATCAGGTGGCCAAAGTATTGGAGTTTCATCTTCAGCATCAGTGCTAATGAATATCAGGACTGATTTGCTTTAGGATTGACTGGTATGATATCCTCATAGTCCAAGAGATTCTCGAGAGTCTTCTCCAACACCACAGTTCAAAAGCATCAATTCTTTGGTGCTCAGCTTTCTTTATAGTCCAACTCTCACATCCCATACATGACTACTGGAAAAACCATAATTTGACTAGACAGACTTTTTCAACAAAGCAATATTTCTGCTTTTTGATATACTGTCTAGGTTCATCATAGCTTTTCTTCCAAGGAGCAAGCATCTTTTAATATCATTGCTATAGTCACCATCTGCAATGATTTTGGAGCCCACCAAAATAAAGTGTCTTACTGTTTCCATTGTTTCCCCACCTATTTGCCATGAAGTGATGGGATCGGATGCCATGATCTTCATTTTTTGAATGTTGACTTCTAAGACAGCTTTTTCACTTTCCTTTTTCACTTTTATCAAGAGGCTCTTTAGTTCTTCTTCACTTTCTGCCATAAGAGTGGTGTCGTCTGCATAGCTGAGGTTATTGATATTTCTCCCATAATCTTGATTCCAGCTGTGCTTCATCCAGCCAGCATTTCACATGATGTATTCTGCATATAAATTAAATAAGCAGGGCGACAATTTACAGCCTTGACATACTCTTTCTCAATCAGGAAACAGTATATTGTTCCATGTCTGGTTGTGACTCTTGCTTCTTGACCTGCATACAGATTTCTCAAGAGACAGGTCAGGTGGTCTGATATTCTCAGCTCTTAATGAATTTTCCACAATTTGTTGTGATCCACACAGTCAAAGGCTTTGGCATAGTCATTAAAGCAGAGATAGATGTTCTTCTGGAACTCTCTTGCTTTGTTGATGATCCAGCGGATGTTGGAAATTTTATCTCTGGTTCCTCTGCCTTTTCTAAATCCAACTTGAACATCTGGAAGTTTATGGTTCATGTACTGTTGAAGCCTAGCTTGGAGAATTTTGAGCATTACTTTGCTAACTTTTGAGATGAATGCAGTTGTGTGGTAGTTTGAACATCCTTTGGCAGTGGCCTTCTTTGCGATTGGAATTAAAACTGACCTTTTGCAGTCCTGTGGCCATTGCTGAGTTTTCCAGATTTGCTGACATATTGAGTGCGGCACTTTCACAGCATTATCTTTTGGGATTTGAAATAGCTCAACTGGAATTCCATCACCTCCACTAGCTTTGTTCATAGCAATGTTTCCTAAGGCCCACTTGATTTCGCATTCCAGGTTGTGTGATTCTAGGTGAATGATCACACCATCATGGTTATCTGGGTCATGAAGGGTTTTGTATAGTTCTGTGTATTCTTGCCACCTCTTCCTAATATCTTCTGCTTCTGTTAGGTCCATACCATTTCTGTCCTTTATTGTGCTCATCTTTGCATGTAATGTTCCCTCAGTCTCTAATTTTCTTGAGGAGATCTCTAATCTTTCCCATTCTACCGTTTTCCCCTATTCCTTTGCATTGATCACCGAGAAAGGCTTTCTTATATCTCCATACTATTCTTTGGAACTCTGCATTCAAATGGGTATATTTTTCCTTTTCTCCTCTGCCTTTAGCTTATTTTCTTTTCTCAGCTATTTGTAAGGCCTCTTCAGACAATCATTTTGCTTTTTTGCATTTCTTTTTCTTGGGGATATTCTTGATCACTGCTTCCTGTACAATCTCAAGAACATTCATCCATAGTTCTTCCAGCACTCTATCAGATCTAATCCCTAAATCTATTTATTACTTCCACTGTATAAGCATAAGGGATTTGATTTAGGTCATACCTGAATAGTCTAGTGATTTTCCCTGCTTTCTTCAATTTAAGTTTGAATTTTGCAATAAGGAGCTCATGATCTAGCCACAATCAGCTCCAGGTCTTTTTTTTTTTTTTCGCTGATTGTGTAGAGTTTCTCCACCTTTGGCTGCAAAGAATATAATCATTCTGATTTTGATATAAACCATCTGGTGATGTCCATGTGTAGAGTCTTCTCTTGTGTTGTTGGAAGAGTGTGTTTGCTAAGAGCCTAAGGAGATATGACAAATAAATGTAATGTAATATCCTAGATAGGATCAGGAAAAGAATATCAGGGAAAAACTGACTAATGTGAATGAAGTATGAAATTTAGTTAATAAAAACATATCAGTGTTGATTATTTAATTATAATAAAGTTTTAATACAAATATAAGATGATAATAATAGATGAAATAGAGTGTAGAGTATACAGAATACTGTACTATCCATGTAATAATTCTGTAAATCTAAAATTGTTCTAAAATTTTAAAAGTTATTAAATACATATTTATATTCTTACATTTTAAACTAATATTCTAAGAGAGTTAGCTTACATGTGTAAGCATGTTGTGGTTGATATTTATTATCACTGTAGCCCATGTATCATCATCGTTCCCTACAATGGATGACAAAAGGGGCTGTTTGCAATATTTTGAATAAAGATAAACTATCCACAATAGCACTATGAAAAAGTAGTAGTATTATCTACCCCACCTTTTTTCTAAGATTTTTGTTGATGCAAATCATTTTTAAAGTCTTTATTAAGTTTGTTATAATATTGATTCTTTTTTCTTTTCATGCTTTGATTTTTGGCCTCAAGCCACGTGGGTTCTTGACTCCCTAACCAGGGATCAAACCAGTATCTTCTACACTGGAAGGAGAATTCTTAACCACTGGGCCATGAGAGAAGTCCCTATCAACCCCCTTTACTGTTAGCTGCACAATAAATTGCTACGTAGTGTAAGACTCAAATCCAGGTAGCTTTAACTCCAAATGGGACAGTGTAAACTACCTGTCAGACCTCCTTCCCAAACCATACACAAGTGGTAAAATAAATAAATAAAAGAAAGAAAAAGAATTATCACACATATGTACTCAGAGACAGTAACTTTTCTTTGATGAGTAAATACAAAATATTTTACATGTCAGATAATGATAGTATTTATTATGCTAATTGTGCCACATTTTAGCATAATTTTTGAAGCCCAATAGCCTTTACTTACTCTTTCTAAGATTAAGAAATAAAGCATGCAGTTCTTTTTCCAGTAAATAATTTGTATTTGTTATATTTTAATTGATTTGATAACTTTATGAAACTATTCACCTTCTAATATATTTTATAGTGTATGGTTTACTAGAGATGAGGCTAGCAAAATACTTCTCTAAAATCTTTTTTTTTTGCATTCAAATTATTTTTATTGTATTGTATTGTATTGTATTCTTATTATTTTTACTTTACAATATTGTATTGGTTTTGCCATACATCAACATGAATCCACCATGGGTATACACATGTTCCCAATCCTGAACCCCCCTCCCACCTCCCTACCCATACCATCCCTCTGGGTCATCCCAATGCACCAGCCCTAAGCATCTTGTATCCTGCATCGAACCTAGACTGGCGATTCATTTCTTATATGATATTATACATGTTTCAATGCCATTCTCCCAAATCATCCCACCCTTTCCCTCTCCCACAGAGTCCAGAAGACTGTTCTATACATCTGCGTTTCTTTTGCTATCTCCCATACAGGGTTATCATTACCATCTTTCTAAATTCCATATATATGTGTTAGTATACTGTATTGGTGTTTCTTTCTGGCTTACTTCACTCTGTATAATCGGCTCCAGTTTCATCCACCTCATTAGAATGGCTTCAAATGTATTCTTTTTAATGGCTGAGTAATATTCAATTGCTTTCCTATCCATTCATCTGCTGATGGACATCTAGGTTGCTTCCATGTCCTGGTATTATAAACAGTGCTGCAATGAACATTGGGATACACGTGTCTCTTTTAA
Organism: Capra hircus; assembly: GCF_001704415.2. NCBI lineage: Eukaryota > Metazoa > Chordata > Mammalia > Artiodactyla > Bovidae > Capra > Capra hircus. The sequence continues at coordinate 80,584,071 of NC_030810.1, forward strand.
TTCTAGTTTCCTCGGTGTGTATGCCCAGCAATGGGATTGGTGGGTCATCAGGCAGTTCTATTTCCAGCTTTTTAAGGAATCTCCACACTGTTCTCCATAGAGGCTGTACTAGTTTGCATTCCCACCAACAGTGTAAGAGGGTTCCTTTTTCTCCACATCCTCTTCAGCATTTATTGCTTGTAGACTTTTGGATCACAGCCATTTTGACTGGCGTGAAATGGTACCTCATTGTGGTTTTGATTTGCATTTCTCTGATAATGAGCGATGTTGAGCACCTTTTCATGTGTTTGTTAGCCATCTGTATGTCTTCTTTGGAGAAATGTCCATTTAGTTCTTTGGCCCATTTTTTGATTGGGTCATTTATTTTTCTGGAATTGACCTGCAGGAGTTGCTTGTATATTTTTGAGATTAGATGTTTGTCAGTTGCTTCATTTGCTATTATTTTCTCCCATTCCAAAGGCTGTCTTTTCACCTTGCTTATAGTTTCCTTTGTTTTGCAAAAGCTTTTAATTTTAATTAGGTCCCATTTGTTTATTTTTGCTTTTATTTCCAAAACTCTGGGAGGTGGGTCATAGAGGATGCTGCTGTGATTTATGTCAGAGAGTGTTTTGCCTATTTTCTCCTCTAGGAATTTTATAGTTTCTGGTCTTATGTTTAGATCTTTAATCCATTTTGAGTTTATTTTTGTATATGGTGATAGAAATTGATCCAGTTTCATTCTTTTACATGTGACTGACCAGTTTTCCCAGCACCACTTGTTAAAGAGATTGTCTTTAATCCATTGTATATTCTTGCATACTTTGTTGAAGATAAGGTGTCCATAGGTGCATGGATTTATCTCTGTGCTTTCTATTTTGTTTACATTGATCTATATTTCTGTCTTTGTGCCAGTACCATACTGTCTTGATGACTGTGGCTTTGTAGTAGAGCCTGAAGTCAGACAGGTTGATTCCTCCAGTTCCATTCTTCTTTCTCAAGACTGCTTTGTCAATTCAAGGTTTTTTGTATTTCCATACAAATTGTTAAATTATTTGTTCTAGGTCTGTGAAAATACCGCTGGTAGCTTCATAGGGATTGCATTGAATCTATAGATTGCTTTGGGTAGTATATTTGTTTTCACTATATTGATTCCTCCAATCCATGAACATGGTGTATTTCACCATCTCTTAGTGTCTTCTTTGATTTCTTTCACCAATGTTTTATAGTTTTCTATATATAGGTCTTTATTTTCTTTAGGTAGATATATTTCTAAGTATTTTATTCTTTTTGTTGCAATGGTGAATGGAATTGTTTCCTTAATTTCTCTATTTTCTCATTATTAGTATATAGGAATGCAAGGGATTTCTGTGTGTTGATTTTATATCCTGCAACTTTACTATATTCATTAATTAGTCCTAGTAATTTTCTGGTGGAGTCTTTAGTGTTTTCTATGTAGAGGATCATGTCATCTGCAAACAGTGAGAGTTTTACTTCTTTTCCATTTGGATTCCTTTTATTTCTTTTTCTGCTCTGAATGCTATAGCCAAAACTTCCAAAACTGTTGAATAGTAGTGGTGAAAGTGGGCACCCTTGTCTTGTTCCTGACTTTAGGGGAAATGCTTTCAATTTTTCACCATTGAGGATAATGTTTGCTGAGGGTTTGTCATATATAGCTTTTATTATGTTGAGGTATGTTCCTTCTATTCCTGCTTTCTGGAGAGTTTTTATCATAAATGGATGCTGAATTTTGTCAAAGGCTTTCTCTGCATCTATTGAGATAATTGTATAGCTTTTATTTTTCAATTTGTTAATGTGGTGTATTACATTGATTTATTTCCAGACATTGAGGAATCCTTGCATTCCTGGGATAAAGCCCACTTGGTCAAAGTGTATGATCTTTTTAATGTGTTGTTGGATTCTGATTGCTAGAATTTTGTTAAAGATTTTTGTATCTATGTTCATTGGGGATATTGGCCTGTAGTTTTCTTTTTTTGTGGCATCTTTGTCAGGTTTTGGCATTAGGATGATGGTGGCCTCATAGAATGAGTTTGGAAGTTTCCCTTCCTTTGCAATTTTCGGGAAGAATTTGAGAAGGATAGGTATTAGCTCTTCTCAAAATTTTTGGTAGAATTCAGTTGTGAAGCCATCTGGACCTGGGCTTTTGTTTGCTGGAAGATTTCTGATTACAGTTTCAATTTCCATGCTTATTATGGGTCTGCGAAGATTTTCTATTTCTTCCTGGTTCAGTTTTGGAAAGTTGTACTTTTCTAAGAAATTGTCCATTTCTTCCAAGTTGTCCATTTTATTGGCATATAATTGCTGATAGTAGTCTTTTATGATCCTTTGTATTTCTGTGTTGTCTGTTGTGATCTCTGCATTTTCATTTCTAATTTTATTGATTTGATTTTGCTCCTTTTGTTTCTTGATGAGTCTGGCTAATGGTTTGTCAATTTTATTTCTCCTTTCAAAGAAACAGCTTTTGGTTTTGTTGATTTTTACTATGGTCTCTTTTGTTTCTTTTGCATTTATTTCTGCCCTAATTTTTAAGATTTCTTTCCTCCTACTAACTCTGGGGTTCTTCATTTCTTCCTTTTCTAGTTGCTTTAGGTGTAGAGTTGGGTTATTTATTTGACTTTTTTCTTGTTTCTTGAGGTATGCCTGTATTGCTATGAACTTTGCCCCTAGCACTGCTTTTACATTGTCCCACAGGTTTTGGGTTGTTGTGTTTTCATTTTCATTAGTTTCTATGCACATTTTGATTTCTTTTTTGATTTCTTCTGTGATTTGTTGGTTATTCAGAAGCGTGTTGTTCAGCCTCCATATGTTGGAATTTTTAATAGTTTTTCTCCTGTAATTGAGATCTAATCTTACTGCATTATGGTCAGAAAAGATGCTTGGAATGATTTCAATTTTTTTTTGAAATTACCAAGGCTAGATTTATGGCCCAGGATGTGATCTATCCTAGAGAAAGTTCCGTGTTCACTTGAGAAAAAGGTGAAATTCATTGTTTTGGGGTGGAATGTCCTATAGATATAAATTAGGTGTAACTGGTCTATTGTATCATTTAAAGTTCGTGTTTCCTTTTTAATTTTCTGTTTAGTTGATCTATCCATAGGTGTGAGTGGGATATTAAAGTCTCCCACTATTATTGTGTTATTGTTAATTTCCCCTTTGATACTTGTTAGCATTTGTCTTACATATTGTGGTGCTCCTATGTTGGGTGCTTACATATTTATAATTTTTATATCTTCTTCTTGGACTGATCCTTTGATCATTATGTAGTGTCTTTGTCTCTTTTCACAGCCTTGTTTTAAAGTCTATTTTATCTGATATGAGTATTGCTACTCCTTTCTTTTGGTCTCTATTTGCATGTATTATCTTTTTCCAGCTCTTCACTTTCAGTCTGTATGTGTCCCCTGTTTTGAGGTGGGTCTCTTCTAGGCACCATATATAGGGGTCTTGTTTTTGTATCCATTCAGCCAGTCTTTGTCTTTTGGTTGGGGCATTCAACCCATTTACATTTAAGGTAATTATTGATAAGTATGATCCTGTTACCATTTACTTTATTGTTTTGGGTTTGAGTTTATACACCCTTTTTGTGTTTCCTGTCTAGAGAAGATCCTTTAGCATTTATTGGAGAACTGATTTCAAGATTTTGGATCATTTTCACTATCATTATTTGGAATTGTTTATCAGGTAGATTCCTATCTCTTCCTCTTTTGTTTGGTTTGGTGGGCATTTATCCTGTTCCTTTACCTGCTGGGTATTCCTCTGTCTCTTCATCTTGTTTATATTGCTGCATTTTGGGTGGCCTTTCCGTATTCTGGCAGTTTGTGGAGTTCTCTTTATTGTGGAGTTTCCTCACTGTGGGTGGGGTTGTATCAGTGGGTTGTCAAGGTTTCTTGGCTAAGGAAGCTTGTGTTGGTGTTCTGGTGGGTGGAGGTGGATTTCTTCTCTCTGGACTGCAATGAAGTGTCCAGTAATGAGTTATGAGATGTCAGTGGTTTTGGGGTAACTTTGGGTAGCCTGTATATTGAAGCTTATGGCTGTGTTCCTATGTTGCTGGAGAATTTGCATGGTATGTCTTGCTCTGGAACTTGTTGGCCTTTGGGTGGTGCTTGGTTTCAGTGTAGGTATGGAGGTGTTTGATGAGCTCCTATCAATTAATGTTCCCTGGAGTCAGGAGTTCTCTGATGTTCTCAGGATTTGGACTTAAGCCTCTTGCTTCTGGTTTTCAGTCTTATTTTTACAGTAGTCTCAAGACTTCTCCTTCTATACAGCACCATTGAAAAAACATCTAGGTTAAAGATGAAAAGTTTCTCCACATTGAGGGACACCCAGAGAGGTTCACAGAGTTACATGGAGAAGAGGAAAGGGGGGAGGGAGTTAGAGGTGACCCGAATGAGATGAGGTGGAATCAAAAGAGGAGAGAGCAGGCTAGCCAGTAATCATTTCCTTATGTGTGCTCCACAGTCTGGACCACTCAGAGATGTTCATGGAGTTATACAGAGAAGAGAAAAGGGAGGAAGAACACAGAGGTGGCCAGGAAGATAAAAGGGGGAAATGAAAAGGAGAGAGACAGATCCAGCCAGTAATCAGTTCCCTAAGTGTTCTCCACCATCTGGAACACACAGAGATTCACAGAGTTGGGTAGAGAAGAGAAGGGGGAGAGATGAGACAGAGGTGACCTGGTGGAGAGTCCAAAGGAGGAGAGAGCAGTCAAGCCAGTAATCTCGCTCCCAAGTGAAAATGGGTACTGAAGATTTGGTTTTTAAAGGTACAAAATTGATAACAAATACCATAAAGCAAAGGTTAAAAATCTAGAGTAGAGGTTGGATTTTCAAAAATACAATATTAAAGAAAAGAAGAAGAAGAAGAAAAAAAAAGTCACAAAAATTACTAAAGATATATATATATATGAAGTTTGCTTTAAAAATAGGGTCTTTTTTTGAAAAGTAATAGTAGGTTTTAAAAATTAAAATTAAAGGAGTAATAGAGGACTGAATATTTTTTTACAAAGTTTAAAAAAAGAAGAAAAAAAAAGAGTGATCGTAAAAATTGTAAAGATAAATCTAGGACTTTCTCTGGTGTTGTTGTGGGCAGTGTGGCGTCAGTTCATTTTCGGATAGTTCCTTGGTCCGGCTTATATTTCTCAACATCTATAGGCCCCTTCCTATGTAGTTGGTACTAACGACAGGGTTTTAATCTATTGCGCCTGTCACTTCCAAGGCAGTTCCCTCTGTTTTAGCTTCTTCTGTTTGCTGGTCTTTTCAGTGTCTGATTTCCGCCCTGACACAAGGGGGGCGGTGGTGGACACTTTTTTTAGGCTCACTTGTTCAGTTGCGCTGTGGGGAGGGAGGGATGCTGCAAACAAATAACACTGGCATGTGTTCTCAGTATCTCAGCCACACTGGGCCTGTCCCCGCTGGCAGTGCACACAGCTCAGGCTCTAGATTGCTCCACCGGGAACCTTCTGACGCCGTCCCTGGGCTGCATGCACTTCCCAGGTCTAAGCCGCTCAGGTTCAGGCACTCAGGTATCCTCAATGGTGCAGACTTGGTTGAGCCTGCATTTTGTGCCCTTCCCAGGTCGGAGTAGCTCATGTGTTTGGCAAGCGCATTCACTGCAACTTATCACCTCTCCCATCCCTGCTGCTCAGTTTTCTGGATGTATAACTGGAGCACCTTCTCAGGCAGATGATGACTGTCCAGAACCCCAAGAAGTCTTAGTTAGCAAAGAAGCCTGCTTGCAGTTTGGCAGATAATGTCTCTCTGGGGCTGCAATTGGCCCCTTCTGGCCCTTCTGGCTCTGGCTGCCTGTCACAGGAGGGGGATGGTCTGCAGCTGGCTAATTCTGTTCCTTCCTTCATTTTGTGTGCAGTCTTGGCGGTGTCTTATGTTAGAGCTTTTCACGTGGTAGCTATCCCATTGGCTGGTTTGCTAGCCCAAGTTATTTCACACTGATTACACTCGGAGCATTCGGGCCCGATCCTTACTCTAAGCAATGCAGCCTGCGCCTCCCTGCTCAGTCCCCGCTTGCTAGTGGCAGATGCAGGCATCTGCACTGCTTCTCCACTGGGGGAGTTGCTGTTGGGCTCATAATCTGCGGGCTTTAATTACTTATTTATTTTTTCCTCCCTGTTATGTTGCCCTCTGGGCTTCCAAGGCTCACCACAGACTCGGCAGTGAGAGTGTTTCCTGGTGTTTGGAAACTTCTCTCGTTTTAAGACTCCTTTCCTGGGATGGAGCTCCATCCCTACCTCTTTTGTATCTTTTTTTGTCTTTTATGTTGTCTTTTATATATACCTCTTTTTGAAGACAGTGGGCTTTCTGGCTGCCTTATGTCCTCTGCCAGCATTCAGAAGTTGTTTTGTGGCATTTACTCAGCATTTAAATGTTCTTTTGATGAATTTGTGGGGGAGAAAGTGGTCTCCCCATCCTATTCCTCCACCATCTTAGGACCGCCTCTCTAAAATCTTTTAATTTTTTATATTTTTTTCACTTAAAAACCGGTATTACATAAGAGCTCAAGAGAATAATCTGCCCATATTATTTTACTTACTTGACTGTATAAAGAACTATTTCAGTTCAGTTCAGTTGTTCAGTCATGTCCAACTTTTTGCAACCCCATGGACTGCAGCACGCCAGGCTTCCCTGTCCATCACCAACTCCTGGAGGTTGCTCAAATTCATGTCCATAGAGTCAGTGATGCCATCCAACCATCTCATCTTCTATCATCCCCTTCTCTTCCTGCCTTCAGCCTTTCCCAGCATCAGAGTCTTTTCCAGTGAGTCTTCTTCACTTTAGGTGTCCAAATTATTGGAGTTTCAATTTCAGTATCAGTCCTTCCAATGAATATTCAGGACTGATTTTCTTTAGGATGGACTGGTTGATCTCCTTGCAGTCCAAGGGACTCTCAAGAGTCTTCTCCAACACCACAGTTCAAAAGCATCAATTCTTTGGTGCTCAGCTTTGTTTATGGTCCAACTCTCACATCCATACATGACTACTGGAAAAAACATAGCTTTGACTAAATGGACCTTTGTCAGTAAATTAGTGTCTCTGCTTTTTGATATGCTGTCTAGGTTCATCATAGTTTTTCTTCCAAGGAGAAAGCATCTTTTAATTCCATGGCTGTAGTCACCATCTACAGTGATTTTGGAGCACAAGAGCTCCAAAAGAGTAGTTTTTAGGTAATATTTGGAATAGATATGGCTAGATTTTCTTGAATTGTATTGGATAAGGTGAACCTTGTACCTTATGTTTCTTAAATTTCTGCATTTATTTAACTAAAAATGCTACCAAGCCAAATAAAATACCATTCTGGTGAAACTGAGTTCCAACAGAAGAACAAGAACCCATTCAGTTCAGTTTAGTTCAGTCGCTCAGTCGTGTCCAACTCTTTGCGACCCCATGAATCACAGCACACCAGGCCTCCCTGTCCATCACCAACTCCAGGAGTTCACTCAGACTCACGTCCATCGAGTTGGTGATGCCATCCAGCCATCTCATCCTCTGTCATCCCCTTCTCCTCCTGCCCCCAATCCCTCCCAGCATCAGAGTCTTTTCCAATGAGTCAACTCTTTGCATGAGGTGGCCAAAGTACTGGAGTTCCAGCTTTAGCATCATTCCTTCCTAAGAACATCCAGGACTGATTTGTTTTAGGATGGACTGGTTGAATCTCCTTGCAGTCCAAAGGACTCTCAAGAGTCTTCTCCAACACCACAGTTCAAAAGCATCAATTCTTCAGTGCTCAGCCTTCTTCACAGTCCAACTCTCACATCCATACATGACCACTGGGAAAACCATGGCCTTGACTAGATGAACCTTTGTTGGCAAAGTAATGTCTCTGCTTTTCAATATGCTATCTAGGTTGGTCATAACTTTCCTTCCAAGAACCCATTATACATGTACAAATGAACGGGGTCTGGTAGAGTCTAAGTCTTATTTATCTCTTTTCATAACTACTCATTAAGAACAGTGGCTATTAAACAAAACCTAAAACTATGAAATGGAGAAAGCTAATTAAGATTTCAACTCTATTCTTCTAGAATAAATATGCTTGAAATATCTTATTTGGTTCTTTAAGTAGCATGAAAAATTTGATCTCCAAACTGACCCACTTCACAAATATAGTTGTAAATATCAAATATCCGCAGCTCATTTTATGGTACCATGCTAAAATACTGAGTAAGATCTAATCTCTTTTTAGATTAAAACTCATTGGAAGGAAAAGACATCTTAAACATGATGCATTTTTATATAATATCCAGGAACTACAATGAAAATATCTTCCTGAACTTCTCTGGAAGAGAACCTAATCAAATGACAAGGTCAATTGCTATCTATTTCCTTCCAAAACAATTTGACTCAAGGCTACTCAATAATGGGATGGGAAAAGTCACAATATCAAGACTGTGCTGTCACTCACAGAGAGAAGTTGAAGTTATTTCTCTTCCAGTTATCAATCGCTATTTCTCTAGACTCATTGCTATATCCAAAAAGAACAAGAAAATAATTTATAAGTGCACCAAACTTTCAAAAGTGTTTTACAAATATTAATTATCAGGTCTAACAGGACAGTAGGAGGAACCAAATAACCTGCAGGGATGGTCCACAGTGGGGTAGGGGTTTCTCAAGGCACTTCTGAAGCACATATAAATACAAAAGTCTTGTAAATATTTCTACCTGGACTATTCCCTTGCAGCATTTTTAACAGGGTCCAAACACATTTTAGACCACCTGTAAATTGTTTGTATAATGTTAAAAATATGTTTATTGTCACTTGAGGAAGGCATTGAAAGAATGTAAATCCAACTTTGTGGTTAAGATTACATAGATCTACATCAGTCGTTCTTCCCAAGGAAATGAATCTGTCAGATTTTCAAAGAAGCAACATATTGCACAGTACATTAAAGGACAATGGTCTCATAGTGAGAGATTCTTGGCTCCAGCCATAACTATTTTTTTCTTATTTTCATTTTTTTTTTTTTTTACTTTACAATAGTGTATTGGTTCTGCCACATATCAACATGAATCTGCCACAGGTGTACTTGTGTTCCCCATCCTGAACCTCCCTCCCACCTCCCTCCCCATACCATCCCTCTGGATCATCCCAGTGCACCAGCCCCAAGCATCCTGTATCGAACATGGACTGGTGATTCATTTCTTATATGATATTATACATGTTTCAGTGCCATTCCCCCAAATCGTCCCACCTTCTCCCTCTCCCACAGAGTCCAAAAGTCTGTTCTATACATCTGTGTCTCTTTTGCTGTCTTGCATACAGGGTTATCGTTACCATCTTTCTAAATTCCATATATATGTGTTAGTATACTGTATTGATGTTTTTCTTTCTGGCTTACTTCATTCTGTATAATAGGCTCCAGTTTCATCCACCTCATTAGAAGTAATTCAAATGTATTCTTTTTAATGGCTGAGTAATACTCCACTGTGTATATGTACCACAGCTTTCTTATCCATTTGTCTGCTGGATATCTAGGTTGCTTCTGTGTCCTGGCTATTATAAACAGTGCTGCAATGAACAATGGGGTACACGTGTTTCTCAGTTCTGGTTTCCTTGGTGTGTATGCCCAGCAATGGGATTGGTGGGTCATCAGGCAGTTCTCTTTCCAGTTTTTTAAGGAATCTCCACACTGTTCTCCATAGAGGCTGTACTAGTTTGCATTCCCACCAACAGTGTAAGAGGGTTCCCTTTTCTCCACACCTTCTCCAGCATTTATTGCTTGTAGACTTTTGGATCGCAGCCATTCTGACCGGCATGAAATGGTACCTCATTGTGGTTTTGATTTGCATTTCTCTGATAATGAGTGATGTTGAGCATCTTTTCATGTGTTTGTTAGCCAACATTTCTCCAGCCATGACTTTTTTTTACTGGCTTTTGCAAATCACTAAATCTCTGATTTCTTCAGCTTACCTATGTTTAAAATAAAAAGAAAAATCAATAAACAGAAAAGAATAAAACAATATTTTTTTTTGTTTTCACAATAAAAATAACAAACTAGAATTTACTGAATCAAAGTGAAAATTTGCAATTATATTTTTTCCTGTATGAAACACTTATTATTAAAGCATTTTTCTAGGATAGAGTCCTATATTATATTTAGCCATAAGCAACTTTTGCTAGCTTTGTTGTTTAGATTTCTTAGATGTGAATCAGACACGGGAATGTCTCTATTCCATGCTGCAAAGGGCACTTATTGAGTTCTATTTGTATTCTTCTTGATGTTCCTCTCACTTGGCATGATGTAAGTGAGAAGTCATCTATCCTCATTTACAGGAGACTAATAGAACCCTGACAATTCTTATCAATTTCCTACTTTCTGGCTGAATTATTAATCTTCACTTACATAAACACTGACCTTTCAAAAGCTAATTTTTAATCACTTGCCTTCTAATTCCTACATGAGTTGTATTGTACCTCTCTTTACATAGTGGGAATAAAATATATACTTACAGAGAACAAATTCTGATGCTATTGTGTTGGGTGGCTTTATCATTTACTGTGCGACCTTGACCAAGTTATTTAAACTTTATGTGTCTCAGGTTCCTTGATATGTAACATACAAGAAAAAAAATCATATGGATTTCACAGGGTTATTATGAGAATTAAATTAACTATATACACATGCCTATATACAGTCTTGTGTATATATGCTGCTGCATATACACATACAAACACAATATACACACAACTAAGAATACATATGCTATATATTATATTGCTGTTGTTCAGTCACTCAGTCACATCCAACTCTTTGCCATCCTATACACTGCAGCATGCCAGGCTTCCTTGTCCTTCACCATCTCCTTGAGTTGGTGACATGCTCAAACTCATGTCCATTGAGTCAGTGATGCCATACAATCATCTCATCCCCTGACATCCTCTTCTCCTCCTGCCTTCAACCTTTCCCCGTATCAAGGTCTTTTCCCATCAAGTGACCAAAGTACTAGAGCTTCAGTTTCAGCATCAGTCCTTCCAACAAATATTCAGAGTTGATTTCCTTTGGGATTGACTGGATTGATCTCCTTGCTGTCCAAAGGACTGTTAAGTGTCTTCTCCAACACCACAGCTCAAAAGCATCAATTCTTCAGTGCTCAGCTTTCTTTATGGTCTGACTCTAACATCCATACATGACTACTGGAAGAACCAGAACTTTGACCACAAGGACCTTTGTCAGTAATTTAATGTCTCCGCTTTTTAATACACTGTCTAGTAGTGTCATAGCTTTTCTTCCAAGAAGCAAGTATATTAAATATAAGTACATATTATATACTCATATCAGTTTATAATATATACCAGTATATGCTTGTGTATATACTTATATACATATATATGTATTTGTGTGTATGTTTATACATGTACTTATGTTCATTAATAATTATTGTATGTTCTTGAAACCTACTATTATGTTCTTAATTATTTTACAATTTAAACTTGAGATAAAAAGTCTTGTCTTAGGATGCCATCAAAAAGTATGAATAAGCAAAATATGATAAATCATAAGTTAAGTATGTTTGTGCTGTGTGTTTAAAAAATATCTCAAATGCATATTAATACAAATTTTAAAAATATAAAACTAAAGCCTTTTCTTTAACAAAGTAATTTGAGTTCATAATTTTCCCTGAGAGTGATCATTATTATTTTAACTATACAATACTACATATGTATTGTACTTAATATTGAAATGTATTCATTACATCATCACACTTGCTCTAAATGACCTCATTTAGAAAAAAAAGGCATGTCATATGGCATTATTACATTTTTACTCTTACATGTGAAGAAGTTGATATTAAGAAAAGCTGTGAAACATAATATATAAGGTGACCCAGTATAGAAAAGTAGATAGAGCTAAGACTAAAACAGTGCCTCAGCAAGTCCTTATCCAGTGATCTTTATACTATAAGAAATTGCTCCCTAACCCAGATATAGAAATAGTCTATCTACTATATGTGACTGCACAGAATTTCATACATATTTTATAAGATATACAATTAGTATATAGAACACAAGACTTATAGGATAAGTCAAAAAATCACAATTCTGTTTTATCTTCAATGCCTTTTTTTATTTTTCAGGGAAATAAATTTCTGCTTATTAATTTTTTAAAACTTTATATTTTGTTATTGGTGGTTGTATCAGTTCAATAATTATAACATACACATTCCAGGTTATTGATTAATGTTTCAATAGGCATTCAAATTAGGATTTCTCTTCTTCCCAAGACCTATTAGAGTGGTCCTGTGCTCTTTTTCCTTCCGTGTCTCCCTGTTCACTAACAGCTTATCAGCTTTCTCATATTCTTCCAGGGTCAAAGTAAGCAGGAAAAGTTAGAGTAAAAGTATTTTCCTTTGATTGATTGTGCCATATTCTCTGCTGGACATTGGCCAAATGTCTCTCATATGGAACAAAACTTCCTCTCTTATGGGATGATTTTGTGGATTTTGTAGGTTTTCATAGCTGTGGTTTTCATTCTTCTGGCTGGACATCAGTCTCTAACTTCCCTAGAGATTTCAGTTCCATGAAAGTGAAAAAGTGAAAGTGTTAGTCAGTCACTCACTAGTGTCCTACTCTTTATGACCCTATGGACTATAGCCCATCAGGCTTCACTGTCCATGGGATTTCCCAGGCAAGAATACTGGAGTGGATAGCCATTCCCTTCTCCAGGGAATCTTCCTGACCCAGGGATTGCAACTGTGTCTTTTGCATCTCCTGCACTGCAGGTGATTCTTTACCATCTGAGTCACCAGGGAAGTTCCCTTTCCTTACATAACCTCAAACTATCGAAGAACCTTCAACAATCCCTATTGATCTTGGACAGTCTTTGAATGGATTTTACCCAGCTGTTGCCCACATGGCCCATAGCTGATTTAGTCACACATCCTTTGCCTCAAGCTCTAGAACAGGCTAGCCTCAAAGCAACAGCAACAGTCTCCTGGCTCTACACCAAGCAGCTAATTGTTTGTTTGTTTGTTTGTTTTCATCCTTTAGATAGATCAGGTAAGCATCTGTCTCCAGGTTGCAAGGCCTTCTATTGTTAGGAAACACATATAAAGCTCTCTGAGTGGTCTTGTTGAATACCATTCGTTTCGACAGGAAGAGCCACATTACCTTTCTGAAAAGAGAAGGTGAGATTTACTGCATCACTTCCCTGAAAGAAATTTTTCTCAAAACATCTTCTTATATTCTCACAGTTTTTTTATGTCCTTGAAATACCTGAGGGTTTCAAAAACCAGAAAACTGAGTTTCTGGATTTTCCTTTTTATATTCAGCAAACAGTCAAAGGGTAAGGTCTGTCTCATATTCATTTCATATCTCTTGAATTATTACTTCAGTCAAAATTAGGTAAAAATATTCTCATTTCAATAATCTGTTCTGCATGTATCACATTCTGCTTTGTATTATACATATGTATATAAATATTATAGTCTTATGTCCCCTAAAAAATAAATTATATTCTTTTTAAAAGCAGATACTGTCATTTATTTGCTTACATAATCTTCATGACATATACATCTGTTCACTAATTAACTGTTGAGTTGAATTTTCACACAGATTAGCAGGGAAAACTGGCCAAGGACTAGGGAAAACTGGCCTCCCCCAGTCTGTTGATTTTCTATACCACATCTGTGCTGCTCTCAGTTCACTGGAAAAACATTCTGCTGCTGTCTGGGCTACTGTATGTATATGGAGCAAGAGATACTATAGAGTCACCTTAACGCTGTATTTTGAACACCTCATCCACCTACATTCTTTTATTTCTCTCCATGCCAGGGGGAAGAGGTTTGAATAAGGGTAGAGGAGTAGGACAGACTTAAAGTTAAATGTATCTATAAGCTCCACTTGGGAAATATCAGGTCTCTTAGTTCTAGAATCCCAAATTTAACAGTTGGTTGTATTGTTAATTCTCTATTACTGAGGAGATATGGAAACAAATACCCAGAATTTTTTCTCAAGTGATGCACTCTTTACCCTTTATTTCTTTACCCTTTACCCTAAACACTCTTTACCTTTTATTTCTTGTTCTCTTCCTCACTCCTCAAATTTTTCTTTGTAGGTTGGGAAAACTGGTTTTGATTGATGATGTGTTAATGTATTAATGCACCTTATTTTTTTAACATGCTTTTTGTTTTTGTGCTTTTTTAATTTTTTTTTTTAATTTTTGCATTTGAAACACAAGCACTGATACTTTGGTTGTATTGTTGTTGTTCTGCTCTTTCACCCTTTTTATAAGACATAAGCTTGAGATTTCCATGGCTGTCCAGTGGTTAAGACTTTGCCTTCCAATGCAAGAGGTACCGGTTTGATCCCTAGTCAGGGAGCTAAGATCCCATATGCCTTGTGGCCAAAGAACCAAAACATAAAACAGAAGCAATATTATAATGAGCTCAATCCCGGATGGCTCAGTGGCAAAAGAATCTCCCTGCAATGCAGGAGCCACAGGAGATGCGGGTTTGATCCCTGAGTTGGGAAGATCCCCTGGAGGAGGACATGGCAACTACTCCAGTATTCTTGTCTGGAGAATCCCATGGACAAAGGAGCCAGGTGAGCTACAATCCATAGGCTTACAAAGAGTCGGACACAACCGAAGCAACTGAGGACAGGAAAAAAAAAAAGACACAAGCTCAAAATACTCTGGTTGCTGCTAGAATTGAGGCCTGTGAGGGTAGTTATTACCATGTAATAACTACAACAACTTAAAAAAAATTTTAATATTAAAATGCTACATAATGACCAGATAATCAGATTTCTTAGAGAAAGTCTATAGAGTGATAATATCATAAATAGTTCTATTATTTATTTTTTATAATTATTTTTAATATTAACAAATAATTATTTGTAATTATTTATTATTTGTCTTTACTTCCTGAGTCTTTGGTAATCCATGTTCAAAATAAGTCTTCAAGTTAGGTTACATACTGGGTGTGTCATCAGTCTTGGGGGAGTTATCAGAATTGTCAAAAAAGAAGAAAAGACTCAGTCTCTTGCTGAACAGGTACATAGACTCCCAGTTTACTAATGATAAATCTGAACTTCCATTAGTTTTCTCATTCATGAAACTGAGTACTAAAATCCTCAGTTTATCTCATTCAATTATGGAAACATCTGCTCAAATAAAAAGTTTTCATAAAATCTATGAAATGAATTGTACATCTAAGTATGGTGATCAGTGTGGTCAAATTCTTTCAAACTAATATTTTCTATACCATCAGTTCCCAACCTTTTTGACATCAGGGACTGGTTTTGTGGAAGATAATTTCTCCATGGAATAGGGGAAGGGGTTGGTTTGGGGATGATTCAAGTGTATTACATTTACTGTGTACCTTATTTCTATTATTATTACATCAGCTCCACCTCAGATCATCAGGCATTAGATCCCAGTAGTTGGGGATTCCTAGTCTATACTTTCATTTATGATTCATAAACTTACCTGAATATTTTTGAATTTTTTAAATTATTGAATTACAATGAGATCTTATTTAAAACCATTTTGGAAGCAACATAAAAGCATTACATATATTCATGTGTATATGTATGTATTTAATTATATAGGTGTATGTTTATACATCTATGGGATATTTTTACCTTGTATGTCTTCCAAAATCGCACACACACACACACACACACACACACACATACACAGGTATCAGCAATTGAATTCTTTATTTTATAGTTCTAATGTCAATATCTAATTAAAGACAAGCCAGAATACTGCTTTTCTAAGACACGAAATAAAACCCTATTTTTGTGGTTTTGCAGACCGCTCTTACGAAAATCTAGAAAAAGAGTTGTAATGTGAGTCAAAGACAGAACATTGAAATTTATTCATATTTCACAGAGATCTGCAGAACTATGGGGTCTAGATTGCAGTTCTGAGCCACTAGCCAGCTTTGCATGCATTTCCACGATAGGCTCTGTCTTCACTTTGTAAAATACTAACAGGCTTCTTATGGGTGGGATCAAATGACTGCCCCTTTCCCTTCACCTGTGAAATTTCAGAGCCTATTTGAAAAGGGGCATTGTTTCCCAGGAATGCCAGGCCTAGTCCAGGAAAGAAAGTCTTCATTTCAACAGGAATTTGGAGCCTGCCTGAGAAGGCCAGCCAGTTACTTGGTGAAAACTGGCAATTCATTCAAGTTCTGAACTGTTACTATCCCAGCCTTACTCTCTTACTTTCAACTTCTGAGCTTTATGACTGATAGGTTTTTTTTTTCCCTTAAATCATAGGGAAGTGTGTGTGTGTGTGTGTGTGTGTGTGTGTGTGGTGTGTGTGTGGGTATGTGTGGGTGGGTGCATGCTTGTGTGTGAGTCACAGCAGCAAGAAGTATGTACCTACTGCAGCATGTGCATTAGCAGTGACCTGATGAAGGAAACCTGTTGCCTCAAACAGTAAGCTGCAGCCATGAACATGAGACATTGGTTCCTCTGTTCCAACATCTGCCCCTACATTTACAGCACTTGAATGCATTCATGTGAATAAGGTCATGTGTTTAACAAGCATTTTGAAATAGGTTCCCAATAAAATATATTTGTACAAGAATACAAAACAAAAATACAGTACTGGCATTCAAGACCTGGACAGAAGGCCCCTGTCTGAAGCACATTAAAAATAATTTCTGAAGTAAAATTAGGACTAGAAGCCAAAAGAGTACATTGCTTTAAAAAGGAAAAAACAAAAACAAAAACAAAAACAAAACACTTGATATAAAGGTACAGAATTAAATCTTTCTTCTTAAAGTCTACAAGGGCTAACTCTATGAGCTTTACTATCTAATGTTCCTATGTTTAGAGCTCTCTGTTATTTTCCACAAATGACCTGGAAATTTTCTGAGATTTGTTTATTCTAGTAATAAGATCTTTGTTAAAAAAATCTACCTTTGCTTCTTAAAAATTTCAAAAGATCCCCCAAGCATTCAAATTAACTAAAACATAAAAATTTTTAAAAAAAAGTTTAGTGAACTTGAAGGCAAAGCATTCACCTTTATGTGTGATTATTAGCAGAGAAGAAAGTAGTGATGCCAATACAGCTTCAGGATAGGATTTTAGAAATATGTTTTCAAGGTAAGTGCTAGCAGTTTTGAATGTGAACTAACCCTGACATGAACTGCTTTAATCAACATATAAAAATTCTGGAAACATTTTATTATCCTTAATATATCACAATTTAATCTTTCATCTAACAAATAGGTACCATTAATTTGTGGTAAATAACCACAAAATAATTTTCCAAAGAGAATGTTCTAAAATTGGAAAACAGTGAAGCAGAGGTTAACCAAGTCAAAAGATGACATTTTTTTTTCTTTGCTTCTCCTTCATCAGACGTTTCTTGTGATCTTGTGAAAAACCTGATGTTTGTAACATTATTAGTTGTTGGACTTTAGGAAAGATGGTGCACAAAAGGAAGCTTGTCCTTTTGAGACCCGGTTTTGAATCAGTTACAGGCGACAGAAAAATACTCTTTTGTGGCTGCTAAAGTTCAGGAATGAATTCTGGCAGTCTTGCCCAATTCCCTAAAGTAGAATCCACATTACCAATGTCTAATTGGCAGGCTTCACTTGTAACTCCCACTAGGGCCACTGTAATGAATGGATTTAGTGAAGGTGTAGTCCTGAGTCATCTGTAGACTGGCTGGTCTGGACACTGAGGCTCTTCCTTATAACCTCCCCAGATTTATCACACAAGGAAAAGAGGCTATGTGCTTGCATAACAGTGATAGACGTGGTAGTTTTATTAAATTGTAGTCCCAAGGAAAGCTGTTCCCTCCATTTGATCTAGAAAAGCAAAGGGATCTTAGGAAAGCAAACATTTTTGTTAGATCTCTCCTTTCCTTAATTTTCATCCCCAAATCTTTTACATTTGGTTTAACTATCCTGCTAAATATGGCTAAATGTGACTTTCCAGACCTATGCCAGAGTATTCTTTAGGCAATCAGGTGAGAAAGTTGCTCTATTTCTGTCCAGACAGCAAAGGCTCAAAAGTGACCCACAAGTTAGATTCCCACTCTGATAAGGTGAGGTCCTGACACTAACCTTATGACATTTCTTTCTTAGCCCTTAGGCTTGCCATATTAGAATTTACTTTAATATACTAAGTAACTTGTATTCCTAAATCTGAGGGTAATTTCTTTACTCCTTCTAGTTTAGTACATATCTATAGCATCAAATCATTTGTATTGAGACATTTTTTATCTTAATGCTTTAAATCACTTATGCTAAATTCTCTCTGAAATATTTTTACATCTATCTCTTTGAAGAAATTTCACCAGTCTCTCAAATCCAGCAACCAAAATTGGATATTGACCATTTTAGTACCAATAATACTTATTGGTACCAATAATAATACAATAATAAATCCAGCTTAAATTAAGAGTATAAGGGAGAGGTTGAGAACAAGAATAAAATTCTGACTATGACAAAAATTAATGAAAGACTTATTAGTGTTGGAGAAAGCACTCTTACTTTCTACTAAAAGACTTATGATAAAGTAATATTATTTATCTTCATGAACATTTTCAGCACTGATGTCTCTTGAAATAATCTATGAGGCACTGCAATCTGAAAGTCACATGGAATTACATCATTAGATCATTTTCATTCTTTGCTACATTCTTAAGCCCCCTCCACTTCCTAGAATCAACAATCAACACGTACTACACTCCAAAGTTTAAAATGAATAAAAAAGATAGAGAAGTCTCAATAACAAAATCCACATTGAAAAGTTAGGTGCTTTGAACTTTCTCATCACCTTACCAGGCTTTCCGCATGGGCAGTCTAAAAGACAACTCAGCAATGTCTGAATGGAACTGCAAACAATGACTCCTTCACAAGTGGGTCTTTAATTGATTACGGCTGTGTTTATGGAAGCAGAAGAGAATTTACACAAAATGACAGATTCCCTTCATTTTAAGGAGGTTTTACTGGCATTTGCATGGTAAGGATGGTTTCTCTGTTAAGTAGTCCTCCTATCTTTCCCTAGATATATCCACTTGATTACCATCCAACTATATAAGCATTAAAAGTGGTTACTTTATATAACTTTTTATTAGAATTTTCTCAGTTTTTTTTTTTTTTAAATGGGGTAAAATTTACACTTTCTAAAGATACAGCTCATGTTTGGTTTGAGTCCAAACAAAATCCAGTTTCCATCTCTGTCTTTACCATATATTCTGATACTAAATATTAGAGAAAATAAGTAAATAATAGGAAATCATTAGAACTCAATTTAGTGGGGTCACTTTTTGTTTTCAATTTAAGTAATTGCAGAAATGGGAAGTTTTAAATCATGAGATTGTGGCTAACTGATCCAAGTAATAACATCAATTTTTATTATACAATTATCTAAAACTATTATGATTTTAAAGTTATGTCATATTTCTATGATATCTTAACATAAAGTACTGCCATGGTCTTTCCAGCGATTTGAGACAAACAGATTTTAAGTTTTAACTACATTAACCTGTAATTCTAACAGGCTTTTCATTTACCTGTTAATAGTGACCTCTACAGGTCAACTATAACAACAACACAACACTCAAGTAGGTGCTCTGGAGTAAAACGTTTATTTAATGAAGAATCGTGGTATAAATGCAATAATAAATTTAATACGTATTAGACTGTCAATGCCAATTTATATTTTAAAACTTTCAATCCCACAAAAACCAACTGGTCTCATAAATATCTGTGTACTCTAAAAACAAAGTAATACTTGACAAAGTCTTTGATGATTTATTCAAAAGAAAATAAAATTTGATAGCTTAGAAGCAGAAAAATTTTAAATGTATGTTAATGTAAATATTCTGTATATTGGAAATTAAGAAAGCATTATATTCTGGCTCTTTTTTCCTAGAAGTATGTGAACATGAAAGCAATTTTAAAAGAATAAATCTATCTTACCTTAGAATATTTGACATTATTTTTTTCCTTATTCACCATCAACTTTCCTCTTTAAATCAATAGTGACAATGAGTACTTTTGAAACTTTATTTCAGGAATATACTTTTATTTTATTAGCATTTTACTTGGTTATATTGGTTTTTAAATGACAATATACTCTAAGCTGGTAAAATAGAGAATATCCCTGTTTGCTGTATCAAATTTCACAATTGTATACAAATAAACTGGGAAGTATTTTAATATTACTTAATTTATATTCACCATCTTGAATTCTCAAGGAAAAATTCTTTCTAATTCAAGTCAGCCAAAAATTTAATCAATCCAGTAATTAGGCTGCTTGTTTTTGTTCAGTCCTGTGCAACTCTGCGATTCCATTGACTGCAGCACATCAGGTTTCCCTGTCTTTCCTCATCTCCTGGAGTTTGCTCAAACTCATGTCCAACCATCTCATCCTCTGTCATGCCCTATTCCTTCTACATTCAATCTTTCCCACCATCAGGGTCTTTTCCAATGAGGCAGCTCTTCACATCAGGTGGCCAAAGTTCTGGAACTTCAGCTTCAGCGTCAGTACTTCCAGTGAATATTCAGGGTTGATTTCCTCTAGGATTGACTGGCTTGATCTCCTTGCTGTCCAAGGAGCTTTTAAAAGTCTCCAACACCACAGTTCGAAAGCATCAATTATTCAGCACTCAGCCTTCTTTATGGTCCAAATCTCACATCCGTACCGGACTACTGGAATAATAACCATAGCTTTGACTCTATGGGTTTTAGTTATTTTTCTCTAAACTAAATGTTCTAGCGATTTCCCTGAAGTCCAGTGGTTAGGACTCCTAGCTTCTACTGCAGGGGGCACAGGTTTGATCCTTTGTTGGGAAACTAAAATCCAAGAAGCCACATGGCACGGTGAAAAAAAACCCAAAGCCAAACAAACAAAACTAAATGTTCTAGTGAATACCTAAATACCATAGTATAGTACAATTTTCTGACTCCAATCCCTTATCCTTCCATCTATTTCCATTATCTTTTACCTCACTGGGGCCTCAACTTTACTGACATCTGTTTATTTTCCCTAGCTATACATCCCAACACTTCAAACACTCTGTTGTCAATATCCTACACTCATTGTGTCTATGCCATTTCAAGGCTAACAATCTTGAATGACACCTATATGTCTGTTTTCTTTAGGGCTACTCTCAAGCAGAGAAACTTAGCAATTTAAGAATATTTTGTAATCTATAAATTGTTCCCAATAAAATAAGGCAGAATATCTTGAAAATAATAAGATATGGTTTGTAAAGAACTATTGCTTTGTAAGCTTCTGAAATCTAGGATAAAATATAATTTATAAAAAGTAGATTTTAGGGTCCTAGTCAGAGAAATTAGTAAATAAAAATAAAGGGAAGGCTTGCAAACTGGAAAGGAAGAAGTAAAACTGTCACTATTTGCAGATGACATGATGCCATACATGGGCTGTGCTGTGCTGTGCTGTGCTGGCTTGGTTGCTCAGTCACGTCCAACTCTTTGCAACCTCATGGACTGTGACCACAAGGCTCCTCTGTCCATGGGGATTCTCCAGGCAAGAATACTGGAGTGGGTTGCCATGCCCTCCTCCAGGGGATCTTCCCAACCCAGGGATCAAAATCAGGTCTCCCCCATTTAAGGTAGATTCTTTACTGTCTGAGCCACCAGGGAAGCCCCAGAATACTGAAGTAGGTACCCTATCCTTTCTCCAGGGGATCTTCCCAAACCAGTAATCAAACTGGGGTCTCCTGCAATGCAGGCAGATTCTTTACCAGCTGAGCTACCAGGGAAGGCTGTTATCATACATAAGAAACCCAAAAGACGCCACCAAAAAAAAAAAAAAAAAGTTGGAACTAATAAACAAATTCTGCAAAGTTGCAGGATACAAAATCAACATATACAAATCAGCTGCATTTATATACAGTAATAATGTACTTTCAGAAAGAGAATGTAAGGAAACAATTCCACTTACACCATCAAAAACAATAAATGAATTTCAGATGAATTTAATCAAGGTTTAAATGAAAACCTATAAACACTGATGAAAGAAATTGAAGAAGACATAATAAATGGAAAGGCACAGCATGCTTCATGGATTAGAATTAATATTGTTAAAATGTCCATACCCAAAGCAATCCACATATTCAGGACAGTCTCTATCGAAATTCCAATGGTATTTTTCACAGAAATGGGACAAAAATCCTAAAATTTGTATGAAACTAAAACAGACTCCAAACAACCAAAGCAAAATGGAGAAAGAAAAACAAAGCAGGAAGTATCACATTTCCTGATTTCAAAGTAGATTACAAAGCTATAGTAATCCAAACAGTATGGTATAGGTAAAAATTTAGACACATACCCCAGTGGAACCAAAAAAGAAAGCCCAGGAATAAACTCATGCATATATGGTCAATTAATGTATAACAAAGGAACCATGGGAAAGGACAGTCTCTTCAACAAATTGTGTTGAGAAAACTGGATGATAAAACTATACCACTATCTACACCATGGCCAAAAATTAACTGAAAATGGATTAAAGACTTAAATATAAAACCTGGAACCAAAAAACATACTATATAAAGCATAGAAGATATGCTTCTCAACATGGGTCTTGGCAATGATTTTTTTGAATGTGACACCAAAGGGGGAAAAAAATGCAATGAAAGCAGAAATAAAGAAGATTTTCAAAAAGATTCAATACCCATCCTTCTCAAATTATTCCCCAAAATTCAAGAAAATGATATACTCCCAAATTCATTCTATGAGGCCACCATTACCTTGAAATTGAAAAAAAAAAAAAAAGCAAACACTACAAAAAATAAAATTATAGGCCAAAGTTGTTGTTGTTGTTGTTTTTAATATTAGCAAACCAAAATCCAACAATATATAAGAAGGGTCATACATCATGATCAAGTTGGACTTATTCCAGGGATACAAGGATGGCTTAATATTCATAAATCATTGTGTTACACAACATTAAGAAAAGGAAGGATAAACAGCTCAAATAACTCTACATCAAAAAACAAACAAACAAAAAAAAAAAACAACAAAAAATAGGCAGAAAATCTACATAGACATTTCTCCAAAGAAGACATACAGATGGCCACAAGCGTATGCTCAACATCAGTAATTACTAGAGAAATGCACATCAAAACTATAGTGAGCTATAACTTCACATCAGTATGAATCAGTTCAGTTCGGTTCAGTCACTTAGACATGTATGACTCTCTGCAACCTCATGCACTGCAGCACACCACACTTTCCTGTCCATCACCAACTCCTGGAGTTTGCTCAAACTCATGTCCATTGAGTCAGTGATGCCATCCAGCCGTCTCATCCTGTCGTCTCCTTCTCTTCCTGCCTTCAATCTTTCCCAGCAACAGGTTTTTTCCCAATGATTCAGTTCTTTGAATCAGGCAGCCAAAGTATTGGAGTTTCAGCTTCAGCATCAGGCCTGCCAATGAATATTCAGGAGTGATTTCCTGTAGGATCGACTGGCTTGATATCTGGTTTGATGCTGTCCAAGGGACTCTCAAGAGTCTTCTCCAAAACCACAGTTCAAAAGCATCAGTTTTTCAGCTCTCGGCTTGATAGTCCAACTCTCACATCCATACATAACTACTGGAAAAACCACTGACTTGACTAGAGACCTTCGTCAGCAAAGTAATGTCACTGCTTTATAATATCCTGTCAGGTTGGTCATAGCTTTTCTTCCAAGGAACAAGTGTCTTTTAATTTCATGGCTGCAGTCACCATCTGCAGTGATTTTGGAGCCCAAGAAAATAAAATCTCTCACTATTTCCCTTATTTCCCCATCTATTTGCATGAAGTGATGAGACCAGATGGCATGATCTTAGTTTTTTGAATGTTGAATTTTAAGCCAATTATTTAACTCTCCTCTTTCACTTTCATCAAGAGGCTCTTTAGTTCTTATTCTTCACTTTCTGCCATAAGGGTGGTGTCATCTGCAAATCTGAGGTTATTGATATTTCTCCCAGCAATCTTGATTCCAGCTTGTGCTTCAAACAGTCCAGCATTTCTCATGATGTACTCTGCATACACGTTAAATAAGCAAGGTGATAATATACAACCTTGATGTACTCCTTTCCCAAATTTATATTTTTTAAAAAATGTAAAATCAAATTGGAACCAGTCTATTGTTCCATGTCCAGTTATAACTGTTGCCTCTTGACCTGCATAAAGATTTCTCAGGAGGCAGGTCAGGTGATCTGGTAGCCCCATCTCTTTCAGAATTTTCCGCAGTTTATTGTGATCTGCACAGTCAAAGACTTTGGCATAGTCATTAAAGCAGAAGTTGATGTTCTTCTGGAACTCTCTTACTTTTTCAAAGATCCAAAAAATGTTGGCAATTTGATCTCTGGTTCCTCTGCCTTTTCTAAATCCAGCTTGAACATCTGGAAGTTTGTGGTTCATGTACTGTTGAAGCATGGCTTGGAAAATTTTGAGCATTACTTTGTTAGCATGTGAGATGAGTGCAATTATGTGGTAGTTTGAACAATCTTTGGCAGTGGTCTTCTTTGGGATTGGAATGAAAACTGACCTTTTTGAGTCCTGTAGCCACTGCTGAGTTTTCCAAATTTGCTGACATATTGAGTGTAGCATTTTCACAGCATCATCTTTTAGGATTTGAAATAGCTCAAATGGAATTCCATTACCTCCACTAGCTTTGTTTGCACTGATGCTTCCTAAGCATCCACTTGACTTCACATTCCAGGATGTCTGGCTCTAGGTCAGTGACCACACCACTGTGGTTATCTGAGTCATGAAGATCTTTCTTGTATAGCTCTTCTGTGAATTCTTGCCACC
Organism: Capra hircus; assembly: GCF_001704415.2. NCBI lineage: Eukaryota > Metazoa > Chordata > Mammalia > Artiodactyla > Bovidae > Capra > Capra hircus. Next base: position 80,608,814 of record NC_030810.1, read on the forward strand.
TCTTCTTAATATCTTCTGCTTCTATTAGGTCCATACCGTTTCTATCCTTTATTGTGTCCATCTTTGCATGAAATGTTCCCTTGGTATCTCTAATTTTCTTGAAGAGATCTCTAGTCTTTCCTATTCTATTGTTTTCCTCTATTTTTTTGCATTGATCACTGAGGAAGGCTTTCTTATATCTCATTGCTATTTTTTGGAACTCTGCATTCAAATGGGTATATCTTTTCTTTTCTCCTCTGCCTTTAGTTTCTCTTCTTTTTTCAGCCATTTGTAAGGCCTCCTCAGACAACCATTTTGCCTTTTTGCACTTCTTTTTGTTGGGGATGGTCTTGATCACTGCCTCCTGTACAATGTCATGAACCTCCATCCATAGTTCTTCAGGCACTGTCTATCAGATCTAATCCCTTGAATCTATTTGTCACTTTCACTGTATAATCTTGAGGGATTTGATTTAGGTCATACCTGAATGGTCTAGTGGTTTTCCCTACTTTCTTCAATTTAAGCCTGAATTTTGCAATAAGGAGTTCATGATCTGAGCCACAGTCAGCTCCCAGTATGAATGGCCATGATCAAAAATTCTATAAGCAACAAACACTGGAGAGGGTGTGGAGAATTGGGAACCCTCCTAAACTGTTGGTGGGAATGTAAATTGGTACAACCACTGCAGAGAACATTGTGTGTGCTCCTTTAAAAACTAAAAATAGAACTACCATATGATCCAGCAATCCTACCCCTGGGCATATATCTTGAGAAAACAATAATTCTAAAAGATACATGCACCCCAAAGTTCACTGAAGCACTATTTACAATAGCCAAGACAAGGAAACAACCTAAATGTCCACCAATAGTGGAACAGATAAAGAAGATAGAGTACATATGAATATTGCTCAGCCATAAAAAATAATGAAAAAAATGCAATTTGAAACAACATGGATGGATCTAGAGATTATCATCCTAAGTGAAGTAAATCAGAAAGACAAATACCATTTGATATCACTTATAATTGCAATCTAAAAAACATGATACAAATGAACTTATTTAAAAAACAAAACAGAATGGATTCACAGCAGTTTTACTGATCCTAGAGGAGCCATTTGTAAAATACAAGAACACGTATCTGAGTCAGGTCTTACAGGATGACTGAGTTTTTCCAAAGCAGTGGAAGTGGAGAAGGGTGTTGGGACCTAGGGATGGAATAAGCAAAGTCATGGAGCCATGCAAAAGTGTAATTTGTTGGAGAAAATTAAAATGATATAAAACAGCTGAATTTATGGATACTGTGGGAGAATGTAGGACCAAGATTATAATAATGAATTAGGGGGATGGAACAAGGAAGAGGGCAAAAACAAACTGGGAGGCAACAGGAGGTCTGAAAAAGGAAAAACAGCTATTTAGAAAGATTTGAGTTATTAGGGAAGTAGGATCAATTGGCTTTGTGCTATGGAAATTAAATGAAAAAAATGTTCTAAAATGAACTCAAAATGTATGTCTTGAGAAGCCATTTTCCCCAATAAAGATGCGAAAGAAAAATTTATCTTTAACCTTTTCAGGTGATATGCTTGTGTGTGGGTGTGTGCATTTATGTTTATGTATATGAGGGAGACAGAGATGAGTTTGACCCATGTTTTATATTATAAGCCAACAGGTATGTAGATATTCAGGGGAAAAGATGAAGTGAAAGTGTCCCCAGATTCTTAACATTTATTCAGTTCAGTTCAGTTCAGTCACTCAGCAGTGTCCTACTCTTTGTGACCCCATGAACCGCAGCACTCCAGGCCTCCCTGTCCATCACCATCTTCCGGAACCTACCCAAACCTATGTCCATCGAGTCGGTGATACCATCCAACCATCTCATCCTTTGTTGTCCCCTTCTCCTCCTGCCCTCAATCTTTCCCAGTATCAGGGTCTTTTCAAATGACTCAGCTCTTCACATCAGGTGGTCAAAGTATTGGAGTTTCAGATTCAACATCAGTCCTTCCAATGAACACCCAGGACTGATCTCCTTTAGGATGGACTGGTTGGATCTCCTTGCAGTCCAAAGGACTCTCAAGAGTCTTCTCCAACACCACAGTTCAAAAGCATCAATGCTTCAGCACTCAGCTTTCTTTATATTCCAACTCTCACATCCATACATGACCACTGGAAAAACCATAGCCTTGACTAGACGGACCTTTGTTGACAAAGTAATGTCTCTGTTTTTTAATATGCTGTCTAGGTTGGTCATAACCTTCCTAGAGTAAGGAGTAAGCATCTTTTAATTTCATGGCTGCAGTCACCATCTGCAGCAATCTTGGAGCCCAGAATAATATAGTCAGCCACTGTTTCCACTGTTTCCCCATCTATTTCCCATGAAGTGATGGGACCAGAAGTCATGATCTCAGTTTTATGAATGTTGAGCTTTCAGCCAACTTTTTCACTCTCCTCTTTCACTTTCATCAAGAAGCTTTTTAGTTCTTCCTCACTTTCTGCCATAAGGGTGGTGTCATCTGGATATCTGAGGTTATCGATATTTCTCCCAGCAGTCTTCATTTCAGCTTGTGCCTCTTTCAGTCCAGAATTTCTTATGATGTACTCTGCATATAAGTTAAATAAGCAGGGTGACAATATACAGCCTTGCTATACTCCTTTTCCTATTTGGAACCAATCTGTTGTTTCATGTCCAGTTCTAACTGTTGCTTCCTGACCTGCATACAGGTTTATCAAGAGGCACATCAGGTGGCCTGGTATTCTCATCTCTTTCAGAATTTTCCACAGCTTATTGTGATCCACACAGTCAAAGGCTTTGGCATAGTCAATAAAGCAGAAATAGATGTTTTTCTGGAACTCTCTTGCTTTTTTGATGATCCAGTGGATGTTGGCAATTTGATCTCTGGTTCCTCTGCCTTTTCTAAAAAAAGCTTAAACATCTGGAAGTTCACAATTCACCGCACCCCACTCCAGTACTCTTGCCTGGAAAATCCCATGGACAGAGGAGCCTGGTAGGCTACAATACACGGGGTCGTGAAGTCGAATAGGACTGAGTGACTTCACTTTCACTTTTTACTTTCATGCACTAGAGAAGGAAATGGCAACCCACTCCAGTATTCTTGCCTGGAGAATTCCACGGACGGGAGCCTGGTGGGCTGCTGTCTATGGGGTTGCCCAGAGTCGGACATGACTGATGTGCAGCAGTTACTAGCGTGTGAGATAAGTACAATTGTGTGGTAGTTTGAGCATTCTTTGGCATTACCTCTCTTTGGGACTGGAATGAAAACACCTTTTCCAGTCCTGTGGCCACTGCTGAGTTTCAAAATTTATTATAAAAATCATCAAAACTCTTTTTATTGACAATCTTCAGAATAAAAACAAAGTTGGTAAGAGGGGTAAACCTTTTAAAATGTGATACAAAGACACTGAAGTTTATTCTTTCTACAGTTTAATATTGAACAAAGAACACTGGGCTTAAAATTGTAAAATATGAGCTTCATTCACTAAATGTTACTCACTAGTTTTACAACCCTGAATAAGTCCAAGACTCAGTTTTCATATATATAGTCTAAAGAAATCTCATCAATAACTATAAAAACGATATGATTTTAATCTCTTTCCTTGTCTGTTTCCTGAACTATAAAATTTTGTCCACCTACATTTTTATAACCTTACCCATATTTTCCTGGATGAATTTCTTTAAGTCCAGATGTGGAACTATACATCTTTGAATATAATCCCTCACTTTACTCCATTTTTCAGTACCTCAGTAATTAGCAAAAAATGCATTATAATTTATTTTTGTACAATATTAATGTTCATAAAATTTAGAAAAATTGTCATCTATAAAGTATATTTTAATAGGTGTTTTAATAAATTATATACACTTGGATTTTGCAATGCTGACAAAAATATAAATAAGTTCAACATGGGCATTTCTAATAACATGCAAAGTTATATAAAATATATTCATATGTTCTATCAGTAAACACATTTTTCTGAAAGTTATCATTCTTTAGAACTTCATTTATTAAGCATCCAACACAGTGCTTGTAATAGGTTAAGGATTATAAATAGAGGATGATGTGAATAGCTACAATAGCTAAAACTGTGAAAAACATTTAATTACCTGAATTAAGTTTGCAAGTTTTGCCTAAAATACCTGAAGGATTAATCCATGTTTAGTTCATCAGGATTTCCATTTATTTCTTGATTTATGTAAAATTCTACTGAGATTAAACACTCAGGAATGATTGTAGAAGTCTTCATATTTGATAAAACACTATTGACTCAAGTTATCAAGTGTTCTTATCAATTCCACTAGAGAACCTAGATTTTGCAATAATAAAGGTAGAGATAAAATGGATAAATAGAATTCAAACACAATCCAAAACCTGATTTCAACCATTTTGTTCTCCATCATAGTATTTATGAGTATTAATAAGAAATATTAAAATTCCTACATTAATAACTTTTAAAAGTTTACATCCTCTAACAAAGACTGTGTGTGTTAGTCACTCAGTCATGCCCAACTCTTTGTGACCCCATGGACTGTTGTCCTCCAGGCTCCTCTGTCCATGAATTCTCCAGGCAAGAATACTGAATTCCCTTCTCCAGGGTATCTTCTTGACCCAGGGACTGAACTCCAGCCTTCAGCACTGCAGGCAGATTCCTTACCACTTGAGCCATCAGTGAAAGTGTTAATCACTCAGTCATGTCCAACTCTTTGTAACCCCATGGACTGTAACCCACCAGACTCCTTTGTTCATGGAATTTTCCAGGCAAGAATAATGGAGTAGGTTGCCATTTCCTCCTCCAGGGAATCTTCCCAACCCAGGGATCAAACTTGGGTCTCCTGCCTTGCAGGTGGACTCTTTACCATATGAGCCACCAGGGAAGACTTGAATCATCAAGGAAGCCCACTAACAAAGACTGGAAGAATTATAATGTTCAATATTCAGGAAACTTTATGTAAGTTGGTGTGCTTTATTTCCAGGTTTCCCAGGTGGCTCAGTGGTAAAGAGCCTGCCTGCCATGCAGAAGATACAGGAGACACAGGTTCAATTCCTGAATCAGGAAGATCCCCTTGAGTAGGAAATGGCAACCCACTCCAGTATTTTTTCCTGGAAAATCCCACGGAGAGAGGAGTCTGGCAGGCTGAAGTCCATGGAAGTCACAAAGAGTTGCACATGACTGTGCAACTGAGCACACACACATACATTAGATATTTTATATTAATTTACTCTTTTAATCCTCAAAACCAGCCTATAAAACAAATATTTATTCAATGCTTACTAAGAAACAGAAACTCAGAAACGTTAAAACAATTTGTTCAAAGTGATACAACTAATAATTAATAGAACCAAGATTAAAATCCAGATCTGTGTCACTGTATACTCTATCCTCTATGTTATAATTCCCTAGTACTCGTAAAGCATGGGTAACTTTTAGAGCCAAAACAAATAACTTAGTTCTATCGAGAAGGTTTTATGACAACACAATTCATGGAAAAAGAATACATTAAGCACATTTCAATAATAATCTCTATTGTGATATGACCTGTTATTGTGATTTTTCAGGTGTCCTTTTAAATTTTCTTGATATTCTCACCTTTAGGAAAAAAAATTATTTAACAAGTGAATAAAATAATGACTTTGACTTTGCTAATATCAATGAGAAAATTAAAAGGTCCATGGAAGACCAATTTAAAGAGTAGGGTTAATATATTTGTAGGAGAACTCATTAAAGTAAATGCTGCCCTTTAATCCTAATTGTTCAATTAAACAGAACAACTGGAAAAGAGCTATCTCACTTGGTATTCTGCTAAAAAATGAATGCAGGTAGCAGAGAAATTTTGAAAATGCCTGATTGATTTTTCTAAGATGACCAGGTTGTTTCTTTCAGGGCAGACAATCCCTCTCCTGGCCAATTATAGTATGAAGTAGATTGTGTAGTATTAGCTAAGATTTAGATAATGCTAATCATATACCAGACACTGCTTTAAATGCTTTACATATCTTATTTATCCTTAAAAAATCCTAATGAGATACTTTTATTACTATTTTCATAAGCATTTTGCAGAAGAGATCATTGAGACAGAGAGGTCCATTCTTCAAAGTCACACAACTGGTTAGCGGCAGAGTATAATTTGTTTTTTTAACCCAACCAGTCTTCTGCGTCTGCTTTAAACAATATAATCTCCCTGCATAGAACAAAGGTAAAGAGCACAGACTCTGGAGCCAGACTGCCTGAACTCAAAGATTAACTCTACTGTATATTTGGTATGTGACAATGAGCATAATTTCTCTCAGCCTCAGTTTCCTCATTTGCACATTAGAATGATAAATGGAATTATGCCTTATTCAGATCTTTGTCAGGATTCTATGACATAGCCCACAAAGAGCCCTCAGCTTAGTGCTTATTAACTGAAATTATTTAATCACTGTAAGCCATGATAATGATAATGAAGTTACTCTTCCCTTTCCTCTATATTAGATAAACAGGTGTAACACCAGATGAGCCAAAGGGATTAACCAATTCTTGGGTATCAACATTTAAATATCACATATCCTTAAACGTGGGCTTAAGACTTTTAAAAAAAGTGTTTCAAAACATTTCATTATTAGATCATGGAAGATATGATAAATTATGATATTTTATCTAATCTGATATTGAATAGAAAAATCTCACTCTTTTATGATATGATATTTGCAAATACTCCTAGTTGTACATAGTTATGCATTCTTCTAATTTTTATTGAAAACATTTATTTAGATATAGATTTTTAACATATATCACAAAGAAAATGTTACTTAAGGAAATTTGTTTATTCCTGAAAACTTTTTCATTAAATCTAAATCTATAAAATCTTGTTTGTAACTTGGAATCATTGTCTTCCATGTTTTTCAACATAATCTGTTTCATCAAATTTTGTTGGTGATACAACATTTCTTAAAAGACTTCTATTTTGTTGTCTACAAGATTTATCTTCAAGTTTTTAATATCCATTTTGAAAGTTGTGATGCTGGTATTTTTCTATTTGAAAGCTCATAGTATCATTTTTTCCTTAGTTGAATTATATTTTGCTGAAAGTTAAGCAGTCTGTTCAAAAATAATGAGAAGTTTTAAAACAAATTGATGTCTCAGTACTTTAACAATATATTGTGTGATGAAGGGATTTGGTCATTCTTTTGGCCTTAGTTTACAATTTGTTTCATTTATTTCAATGAACTTGGTAATCTCTCCTGCTTTGGTTGCATTGTTTCATGTGCAGGAACAACAGATGTAGTTCCAATAATACACATAACTCAATTAGATGAGTAAAATATAATTTAGCTATGCCAAGTTTGCATAATGAGTATAGGCATTAGCTAGTACATCACAATTGACACAATTGACAGCAATTGTAAGATGCATTCTAATTTTAGATATGTTAGTATTTAGGGAATTGGAGAAGGAAATGGCTACCCATTCCATTGTTCTTGCCTGGAGAATCCCAGGGACAGGGGAGCCTGGTGGGCTGCCATCTCTGGGATCGCACAGAGTAGGACATGATTGAAGTAACTTAGCAGCAGCAGCAGCAGCAGTATTTAGGGGGGAAAAAAATGGATCTTTGATTGGATGAAATGTGATAACTTACTACACTGCTTATCTAATAACATAAACATATCTGTCACACCCTCACTGTCACTAACTTCACTATTCATAGCTTTCTAAGCCTTTCTTTCTTTGCCTACCCAACAGGAACATTTTTAACTTCCCCTAAACTTCATAGTTTAGAATAGAGACACAGGTAGCCCTTCAGGCACAGGGCTACCAAGAGAAACAGAGTCTAATAAGTAGGCTGCAAAAACCAATCTACATCGCTTACCAAAATTAATCATCCTACATTTGATGGACTGTGGTGTACTACATGGGCTTCCCTGGTGGTTCAGAGGTTAAAGCGTCTGCCTGCAATGCGGGAGACCCGGGTTTGATCCCTGGGTCGGGAAGATCCCCTGGAGAAGGAAATGGCAACCCACTCCAGTACTCTTGCCTGGAGAATCCCATGGACGGAGGAGCCTGGTAGTCTACAGTCCATGGAGTTGCAAAGAGTCGGACACGACTGAGCGACAAAGTACTACTAGTGTACTACATAGATTGATCATTTCTTCATCAGCCCTTTGCCCTTTTGTGTAAAAGCTGATGAAAAGCCTTGGGCAAAGTTGAGACTTAGACTTCTATTGGACCCTTTTACCTCCAGTGTTAAAGTAATTAACTATACATTTTGGGGGAGTGACCATTAAAATGTTGAAATTTAACCTTTTAAAATCTGTACCTTTGAATATTTTGCTCCAATTTTCAAAGTTCTACTATACTTTCTCTGAATAAACTACCGAGGAAGAACCAAAACTAAATATAATTTTTCAAAGTAGCCAAACAACTTACAGATATTAACAGAACCTAGAGATCAAATAACATAAAGAATATTCTGACTAAGAATTAAATCTCAAATTGAAATCTTTAACAATCTTCCTAAGCTATCCTCCATTCTTAATAAACTAAAGGGGAAAAACATTCTCTAGGAATTTGGTCTATAATTACATTTTTAAGAACAAGTTTTTTTAGTGATTTTGTTATCTCTGGGATAATACTCTTCTAAGTATTTTACATAGCAAAGATTCATGGTAACTACTCAATATATGTCCATTATTATTTTCAATTCATTTCCCACATACAAAGTCTTGTCCTTTAACTCAGGATAATTAAGTCCTATTAAAAGCGTCTTAAAGAAGTGTATTTATCCTGTTTGCTTATGCTTCCCCTGAATAGGGTCTAGTACTGCTGATTTACAGTGGTTAATTTAAAAGATCTAGTTGACCTAAATATAAATTTAGCTTTGTTTGAAATTTCTGCAATTCCATTGAACATATTATTTTCCATCTGGATAATTAATTACTATAAATATAAAAAAGATGATCTCATATTGTCATTACATATACATTTTACAAGGTAGAGTTAAACATAATCTTTGATAAATAAAACATTTTATTTATAAGGATACAAATAGAAACATTATTTGTTTACACTCTCTGACATTTTATAAGAATAGGGAAAAAAAAAAAGGCCAAAACTGGCTTAAATGATTAGATTAGATAGTGAAAAAATTATTCATAAGAAAGCATTCCCTATTGAATTGAATTTGCAATTGATTGCAGAGTGTTAAAAAGTTCCATTTACTTAAATGTTTATTTTGCTAAATATTACTGTCCTTGGAACTAGTGATTAAACAATTCTTTTAGGCAGTAGTTCAATATAAAAGTTAGTGAACTGATTATATCTTATTTTGTCCTACTGAAAAGTACAGCATTATAAAGGTTTCACATTGTAATTTACAATCACAAACCATTAACTGTCTCAGCATGCTACTAAATGGTGTATTCTAATTTAGACTGCTGCTCTAATTAGCTCTTAAATGAATTTACTTTAAAAACACTGAATGCTATACAACAGCATTTGGTAAACACAGTATTTGAGGGATATTATAAAATATATAATAAAAAAAAAAACAGTCTGGCAATCACCAAATGAAGAAACAGAATGAAATTTTACAAAAGTTGTATTGAGAAATGTGATATATAACATTCTCAGGTGTACAACTTAATGATGCAATATGTGTATATACTGCAAAATGATCACCACAATAAACTAAACAGCTATTACCTTATGCACTTTATCTTGTGATGAGAACTTTATATATATTCTCTTCAGTTCAGTTCAGTCACTCAGTAGTGTCCGACTCTTTGCACATCATGAATCGCAGCATGCCAGGCCTCCCTGTCCATCACCAATTCACAGAGTTCACTCAGATTCACATCCATCGAGTCAGTGATGCCATCCAGCCATCTCATCCTCTGTCGTCCCCTTCTCCTCCTGCCCCCAATCCCTCCTAGCATCAAAGTCTTTTCCAATGAGTCAACACTTCGCATGAGGTGGCCAAAGTACTGGAGTTCCAGCTTTAGAATCATTCCTTCCAAAGAACACCCAGGGCTAATCTCCTTTAGAATGGACTGGTTGGATCTCCTTGCAGTCCAAGGGACTCTCAAGAGTCTTCTGCAACACCACAGTTCAAAAGCATCAATTCTTCGGCGCTCAGCCTTCTTCACAGTCCAACTCTCACATCCATACATGACCATTGGAAAAACCATAGACTTGACTAGACGGACCTTAGTCTGCAAAGTAATATCTCTGCTTTTGAATATGCTATCTAGGTTGGTCATAACTTTTCTTCCAAGGAGTAAGCGTCTTTTAATTTCATGGCTGCAATCAATATCTGCAGTGATTTTGGAGCCCCAAACAATAAAGTCTGACACTGTTTCCACTATTTCCCCATCTATTTCCTATGAAGTGATGGGACCAGATGCCATGATCTTCATTTTCTGAATGTTGAGCTTTCAGCCAACTTTTTCACTCTCCCCTTTCACTTTCATCAAGAGGCTTTTTGGTTCCTCTTCACTTTCTGCCATAAGGGTGGTGTCATCTGCATATCTGAGGTTATTGATGTTTCTCCCGGCAATCTTTATTCCAGCTTGTGCTTCTTCCAGCCCAGCATTTCTCAGGATGTACTCTGCATAGAAGTTAAATAAGCAGGGTGACAATATACAGCCTTGACGTACTCCTTTTCCTATTTGGAACCAGTCTGTTGTTCCATGTCCAGTTCTATCTGTTGCTTCCTGACCTGCATACAGATTTCTCAAGAGGAAGGTCAGGTGGTCTGGTATTCTCATCTCTCTGAGAATTTTCCACAGTTTATTATGATCCACACAGTCAAAGGCTTTGGCATAGTCAATAAAGCAGAAATAGATGTTTTCCTGGAACTCTCTTGCTTTTTCCATGATCCAGCGGATGTCTGCAATTTGATCTCTGGTTCCAGTGCCTTTTCTAAATTCAGCTTGAACATCAGGAAGTTCGTGGTTCACGTATTGCTGAAGCCTGGCTTGGAGAATTTTGAGCATTACTTTACTAGCATGTGAGATGAGTGCAATTGTGCGGTAGTTTGAGCATTCTTTGGCATTGCCTTTCTTTGGGATTGGAATGAAAACTGACCTTTTCCAGCCCTGTGGCAACTGCTGAGTGTTCCAAATTTGCTGGCATATTGAGTGCAGCACTTTTACAGCATCATCTTTTAGGATTTGAAATAGCTCAACTGGAATTCCATTACCTCCACTAGCTTTGTTCGTAGTGATGCTTTCTAAGGCCCACTTGACTTCATATTCCAGAACGTCTGGCTCTAGATGAGTGATCACACCATCGTGATTATCCAGGTCATGAAGATCTTTTTTGTACAGTTCTGTGTATTCTTGCCACCTCTTCTTAATATTTTCTGCTTCTGTTAGGTCCAGACCATTTCTCTCCTTTATCGAGCCCATCTTTGCATGAAATGTTCCTTTGGTATCTCTAATTTTCTTGAAGTGATCTTTAGTCTTTCCCATTCTGTTGTTTTCTTCTATTTCTTTGCATTGATGGCTGAAGAAGGCTTTCTTATCTCTCCTTACTATTCTTTGGAATTCTGCATTCAGATGCTTATATCTTTCTTTTTCTCCTTTGCTTTTCACTTCTCTTCTTTTCACAGCTATTTGTAAGGCCTCCCCAGACAGCCATTTTGCTTTTTTGCATTTCTTTTCCATGGGGATGGTCTTGATCCCTGTCTCCTGTACAATGTCACTAACCTCATTCCATAGTTCATCAGGCACTCTATCTATCAGATCTAGGCCCTTAAATCTATTTCTTACATCCACTGTATAATCATAAGGGATTTGATTGAGGTCATATCTGAATGGTCTATCGGTTTTCCCTACCTTCTTCAATTTAAGTCTGAATTTGGTAATAAGGAGTTCATGATCTGAGCCACAGTCAGCTCCTGGTCTTTTTTTTGTTGACTGTATAGAGCTTCTCCATCTTTGGCTGCAAAGAATATAATCAGTCTGATTTCAGTGTTGACCATCTGGTGATGTCCATGTGTAGAGTCTTCTCTTGTGTTGTTGGAAGAAAGTGTTTGCTATGACCAGTGCATTTTCTTGGCAAAACTCTATTAGTCTTTGCCCTGCTTCATTCCGCATTCCAAGGCAAAATTTGCCTGTTACTCCAGGTGTTTCTTGACTTCCTACTTTTGCATTCCAGTCCCCTATAATGAAAAGGACATCTGTTTTAGGTGTTAGTTCTAAAAGGTCTTGTAGGTCTTCATAGAACCGTCAACTTCAGCTTCTTCAGCGTTACTGGTTGGGGCATAGACTTGGATTACCGTGATATTGAATGGTTTGCCTTGAATCAGAGATCCATTCTCAGACAGAGATCATTCTGTCGTTTTTGAGATTGCATCCAAGTACTGCATTTTGGACTCTTTTGTTGACCATGATGGCTACTCCATTTCTTCTGAGGGATTCCTCGCCACAGTAGTAGATATAATGGTCATCTGAGTTAATCTCATCTATTCTCTTAGTAACTTTCAAATATACAATGCAGTATTTTTATCTGGAGCAATCATGCTCTACATTACATCCCCAAGACTTGTGTTTTATAACTGGAAGTTTGTACCCATTTCTCTCACCATCATCCCTTGCCTCTGGCAACCACCAATCTGTACAACTGAAATTTTTGTAGCTATTAACATGAAAACTGTAAAAAAAATTTTCACATTTTACTGTTAAATAACCAACTATGAGACCTTAAAAGTGGCCCTACTATTCAACAGAATGGATAACAGTTGATGCTGGATAAAAGTAAAGAAAATCTGAGTAGTTGTCAGCTTTTAGGTTTTGTCATGCCCTCTAGTCAAAGACCAAATAAGGAATACGTCTATAGTTGAACAAGTTAAGTTTGTTGCTTGCTGTTGTGAGAAAGAAGGCATGTTACAGAGAACTGTGGAAGTTTTCAGAGATCTAGACTCTGGCTACACGTTTTGGGGGAGGGTGCAAGCAGTAATGCCCTGAAGTTGATTGTTAGAAAATGGGACAATTTTATGAATGGGTATCTCAATAAATCTTATTTATAAGGAAGGCACACTAGAGTGGGGCTAAAGCTATAACTGGTAAAGAAGCAAGAGTCATTCATATTAGCTAGAAGACTGAAGTGTTTGCTCTTCTATCATTCCACAGTTATTTATGTTCTTTTGTGTTCAGACATGATTAAGTGGGCTTGTTTTTGTCTTGCTCTATTATGGTCACACAGTAGCCTTGTCTAATCTTGGCATTCTATAAAATTATTCTATGAGCAACAAAAAGAACACCAACATTTAGCTAGGAATGGCAGATAAACTGATAAGAACACTAAGCCTATGTTGATAGCATCAAGCCAGCCCCCAAATGTTGGCAGTGGCTTTTCTCTTTATGAGTATTCATTTATGTAGACATTTAGTTGACTTTTTTCCTCTTCTTTGACAATTAGTTTATTTAATTCAGTAAAATGTATACAGTGGCTTTGTTTTCACTGAATTCTGTACTATTATTATGAATATTTTAAAAATGTTTTTATTCCAGTTTTAATGAGATAAAATTGACATTCAGGCCTGGATAAGTATAAGGTGTACAGCATAATGATCTGACTTACATTTATCACGAAATGATTACCATAATAAGTTTAGTGAACATCCATCATGTCATATAGATATAAAATAAGTGGAAAAAATGTCCTTGTAATAAAAACACAGGATTTACTCTTTTAACAAGTTTCACATATAACATTAAGCAGTGGTAATTATATTATTCATATTGTACTTTAGATCTTTAGTACTTATTTATCTTACAGTAAAAGATTGCAACTTTTGACCATTTGTCATCACATGTAGATGCAAATGTGCTCCTGAATAAGCAATATGGGTAGAGTGTGTGCTAAATCACTTCAGTCATGTTTGACTCTTTGCAAGCCTATGAACTGTAGCCCACCAGCCTCCTCTGTCCATGGGATTATCCTAGCAAGAATACTGGACTGGGTTGCCATTTCCTCCTCCAGATGGGGTAGAGTGACTCAATATTATCTTTACTAATTAATTTTTATTACAACTAATGATGTGATCTTTTAAAAATGTTTTAATGATATTTGTTGGACTTCCAATTTATATTAAGGACTTATGTAGGGGAAATTTTATCATTAAAACTAGTAATTCAAAAGATTTGAAATAAATATGGAGAAAATAAAGCTGAAGTAGGAACTAGATTTTTTGTTAACTTTGGAGAATCAAGGTTTACATAAAGTGAAGATAATAAAGAGCAAATAGGATAGAAATAGCTAATGGCTAACATTTATTAGAATTAAATCAATAATATTAACATTTTGAGTACTAACTATGGGCCAAGTACTAGACTTGCAAAAATTTATTTATTCCTTGCAACAACATCATGAGTTCTAGTATTATTCCAATTTTACAGATGAGGAAAAAGAATGTGACAAGTTGCATAACTTATCTTAGGTCATCCAGACTAATATATAACAGAAACAGATATGTGATATGAAACCATGTCTGTCTGCCTTCAGTGCCAAGACTTCAATCTTTATGCTATCACTTTATTTTCTAAAGAAGTTCCTCTAAGAAGACAATAAATCATAAGATTTAAGGTTATTAGGCATCAGAGTGGCTATCTAGTATGAGGACACAGAGAATATGATGCCAGTCACTAATGAGGTCATTATTTTAGACTGCTTAGTCACTTCAGTCATGTCCGACTCTGTGTGACCCCATGGACGGCAGCCCTCCAGACTCCCCCATCCCTGAGATTCTCCAGGCAAGAACACTGGAGTGCCATTTCCTTCTCTAATGCATGAAAGTGAAAAGTGAAAGTGAAGTCGCTCAGTCGTGTCCGACTGTTAGCAACCTCATGGACTGCAGCCTTCCAGGCTCCTCCATCCATGGGATTTTCCAGGCAAGAATACTGGAGTGGGTTGCCATTGCCTTCTCTGACTAGATTTTTGATTTATTTTAGACTAGATAATATAATTTAATATTAATATAAAGAGTGAGAAAGGTAATACATAATTTTCTGCTATTTCTAAGATGTAGAGGAACCAGAAATCAAATTTTTAACTTTTGTTGGATCATGGAGAAAGCAAGGGAGTTCCAGGAAAATATCTAATTCACCTTCTTTGACTATGCTAAAGCTTAGTAGTGGCCACAGGACTGGAAAAGGTCAGTTTTCATTCCAATCCCAAAGAAAGCCAGTGCCAAAGAATGTTCAAACTACTGCACAATTGCATTCATTTCATATGCTAGAAAGCTAATGCTCAAAATCCTTCAAGATAGGCTTCAACAGTACATGAACTGAGAACTTCCAGATGTACAAGCTGGATTTAGAAAAGGCAGAAGAACTAGAGATAAATTGTCTACATCTGTTGGATCTTAAAAAAAGCAAGGGAATTCCAGGAAAGCATCTATGTCTGTTTCATTGACTATGTGAAAGCCTTTGACTGTGTAGATCACAAGTTGTGGAAAATTCTGAAAGAGATGGGAATATCAGATCACCTTACCTGCCTCCTGAGAAACCTATATACAGGTCAAGTAACAGAACCAGACATGAAACAACTGACTGGTTCAAATTGGGAAAGGAGTATGACAAGGCTGTATACTGTCACCCTGCTTATTTAACTTCTATGCAGAGTACACCATGAGAAATGTTGGGCTGTGTGATTCACAAGCTGGAATCAAGACTGCCGGGAGAAATATCAACCACCTCAGATATGCAGACGATACCACTCTAATGGCAGAAATCAAAGAGGAACGAAAAAGTCTCTTGATGAAGGTGAAAGAGGAGAGTGAAAAAGCTGGCTGGAAACTCAACAGTAAAAAAAGTAAGTTCAGGGCATCTGGTCCCATCACTTCATGGCAAATAGACGGGGAAAAGTGGAAGCAATGACAAATTATATTTTCATCGACACCAAAATAACTGCAGATGGTGACTACAGCCGTGAAATTAAAAGATGCTTGCTACTTGGACGGAAAGCTATTGCAAAGCTAGACAGCATATTAAAAATCAAAGACATCTCTTTGCTGAAAAAAGTCCATAAAGTCAAAGCTACGGTTTTTTCATTAGTCACATACTGATGTGAGAGGTGCACCATAAAGAAGGCTAAGTGTGGAAGAACTGATGCTTTCAAACTGTGTGTTGGAGAAGACTCTTGAGAGTCCTTGGACTGCAAAGAGATCAAATCAGTCAATCTTAAAGGAAACCAATCCTGAATATTTATTGGAAGGACTTATGATAAAGCTGAAACTCCAATACTTTGACCACCTGATGTGAAGAGCTGACTTATTGGAAAAGACTTAGGTGCTAGAAAATACTGAAGGCAAAAGGAGAAGGGAGCAGCAGAGGATGATATGGTTAGATACCGTCACTGCCTCAGTGGACAAGAATTTAAGCAAACTTTTGAAGATAGTGGAGGGCAGAGGAGCCTGGTGTGCTGCAGACAATGGGGCCACAAAGAGTTGGACATGTCTTAGTGACTGAACAACAACAACATAAAAAGCACAAGAACATAAAAAGCACTCTGGAGCCTATGTGCTACAACTAGAAAGTCAGTGTGTGGCACAGAAGATCCCACATGATGCATTTAAGACTCGATGAAGCCAAATTAATTAATTACTTAAAAATAAATTATTGTTTTAATGAATGGATAATTCACAAAAAGGTAGCTAGTACTTTTCATGATTCTGCCACTATTTCCTAGAGCATATGTTTCTTAGTGGATAAAGTACAAACCTAGATCTCTCTCCTTGAGATTAGTATTAAATTTTAACAAGATCCACTCATACTGTCAGGATTATTATATTTCTTTAGTGCATCACTAGATCAAGAGTAAAAAGGATTAACAGAAGCCATGTTGTAAAATGACATAATCCTTTCAGAAAGTTGCCAATAACTTGACAAAACTCAAAAGCATTAAAAGTCTTCATACCCAGCTTCCTTATTACATATCGATAATCTAATAAAGAAAAAAAGATTAAAACCTAAAATGCAAAAAATAAAATAAAATAAAATGCAGGAAAAATTGTGAGCAAAGAATTTCATCAAAATAGTTATAATGTTGGAAACATACAAAATTTGTAATATCAGAGGACTAGATAGGTGAATCATATACCCAAATAATTTAATACAATGCAGTCATTTATAATTTATCTTTTAATGTTTCTAAGGATGTAGTGAAATATTTACACTATGTTAAGAATAACAAAAAAGCAAAAATAAAAGTCTATGCACAAACATAAGATCATAATTATGCAAATGTTTATACAGAAACTGGAGAGAAATATAGTATGTTCTTTATGAATATTTAAGAATAGTAATGACATATTGGGCTTCCCTGCTGGCTCAGTTGGTAAAGAATCCACCTGTAATGTGGGAGACCTGCGTTTGATCCCTGGGTTGGGAAGACCCACCGGAGGAGGGCATGGCAGCCCACTCCAGTATTCTTGCCTGGAGAATCCCCATGGACAGAGGAGCCTGGCTGGCTAGAGTCCATGGGGTCACAAAGAGTCAGACACGACTGAGCAACTAAGCACAGCACAATGACATATTATTTAAATATTCCTTAAAATTCTACTTTCCAAATTTTTGACAAGTATAATAGACATGTCTGTTATTTCCTTTCTTAAATACTCATTTTCTAGAATCTACTGTAAACATAGACCCTTGAAAGGCAGACCTTACAGCTTTTTAAATCACCTCCTCATATCCAACCATGGATAATCGTCTATCCCAAAGCCAGTCAAGGCACTGGAAGTCCAATGCTAAATATTTCAAGAAATAAACTAAGACAAAATGATCATATCAATTACTGAAAAAAATAGATGCTAAACATTCTTAATTTCAACTTGTTGCTGATGGTCTAACGATCATTATACAAAAGGAGTAAGAAGGTGGTGAGAGAAAAAGAGAAACAGTAGTGCAGCAGCAGATAGAAAGGTAGAAAGCTGATTTTAGAGTTCATAGGATTTCTGAAAATAACAGAGTGGTCTCAGTTCCTGACATCCCAAATCCAGATTCCATGAAGCCCAACATTAATTATTTTGATTCTTTGGAATCCTGAGACATCTGTTGCTTTATAATAAACAACTTTTTACTTGAATTAGTTTAAATTGGTTTCTGTACCTTGAAGCCAAAAGAATTTGACAGGATAAATGAAAGAAAATGTAGCAGAACATCTTAACATACTTCAGTTCAGTTCAGTTCAGTTCAGTTCAGTTGCTCAGTCATGTCTGACTCTTTGTGACCCCATGAATCACAGCACGCCAGGCCTCCCTGTCCATCACCAACACCCTGAGATTACTCAAACTCATGTCCATCGAGTTGGTGATGCCATCCAACCATATCATCCTCTGTCGTCCCCTTCTCCTCCTGCCCCCAATCCCTCCCAGCATCAGACTCTTTTCCAATGAGTCAAATTTTTGTATGAGGCAGTCAAAGTACTGGGGTTTCAGCTTTAGCATCAGTCCTTCCAATGAATGCCCAGGACTGATCTCCTTTAGAATGGACTGGTTGGATCTCCTTGAGGTCCAAGGGACTCTCAAGAGTCTTCTCCAACACCACAGTTCAAAAGCATCAATTCTTCAGCACTCAGCTTTCTTCACAGTCCAACTCTCACATCCATACATGACTACTGGAAAAACCATAGCCTTGACTAGACAGAACTTTGTTGGCAAAGTAATGTCTCTGCTTTTTAATATGCTATCTATGTTGGTCATAACTTTCCTTCCAAGGAGTAAGCGTCTTTTAATTTCATGGCTGCAATCACCATCTGCAGTGATTTTGGAGCCCCAAACAATAAAGTCTGAAGTGTCAGGCTTTTCCACTGTTTCCCCATCTATTTCCCATGAAGTGATGGGACCAAATGCCATGATCTTCGTTTTCTGAATGTTGAGCTCTAAGCCAAAATTTTCACTCTCTTCTTTCCCTCTTATGAAAAAGGGAATGGAAATATCAGCTGGAAAAGTACAAGTTTCAATTGTGTCCCTGTGAATATAAAATTCAGTTGTTATTTTGAGTTCTGGAGTTAACATGTTTTCTTTTATGACTAGCTGAAATTTCATTTAAAAGCAGAAGAATGAGTCAGAGAGACTGGAAGAAGGGGAAGTACAAGAGACTGCAAGCATGAGAAGGATTCAAAACACTGATGCTGGTTCTGGTATGTACAAAATAAAAATTCCTCTATTAGCTAAGATCAACCCACAATTAACAGAAAACGAGGATCTCTGCCCTATAACCATGAGGAATTAGATTCTGCCAACAGCCCAAAAGAGCTTGTAAGTTGATTCTCCCTTGAGTCTTCTCATAAGAACTCAGCTAACCAATACATTGGTTTTTGTTCCTTATGAAATCCAGAGCAGAGAAACCAGCTGAGCCAATTTAGACTTCTGACCTATGGAACTGTGAAGCAATAAATTTGTGTGTTTTAAGCCTCCAAATCTGAAGTAGTTTATTTATGGTAGCAGTAGGAAGCTAATACAGTATCTTAGACCATCTATCCACAGTTGAACCTTCAGAAGACTACAGACATATATGAATCACAGTGTGAGCCTCGTCCAGTTTTGATCCACAGAAATGTATGATGTTTTAACCCATCGAATATTCATATGATTCATTAGGTACTAAATAAATGATACAGATGTAAGTACTGAGAATTGAGGTCTGCTGCATTAACAATGAAAGCAAAGGTCATTGGCTTAGACACTAGGTGAAGGGTGATGCCTTGGGAAGTGGAGAGTAAGTTGTTAGTGAAGGCTGAAAATACGGTGATGAAACTGTGATAGGAAGCTATAAGAGGAAACCAGGTGCCTAGATAATATACAGAACCCTTCTGCCAAAGCAGGCAGCAGGAGAGGTAAGAGATGCGGGTTTGATCCCTGGATCGGGAAACTCCCAGGGAGAAGGACATGGCAACCCACTCCAATATTCTTGCCTGGAAAATCTCATGGACAGAGGAGCCTAGTGGGCTATAGTCCATAGGGAGGAGGAAATGGCAACCCATCCAGTATTCTTGTCTAGAAAATCTCATGGACAGAGGAGCCTGGTGGGCTGTATTCCACAGGGTCACAAAGAGTCAGATAGGACTGAAGCAATTTAGTGCATGCACACATTCGTGCGTACGTGCACATGCACACGCGCACACACACACACGAGAATGGATAGTGAGAAGGGCATAATTAGATCCCTGGGAATCAGAAACATTTAAGGGATTCAGAGAGAAAGAGGCTATTAGTAAAGGAGATTGATTGGTAGTGTCCTAGGAAATAGGCAGAGGACCAAGAAAGAATGATTCAAGCAAATTGATAATGATGGGGGGGCCAGAAAGTTGTTTGACTATG
The DNA here is from genome assembly GCF_001704415.2 of Capra hircus. NCBI lineage: Eukaryota > Metazoa > Chordata > Mammalia > Artiodactyla > Bovidae > Capra > Capra hircus. Next base: position 80,629,107 of record NC_030810.1, read on the forward strand.
TTAATGTATGTGTGTATCAGAAAAAATAATTATAAGTATATACAGTGAAATAGTAATGGTGATAATCTTTAGTTAATAGGATTAATATTTATTTCTTCTCCTATTTGCTGATATTTTCTATTTTTTTCCTATTAAAATATGTGTAAGCAAAGGGTTTTTCCTATTCTAACATTAATGAAGATATCTTTCTGTACAAAGAAACACTAAAATGCCACAGAGAAATAAATAAAAATGAAAAAGGTGTTGACTTGATCTGAGAATCAATACATTATTTCCAATTTAAAAAGCCATTTCATTTATCAAAAGAGGAATGGACAAAGAAGATATGGTTGTTGCTGTGGTTTAGTCGCTAAGTTGTGTCTGACTCTTTTACAACTCCATAGACTGTAACCTACCAGGCTCCTCTGTCCATGGGATTTCCCAGGCAAGAATACTGGCATGGATTGCCATTTCCTTCTCTAGGGACTCTTCCCCATCCAGGGATTGAATCTCTGTCTCCTACATTGGCAGGTGGATTCTTTACCAATGAGGCACCAGGGAAGCCCCAACAGAACATTACTCAGCCATTAAAGAGAATGAAATAATGCCATTTGCGGCTACATTGGATGGACCTAGAGACTGTCATAGTGAATGAAGTCAAGCACAGAAACACAAAAATCATAAGACATCATTTATACATCAAATCTTAAAATGGGTACAAATGAACTGATCTACAAAACAGAAATAGAGTTACAGATGTAGAAAGAAATCTTATGGTTATAAGGGTCAGGGACAAATTAGGAGGTTGGGATTAACATATACATATACTATATATAAAATAGATAACCAATAAGGACCTACTGTATAGCACAGGGAACTCTACTCAGTATTCTGTAATGGCCTAGATGAGAAAATAATCTAAAAATGTGTATGTACATACATAACTGATTCACTTTGCTGTATATCTGAAACTAACACAACATTATAAATCAACTATACTCCAATAGAAATTTAAAAATAAAAAATAAAAATAAGTTATTTAGGAAGTAAAAAACATTTTTAATTAAAAATGATTTTATATGAATTTGGAAGATGAATGGAGGTTGAGAAATGAATGGGAGCATCCACATCACAGAGCTGTGGTAAGTAACAAACATGAAAAAGTGGGTAAAGAGCTTGGCCAGTGCCTTAAACATATTAATAGAGTAAGCACTCCAGGAGTGAACACCAGTTAAGAATTTTAGGAAAGGATGACAATATCTATATTATGGTGAACACGTTTTGGATATAGGTTATCTTCAGCAAATCCTTTGGATTCTTTGAATCTGTTTCCTCTTCTGTAAATTGAGACTAGGAATTTCTACATATGTTTGGCCACAAGGTTAAGAATTTGATATTATGTGCAAAGCCCAAGCTTTAAACTTTGGTTTTGAAATATTTCTGAATTACTGAAATAAAGAGGTGAAGAGAGCAAGCCTATGAAATTGCTTACAAAAAGTTTGGCAGTGAAATAAAGGTGTGAGTGTGATCAAGATACATAGAGCTAAGGGAGAGTGTTTCAAGATAGGAGAAATCAAGTATATATTTTTATTTTCAGAAGGGAAGGAAATAATGAGTGATAAGATAAAGCTATGAAAAAAGAACTGATTATTAACTTATGAAACAATATTATTGAAGGAATGGGAGTAGATGGGCTCTAAAGCATGGGAAAGGCCTTTATCTCAGTGATCTTTCCTGTGAGAGCAGAAATCTGGGAAAGTATTTTCATGGTGTGTCCCAGCTTGAGTGTGGAGACACCTTAAGCTTGGAGAATATTCACTGACCCTACAAGTTTGAAAGTGAAGAAGAACTAAAGAGCCTCTTAATGAAAGTGAAAGAGGAGAGTGAAAAAGCTGGCTTAAAGCTCAACGTTCAGAAAATGAAGATCATGGCATCCAGTCCCATCATTTCATGGGAAATAGATGGGGAAACAGTGGCTGAGTTTATTTTGGGGGGCTCCAAAATCATTGCAGATGGTGACTGCAGCCATGAAATTAAAAGATGCTTACTCCTTGGAAGGAGAGTTATGACCAATCTAGACAGCATATTCAAAAGCAGATCCATTACTTTGTTAACAAAGGTCTGTCTAGTAAAGGCTATAGTTTTTCCAGTAGTCATGTATGGATGAAAGAGTTGGGCTATAAAGAAAGAAATTGAGGCTTTTGAACTGTGGTGTTGGAGAAGCCTCTTGAGAGTCCCTTGGACTGCAAGGAGACCCAACCAGTCCATCCTAAAGGAGATCAGTCCTGGGTGTTCATTGGAAGGACTGATGTTGAAGCTGAAACTACAGTACTTTGGCCACCTGATGCAAAGAGCTGACTCATTTGAAAAGACCCTGATGCTGGGAAAGATTGAGGGCAGGAGAAGAAGGGGACGACAGAGGATGAGATGGTTGTATGGCATCACCGACTCAATGAATATGGGTTTGGGTAGACTCCAGCAATTGGTGATGATAGGGAGGCCTGGAGTGCTGTGGTTCATGTAGTCGCAAAGAGTCAGACATGACTGAGCGACTGAACTGACTGAACCGACAAGTTTGAATGTGATTATAATAATAATAATCACTTCCTTGCTTTTCTTGTTGTATAATAAAAATCATCCGTTCCCCCACACAAAAAAAAAGATATTTAGAAAGATATTTGATTGAATAAAAAAAGAAATATATTTACTTGAGTAATGCCTTATACAAACATCTTACCCCAAAATTATTGCTAGATTCCAGATATCCTTATACAATTAAGCCTCAGTAATTTGAATTCCCACTTCATATAAACACTGATTAGCACAAGGTATGTGCTTGTTCCTTTAGTACCCTGAATTAACATTTAAGCACTTTTAATTTTGGAGGTTGTGTAAAAGGAATGTTTTTAAGGTATTTTTGGCAGGTGCTTTGGCTAGCTTAACTGAATCTATTCATTAGTATAAGGGGACATTTTCCCCTAGTTGCAGAAGAACCCAAAGGTAAAGCTTACTGAGTAAACATTTCTGTTTACTTGTCATGGTAAATTATTTGATTTACATTTGAACTAGTTTGCTATAGACAATAATTTTGCTTGATAAATTAATAAATAACACATAGGCGCCAAGACACATGGCTGGTAATATGTTAAGGATGACATAACATTGAAAGGTTTTATATAAAGTGAATAATAATATAATTCAGTTCAGTTCAGTCACTCAGTCGTGTCCGATTCTGTGTGACCTCATGAATTGCAGAATGCCAGGCCTCCCTGTCCATCACTAACTTCCGGAGTTCACTCAAACTCACGTCCATCGAGTTGGTGATGCCATCCAGCCATCTCATCCTCTGTTGTCCCCTTCCCCTCCTGCCCCCAATCCCTCCCAGCATCAGACTCTTTTCTAATGAGGCAACACTTTGCATGAGGTAGCCAAAGTACTGGAGTTTCAGCTTTAGCATCAGTCCTTCCAAAGAACACCCAGGACTGATCTCCTTTAGGATGGACTGGTTGTATCTCCTTGCAGTCCAAGAGTCTCTCAAGAGTCTTCTCCAACACCACAATTCAAAAACATCAATTCTTCGGTGCTCAGGTTTCTTCAAAGTCCAACTCTCACATCCATACATGACTACTAGAAAAACTATAGCCTTGGCTAGACAGACCTTTGTTGACAAAGTAATGTCTTTGCTTTTGAATATGCTATCTAGGTTAGTCGTAACTTTACTTCCAAGGAGTAAGCGTTCTTTAGTTTCATGGCTGCAATCATCATCTGCAGTGATTTTGGAGCCAAAAAAAAAAAAAAAAAAAAGTCAGCCACTGTTTCCACTGTTTCTCCATCTCTTTTCCATGAAGTGATGGGACTAGATGCCATGATCTCAGTTTTCTGAATGTTGAGCTTTAAGCCAACTTTTTCACTCTCCTCTTTCACTTTCATCAAGAGGCTTTTTAGTTCCTCTTCACTTTCTGCCATAAGGGTGGTGTCATCTGCATATCTGAGGTTGTTGATATTTCTCCTGGCAACCTTGATTCCAGCTTGTGCTTCTTCCAGCCCAGTGTTTCTCATGATGTACTCTGCATAGAAGTTAAATAAGCAGGGTGACAATATACAGCCTTGACGTACTCCTTTTCCTATTTGGAACCAGTCTGTTGTTCCATGTCCAGTTCTAACTGTTGCTTCCTGACCTGCATACAGGTTTCTCAAGAGGCAGGTCAAGTGTCCTGGTATTCCCATCTCTTTCAGAATTTTCCAGAGCTTATTGTGATCTACACAGTCAAAGGCTTTGGCATAGAAAATAAAGCAGAAATAGATGTTTTCCTGGAACTCTCTTGCTTTTTCCATGATCCAGCAGATGTTGGCAATTTGATCTCTGGTTCCTCTGCCTTTTCTAAAACCAGCTTGAACATCTGAAAGTTCAAGGTTCAGGTATTGTTGAAGCCTGGCTTGGAGAATTTTGAGCATTATTTTACTAGTGTCTGTGATGAGTGCAATTGTGTAGTAGTTTAAGCATATTTTGGCATTGCCTTTCTTTGCAATTGGAATGAAAACTGACCTTTCCCAGTCCTGTGGCCACTGCTGAGTTTTCCAAATTTGCTGACATATTGAGTGCAGCACGTTCACAGCATTATCTTTCAGGATTTGAAATAGCTCAACTGGAATTCCATCACCTCCACTAGCTTTGTTCATAGTGATGCTTTGTAAGGCCCACTTGACTTCACATTCCAGGATGTCTGGCTCTAGGTGAGTGATCACAAAATCATCATTATCTTGGTTGTGAAGATCTTTTTTTAATACAGTTTTTCTGTGCATTCTTGCCACCTCTTCTTAATATCTTCTGCTTCTGTTAGGTCCATACCATTTCTGTCCTTTATCTAGCCAATCTTTGCATGAAATGTTCCCTTGGTATCTCTAATTTTCTTGAAGAGATCTCTAGTCTTTCCCATTCTGTTCTTTTCTTCTATTTCTTTGCAATGATTGCTGAGGAAGGTTTTCTTATCTCTCCTTTCTATTCTTTGGAACTCTGCATTCAGACGCTTATATCTTTCCTTTTGTCCTTTGCTTTTTGCTTCTCTTCTTTTCATAGCTATTTGTAAGTCCTCCGCAGACAGCCATTTTGCTTTTTTGCATTTCTTTTCCATGGGGATGGTCTTGATCCCTGCCTCCTGTACCATGTCATGAAGCTCCGTCCATAGTTCAACACGCACTCTATCAGATCTAGTCCCTTAAATCTGTTTTTCACTTCCACTGTATAATCATAAGGGATTTGATTTAGGTCATACCTGAATGGTCTCGTGGTTTTCCCTATTTTCTTCAATTTAAGTCCAAATTTGGCAGTAAGGAGTTCATGATCTGAGCCACAGTCTGTTCCCTGTTTTGTTTTTGCTTACTGTATAGAGCTTCTCCATCTTTGGCTGCAAAGAATATAATCCATCTGATTTCGGTATTGACCATCTGGTGATGTCCATGTGTAGAGTTTCCACTTGTGTTGTTGGAAGGGGGTGTTTGCTATGACCAGTGTGTTCTCTTGGCAAAACTCTATTAGTCTTTGCCCTGCTTCATTCCATATTCCAAGGCCAAATTGCCTGTTACTCCAGATATTTCTTGACTTCCTTCTTTTGCATTCCAGTCCCCTATAATGAAAAGGACATATTTTGGGGGTGTTAGTTCTAAAAGGTCTTGGAGGTCTTCATAGAACCATTTAACTTTATCTTCTTCAGTGTTACTGGTTGGGGCATAGACTTGGATTACTGTGATATGAATGGTTTGCCTTGGAAATGAACAGAGATCATTCTGTCGTTTTGAGATTGCATCCAAGTACTGCATTTTGGACTCTTTTGTTGACCATGATGGCTACTCCATTTCTTCTAAGGGATTCCTGTCTGCAGTAGCAGATATAGTGGTCATCTGAGTTAAATTCACCCATTCCAGTCCATTTTAGTTCGCTGATTCCTAGAATGTCGATGTTCACTCTTGCCATCTACTGTTTGACCACTTCTAAGTTGCCCTGATTCATGGATCTGACATTCCAGGTTCCTATGCAATATTGCTTTTTACAGCATCAGACCTTGCTTCTGTCATAAGTCACAGCCACAACTGGGTATTGTTTTAGCTTTGGCTCCATCCCTTCATTCTTTTTGGAGTTATTTCTCCACTGATCTCCAGCAGCATATTGGGCACCTACTGACCTGTATCCTATCATTTTGCCTTTCATACTGTTCATGGGGTTCTCAAGGCAAGAATACTGAAGTGGTTTGCCATTCTCTTCTCCAGTGGACCACATTCTGTCAGACCTCTCCACCATGACCCGCCCATCTTGGGTGGCCCCACATGGCATGGCTTAATTTCATTGAGTTAGACAAGGCTGTGGTCCTAGTATGATTAGACTGACTAGTTTTCTGTGATTATGGTTTCAGTGTGTCTTCCCTCTGATGCTGTCTCACAACACCTGCTGTCTTACTTGGGTTTCTCTTACCTTAGAAGTAGGGTATATTACATTATAATAATATAATTAGTATGGCTATATTGCAATTATCACCACCATCATCATTTTACCTTCATGTGGAGTTGAAATTTCTTATAGAAAATGAATATGAACATAATTCATATTTAGTAAGTATTTCAGTTATGCCTTTGTATTGGCCAGGGTTCTCTCTGAATATATGAAGATATTTGTTTTAAGAAACTGGCTTACCTGATTATGGAGGTTAACAAGTCCAAAACTGGCAGAGTTTTCAGGCAGAGAGGCTGGAGACTCAGGAAAGAATCAATGCTACAGTTCAACTCAAAAGCAGAATTCCCTTTTACTTGGGGGAGGTCTGTATGTTTTTCTATCTAAACCTTAAACTGATTAGATGAACCCTATCCACTTTGAATCCATTCCATTCAAACTTCACCAATTTAAATATTAATCTCATCTGAAAACACCCTCACAGAAATAACTAAAATAATGTTTGAATATGTATTTGGCACCATAGCCCAGCCAAACTGACACATAAAATTAGTCATCATGCCCATTTTTAATTGTAATCAGGTTTATTGCAACTTTTAAAACTGAGTTAGAAGGATACATATCTGTCAGAAATAGAGATGACTGTAGTAAATTACTACCAGTGAGAAAGTTGTCAGATGTTCATACTTAATCATTTCTGCTATTCTGGATAAGCAAGTTGTCTGCAAAACACTTCACCCTGACTTTTTTGATCTCCACTCCCACTCCCTAACCCTTATACCTACTTTGAAGATATTAATCCTATTGTTTCTGTTGCTTTAGTCACTAAGTCATCTTACTCTTTGCGACCTCATGGACTGTAGTCCACCAGGCTTCTCTGTCCATGGTACGACCCAGGCAAGAATACTGGAGCAGGTTACCATTTCCTTCTCCAGGGGATCTTCCTGTCCAAGAATCAAACTCGCATCTCCAGCATTGACAGGTGATTCTTTACTGCTGAGACACTAGGGAAGCCTCAAAGTTAATCTTATGTCAGCCTTATTAAAAAATGCAAGCAGGCAATAAGTGGCATGTCATATGTTTCTCCCCTGCTCCCACTCCCCTTCTCTTCTCCTCTCCTTCTGTCCTCTCCCCTCTTCTCTTTGGCAGCCTCTAAGCCCAGGGACTTGTGAACACTGTTCTGGAGAGGTGTGTTTGACATTAATACCTTACACAGGAGGGAATGAACACATTACAACTGGCTTTGTCAGGCAAGTGCAATAATAGCACCAAACTCTGAAGACCAGTACTAGACAAGAGAGTGCAGAGGGTAAGATTTCTGATTTCTTACTCAATGCATAAGCACACTAACACGTATATTTTGTAATTTTTAAAAATATGTAAAACATTAAACCATATAATTGGAATAACTCAGATGACTATGATATGCATTTTTATGATACACATTTCAAATATAGTGTTACCAATGGCACAAATAAAAAAGAAATTTATTCTCACACAAGTTAAGGGCCCATGCTCGTGTGGCAGTTGTGCTACACAAATTAATCACAGAGTCAGCCTCCTTCTATCCTGTGTCTATCTATGTATTCATAGAAGATTCACTACCACCTATACAAAAGTAAAAAGGAAAGAGGGAAGGAAAGATATTTCCTTTTTCTTTAAGGGTATTATTTACAGGAGGCAGAGAGTAGGTCTGTTTATATGCCACTGTCCAGTACATAAATATATCTAGCTTGGAGGGAGACTTGAAAACTTCTTTTCCAGTCTAATGATGTATCATCATTATAAGGGGAAAGAAAATGGATGAGGGCCATTAATAAACAGCAGTGTTGACCACATATCTAAATTTTAGCTTAGTAATTATTATATGCATATATAATTTTATATATGTTGTTTATATTATATATGTATAATTATTCTATTACACATATGTAAAAAATTAGGAACTTTAGCCTAATTTTCATTTTCACAGTGGTCAAAGTTTAAGTAATCCAAGTCTATGCCCCAAACACTAATGCCGAAAAGCTGAATTTGAATGGTTCTATGATGACATACAAGACCTTCTAGGATTAACACCAAAACAAGATGTCCTTGTGATCATAGGGGACTGGAATGCAAGTGTTGGAAGTCAAGAGATACCTGGAATAATCAGGCAAGTTTGGCCTTGGATTACAAAATGAAGCAGGGCAAAGGCTAACAGAATTTTGCCAAGAGAACACAATGGTCATAGCAAACACCCTCTTCCAGCAACACAAGAGATGACTCTACATATGGACATCATCAGATGGTCAATGCCAAAATCAGATTTATTATATTCTTTGCAGCCAAAGTTGTAGAAATACTATGCAGTCAGCAAAATAAAGCCTGAGACCTGACTGTGGCTCAGATCATGAATTTCTTACTGCAAAATTCAGACTTAAACTAAAGAAAGTAGGGACAACCACTAGACCATTCAGCTATGACCTAAATCAAATCCCTTAAGATTATACACTGGAAGTGACAAATATATTAAAAGGATTAGATTTCATAGACAGTCGCTGAAGAATTATGAATGAAGGTTGATAACATTGTACAGGAGGTAGTGATCAAGAACATCCTCCCCTCAAAAAATAAAAAAGGGAAAATGGTTGCTGAAGAGGCCTTACAAATAGCTGAGAAACGAATAGAGGCTTAAGGCAAAGGAAAAAAGGAAAGATTTACCCATCTGAATGCAGAGTTCCAGAGAACAGCAAGGAGAAATAAGAAAGCCTTCCTCATTGATCAGTGCAAAGGAATAGAGGAAAACAACAGAATGGGAAAGAAAATTAGAGATAACAAGGGAAATTTTCATGCAAAGATGGGCACAATAAAGGACAGAAATGGTATGGACCTAACAGAAGCAAAAGATATTAAGAAGAGGTGGCAAGAATACATAGAACTATACAAAAAAGATTGTAATGACCCAGATAACCATGATGATGTGATCACTCACCTAGAGCCAGACATCCTGGAATGGGAACTCAAGTGGGCCTTAGGAAGCACCACTACAAACAAAACTATTGCAGGTGATGGAATTCCAGTTGAGCTATTTCAAATCCTAAAAGATGAAGCTGTGAAAGTGCTGCACTCAATATGTCAGCAAATTTGAAAAACCATAGCAGTGGCCACAGGACTAGAAAAGGTCAGTTTTCATTCCAATCCCAAAGAAAGACAATGCCAAAGAATGTTCAAACTACCAGACAATTGCACTCATCTCACTCTAGCACAGTAATGCTCAAAATTCTCCAAGCAATGCTTCAACAGTACACGAACCAAGAAATTCCAGATGTTGTGTTGGAGAAGAAAGGACACCTTTTTTAGGTGTTAGTTCTAAAAGGTCTTGGAGGTCTTCATAGAACCATTCAACTTCAGCTTCTTCAGCATTACTGGTCAGGGCATAGACTTGGATTATCGTGATATTGAATGGTTTGCCTTGTAAATGAACAGAGATCATTCTGTCGTTTTTGAGATTGCTTCCAAGTACTGCATTTTGGACTCTTTTGTTGACTATGATGGCTACTCCATTTCTTCTAAGGGATTCCTCCCCACAGCAGTAGATATAATGGTCATCTGAGTTAAATTCACCCATTTCAGTCCATTTTAGTTTGCTGACTTCTAGAATGTCAACATTCACTTTTGCCATCTCCTGTTTGACCACTTCCAATTTGCCTTGATTTATGGACCTAACATTCTATTAACTTCCATTCCTAGTTAATATTGCTCTTTATAACATCAGACCTTTCTTCTATCACCAGTCACATCCACATCTGGGTGTTGTTTCGCTTTGGCACCATCCTTTCATTCTTTCTGGAGTTATTTCTCCACTGATCTCCAGTAGCATAGGAGAAAAGGAAAGATACACCCATTTGAATGCAGAGTTCCAAAGAATAGCAAGGAGAGATAAAAACCCTTCCTCAGTGATCAATGAGGAAATAGAGGAAAACAATAGAATGGGAAATACTAGCTGCCGCTGCTGATAAATCACTTCAGTCATGTCCAACTCTGTGTGACCCCATAGACGGCAGCCCACCAGGCTCTGCCGTCCCTGAGATTCTCCAGGCAAGAACACTGGAGTGGGTTGCCATTTCCTTCTCCATGGGAAATACTAGAGACCTCTCCAAAAAATTAGAGATACCAACAGAACATTTCACACAAAGATGTGCTCAATAAAGGACAGAAATGGTATTGACCTAACAGAAGCAGAAGATTTTAAGAAGAGGCGCAAGAATACACAGAAGAACTGTACAAAAAAGATTTTCACAACCCAAATAATGATGATGGTGTGATCACTCACCTAGAGCCAGACATCCTGGAATGTGAAGTCAAGTGGGCCTTAGAAAGCATCACTACAAACAAAGCTAGTGGAGGTGATGGAATTCCAGTTGAGCTATTTCAAATCCTGAAAGATGTTGCTGTGAAAGTACTGCACTCAATATGCCAGCAAATTGGAAAACTCAGCAGTGGCCACAGGACTGGAAAAGGTCAGTTTTCCTTCCAATCCCAAAGAAAGGCAATGCCAAAGAATGCTCAAACTACTACACAATTGCACTCATCTCACATGCTAGTAAAGTAATGCTCAAAATTTCTTCAAGCCAGGCTTCAGCAATATGTGAACTTCCAGATGTTCAAGCTGTATTTAGAAAAGGCAACGAACGAGAGATCAAATTGCCAGCATCCACTGGATCATCAAAAAAGCAAGAGACTTCCAGAAAAACATCTATTTCTGCTTTATTGACTATGCCAAAGCCTTTGACTGTGTGGATCACAATACGCTGTGGAAAATTCTGAAAGAGATGGGAATACCAGGCCACTTGACCTGCCTCTTGATAAACCTGTATGCAGGTCAGGAAGCAACAGTTAGAACTGGACATGGAACAACAGACTGGTTACAAATAGGAAAAGGAGTATATAAAGGCTGTACATTATCACCCTGCTTATTTAACTTATATGCAGAGTACATCATGAGAAATGCTGGGCTGGAAGAAGCACAAGTCGGAATCAAGATTTCCAGGAGAAATATCAATAACCTCAGATATGCAGATGAGACCACCCTTATGGCAGAAAGCGAAGAAAAACTAAAGAGCCACTTGATGAAAGTGAAAGAGGAAAGTGAAAAAGCTGGCTTAAAGCTCAACATTCAGAAAAATAATATCATGGTAACCAGTCCCATCACTTTATAGCAAGTAGATGTGGAAACAGTGGCTGACTTCATTTTTTTTGGGCTCAAAAAATCTCTGCAGATGGTGACTGCAGGCATGAATTTAAAAGACGCTTAATCTTTGGAAGGAGAGTTATGACCAACCTAGACAGAATATTAAAAAACAGAGACATTACTTTGTCAACAAAGGTCCGTCTAGTCAAGGCTATGGTTTTTGCAGTAGTCATGTATGGATGTGAGAGTTGGACTATAAACAAAGCTGAGTGCCGAAGAATTGATGCTTTTGAACTGTGGTGTCGGAGAAGCCTCTTGAGAGTCTCTTGGACAGCAAGGAGATCAAACGAGTCCATCCTAAAGGAGATCAGTCCTGGGTGTCCATTGGAAGGACTGATGTTGAAGCTGAAACTCCAGTACTTTGGCCACCTGATGCGAAGAACTAATTCATTTGAAAAGACCCTGATGCTGGGAAAGATTGAGGGCAGGAGAAGAATGGGACGACAGAGGATGAGATGGTTGGATGGCATCCTGGACTTAAGGGACATGAGTTTGGGTAAACTCCCCGAGTTGGTGATGGACAGGGAGGCCTGGCATGCTGCAGTTCATGCGGTTGCAACGAGTCAGACATGACTGAACGACTGAACTGAACTGAGATTAACTAAGAGACCTTTTTAAACATTGTTTTTAACAGACAACTTTAACAAAAATTTTAAGAAAAATTATAAATATAATAATAAGAGTTTGGTGGAACGATAGAAATGCTAAAATGCATTACTATATAAAAAGATGAGCTAGTCAGAGGGTAAAGTATACAATGAAATGAAGCCGAATGAAATATATGCAATTCTTATTTTATGCTTAAACTTTCAGATTCCTTTCATCTCACCAACCTTATAAACACGTATATGACATTTGCCCCAATTTTGTGCCCTCATTCTTCAGTCTGAGGGCTTAATACCAGCACATTTGCCTTGTCTATGACAAGTCTGCCATCTAGTGACAATTACGTGTAACTACAGAATATGGGAATGTATTTAGTGCATACAAACATGGATGTGCTTGTGCTTGTGTTTGTGCTTAGTCACTAGGTCCTGTCCAACTCTTTGCAGCCTGCCAGGCTACTCTGCCCTGGGGATTGTTCAGGCAAGAATATTCGAGTGGGTTGCCATGCTCTCCTCCAGGAGAACTTCCCAACCCAGGGATCAAACCCAGGTCTCCCACATTACAGGCAGATTCTTTACCAACTGAGCCACTAGGGAAGCCCACAAACATGCATGCTTTACCTCAAAACAAACCATTCTTCTCCCCGGCCCCCCCACCCCCCCATCCCACCACCCCTCCCACTCCCCTCACTCCCCGACCCCCCCCCACCCCCCGCCAAACGAATATTTATAGAGTTCATTTTATGAGTAGGAATGTGGAGAGACAATGGTTTGAAACAATTAATATGGCTTCTAAAATTTTAATGGACAACAGATATCAAAATAATCACCAGTTAAATGTAAAAGTTGCAAATATAATCACATCTCTAGCACCAAAACTCTGTCAGAATAATTCACTTAATACTTACAGCAATTCTAAGATAAAGATATTGTCTTCTTACAGATCAGAAAACTGAAGAAGAGAAGTTAAGTAACTTTCCCTATGTTACAAAGCTGAGCAGGATTAGAAGACACAGACTGTTTCACTCTCAAATATATGTTTTTAAATTGACTGTGAATGTAAAACTGAAACTGTGATATATGCAAGCAAGATAAAAATATGACTTGACAACATTCATTAATTCAATAAATATTTACCAACCTCCTACAATATATCAGATACTATGTTTGGCCCGTAGATAAAGAAGCAAATACAGACAAACATTCTAACCTCATGGAGCTTATATCATAAACACATATATGCATGCACACACAAATACACATATAAGATTTAATATATAACTTCTAGGTTGTTATATGGAGAAGTCAATGGCACCCACTCCAATACTCTTGCCTGGAAAATCCCATGGACAGAGAAGCCTGGTAGGCTGCAGTCCATGGGATCGCTGAGTCGGACACGACTGAGCGACTTCCCTTTCACTTTTCACTTTCATGCACTGGAGAAGGAGATGGCAACCCACTCCAGTGTTCTTGCCTGGAGAATCCCAGGGACAGGGGAGCCTGGTGGGCTGCCGTCTCTGGGGTCGCACAGATTCGGACACGACTGAAGCGACTTAGCAGCAGCAGTAGCAGTTAGTTAGTAGTAGTTGTTATATGCCAAGAAATGAATAAGGCAAGTAAGTGATTAGTGATTTTAAATGAAGTGGCATGCTACTTCCAGAGCACTGGCAAAGTCCTCTCTGAGGAAAGGACATCTGAAAAGAGACTGAACAAATGGGAAGGATGTGCGCATCTAAACCAAGAATGCTAGAAAGAGTGACAGCAAACACAAAGGCATTAGACGGGAGCCTATTTTTCCTTCGGTGCCTTCACCCCACCATCCTCAACCCCCACTGAAGCAAGAATGACTAAAGGGAAGTATTCAAGAAGAATAGTAGTGGGATATCAAATTACAGCAGTACCCAGAAACCCTTAGAGGGCATAAGAACTTTCTGTTTTATTCCAAGTGTGATGGGAAATCAAAGTTTCAAGGAGGGAAGTAACATGATCAAATTAATTTTTTTTTAAATTTCACATTAGTTAGTGTGAGAAAAGTAGACTTCAGAGTATATAAGGTAGAGGATAGCGCAAAATTCCAGGTAAGGGATATTGATGAAGAAGTTTAACCATGTCAAATCAAACTCACAAATAACCATAATTCAAAAAACTATAAATGTCATAACAAAAGGTACAAAGTACACAGGGAATAAAAGAAAAGGTCATATTTGAATGACGATCAAGAAAACATGAATCAGAGTCAAGTAATGGAGGGACTAAAAGAATTAGGGAAAAAAATATTAATCTCTATTTTTTTTTTCCTCCATGCTTTCTTAACACAGCTTCCAGAAGGTCCTAAAACAATTCTGTTATTGCTGGTTTCTTTCTGTCAATGTGACTAGTACATGCATTTTTAAGTTCTTGGAGTGTTGAGCACAGAAAATGTTTGGAAACGATTAATAAATCTGCTCAAAGACCATTAAACTGTGGCACATCCATAGTCTGACAAAGCTATGATTATTTATTTGCTACAGTAAAAGATTGCACATCAGCAGAACTGGTGGAGAATTTCATCAGAACTAAGGAAGGAAAAACCAATATTCTCACTAGTATGGGGGCAAGGTGAAGTTTAAGTAAAATTTAAGTGAATAGTTCTTTGATAGGTTGAAAGCAAAGGATCAGGACTGGATTGAGAAATGGGCTTAAGGTCCTGTTTCCTTGGAAACTATGAAGTAAAAATGAATGTGGAATTGTATCTGAGAACACATTATCTGACTCTTTACACTTGGGTAGGAAATTGAGGCTACTTCTCTGAATCAAAGTAGCCATACAGTTCATTCCTCAGGAAATATGAGGTGTTCCCATCTCACTAACGTGATTGCAAAAAAGCAAAGTTTCTTGTTGTCTATTATTTTAGGGAACAAAGTTTTTTCAGTGGTACATCACTGGAGTTAATTAACAAAGAGGTTTTTATTTATTTATTTTACAGTTTTTCACCTTTGTGCATAGCTCTTAACATTATTATTTCATTTATTAGAGCACAATTTTAAAATGCTACTTTTGCCTAAAATGTTGAAGTTCAATTTAAGAAAGCTCTTGAGAGTCCCTTGGACTGCAAGGAGATCCAACCAGTCCATCCTAAAGGAGATCAGTCCTGGGTGTTCATTAGAAGGACTGATGCTAAAGCTGAAAGTCCAATACTTCAGCCACCTCACGTGAAGAGTTGACTCATTGGAAAAGACCCTGATGCTGGGAGGGATTGGGAGCAGGAGGAGCAGAGGATGATAGAGGATGAGATGGCTGGATGGCATCACTGACTCGATGGACATGAGTTTGAGTGAACTCCGGGAGCTGGTGATGGACAGGGAGGCCTGACATGCTGTGATTCATGGGGTCGCAAAGAGTTGGACACGACTGAGCTACTGAACTGAACTGAACTGAATTGATGAAGCAGTCACATGCCTGTCTTGGGAATGAATGAATGAGAAGAACAGCAGTTTAGAGGTGAGTGGAGACATCTGCCATTTGCTCAGACCACTTGTGAGCTAGTTATAAGAATGCTGAAACTTCCTAGAAAGTAACTGACATTTAAGCCAGCAAATCACTATAGGAAATAGCTGGATTACTTGTGGATAGCGTCTATCCAACAGGGTCATTTGCTTGAATGAATGGCTGCAAGTGATTAGAAGCAGTAACTGAAGGGTAATCATAAGTAGTCAGCTAGAAGTGGAGTGGAGTGTTAGTTGCTCTTTGTAACTCAATGGACTGTAGCCCATCAGGCTCATCTATCCATGGATTTCTCCATGCAAGTGGGTTACCATTCTCTTCTCAAGGGGATCTTCCCAACCCAGGGATTAAATCCAGGTCTCTAGCATTGCAGGCAGATTCTTTACCTTCTGAGTCATCAGGGAACCATCAATACCATGAAGTTGTATGGCAGAGATCTTGCCCTTTAAAGGTCCACCAAAATGACCCATATACTAGGATATCTGCCACAAAGAGGAAACCGAGAGCCAAGAAAGAACTATGTCTTTTTCCAGGGGCTCTTAAAGCAGAAAGAGGAGGTGAGGGAACGCTGAAAGAAAAGATTATCCTAGCTTCTTCACTACAGATTTCCACAGAGAAGCATATATATAAGCTTAGAACTGAGATTACTATTTTAACTAAACTGAATGATAAATAATAGTTCATTTTTAAAATCAAACTGTAGGAAATCTAAGGGACATGTCAGGGAATGCAGATACAATAAAACATGTTTGAAGATGTAAAATACATATATATTTCTTGCCATGATTTATATCTTGAAGAAATAGCAGATAAAGTTTATTTAGAACTTAGTTATGTCAACAAATTGGAATTACGGGAAATGTACATGTTGTGAACAGAGGTCAGTACCCACATATTCATAATACAAAGGTAGATGATTATACAAGGCAAAGGTTTTTCAAAAACAGATCACAAAATTATTTTTAAGTCATATTTTTATTCCATATTACTTCCAGAGACTTGAACTCATTTATCTCAAAAGAGAAACATTAAATCCATAAAGAGACTAGTAGAATTATATATGTGTAGGCAGATGAAAAAGGAAGAGATGGTTGGATGGCATCACCAACTCGATGAACATGAGTTTGGGCAACCTCTGGGATTTGGTGATGGACAGGGAAGCCTGGCATGCTGCAGTCTATGGGGTTGCAAAGAGTCGGACATGACTGAGCAACTGAACTGAACTGAACTGAAGGTTCATGTGCAGAAAGCTAGTTTACTTATTACTGAGTAAGCTGTTAAGTGACAGGTGTAAGTTGTTAGATCACAAAGAAAAGCTTGATTTGGGTCTCAGAAACATATATAATTAATTAATATATATATATGTAATTAGGTTAAGATGAACTCATGCAGGTGGGGCCCTCATGATGGGATTATGCCCTTTTAAGAGTTATACCAGAACATTCACTCTATCTATCTCCCTCTCCCTCTCTCTTCTACCATGTGAGAACACAGCTAGAAGGCCAGCCAGGAAAAGAGTTATCACAAAAACTTGACAATGCTGACACTGATCCTGGACTTTCAGCTTCCAAAACTGAAAGAAAATACATTTCTTTAGGTAACCCACTCAGTTTATGGTATCTTTTTTTGTGGCAGCCCAAGCTATCTAATGTAAATTCTGAAAACAGAATTGCTAGATGAAAAGGTACATTTATATTTTACTTAAGCAAAGGTTAAGGATTTACTCTTCTGAAAGCTACGACAAAATTTACCTTCATATGCATGCCAACATAAGATTTCACAGCTGGTTAAAAGGCTTATTTTACCCAGAAGTAAATCTACATAGGCTATCCATGAGATCCACACATCATCTGAAGAGACTTAGCAGCAGCAGCAGCAGCAGACAGAAACAGATTCAAGGGATTAGATATGATAGACAAAGTGCCTGAAGAACTATGCATGGAAGTTCATGACATTGTAAGGAGGCAGGGATCAAGACCATCCCCAAGAAAAAGAAATGCAAAAAGGTAAAACGGTCATCTGAGGAGGCCTTACAAATAGCTGAGAAAAGAAGAGAAGCAAAAGGCAAAGGAGAAAAGGAAAGATATACCCATTTGAATGCAGAATTCCAAAGAATAGCAAGGAGAGATAAGAAAGCCTTCCTCAGCGATCAATACAAAGAAATAGAGGAAAACAATAGAAAGGAAAGACTAAGGATCTCTTCAAGAAAATTAGAGATACCAAGGGAACTCTTCAAAGACGGGCACAATTAAGGACAGAAATGGTATGGACCTCACAGAAGCAGAAGATTTTAAGAAAAGGTGGCAAGAATACACAGTAGAACTATACACAAGATCTTCATGACCCAGATAATCACAATGGTATGATCACTGACCTAGAGCCAGACATCCTGGAATGTGAAGTCAAATGGGCCTTAGGAAGCATCAGTGAGAACAAAGCTAGTGGAGGTGATAGAATTCCAGCTGAGCTATTTCAAATCTTAAAAGACAAAGTTGTGAAAGAGTTGCACTCAATATGC
This sequence comes from Capra hircus, assembly GCF_001704415.2. NCBI lineage: Eukaryota > Metazoa > Chordata > Mammalia > Artiodactyla > Bovidae > Capra > Capra hircus. The sequence goes on from NC_030810.1 coordinate 80,647,364, forward strand.
CACCAAATTTGGAAAACTCAGCAGTAGCTACAGGACTAGAACTGCAAACTTCCAGATGTTCAAGCTGGATTTAGAAAAGGCAGAGGAACCGTATATCAAATTGGCAACATCCGTTGGATCATCAAAAAAGTAAGAGAGTTCCAGAAAAACATCTACTTCTTTTATTGACTACACCAAAGTCTTTGTGCAGATCACAACAAACTGTGGAAAATTCTGAAAGAGATGGGAATACCAGACCACCTGACCTATTTCTTGAGGAATCTGTATGCAGGTCAGGAAGCAACAGTTAAAACTGGACATGGAACAACAGACTGGTTCTAAATCGGGAAAGGTGTACGTCAAGGCTGTATATTGTCACCCTGCTTAGTTAACTTATATGCAGAAACGCTGGGCTGGATGAAGCACAAGCTGGAATCAAGATTGCCAGGAGAAATATCAATAACCTCAGATATGTAGATAACACCACCGTATGCCAGAAAGAGAAAAGGAACTAAAAAGCCTCTTGATAAAAGTGAAAAAGGAGAATGAAAAAGCTGGTTTAAAACTCAACATTCAGAAAATGTTGATCATGGCATCCAGTCCCATCACTTCATTGCGAATAGATGGTGAAACAGTGGCAGACTTTATTTTTGGGGGCTCTAAAATCACTGCAGATGGTGACTACACCCATGAAATTAAAAGATACTTGCTCCTTGAAGAAAAGTTCTGACCAACCTAGACAGGATATTAAAAAGCAGAAATGTTATTTTGCCAAAAGAGTCCATCTAGTCAAAGCTATGGCTTTTTCAGTAGTCATATATAGATGTGAAAGTTGGACTATAAAGAAAGCTGAGTACCAAAGAATTGATGCTTTTGAACTGTGGTGTTGGAGAAGACTATTGAGAGTCCCTTGGACAACAAGGAGATCAAACCAGTCCATCCTAAAAGAAATCAGTTCTGAATATTCATTGGAAGGACTGATGTTGCAGCTGAAACTCCAATACTTTGGCCACCTGATGCAAAGAACTGACTCACTGGAAAAGACCCTGATGCTGGGAAAGATTGAAGGTGGAAGGAGAAGGGGATAACAGAGGATGAGATGGTTGGATGGCATCACCAACTTAATGGACATGAGTTTGAGTAAACTCCAAAAGTTGGTGAGGGACAGTGAGGCCTGGCTACTGCACTCCATGGGATCACAAAGAGTCGGACACAACTGAGCGACTAAACTGAAGGCATACGTTAATGCTTAGGGGATACAGAGAACAATATAGCAATTCCTATTTTCAAGCTTACTAGGAAGAGGGAAATCATACACACACTCAGTTAACTATAATAAAATGTATATATGATGATTTGAATTATAAAAATAAATTCTGCCTTAGGAAAAGGAAAAGTCTTTGGTGGTGGTTGTATTAAACAACAGAGTTTTGGCATGGTTTATTACACAGCAGTAAACAACAAAAGCATTGAAAAATCTGCTGCTGCTGCTGCTAAGTCGCTTTAGTCATGTCCAACTCTGTGCGACACCATGGACAGCAGCCCACCAGGCTCCCCTGTCCCTAGAACTCTTCAGGCAAGAACACTGGAGTGGGTTGCCATTTCCTTTTCCAATGCATGAAAGTGAAAAGTGAAAATGAAGTCGTTCAGTCTTGTCCAACTCTTCGCGACCCCATGGACTGCAGCCTACCAGTCTCCTCCATCCATGGGATTTTCCAGGCAAGAGTACTGGAGTGGGGTGCCATTGCCTTCTCCGTTGAAAAATCTAGTTTTCTGTATTTCAGCAGCTGCAACACAAAGAACAGAAAGTGCAGAGATAGTGTTGATGGACAAGGAACAATATAGTGAAAATGTAACATTTGAACACGTGAAGAAAATTAGGGAGCCAAAATGCAGATCTCTGTGGGAAAAACATTTTTCAAAGTTTTAGCTAGTATAAAGATCTTAGTCACAGGTCTGAAGAACTCAAGAACAGAGAGAAGGTTCATATGTCTATAGTATGGTGTGAAAGAGGAGGAAAAGAATAGATGAAATTTGAAAAGTATTAAATACTACCTTGAAGAAGCCAGATCACATAAGCTCTTACAAATCAAAGGAAGAACTTTACCTTTTAGTCTAAGTGAGAGGAAAGGCCACTGGAGAGTTCCAAGGGCATAACAGAATCACTGTGGCTTTTATAACAAAAATATATTGAGGAATATATTATATATAATATTACACATATATAATAAATTTAAAAATATATAAAATTAAGTATATGATTTATGAATGTATTTTCATACTTGAATAAAAATAAAATTATATTTCATATTTATTATTGGGTTGGTCATAAAGTTTGGGTTTTTCTGTAACATGGAACATTTGAACAAACATATTGGCCAACACAATATATATTTATATTTTATAAAAATATATATAATATCATTTATTTATAAATTAAAATATGTATTTATTTATATTTAAAAAATAGAAATATATATATTTATTATGAAGAATTCTGAGAAGGCAATGGCAATCCACTCCAGTACTCTTGCCTGGAAACTCCCATGCGATGGAGGAGCCTGGTAGGCTGCAGTCCATGGGGTGGCCAAGAGCAGGACACGACTGAGGGACTTCACTTTCACTTTTCACTTTCACACATTGGAGAAGGAAATGGCAACCCACTCCAGTGTTCTTGCCTGGAGAATCCCAGGGATGGGGAGCCTGGTGGGCTGCTGTCTATGGGGTCACACAGAGTCGGACACGACTGAAGAGACTTAGCAGCAGCAGCAGCAGCATGAAAAATTGGCTTATGTGACTATGGAGGCTGAAAAGTCCCATGATGTGTCATCTGCAAACTGGAGATCCAGAAAAGCTGGTGGTGTAATTCAGCCTAAGTTTGAAAGCCTAAGAACCAAGGGGCGTTGATGCTGCAGAACCCAGTCTGATTGTTGAAGATGAGATGTCTCAGCATAATCAGTGAGGCATGAAAAAGGGGATGATTTTTCTTTTCTCCACCTTCTGTAGTATTCTGGCCCTCAGTGGGTTATATGATGCCCTACCATATTAGGGAAAGCAATCTACTCTACTGAGTTCACCAAGGCAAATGTTAATCTCATCTAGAAACACCCTCAGCTACACACCCATAAATAATGTTTCATTTGGGTACCTTATGGTCAGTCAAACAGACACATAAAATGAGCTATCACAGAGTATATTTTTAATGGTAAAAGAATAGGCTTTACCACGGGAAAAAAATTAACTAGCCCTAAACTAACAGTGTATTTATTCAATAAAAGTTAATAAAAGCTATTTTTCACCTATGCAAAATTTGGAGAGAGTCAAGCACCTTTGATATGGTGACCAGGTACATATTCTATGTAGTGTTTACCTCACAGCTCTTTGACCTTAATATATAGCCCCCACAATCACTGCTTTCACATCTCTTCTATAATATAGTTTGGAATTGACACATGTTGCTTTCATTAGTAGCCCACTGACCAGAATGAATTGTACAGTCCCACCTAACAAGGGAGTTGGAAAATGTAGAGAAATAACATGGAATAATTGCTGAGACTTACTGAGTCTTCCCAGGTGGCAGTGCTTCTTAAAAATCAAAAGGTGGGACTTCCCTGGTGGCCCAGTGGCTAAGACTCTGCTCTCTCAATCCAGGGGGGTATTTCCAGGTCAAGAAACTAGATCCAACATGCCACAACTAAGAACTTACCTGTTGCAACTAAGATCTTTAAAAAAAAAGAAAAAAAAAGAGGGATAATAGGCAACAAGGAAGCACTGAGGGATGTTGTGAAAAAATTACTAAAACAATAAGGGTACCATAAGCTGAGAAAAGTTTGGGAACCTCTGGGCTATATCAAGAAAAGGAAATGAGAAAAGCACAACTCAAAGCAGACCACAGCCACTTCCACTTAAACATGAAAGAAATGAAAGCAAATTACATCTTCCTCCTATCCCTCAGGTCAAGCCTTATAAGAGGGGAGAGTAAGAATTGTGAATATATTAGAGTTTGAAGTTGATATTTCAAACCAACTTGGACTGTTAGTAACCAAGGGTGACCAAGATATTATGAAATCCGCCTGAGTTATTGTCAAGGGAAGGACAAGGTGTATTTGATTGAGTACCACAAAAAGCAATTAAGTATAGAGAAAATAAAATTCTGTCATGTTCTTATCTCACTGAGTTGTGATAGCTTAATTATAGTAAAGACAATTAAACTCATCTTAATGATTCATGTAGTTATTACTGACTATAGCAATGGCACCCCACTCCAGTACTCTTGCCTGGAAAATCCCATGGATGGAGGAGCCTGGTGGGCTGCAGTCCATGGGGTCGCTAGGAGTCAGACAGGACTGAGCGACTTCACTTTCACTTTTCACTTTCATGCGGTGGAGAAGTAAATGGCTACTCACTCCAGTGTTCTTGTCTGGAGAATCCCAGGGGTGGGGGAGCCTGGTGGGCTGCCATCTATGGGGTCGCACAAGTCGGACACGACTGAAGTGACTTAGCAGCAGCAGCAGCAGCAGCAGCAGCAGCATAGGAGAAAGTGATAATATTAAAGTCAATTCATTCATGAATTCATTCATTGAACAAATATATACATATGCCTACCACATGCTGGGGCTTCCTTGGTGGCTCAGACAGTAAAGAGACTGCCTGCAATATAGGAGCCCCAGGTTCAATCCCTAAGTTGGAAAGATCCCCTGGAAAAGGAAACGGCACTCCACTTCAGTATTCTTGCCTAGAAAATCCCATGGACTGAGGAGCCTGGAAGGCTACAGTCCATGGAGTCACAGAGAGTCAGGCATGACTGAGTGACTAACACACACACACACACACCTCATATGCTAATTATATATGATAACTGTAAGAGATGCTGGAGAAAGCATGCAAAGATAGTGTTTAAGGCAGCATGCTCCAATCAGTTTGGGGTTCCCAGGTGACTGAGTAAAGAATTGGCCTGCCAAGGCAAGAGACACAGGAGATGAAGGTTCAATCCCTGAGTTGGAAAGCTCCCTGAAGGAGGAACTGGCAACCCACTACAGTATTCTTGCCTGGAAATACCCACAGACAGAGGAGCCCAGTGGGTTACAATCCACAGGGCTGCAAAGGGTCAGACATGACTTAGCAACTGAGAACACCAATCCGTTTCTCTCTCAACCTTGGCTGTTTTTGTTTTTGTTTTTTTTTTCTCACTCAACTTCAGTCAGTTCAGTCGTTCAGTCATGTCCGACTCTTTGCGACCCCATGAATCGCAGCACGCCAAGCCTCCCTGTTCATCACCATCTCCCAGAGTTCACTCAGACTCATGTCCATCGAGTCTGTGATGCCATCCAGCCATCTCATCCTCAGTTGTCCTTTCTCCTACTGCCCCCAATCCTTCCCAGCATCAGAGTCTTTCCAATGAGTCAACTCTTCGCATGAGGTGGCCAAAGTACTGGAGATTCAGCTTCAGCATCATTGCCTCCAAAGAAATCCCAGGGTTGATCTCCTTCAGAATGGACTGGTTGGATCTCTTTGCAGTCCAAGGGACTCTGAAGAGTCTTCTTCAACACCACAGTTCAAAAGCATCAATTCTTCGGTGCTCAGCCTTCTTCACAGTCAAACTCTCACATCCATACATGACCATTGGAAAAACCATAGACTTGACTAGACGGAACTTAGTCGGCAAATTAATGTCTCTGCTTTTGAATATACTATCTAGGTTGGTCATAACTTTTCTTCCAAGGAGTAAGCGTCTTAATTTCATGCCTGCAATCACCATCTGCAGTGATTTTGGAGCCCCCAAAAATAAAGTCCGACACTCTTTCCACTGTTTCCCCATCTATTTCCCATGAAGTGATGGGACCAGATGCCATGATGTTCGTTTTCTGAATGTTGAGCTTTAAGCCAACTTTTTCACTCTCCTCTTTCACTTTCATCAAGAGGCTTTTTAGTACCTCTTCACTTTCTGCCATAAGGGTGGTGTCATCTGCATATCTGAGGTTACTGATGTTTCTCCCAGCAATCTTGATTCCAGCTTGTGCTTCTTCCAGCCCAGCATTTCTCATGATGTACTCTGCATATAAGCTGAATAAGCAGGGTGACAATATACAGCCTTGACGTACTCCTTTTCCTATCTGGAACCAGTCTGTTGTTCCATGTCCAGTTCTAACTGTTGCTTCCTGACCTGCATACAGATTTCTCAAGACACAGGTCAGGTGGTCTGGTATTCCCATCTCTTTCAGAATTTTCCACAGTTTATTGTGATCCACAGAGTCAAAGGCTTTGGCATAGTCAATAAAGCAGAAATAGATGTTTTTCTAGAACTCTCTTGCTTTTTCCATGATCCAGCGTATGTTGGCAATTTGATCTCTGGTTCCTCTGCCTTTTCTAAAACCAGCTTGAATATCAGGGAGTTCATGGTTCACGTATTGCTGAAGCCTGGCTTGGAGAATTTTGAGCATTACTTTACTAGCATGTCAGATGAGTACAACTGTGTGGTAGTTTGAGCATTCTTTGGCATTGCCTTTCTTTGGGATTGGAATGAAAACTGACCTTTTCCAGTCCTGTGGCCACTGCTGAGTTTTCCAAATTTGCTGGCATATTGAGTGCAGCACTTTCACAGCATCATCTTTCAGGATTTGAAATAGCTCCACTGAAATTCCGTCACCTCCACTAGCTTTGTTCCTAGTGATGCTTTCTAAGGCCCACTTGACTTCACATTCCAGGATGTCTGGTTCTAGATGAGTGATCACACCATCATGATTATCTGGGTCGTGAAGATCTTTTTTGTACAGTTCTTCTGTGTATTCTTGCCACCGCTTCTTAATATCTTCTGCTTCTGTTAGGTCCATACCATTTCTGTCCTTTATCAAGCCAATCTTTGCATGAAATATTCCCTTGGTATCTCTAATTTTCTTGAAGAGATCTCTAGTCTTTCCCATTCTGTTGTTTTCCTCGATTTGTTTGCATTGATCACTGAAGAAGGCTTTCTTATCTCTTCTTGCTATTCTTTGGAACTCTGTGTTCAGATGCTTATATCTTACCTTTTCTCCTTTGCTTTTTGCCTCTCTCCTTTTCACAGCTATTTGTAAGGCCTCCCCAGACAGCCATTTTGCTTTTTTGCATTTCTTCTCCATGGGGATGGTCTTGATCCCTGTCTCCTGTACAATTTCACGAACCTCATTCCATAGTTCATCAGGCACTCTATCTATCAGATCTAGGCCCTTAAATCTATTTCTTACATCCACTGTATAATCATAAGGGATTTGATTTAGGCCATACCTGAATGGTCTAGCGGTTTTCCCTACTTTCTTCAATTTGAGTCTGAATTTGGTAATAAGGAGTTCATGATCTGAGCCACAGTCAGCTCCTGGTCTTGTTTTTGTTGACTGTATAGAGTTTCTCCATCTTTGGCTGCAAAGAATATAATCAATCTGATTTCAGTGTTGACCATCTGGTGATGTCCATGTGTAGAGTCTTCTCCACTTATTTATTATCCAAAAGGAACCCATTTACTTACTTATCCACATGTTTAAGTCCGTCTTTACTACTAGAACATCAGTGCCAAGAGAAAGGATTGCTTTGTTCTTCCTCCTCTCAATTCTCAACACTGGCATTCCCCATGGATCAATACTGGTCCCGTTTCTCTCTACCTACACTCTTACATCTTGGATATAAATATATGTCGTGATGCTACATATGTACCCAGTGTTGCTGTTTCTCCAGAATGTCATACTTAGACATCTAACTGCTGCTGCTGCTGCTGCTGCTGCTAAGTCGCTTCAGTCATGTCCAGCTCTGTGCAACCCCATAGACAGCAGCCCACCAGGCTCCCCCGTCCCTGGGATTCTCCAGGCAAGAACACTGGAGTGGGTTGCCATTTCCTTTTCCAATGCATGAAAGTGAAAAGTGAAAGTGAAATCGCTCAGTTGTGTCCTACTCTTACCGACCCTATGGACTGCAGTCCACCAGGCTCCTCCATCCATGGGATTTTCCAGGCAAGAGTGCTGGAGTGGGGTGCCATTGCCTTCTCCGATTCATCCAAGTACCTACTTTAAAAATGGATACTGAATCAGTTATTTAATGTTTTCCTTTCTCCTCTACAGTCCCTAAACTAGCTGCAATTTAGGAACTCTTCTTATCCTCATTCACCTAGATGGTTTGGGACTTAAGCCAAAACCCCAAACTTATGTGTAACTACTCTCTTTCATCTGCAAATCTATTAATTTTACTTCCAAAACATAGCCCAATTTCAGTTTGTTTTCTCCATATCTACTGTTGCTAAGCGCTTCCCTGTTGGCTCAGTGATAAAGAACCCATCTGCCAATGAGGGAGAGGAGGGTTTCATCCCTGGGTTAGGAAGACCTCTGGAGAAGGAAATAGCAACCAACCCCAGTATTACTGCCTGGGAAATCCCATGGACAGAGGAGCCTGGTGGGCTATATCCATGGGGTTGCAAGAGTTGGACATGACTTAGCGACTAAACAACAACTGTTACCATACTATTTCTAACAGTGTCTTTTGCCCAGGCTGCTGCAGTAGCCCAATTAGTCTTCCTGCTTCTACTCCATTTTTCATATTGCAACCAGAGAAATTTTCATATCTAAAATGTAATCATTACATACATATTTACACAGGGCTCTACTAAAAAAATTGTGTCAGTTTCCAATTGCTTTTCAGATAATCAAGACTCGGAACTAACCCACAGGGCCCTCATGGTCTCCATACATGACATTTTGTGGATGGGTTCGTCATGGTTTCTCTAGTTTTTATTCGTTTTACCCTTCCCAGCTCCCCAATCCGTTTTCCATAGGAGCCAAACTTTGGTATACTGTTTATTGCTATATAGTTATCATCTGATCAATATCAAATTAAAAAGAGCAGTAAGAGGCACCTTAGACCTGCAGACTGTGGTAGCTTCACCTAAAATACCTCTACCTAGAATCCTCAAGGCCCTCACTGTATGGAATAAGTAAAACATCTCAGCTTCACTCCATTCAGAAACAGGGCAGAATAGGGTAAAGTCCAGTCTTACTAGCAGGGTCAAATTTCAGCTCTCTCATTTACTAGCTGTGTGATTTACACCTCCTTGTACACATCAGAGTCTTCAACTGTAAAGTAGGGACTGATGTTAGGGTATCTCTTCCTGCATGCCAGTCCTGTCCAACTATGTGCGACCCTAAGGACTGTAACCTGAGAGGATCCTCTGTCCTCACGGGAGAATCTAATGGAATACTGGAGAGGGTTGCCATTTCCTCCTCCAGGGGATCTTCCCAGTCCAGGGATCCAACCTGTGTCTCCTGCACTGGCAGGCGGATTCTTTTCTCACTAAGCCCCAGAGGCCGCTAGTTTCATGAAAGGGAGCAATGGCCATATCTTATCAGGCTGCTGTGTCCCATGATTCAACAAAACAAAACACGGTTTGTGTCTCAATTTTTCCATCCTTAAAACTGAGTTAGCCTGGCTATGCGAAGGCTACTCAGCCGAAAAAGAAACTTGCAACCTTCAGGTATTACCATCCCAACGCCGCGGACAAACCCCCTATATTTGTCAGCCAATCACAAGCTCTTGGAAACCTGCCAGAATTACAAACCTAACAAGCGCCTTTCGAGACCGCCCCGGTGCCACGCCCAGACCGGCGCCCCGCTCGCACATGCGCAGCAGTAAGTCCTTCTGCCCTTGGGGTTACTTCCTCCTCAGAAAAGGCGGCTGTAAGTCCGTCGTACTTTAACATATTTTAATCCTCACACCTCTCTCGGGGGAATTTTTGTTTAAAACAGCAGCAGCAGCTATCTGGAATTTGAATCATTTTGGTTTCCTATCACTGGAACTTCCCCTTTCAATCTAAGGAACTTGTCTCCGAAAAGTTGTCATCCGTTTGTGGTGCAGATCTCGCGAGAAGGCGACCGTCTCTCGCGTTATTTCCTTGCTTCCAGAATCCTTAGCGCGGAGTGGAAGAAGACTCTTTTAGCTCCGCTTCTTTTGATTACTGCGGTTTCCTCAGCGGCTTCCCAGGTGCTGAGTCTGTGTGAGAAATGGCGGCCCCAGAACAGCCGCTTCCGATGTCCAGAGGATGCCAGAGTTCTGTTTCGCTTTCTCCCCCGCGGGGCGACCGAACCCTTCTAGTGAGGCACCTGCCAGCCGAGCTTACCGCTGAGGAGAAAGAGGACTTGCTGAAGTATTTCGGGGCGCAGTCCGTGCGCGTCCTATCCGATAAGGGGCGTCTGGTAAGAGCGCGGGAACCCCTAGTTTCCGGGGAAGGTCCTAGGCCGGTGACGTGGGGAAGGGACGTTCTGACAGAAGGAAAAAGGAGAGTGGGGAAGATGCGCCTGTGGAGTGGAGGCTTCCTCTTCCCCTTCCCAGTCTGTCTTTCATATCAAAATATCTTTCGTCCCAAATCAAGTTTTAATTGGTTTGTGCCTCGATTAGTCGCCGCGCTGCGGAGAAGGGCGATTGAGAAAGGCAAAGCAGAAAGAATGAAAAGTAACCTTTGTTATATTCCTTTTCTCACCCACCCTGGGAATCTCGAAACTCCTCGGAATTTAGAAGTATTTGTTTCAAAAATACTTTCAAAAATATGTAACAAAGGGAAACAAAAATCTTGGTTTGCTTATAAGCCAGCGTTAAGAAGTTCATCAAAATAGAGGAGAAACTACAGAAGTCGGCAACTTGAGTAAGCTGGTTACAGGATTTCTGCTAGATTTTTGAGGAAGATGTTCTTCATAAATATTGTATAACGTAATCTTTCAGGGAGTGATAATTTAAAACTATTAAAAGTCCAATCCAGGAATGTACAAAATGACTTTATTTTCCATTATACCTGAAGATGTTTTACATGATTGCTCTTCATTAAAATAGTGACGGTGATGTTATTAAATTTCTGCCAGATGATCTATGACGGGACAGGACATCAATAGTTTGTCTCCCTAGGTGATTTTAATATGCAGCCAAGGTTGTGAATTGAGTTAAAAGAAAGACCTATTTAAACTTTGCATTTGGCTATATAGCGAAAAGTTTAGATCTTTGGATGCGTTATACATGGAACATATTTTATGATTTTGGATAGTTTAAGAGTGGACTTCCCTGGATAGTAGAGGTTTTTAAACTTACGGACTGTTGAAGTACTTGAAAATATATTTAAAACATGCTGTGTGTGCGCAAGGCTTTCATTTCAAAGAAGTCTGATCCTAAACTGATTTAAAAACACTGTCCTGAAATTCACAATCAGTTAAATGATCTTGACTTCCTGCCTTTTCTGTGATTTTATTAGTGTGTCAAATCACTGTCAGCTGGTAAAATATCAGACACCCTTATGAGAAATTGAAATTATATTTGAAATAATTTGTACCTTAATTGTTTTTCAGAAACATACAGCTTTTGCTACTTTCCCTAATGAAAAAACAGCTGTGAAGGTATGACTCCTTCTTTTCTGTTACTTATTACCAACTTTCTGTTATACAGGCATAGTTAAAAAATGAAACATTAGGCTAAACTATAGTTTTTAAAGGCAAGGTGAAGTAAGTGAAAGTCGCTCAGTCCTTTCCTACTCTGGGACCGGTGGCCTATATAGTCCATGGAATTCACCAGGCTAGAATACTGGAGTGTGCAGCCTTTTCCTTCTCTGGAGGATCTTCCGAACCCAGGGCCTCCTGCATTGCAGGCGGATTCTTTACCAACTGAGCCACCAAGGAAGCCCTTTTAAAAGCAAAAAGGTTTGTATTTCCAGAATTTGCCTCATTGGCTGCGTGCAGCTTGTCAGTTGGCAGATTTTGCCCAAAGTGTAGATATTTGGGCATAACACTATTATGAGTTGACCAAAAAGTTCACTGGGGTTTTTCCTTATGATGTTATGGAATAGATTAACAGGAACATGAATATAAATTGAACTGTAATTTTTTATATAATTAAAAATGACAAGCTTTGAAGGATGCAAACATCCTTTAGACATAAATGTTGTAAGGCAAGATGCTTTAAGCATTAAATAGAGAAGGTATAATCCTAGGGGATCATTTGCAAAGGAGGTGACCTTTGAGGTAGACCTTTAATGATTAGTTGGATCTTGAGACGAAAACAAAGGGAAATGGGTGTTCCATGTTCTGAGACCGCTAAAGAAAACTGTGGACCATGGAAAGTTCTAAGTGGAGCAAAAGCTGAGGGTTGAAATTGAAATAGGACTTGGAAAGTAGGTTGAGTCTAAATTTGGGTTGAGGGGAGGGAGGGATTGAATTTTGTTTAGTAGTTATTCTTAAGGTACTTGAGAAATGTAAGCTGACCAGTAATATAGTCAGCTTTATGAAAGATATCTTATAGAGTTCATGTAATGGATTAGATAGGGAAAAAGATTAGACATAGAAAAATCAAAAGGAAAGGCTAGACAAGAGAACTGTTACAATGGCCAAGGCAGGAGAAAAGATCTGAATAAGGAAGTAAGAAGACAAAAGAAGTAGATATACATTGGGTAGAGATTGTGTTTGTAGGTCCTGTGATCCCTGTAGATATGGTTGAGAGGGAACACGTGAAGATTTTCAGACTGAGTTCTTGGGTTATTGCATTAGCTGATATGAGGGGCAGGACTCAGAGAATGTTTTCAAAGGTATGTAATGAATTCATATGTTATCTATTGACTTTGAGGAGTCAGTGGGCTACTTCTGTGGAAATATTTTTAAAAGCAATTAAAAATATGGGTCTAGAGTGGAGGTAGGCTTAAAAATGGAATTTCTTCAACAAAGTGAATAAATATGGTTGCCCAAAGGAAGAAGAATCAGCAAAGAAGACAGGGAGGGAAGGAGAAGTTAAAAAGGAAATAGAACTAGAAAACAGATTCTCATGGATGCAAAGAAAAGAGAGTTTTAAGAAGATAAGATCCTCTGATGACACAAGGTGAAGAATTAAAAGTCTAATAGTAAAGTACTTTTTATTGGGAAACTGTAGAAAAGACTAAATTCTTAATAAGGGGAAAGGACACTTTAAATTGTAGTGTATCCATACACTGGACTACAACCCTCAGAAAAATGAAGTCAAAAGAATATGTACTGATCAAGAATGTAACCCAGATAGATTCATAAACAAAGTTGGGAAATACATACTATGTAACCTTGGAGTTGAAAAGTACTACTATGTGTATTAGTGTATGCCTAGAACAAAATGTAGCAGAGCTATATACCAGATAATAAATGTCTTTCTCCCAGGGTGGAATTACAGAAGACTTTAACATTGTATGTATTAAAATATAGGAGAACATTTTTTTCAAAAAATACCTTTTGAAATACAGTTTTAAAATATTGTTGGTTAAATATGGTAATGAACCACATTGTTTTAGAGTCAAGATTAACTTGGAGGAGAGGACATGGAACCCATCATTATCTTTGGGAAATATTTGTATCGAAAGGAAGGAATGAGAAGATAGTAGCAGTGATAGAGTTTTTAGGTTATAGTGCACCTGATTGATAGTTCTTTAAAACAAAGGGAGAGAAATGTTTATAATAAGTAACTGAGAAAGCTATGAGGACTAGTTAACATTAAAAATTAAAAGCTATAACTTTGAAGAGAATGTGTAACACATTTTGAGTGGAAGAAACTTGAAGTAATTCAGCTGTATTTCAGATAATCAAAGGTTCGTTGACAGTGAAGAGGTCTAGATTGAATTAAGGACTTGAAAATTATTAAAACATTTAGAAACTTGGTTTGTATAATGAGTCAAATAAGAATACATAAAAATGGTAAAATAAAATTACAGTCTCAGGTAAGCCCTAAAGTTCCATTTGTTCAAAAAATACACAGTACCTACTATGTGCTGGATGCTCCTTTAAATCTTGGGATCTATCAGTAAATAAAACACAGATTTATGCCCTCATTTGAACTCCTGTTCTTGAATGGAGAGACAGACCATAAATAATAAACTTAGTAAGTTTTTTAGTATTTTAGAAAATGAGAAATGCTATTTGAAAAAAAAAAAAATAGCATCAGGAATGCTGGGTTGAGAGGGTTAAGCTACAGTTAAGGTAGTTAGGGTTGACCAACATTTGGAAAGAAGTGAAGGAAGTTAGCTAAGGAATGAATCTGGGGAAGTGAACTGCAGTAAGGGAAATACGTAAAATACACTAGCTTGTGACCAAGGCATGAAAAATGGGGGGAGAAATTGGATTTGAGGTCAGGAAAGTTAGTGAGGGCCATGACATGTGCCTTCTAAGTACATTAGATTTTGCTGAATAAAATTGGGTGCCATTGTAGTACTGTGAGCAAAAGAGCATCATAATTTGACTTATATTTAGAAAGCTATGAGGACTAGTTGGAAGAAGACAATGGCAGCCCACTCCATTACTCTTGCCTGGAAAATCCCATCGACAGGAGAGCCTGATAGGCTGCAGTCCATGGGGTCACTAAGAGTCGGACACGACTGAGCAACTTCACTTTCACTTTTCACTTTCATGCATTGGGGAAGGACATGGCAACCCACTCCAGTGTTCTTGCCTGGAGAATCCCAGGGACGGAGGAGCCTGGTGGGCTGCTGTCTATGGGGTCGCACAGAGTTGGACGTGACTGAAGCAACTTAGCAGCAGCAGCAGAGGACTAGTTAACACTAAAAATTAAAAGCTGTAACTTTGAAGAGAATGTGTGACACATTTTGAGAGGAAGAAAGTTGAACTCAACACTTTGTGTTGAGAATAGATGGAAGGCAGGGAAGAGTAGAAACAGAAAAATGTGTTAAAAGATTATACTGCTAGTTCAGTCCAGAGATTATGGTTGTTTGGACCATGGTGGTAGCAGTGGAGATGGTAAGGAGTAGTTAGATTCTAGATTAATTTGGAAGCAGAAGCAAATACCAATTTTTGATGGCTTGGTTATGCAACATGGGAAAGAGGTGTTAAGGGTTATTGAAAGATTTTTGACATGAGTAAATGAAAGAAGGGAGTTTCCATTGAAAGTTTCCAGATGGGAAACATTTGAGCTGAGGGTGGGGAGAGAAGATTCAATTCCTGGAGTGTTAATTTTAAAATGTTTAAAATTAAGAGAAGCCATCCAATAGTTTGAATATATGTTCCTTGACTTAAGGACAGAGATTTTGGCTGAAATTATAAATTGGGAAATTATCAGCATAGAGACGGTCTTTAAATTTAGGGTACTGGTACTGGACTAGATCCAAAAATAGATCTCTGGAGTATACCAACGTTAAGAGTTCAAGACAGCATAAACCAAAGTGATTGAGGAGTAAAACACAATAAGCGTGGAAGAAAACTGTAGGGAAGTTATAATGTCTGGACTCCAAGTGAAGAACATGTACCAAGGAGGGAGTGATTGTGTTAAATACTATAAAATGAAGATTGAGAGTTGACCATTGGTGTGGCAGTACAGAATTTGTTTATGACAAGCAGTGTCAGTGGAGTGATTAAGGCATAAACCTGATTGGAGTGAGTTTGAAACTGGATGGGAGGAGAGGAATTTTAGATAGAGAGCATAGATGTTTCTTGAGGAGCTTTACTGTTAAAGTAAGGGGAGGGAGGGGAAAGGGGGGAATAGTGATAAGTGGGATCAATAGATGAGGAAAAAATACTTTTAGGATGGGAGAAATCAGATTGTGTTTGTATACTGTTGTGGACAGTCCCGTAGAGGACAGAAAATTGGCAATGTAGGTAGGAACACAACCTGTACAGTTCCAGAAAGAAGAAGAGGGGCTAGGATTTAGTATACAAGTGAAGTGAAGTTGCTCAGTCGTGTCTGACTCTGATCCCATGGAATGTAGGCTACTAGGCTCCCCATCCATGGAATTTTCCAGGCAAGAGTACTGGAGTGGGTTGCCATTTCCTTCCCCAGAGAATCTTCCTGACTCCGGGATTGAACCCAGGTCTCCCACATTGCAGACAGTCACTTTAGCGTCTGAGCTACCAGGAAAGCGTATACAAGTCAACTAGATTTAAATAAGAACATGGATCGTTGATATGTGATAACAGATAGAAGGGTAGAATATGTGGATTCAGAAGATGGTAGATGAGAAATTATGGTTTGGAATCCGAAGTTCTCATTTTGTAGCTTCATTTTTCTTAAAGTAGGAAGCAATATCCAAGGCTAAAAGAATGGGACAGGACTATCATGAAGTTAAGGAAGAAGGAAATAGTGCAAAATATTATCTTAGAGATTGGTAGAAAAAAATGAACTGAGAATGTAGTATGTAACTGGTTGGCTTCATTAAGATTGCCCTCAGATTTGTGGTTGTGATTGTGAATTTAAAGTGAGACCAGCCCAGTTCATTATGTTTGTTTTTCTAAACATTTTCTGCTGCATTAGCACAGGTAAAGTTGGATTTAACCAGATCTTAGTTTTGCTAAGTGATTGGAAGTGATTGCCTAATGAGTAATGAAGGCTTGGCAGCCTGACATTAGAAATGGGTGAAAAAATAGCCAAGGAAATGTTATCAGCATTAACAAAAAAGTGTATAAATTACTTTGTATGTGGTCTCTAACAGATAACATAGGTACAGTTATTACTTATTTTACTCTTTTGTTCTTCCAACTGAAGGCATTGACAAGACTTCATCAACTGAAACTTTTGGGTCATACTTTAGTTGTTGAATTTGCAAAAGAGCAAGATCGAGTTCATTCACCATGTCCCTCTTTGGGAACTGAAAAAAAGAAAAGGTATGTAGATAGGTTTTCCTAGCCTTTTAAAAGTTTATTATTATTTTTTAAATTTATTTAAAAAAATTTTTAAATTAAAAAATTACTAATTTTTTTAAGGAGTTGTATTGCTATTAGATTATTTTCAGACTAGCAAGTAAATAATCTGAAACAGTAAATGATTGTATCTTTCTACTAAATCTAGTGCTTGAAAGCAATACATTTGTTTGTTCCTAATTATGCATTAGTAACCTGAGTATTGATTTAATATTAGGACTTAACCAGTGTGAAGTGAAAAGAGAGTAGGGTGAAAGCGTTCAACTGTAAGTGGAGGGAAGGTAACTAGTATAAAGTCCTAATATATAGCAAGGTATCATTAATAGGCACAGCCTTGATTCCTAGCTGTAATTCTTTGTAGCTATATAACCTTTATAAGTTGCTTTACACCAGTAGTTTTCATAGTACAATCCCTGCACCAGCTGCATCATCGAGAATCTTGACTGAAGGAAAGATTGTTCGTCCTTAACCTAGTCCTACTGAATCAGAAATTTGGGTTGTTGGGGCTGGGGAGGAGGATAGGCCCCAGTGGTCTGGTTTTTAAGAAACCCTTGCTAATGCACATTAAAGACATTTGTGTGCCACTATTTTATACCTGTGAACTTCAATTTTTGTGAGTGAGGGCTGTCAGTAAGATTAATCATACCATCTTTGTGTCGTTGCTATGAAGAATAAATGAAAATGTGCCTTGCCTTATATAATATCTGGAATTAGTTTTCTTTTTCATTGGTATTTACTTAATAGCTGAAAATTGTACTTTCACAGCTGTTTTTATAATGCTGTGTTTGAAAAGATAGTGTCATTTTAGTCATTCTGTTTCTTCTATAGATAACATCAATTTTGATTCCATATTTCTTAGGTCTGATGATCCTGTGGAAGATGATAAAGAAAAGAAAGAACTTGATTGTTTAACCATAGAAAATGGAATCGCACCAAACCATGGGTTAGCATTTTTGTTTGTATTTCATTGTGTCTTTTGGTTTTATTTTGGATAGGTAGGTTTGTGTGTATGTGGGGTATGTGTGTGTGTGTTGTCAAATAAGGTATTTTTAAAGGATATTTTAGTATATATAATGAAGATTTTTAGTGTGTTGATTAAACATATTGAGCATTAAGAGTTTGTCACTGAATTTGGGTTCCATTAAAATGTTCAAAGTTGTAAGATAAGCTCTGAAAAGAAATGCTATATTCTATAATGCAGAGAGAAGGCAACTTGCTCTTTAAATGTAATCATTTAGATCTTTTAGGAACAGAGTACTCTTAGATTTACTGAATCATTTGAGCAATTTGTATGTTGTTGGGTTACCTAAAATGAATTATTGATATGAATCTTACTAAAACACAATAAGCATTTTAAGTATTTTTTTTAGGCTGACTTTTCCTCTAAATTCATGCCTCAAGTATATGTACCCACCACCTTCAAGTACAATCCTAGCAAATATAGTAAATGCTTTGGCAAGTGTGCCTAAGTTCTATGTACAGGTAAGTAGAATAAACATTTCTCAAAGTAAATACTTTCTCATACTTTTTAAAAAATAGTTGTATTAATCAGACTAATTCCTAAAGGGGTGATTATATTTCAGAATTTTAAAGATGCCTTGGATTGGGCTGTTATAGCTAAGTACCATGATCTGGACGTTTTTTAAATAATAGAAAATTATTTCTCACAGTCTGGAGGTTGGAAGTTGTATTCCAGTGTGCCAGTATAGTCAGGTTCTGGTGAGGGCCCTCTTCTGGGTGGAAGATGGCCATTTTCTCTTTGTAATCTCATGTAGCTGAAAGAGCGTGAGAGAGCTTTCAGTTTGCTTTTTATAAGGTACACTATTCCCATTTATGGGAGTTCTACCCTTACGACCTATTAACTTCACAAAAGCCTCATGTCTTAATACCATACCATTACAGGTTAGGATTTAACATATGAATTTTTGAGAGGGACATAAACATTCAGTCTATTGCAGAAGGTAGTGAAAAAATTACTACATTCAAGTACGGGTTTTTATAAACTATAGTGTAAAAATACTATGTTTATTATTAATAATACTAATAAGCATAAGCTAATTTGGGAAATGTAATTTCTGGTAATTCTTCATTACTTTAACATATGCTTTTTCCTTTCTTAGAGGAAAAGATACAGAGAATCCCTCAATAAATGCTTAGAAATATTAACAATAAAAGATACTTTTAAGTACAAAATATAGATGATGATTTTCTTTATTATGCTTCTCTATGTTTCATAATTCACAATAATCAAGGGAAAAACACTTTAGTAAATTTCACATTGTAAGACTATAACATTTTTAATAATGAGAATAATGGTATTTTGTACAATTGATAAATATTTTAGGAAGGTTGGTCTTCTAAGATATACCAGTGCCTGAGATATACCAGTTTAGCCCTTTGCTGGTATTATAAAGGCAAGAGGTGATCCTTCCTTTGCACTAAATTAATCACTAGTGTTATTGCAGAGTTTTTAAGTACTCTATCAGATGTGAGTTGAATCATGATTTTTCTATTTGATTTCAAATGTTTTATCCCTTTTATTAAGGTGCTTCATCTTATGAATAAAATGAATTTGCCTACACCTTTTGGACCAATTACTACCCGGCCTCCCATGGTAAGAAAGCTCTTGGAATTTTCAACATTCAAAATTTCGCTTCTTGTGGTGAGATTATTGAGGCTAAATTTTACAAATGTTGTGCCAGTGACCTCTAACGTGTACTTAAAATGAAGAACAAATACAAAGTTAATGTAATAATAGTCCTGTGGAGAACTGAAAGTGGGAAAGAGCCAGAACTTTTTTTTTTTTTAATTTTTTCTTTCTTGGCCATGCTATGCAGCATGTGGGATCTTAGTTCTGTGATCAGAAATTGAACCCATGACCCCTGCAGTTGAAGCATGGAATCCTAACCACTAAATAGCCAGGGAATTCCCAAGAATATTAAAGTGATGTTTTTAGTAATAGAGGCCATCATTTCTCTTAGGGTTATTCAGTCCTTTGATCTAGAACATTGTGCTATCCTACAAGGTAGTTAACATTTAACAAGCTGAATTGTCTAAAATTTCCATTTTTCTGGTTTTATTGCTAGTAAGTTAAATTTGGAGAAGATAAAAAAGGTTGATAATTTTTTTATTAGAATTTACTATGCAGATCTATCAATAATTTTGTTGGTAGGTTATGTCTGCTCTTCAGTAATTTTAGCAATTTTTTTATTTTGCTGTGATACTCAGTACTTTGTTTTTTGTTTTTATTTTTTATTAATTGGAGTATAGTTTACAGTGCTGTATTTCAGGTGTGCAGTCATACCTACATCAGTTATATTAATATATATATGTATAGCTCTCTTTTTTAGATTCTTTTCTCTATATAGACCATTGTAGGTTATTGAGTGGTTTCCTATGCTATACAGTAGGTTCTTATGTATATTATGTATAGTAGTGTGTATATGTCAATCCCAATCTCCCAATTTATCCCTCCCTCACTTCCCTCCTGGTAATCATAAGTTTGTTCAGATTCATGAGTGATTCTTAAGTCATGTTTGTAACTCTTTTATTTCTGTTTTCTAAATAAGTTCATTGTACCATTTTTTTAGATTCCATGTATAAGCAATATCATATGATATTTGTCTTTCTCTGACTTAACTTCATTCAGTAAGACAGTTTCTAGGTCCATCTGTGTCACTGCAAGTGACATTGCTTCATTCTCTTTAATGGCTGAGTAATATTCCATTGTATAAATGTCCCCTTAGTACTTTTTTAGATAACAGCAATGAGAAATTATTTTAGAAGGCTAACAAATAGAAAATTTGCTTTTGTATTGTGCATTGATTGCTTTTCTAATGTCTATATTGGCTTCATAATTTTTCTTTGTAACCTAAAACCTCAATGCCTGGCATGTTGCCAGGATAATAGTTAAAATTATACTAGCTGCTGTTAACAAAACTCAAATCTTAGTCACTTAACACAATTCAGATTATCTCTTGCTCATGTCAGGTTCATTCCAAAAGTAGGGCAGAATGGTGTTCTTTCCTGAATCACTAAAAAGATCCAAGTTAATCTGCACTATGTGCATTCCCTGGTTGGTGAGGACGTTAACGTGCAGCCTGCAGATAAAGAAACGAGAGAGTTTTATGTGTGAGAAGTCTTTATGCTTACCTTTTCATTGACTAAAACTCGGGTGAAATCTAACTGCAAGGGAAGTTTGGAAATTTACTGCAGCTAGGTGCCAAGGCAGAAGAAACAAGTTTTGTGATCTACTAAAGTCTACTGAGGCAGGTGTTCCATCAATATATGTTGAATGTGTAAAAGAAAACCATGAGGAATAGAGAAATGTGAGAATCATGTATCTGAATGGAAATAGTTTTCTAATCTGTAAACATCATAGATTACCATATTATTTTTTGTTTTTACTTAGTATGAGGACTATATGCCATTACATGCACCTCTTCCAGCTACATCTCCTCAGCCACCAGAGGAACCTCCTTTGCCAGATGAGGATGAGGAATTATCTAGTAAAGAATCAGAATATGAAAGCAGTGATGATGAAGACCGTCAAAGGTATGTCATGTCAAATATTTGTGTAGATTCTAGTAAACATAGAATATATGAATGAGATTCTCTTACTCTTCGTAAATTTTGCATATAGTTGTTCCTAATTGAGGGTCCTTAGCATTTGTCCATTTCCAACTCCCCATCATACTGTATAGATTAAGGCCTGAGACTAGAAATCAAGGCCTAAGGAAAAATTTTCGCATGACGAGTAATTTTTTGACTAATCATGGTATAAAATTGATCATCATTTTTTATTGATTCTGTATTTGTGAACTTGCCCACTAGTTACAGTTTATTTATAACTTCAACATCAGTAATTGCAGTGCTTTTACAGTCTTCTAGCAGACATGGGCATGTACAGAATGGTGAAAAATTTGAGTCATTTGACGTGCACATCACTGATGAGGTAGAATAAAGTGACATTCTGTCTTCTTGTTTCAGCTCTTACACTGTAAAAAAGGGTCTTTCTCACTGTTTATATGTATTATGTTTTTCATGTTTTTGTGCTGTTTGTTGTTGGTTTTGCTGTTTAAAATGCCCCCAAATGTAGTGTTGAAGTGCTATCTGTAACTGCTAAGTCACTTCAGTCGTGTCCGACTCTGTGTGTCCCCATAGATGGCAGCCCATCAGGCTCCCCCGTCCCTGGGATTCTCCAGGCAAGAACACTGAAGTGGACTGCCATTTCCTTCTCCAGTGCATGAAAGTGAAACGTGAAAGGGAAGTCGCTCAGTCTAGGGTTTCCAAAATCAAGAAGGCTGTGATGTGCTTTATGGAGAAAATTCTGTGTGTTAGATAAACTTTGTTCAGGCCTGAGTTATAGTGTGGTTGAGTATGAGTTCAGTGTTACTGAATCAAAAATATATATTAAATAAGATGTTCTTAAAAGTAAACAAACGTAAAACGAGGTATCTAATGATCAATTGATGAAATGTGAGCATGTGCTTGCAGGAACCTAATCCTGAATTTCCTTTAGGGACAGTGATTCATTATTCACTAATTGAATGTTTGTGAAGACCTTAGAGAGCAAAGTTAGGTTGTATTTCTGTTTTGTCAGTTTACTTCCCTGGACTTTTTTACCTCAGAGTAATTTCTAGAGCAACTTCATAGAGTTTTATACAAGAATATACAGAATGGGAAAGACTAGAGATCTCTTCAAGAAAATGAGAGATAACCAAGGGAACATTTCATGCAAAAATGGGTTCAATAAAGGACAGAAATGGTATGGACCTAACAGAAACAGAAGATATTAAGAAGAGGTGGCAAGAATACATGGAAGAACTGTACAAAAAAGATCTTCACGACCCAAAAAAGATCACTCATCTAGAGCCAGACATCCTGGAATGTGAAGTCAAGTGGGCCTTACAAAGCATCACTATGAACAAAGCTAGTGGAGGTGATGGTATTCCAGTTGAGCTATTTCAAATCCTGAAAGATGATGCCGTGAAAGTGCTGCACTCAATATGCCAGCAAATTTGGAAAACTCAGCAGTGGCCACAGGACTGGGAAAGGTCAGTTTTCATTCCAATCCCAAAGAAAGGCAATGCCAAAGAATGCTCAAACTACCGCACAATTGCACTCATCTCACATGCTAGTAAAGTAATGCTCAAAATTCTCCAAGCCAGGCTTCAGCAATACGTGAACCATGAACTTCCTGATGTTCAAGCTGGTCTTAGAAAAGGCAGAGGAACCAGAGATCAAATTACCAACATCTGCTAGATCATGGAAAAAGCAAGAGAGTTCCAGAAAAACGTCTATTTCTGCTTTATTGACTATGCCAAAGCCTTTGACTGTGTGGATCACAATAAACTGTGGAAAATTCTGAGAGAGATGGGAATACCAGACCACCCGACCTGCGTCTTGAGAAATCTGTATGCAGGTCAGGAAGCAACAGTTAGAACTGGACATGGAACAACAGACTGGTTCCAGATAGGAAAAGGAGTACGTCAAGGCTGTATATTGTCACCCTGCTTATTTAACTTCTATGCAGAGTACATCATGAGAAACGCTGGGCTGGAAGAAGCACAAGCTGGAATCAAGATTGCTGGGAGAAACATCAGTAACCTCAGATATGCAGATGACACCACCCTTATGGCAGAAAGTGAAGAGGTACTAAAAAGCCTCTTGATGAAAGTGAAAGAGGAGAGTGAAAAAGTTGGCTTAAAGCTCAACATTCAGAAAACGAACATCATGGCATCTGGTCCCATCACTTCATGGGAAATAGATTGGGAAACGGGAAAGAGTGTCAGACTTTTTTTGGGGGGGCTCCAAAATCACTGCAGATGGTGATTGCAGGCATGAAATTAAAAGACGCTTACTCCTTGGAAGAAAAATTATGACCAACCTAGATAGCATATTCAAAAGTAGACATTACTTTGTCTGTCTAGTCAAGGTTATGGTTTTTCCTGTGGTCATGTATGGATGCGAGAGTTGGACTGTGAAGAAGGCTGAGCGCTGCAGAATTGATGCTTTTGAACTGTGGTGTTAGAGAAGACTCTTGAGAGTCCCTTGGACTGCAAGGAGATCAGCCCTGGGATTTCTTTGGAAGGAATGATGCTAAAGCTGAAACTCCAGTACTTGGCCCACCTCATGTGAAGAGTTGACTCATTGGAAATGACTCTGATGCTGGGAGGGATTGGGGGCAGGAGGAGAAGGGGACGATGACAGAGGATTGAGATGGCTGGGTGGCATCACTGACTCAATGGATGTGAGTCTGATTGAACTCCGGGAGTTGGTGATGGACAGGGAGGCCTGGCATGCTGCGATTCATGGGGTCACAAAGAGTCGGACACGACTGAGCAACTGAACTGCATACAAGAATATTCATAATAATAATTGCAAATGAATTATTGTTTTACTTGTTCTTGATGATCTACATATATTTTATTTAAAGCTTCTGGCAAAGAGCAATAAGTTGTTAGTAATGTTCAGCAGAGCCTAAAATAGAAATTGCTGAACATTTTCTGTAGGGAGACAGAATTCTGTTGTCGTGGGAAAGCACCAGTGGATGATACCTAAATGAATTGATGTTGCTATCTTCAAGTGAAACTTTCTGTTTAAAAATAAACAGACAATGACTAGATTCGGTCCTTCGGCTATAATTTGTCAACCCTTAGCCTAGAAGACCTGTATAGGCAAATGGTGCGAATCACAGATACACACAGAAGCCACCAGATACAGAGGGAGTGTTTTGACAGGAATCGGAATCCAAGCAGAGAATCTAGGCACCATATACAAGTAATCACCAGCAATTTGAATGTTACTAAAGCAGTATCCACCTGAGTAGTGTGGCTCCTTATACATTCTCTTTCTAGTGAAAGAGTTAAAAGTCAAAGCATAGGTGGGGTTAAAATTACCAAAATTAGAGTTAATAGAACATCTGTCTTGAATAGAGATATTTATGAAGGCTGGCAGCTTTCGTTAGACTAATTTGTTGCTAAATAAAGAAAAAAAAGTATTACAGTGGATTAATTAACCTCTTTAAATTTTATTTTCTTTATGAAAACAATGATAGTAATGAGAAATGTTTTATAGGCTGGCCGCAACTGTTTTTGTTTTATTTGAATTTCCATTTAGGGATGTAGTGAGGAAGTCTGCAACTAATTAATTTCAAGTCATGAGAACAAAGCCTTTGAATGAACTAAGCTAAGCTCTGGTTTCATGCTTCTTTGTTATCTTTTGGAAATTATAAAACATGCTACTTCGTATTATTGATTACTTACATAAAATATGCCTTGCACTGTTGTAGAGGCTTAGTATACTTTTGGTGAGCAATTTATGAATATAGATATATGTTTCATATAACTGGATTTATTCATAAAATTTTTGTTAAACCATGGTTTTTAAGAGGCTTTAAAAATTTGTAGCATATGTTTTCATTTTTTTCCTGCTTAAGGAAAAAGGGTTTAAAACTTATTTTAACTCTTAACTACATATTATTGTGCTTGTTTTCAAATTTCACAAATTAACTCTGGAGAAGTAGAGCTGTGACTAATGGTTTTGAACTTGCTTTGTGGAAACATTGTATCTGATCCTGTGGAAGAGCCAAGAAAGACTAGAGAAGATCTATGCTAAATATTCATAACCATAACAGAGATAAGTTATATACAAAGTATCAATTGTCACCCCTTGGTTGATTAAGCAACTTTAGAGTATAATACTTGAAAACTCTGTTTTCAGGAACAGTGTAAGTTATCTTGTTTATAGAAGGATGCTTTCCAACAATTATGTGCAAAATATTTTTAACTTAAGTATTTAAGCCTAGGTTTTCTTTAATAATTAGAATATGAATCAAAATAATTTTACTATGTTTATAAGATCTGTTGACTATGCGTCAAGGCAAGAGCAGTAAAGTTACATAGATTATATTTAGTGTATCTTGTTTAACTTTTTGACACAAAGTACAGTCATTTATTTGGGCAACTAATAATTTTCTTAATAAAACATATCTTTAAAGCTTGACAAGTTGTAATTAAGTAAATTCCCAGTTCCTTCAAGCTAAGATGAGAATTGATCAAGGAGATTCATAACTTGAGCTTTTGTCAAATGAATTGTATCTTAAATTATGACTTAGAGATTCTACTTAAGCCATATAAATCATTTTATAATTTATAAGCTCAAATAAAAATTTAAGCTTAACAAAAACAATGGTAAATAACTGGGCTTTTACATAAATCTTTTTTACTTTTCTTTCCGTTAATGTAGAATGACCAAACTAATGGAACTGGCAAATCTTCAGCCCAAAAGACCAAAACCAGTAAAGCAACGCCATGTGAGAAAAAAGAGAAAAATAAAGGATATGTTGAATATACCATCATCTGCTTCACACAGGTAATTTTGTTTTAGATTATTGGATAAGGGTTCTTTATATAATTTCTTTAATTGCTTAACTGAAATCATTTCTCATTCTGACTTTTATCAGTCCATTTCATTTACCAATGATTTCTTATTTGCCAAATTCACAAGTATCCCTAATTTTCTCAAAGTTGACAAGCATTTGATGCTATTGACTATGCCAGGTTTCAAAATTGTCCACCTTTAATTTTTTGTTTCTCATATTTAACTCCGTCGCTTCCTCTTTTTCTTCCTACTTTTTTCTTTTTTGACTTTCACTCACTCACTCACTTGCTTTTTAAGTATTGGATTCCATATGTTCCTGTTTGTGGTCATTTTCCCTTCATATATTTTTACTACTTGTTAATATCATTAGTTTTTATGATTCACCTGTTGTAGCTGATAGATTCCAAATCTCTCTCTCTAGATTTAAACTCCTGAGTTTTATTTCCAGTTTCTTGTTTGTATACTCAGTGTCTTGTATGCACTTAAGGTATTATTCAAAGCAAAATTAATTTACTTTCGTTATGTCTTTCTCTTCCTATACTGACAGTTTGATAATGGCATCACCAGTGTGCTTATATGAAAGTTTGTTAGTTTTTCCTAACTTCACTACCTGATATCAAACATTTTTTTGCTAGCAGGTAAAAGTTCACATGGCTTAGCACATAGGACCTACCTTTAAATATTTATTAAATGTGTGATAAGTTCCATGCTAAATATTGTGGGGTTTAGAGCATGCTTCCAAAGCTCAGAGCTACCTTTTCAAACAGTGAGTTAATAGTCTTATGGGCAGGTAAAACATATGCACAGATGACCATTGTATTAGCAATTATAATAGTAAATGATATAACAAGATGTAACTGAGAATGAAAGATTGTGAGAAAGGAGAAATCACAGCCAGTTAAGAAATCTGGAAAGACTTTAAGACAGAGGAGACAGTTTGAGCTGGGCTTGAAGGAGGAGAGACAAAAATGAGTCAGGGAAGAGAGATGCAATTTGAATAAAAAAGTACATTTCTAGAGGTAAGGCAGTTTGGTGCTTAGGAATAGAAATGATGAAAGGGAAAGCTAGAAGGATGTGGAGATACCTGCCTTAAATGTTACGTAACAATATTTGAGTACATTGAAGGAGCTGTTTTAATACATTAAAAAATTAAAAATTTCTCTCAGATTTTATCTTCTTTCAGTAAGCTTTCAGGAAATATACTGATGTGGGGTGATGATCAGGGCAATGAATATGAAAGAATTTTATTAGATATAAATTAACTTCCCAGTATGTCTTAAACTTTGTGTTAGAATAGAGAAATTGCCAATGAAATAGTGTTTATTACTGTGTATTTTGTTTGAAATGTATTATCCCTTTTGACTGATTATCTGACATTTTGCATTAACAAATTTTTTTTGAAATTATGTTAGAAATTATTAGCCTGTTTGCCATGGATTTCTGTGTACTTACATATCTTAATCAACGAAAATTGCCATTAATTACAGTTTTAATTCTGTTCAGCTTTTCTACAAGGTAAATTTCCTTTGAACTTGTAAGTAACTTCATAAATGGAGAAAAGTTTGTTAAAATGATATTTTTACATTTTTAAAGGAATAGGTCTTTAATCTTTGGATTTTTTAGAATTATTTTCTCATGTTAAGTGTACATATTATGATGCATATTTCCCACCTATGTATGTTTTGACACCACAGTCCCATGCTTTTAATCCCTATAACAGCACCAAACAATTAAAAACTAATATAGTTGACCCTTAAACAACATGGGTTTTAACTGTGTGGGTCCACTTGTATGCAGATTTTTTCAGTAAATACTACAGTACTACATGATCTGAGGTTGGTTAAGTCCACAGATATGGATCCATGAATACAGAGGAACCATGGATATGGAATGTTGATGAAGTTATATACATACAGGTTTTTGACTGCTGGGGTCAGCACCCCTAACCTCTTGAGTTGTTCAAAGGTCAGCTGTAATATGAACCAATTATATTTTCCAGTGACTACATTAAAAGATGAAATTTATTTTAATAATGTATTTTATTTAACCAGTTATACCTGAACTGTTATTTCAAAATACAGTTAATATAAAACACTGTTGAAATGTTTTACATTTCTTTTTTTCCACACAAAGTTGTCAAACTCTGGTGTATATTTTGTACTTAGAACATAAGTACAGATTAGAACATAAGCAAGATTTCAAGTGCTTATTAGCCACTTGTGGCCTATGGCTACTCCATTGGCCAGCATAGATTTATTATATGTAGTATATAGAATACAGTGCATAAAATGCTTACATTACACATAGAATGAACTTTTTTGCATATTGGCCAATATCCTGATGTTTAGAATCAATAGTCCTAAAGTTCTGTCTCTTGTCTGACTGACTTTATGCAATTATTTAACATTCTTTAATCTCAAACTCCTTACCTGTCTAAACTAAGAATTTAATAATATCCATATGAGAAGTAGGATTTTTGAAGTATTAAATGTAAGTTACTTTGTTCAGTGCCTCTAGTGTGTTTTATTAGCTTTTTAAATTTAAAGTTAATATGAAATAATGTTTTTCTCAAAATTGTTTGCAATTACAAAGTAATGCTATGATTGTTTATAAACAGCAGTTTACATCCAGTATTGTTACCTTCGGATGTATTTGACCAACCACAACCTGTAGGTAATAAAAAAATTGAATTCCATATATCTACTGACATGCAAGCTGCATTTAAGAAAGATTTAGAAAAGCAACAGAATTGTGAAGAAGAAAATTGTGGTAAGCATATTCTAGTTCTTAAACATGCTATGTAAAAATTTTTCTCAATCAGTTTTTTGTATTAGAATTAAATTCTATATGCTTCTGTGTTTAGTATATGTGAATATATTTAAAATGTGCAGTTAGGTCTTCCTTAGTTAGTGTCATGGAATACTATTCATTTTAAACTTTTTAAATAAAACTAAAATTGGCGCTAAATGTGTTACCTTTTACTAGTAATGAACTCTAGGGTGAAATTTAGTCTGGTTTTTGCTGATATTTATTTACTTAAAAAATATAAGTGTTTCTTGTATTGAATTATTTTTCATTGCTTACTAAATGTGTGATGCTCTGTGGTTTTATTAGTACAATTGAATTACTGATTAGGAAAACAAGCTGTGAAATCTTGTGTGGAATTTTCTTTTAATCCAAAAGACACGGAAGGTTGTTAAACAAGATACCACTCTTAACTTTAAAGATAATATACTGATATTATAGATTTTTTCCTGCTTATTTTAAACATTATTTTGATATTATACTATAGTGGCATTTCTTTATTCTTTTAATTTTTAAATTTTAGAAATAATACCAGCCTATAGAAAATATAATCAGAACAGAAGCCTGTGAAATTTTAAAAAGTTAACACCTCAAACCCCACTTTTCCCTGTTTGACTACTTAGAGATAAGCATTGTTAGTAATTTGATATGAAGATAGTCCTTCCAGATCTCATCCTATGCTTGTGTATAAACATTTCATTCTCTCTCTTTTTTGTTTAAATAATCATCATAGGTTACTTTTTGAGGGTGCATTACACTCCATGGTAGAGTTATGTCAATATTTCATTAAATTCTAATGATAGAAGTTGAAGTTTTCATTTTTTTATTATTACAGAAATTCCGATATGTACATTTTTGTACATATATCTTTAAAAGCCCTTGTATGAATATAGGGTAGAGTTCTAGTAAGTGTTGCAGATGTACTGAATGAATAGGTAGTTTTAAGTCTTGTCTCTCTGATGGTGGTGAGAACACGTTGCCTTTACAGATAAGCTCTTTTTTTGGTTTCAGTGTCTGTATTTGATGGCTAGTGATGCTTTGACACAAATTTCTTAATTTTTTAAGCATAATTTACTCAGACTTCGACCTTATTGAGGGGCGTGGCAGTCATCCCATTCTGCATCAATGTAGAATAATGGTGAATAAACAATGAAAACAGTTTTAAAGGTTCTTTTCTTCCTGATGCCTTGGGGCCACAGAATATCTCTTGAAACAATAGTTTTTCCACATTAGGAGACTTTTAAGATCCTAAATGTGGCATGCAAATGTGGCATGTTTGCATCATTTTCACAGCTTTTTTAAGGTTTTGTTTGCCTTTTTAGGTAGTATAACTGGGAATTTTTCTACTACATGTTTAATCCTGTCCTTTTCAATCCTCTACCCCAAATCAGTTTAACTTTCACTGAATCTAAAATTGATGTTTTCTGAATGAAATTCATTATATTGCTATGTTGTGAATTAAAAATTTATAATTATTTTAATTTTCCCAATTGAGTAAGTGTGCAAATACATATTTTTCCTGACCTCTTGTAGGACCACCATTAGTATTGACCTTTGTTTTTTTTTTTTTCTTTGTTGGGGAGAGGTATAATGGATGGATTTTTTCTTTTTTTAAAGTACCCTCAAATGGAAATGTCTTTTTTTATGATTTTCATGTTATAGTGGCAGAGTTGAATAGTCATAATAAAAACCATATGACCTGCAAAACCTAAAATATTTACTGTTTGAATCTTTATAGAAAAAGTTTGCTCACCCGTTTCAAAGCATTGAGAAAAACACTAAAGAGGTTTAGTGCTAGAAGATATCTTAAAAATTAAAAATGGAGAAGAAAAACTATTTTGAAGGGGAGATTTTTAATGGCTAATGTCAATGTTAACTCTAGACTTACCTGCTACTGAAGCTGATGCATCTAATATAGGATTTGGAAAAATCTTCCCCCAACCAAATTTGAACATCACAGAGGAGATTAAAGATGACTCTGATGAAATGCCATCGGAATGTATTTCTAGAAGGGAGTTGGAAAAGGGCAGAATTTCTCGAGAAGGTAATTTCATCAAATAAACCAGAACTTACTTTCTATTTTACATTTCTTTGGCCCTTCAGAAGCAAAACAAATCTCTTCATGTTATTTACCATAACTAAAGCATGTACTTCAAGACATAGCTTCAGTTAAATGTTTTTAATCATCACTTTTGGTTTTTAGTGCTCATATTTTATAGGGAAGAAAGTATCGCTCAATACAATGTTCCCAGAGTATATTTGTTTGGAAGAATGTTTTCATTTCTGAGACTTTTATATGACATCTTAAGTCAATGTTACCAACAGTCTGGAATTCTGTATTTAAGATACAGTTGATAGACCATCACAATACTGTGTCTGAGATGTATGCAAAGCAGTTGTTTGTCTATTTAACTCTTTGGTAATTAAAAGCCTGTGTTTATGAATTTTATATCCTAATATGGTAGTTTTTTAAATTTTAATGGATTTTTCCTATTTTAGTATATTTAAAAATATTTAGGGGCTTTAGATTGACATGTGACACATAATAATTTCATAATAATTAGAAACAGACTTCCAAATAGCATTTTTGCTTAAACATCTAGTTGTCAGGAACACATTTCAGAGACTGAATAGAAATAGCTACATAGGGATTCAGAACCCACAGTTTGTCTGAAATACTTGATAATTATATTTTGAGTAATTTATTTTACATTTGAATATATTGGTGTTTGGTACTTAGGGAGATTGACTTTAATCAGAAAATAACACAGATGTTTGATAGCATCTTTATTTGCTCAGTCTTTCAAATAAATTAAAATTAAGCTTTAATAAAAATATTTTATTGGATACATTTTAGTAATTCTAGATGCCTGAAATTTTTTTAACTTATCACTTTAGATTCTTAATGGGTATTTTTATACCATTAGTAACATTGTCATTAACTTCTATGATTTTAACATTTTCTTAATGCTTATTTTGTCTATTTAGCAGTTATATTTGATTTCTGTTAAAGTTTTTCTTCAAAAAATTAATGCAGCTGTCTTAATTTTGTATCCTTGTCTTGCTTTGTTTTTATGTAAGAAATGGAAACACTCTCAGTTTTTAGAAGTTACGAACCTGGTGAACCAAACTGTAGAATTTATGTAAAGAATTTAGCTAAACATGTTCAGGAAAAGGTAAGTTGAAATTTATAAATTTGTTTTATTATTTTGCATGTTTTCCCCTGGTTTTCCTTATTAGTCTTTTCTTTGTTGAAATTCTAGGACCTTAAATTTATTTTTGGAAGATATGTTGACTTTTCATCAGAAACACAACGGATAATGTAAGTGGCATGTATATTCTCAAATTTTGTTTTGTTTTTAATCTGTTAGAGATTAACCCTTTTTAAATATCATATTCCCTTTAGTGATTAAAATTATATGAAGAAATTGATCATATCTGTTGCATAATTAATCTTTTAGACATCTAGATCAGGATTCAGCAAATTTCTTTTTAAATGAACAGAGTAAAAATTTAATATTTTTATATTAAAATATTACAGTGCCTATTGCAACTACTCAGTTTTGTCTTTGTAGCATGAAAGCAGCTCTAAACAATACATAAATGAATATTAATGACTGAGTTCCAGTAAAAGACTTATAGAAACAGGCTTCATCATAAATTCTAGACTTCTTTCCTAACCCTAAAGCAGTGGTTCTCAAACTTTAACCTGCCTAAGAGTTTAGTAAAACCATTTCCTTGGTCCATCCCTAGAAAGTTTGGTTTTCTAAGCTGAGATAGGATGGATGAATTTGTGTTTCTGAAAAGCCTGTGGATAATGCCACAGCTGCTGGTCCAAAGATTAGATTTTGAAAACTAGTGTTTTAATGACTAAACCAGGAGTATATGATACTAAAGCCAAGTGTTTTAGATTCTTCCTGTAGTGGTAGCTTCCCTTCTTTCAGTTGGAAAGACTTACATTTTATGAGTGCAAAAGAAAAGGATAATGATTGTAAATGATTTAAAAGGTAATGTTTGAAGTTAGAATTTCAATCTTTGAAATTTTATAATTAGTTAACTCTAAAATATGTATGACCTTGGCCATATAAATTAGAAGTAAAAATTAGAAAATGTAAGGAGGGAGACTCTTGAATGGAAGTTAGATAGAGAAGTGACTAATTAATGTAAAATTAATATTTTAAAATCTTAACCTGGGCAATGTACTTCTTTATATAGGCATGCACTGTGTTTTAAAAATGTCCATTTATACTCATTAGTGGCAGATACCTCTTTTTATTGGGATACCAAAAGTTTATTTTGCTGGATGTGCAAAATGGTAACCGTTGTTCCCGTTGTTGCCTTTGTATAAGTGGAAAAAATTTAAAAATATATACATTTGTGGGTGTGTGTATGTAAATGTATGTATGTCACACACAAATGTATTGTTTTATTGTGTGTGCCTGTATATATATGCATGTGTGTGTATACATATGTGTGTGTGTATATGTACACACCATGTGTATGCATCCTTTCTATTTCCAGTATTGCCTCCCATTAGCATTTGAGAGGAAAAATAATTCTGTATTGAGAAACTGTACACATCAAAATGGTAAATTAATAATTGTTTCCTGTGGGACTAGTCTTGTGAATTTTTTAGAAAAGAATTTAACTGCACATTTCGATTCTTAAATTTCTTTTTATGCTTTTGCTAGTCTCATAGGCTAAATGCTAGGCAGTATTTTAGTTGTAAATTATAGCCTGTTTTTTAAGTAGTTTAGAGTATAGTTTCCTCCCCTGAATTGTTGACAGATGAATACACTAGGGAATAATAGACTAACTTGGAATGCAAAATCTGGGTTGTATTTTTGGCCCTAACTTTAGCTATCAGTGTAACACTGAAGAATGGACTCAGTCTCTGTATGCATTGTCTGTAAAATGGTAATTTTTGACTAGGTGATCAATAAGGTCCCTTTCTCCTCTGAAATTCCATGTTACTTTTCTATAGTTTCTGTCAACCCTTTTAATTCTTGGTTGTATAGTTGTTTTTGTCACTTGAGTAAACAGTATTAAATTGGCTGCATAAAACTTTTAAAAAAGAGGGATGAGAGAAAAACTTATTTACTTTTATAGTTGCAAGTAATATGATTTTTTAAAATCATATATACTTTTATGATAGTTAAAAAATAAGAACATCATCAAACTTGTATTACCTACTTATGAAAAAAATTTTAAAACAATATAAAATATAATTTTAGAAAGGCTAAATAATATGCTGATCAGATAGTAGAGTCATTTTTATTCTGAAATAGCAGAATTTTAACACATTTCCATTCACTTCATCAGAATTCTTTGACATTCTTCAAGTCAAAACATTCTTTCTTCCTTGACTGCTAGGTTTGATATACGCTTGATGAAAGAAGGTCGCATGAAAGGACAAGCTTTCATTGGACTTCCAAATGAAAAAGCAGCAGCCAAAGCGTTAAAGGAAGCTAATGGATATGTTCTTTTTGGAAAACCTATGGTGGTTGTATCCTTCAAATTAGTTGGTTCCAGATTGAGTTTATAGCAGTAAGGGTATAGTTAAAACTAATTTTTATATTATGCTTTGGAAATCTCAACAGCTTGCATTCCAGCTTGAAAATATTCAGTTATAATATTTATAATACAAACATTTGAGTCAGATGACAATGTTATTTAGATTTTTATTGGAAAATTAGCATAATGAGTCTATTAAAATCCATCCAAGTCTAAACATTTTATTTAATACTTAAAATATATACACTAATGCTAAACCAAAGATAATACAGTATCCAGAAGTACATTAGAATCCTTAAAAGGAAGATATGATTCATTGTAGTTCAATTTTATATTTTATTGTATTGTAATTCATATTTATGTTTAAGAATTTTAATAACAATGTATCATTGATTAGCCATCATGCTTTCCACAGTCAATGCAATTTCAAACTAGAAATTAGTGGAATAAATGAAGGAGCAGAGGTATAGGTGTAAAAAATGACTATAAAAGAAAGCAAAAATTTTTTGCTTCTCCCCCAGATCATAGACAACTAGGAGGCAGTCAAGAAATACTGACGAATGACTGAGTAGGAAGACAAATAGAGAAATTAAAAACTCTGCTCCTATCCTACATTAGGATGTTCTTGATAATTCTTTAGGAAAGATTCCTTTCATGTTTGTGAAGGAAACCTTAATTTTTAAATATTAGCAATTTGCTCGATCTGCTAGACCAAAACAAGATTCTAAAGAAGGAAAAAGAAAGTGTTAAAAATTAGTAAAGGTAAGTGTGGTGATAACATACTAAAAGCACAAGACTTTCTTGAGAGAAAATTAAGAAGGGATAACAGCCTGAGTAATGTTTTTAAAGGATCCATCACTCTGACTGTCTAACTATGCTGTTAATTTTCATTAAACTGCACAATTATGCAATAAAGTTCATTTGTATGCAAAAAATTAAATTTGGAGAGAATGAATTTTATAAGGGCAATGTATCTTTATTATTCTTAATTTACTTTCTTAGAAAAAAACAGTATTTCTTAAATTTTAACGTGTGTTTTAATCACCTAGAGAGCTTGATAAAACAGAGATTACTGGATTTCCTCTAACCCCCACACAGAATTTCTGATTCAGTAGGTCTGCAAGGGTGTTTGGCCTTGGGTCATCAGTTTTCCTAGTTTTCTTGTGAATAAGAGGTTTTCTAGGATACTGGACTTTTTAATGCTAACAGTGGGAAGATGTCTGCCAAGTCAGGACAAGTTGGTTACCCTTGGTGGGACCTGAGAATTCGCATTGCTAATTACTAATTGTCCTCCTCACAGAAATTTGTCCATATATTTTGGAATGAAGTATTTCAGCTTTCAAATAAGTAATTTTAATTCATAAGTAATTTGATAATTAAAAATGATAAAATGAAGCATTTTATGTCAACAATTTAAGAAAGATGAGTGGAACTATATTCATTTTGTTTTAAATCTTTCTGCTTTAGAATAATGGAAGAACATGGGCCAAAATTACTGATGGTTAAGCTGAAAAAATTATATAAAGAAAGTTACCTAATGTTTATTCCTTTTGGGAGGCACCTTGAATATTTGAATTTTGTAGTAAAGTATCTATACTGGTATAGTCAGACGTCTTACAAATACTTTGGAAGAACAGATGAAAATAAACCATTTTCTATGTGTGTTTAAAAAAATTTGTAAATCTAACATGAAATATGAGAAAAAAATTAAACTGCATTCTGCTGTTCTTCTTTAGAAGCATCCCTGCGTAAATACTGCTGTAATACTGTCATACAAAGTGTATCCTTTCTTGTCGTATCCTTTTGGGGCAGTGTTTTTTTATTTTCCTAGAAGTGTTTTGTCTCTCCTCAACCCACTGATCCAGCTTATGCAATAATTTTTTTTTTTACAATGTACTGAAATTATTTCTAAAATTATCTGTGTTGATTGAATACATCTTTTATGTGGTTTTTATATTTGTTGCTGAATTTTCTGTGCTATCCTTTAGGTTATGTAGTTTTTCCAGAGAAAGTTAGTGAATCAGGTCAACTTATGTACATGGAGGATGGATACATTTGCTTTAACACAGATTTTATTCTTGCTTCTTCTATTTATATATTTTCTAAGTCTAATTCAGTAACAAATGCTTTCTCTTTCATGATGTATATGGTTTAGGTATTCTGTATAACCTATTATAAAATTCTTCCTCCCCCTCCCCCACGCCCATACATATGTTGAAATTTTAAATAACTGAATTTCAGTGTGAATTCCAAATAAGAGTAGCAGACATCTGAGGTTTTATTATTGAAATCTCCTTTGAGATAGCAAGTAGAAGTATCTTTTTTCCCTTTCATTTTCTAAACAAAATAAAAAGATTAAGAAAAGAGTAACAGAGAGGAGAAGACATAAAGTTGACTCAGGGTAGCACAATAAGTGGAAAGAAACAGTTCTGGTAGGTATGTAAGAGCAGTGGTTTCCAGACCTGTTGATAATCAGAACTGCCCAAACAGTGGTTCTCAATTTGGCTGCATATTAGAATGACTTGCAGAACTTTTAAAAAAAAAAAAGAAAAATAATAAAGTAAAAAGTATGTTGCTTGGGTTTCTTCCCAGAGTTTTGTTTTAATTGGCCTAGATTTCTGCATAGATATCAATATTTTCAAACTTCACTGAGTATTGGTTCTAATGTGCAACCAAGGTTGAGAACCACTGAGGAAAGGATTTTTATACGTTAAGATTCCTGGACTCTATCTTGGAACTGATAGATGAAAATATCTGGAATCAGGACCAAGAATCTAATTTTCCCTTATTAATTCTGAGGACTGACCAATTTAAATACTGCTTTGTTACATTAAACTGATTACATGGGTCCAAGACATCACCCTAGCCATCTAAACTTTTATTAGTAGGAAAATACAGCATTGGAATCTTTGCATCCCTTTTCTTACTAATCCTACAAATAGTACTATGAAAACAATGCAAAATTCTGTTGTTAATCATTATCACTCAAAAGATACAAAAAGCACGAGATATTGAAATTGTTGTTGCTTTTTTCTATTGACACAGTTAAATATTTTATTTTTTAATGTTATAAATCAGTTTACATGCTGTTAGATAATTAAAATTTTGTTGCACTGACATGATTCACTAATTTTCCAAATATAAATGTTCTAGCTTTTAGTTATTTTATAATAGTGAACTGTTTAATAATCATTATTTTTAATGAATTTTTATGGTGTTTTAGGTTCCTTTATCTCTCAAGTACTTTCCACCTTTGTGGAGATGAAATTGACCACCTGGACTATGGAACTGTGCGTAATAGCTTTTAAAGTGTATTTAAAAATTAAATCTATATGCATTTAAATCAGTTTATTAGAGCTCTATCACATGTATTTTAATCATCTTCCTCGTATAATAAATTATTTTCTTTCCAATTAAAATAATGATCTTAATTTTTCTTTGTTATTTATATGTTGAGGAAAGTATAATTTGATAATTACATAAATTTTTTATCAAGTAATTTTATAATACTAAATATAAATTTTCTTTTATGGTTACAAATATTGCCCTTTTTCATTCTTACTTGTATACTGATGCACTTAATTTTTTTTATAGTAATCTTATTTTTTTCTAATTATTCTCCAAGTAGTTTTATTTGGTTGAATTTTGATGATTTTGATCTTGTTTGTTTTGATTTTGTTTTTTCTCTTAAGTGGTGGGGGATTTTTCACAGGTTAGGAAATTTGTATACATGCCCTAACAGTTTTTCGTTGTTGTGTCTCCCAGTGTATCAGAATGTCACTCAGTGGTATAAATGTTTCCTATATAAAATTATTCTGTTCCCTTAGTAAAATTAATTTCAGCTGTATGATAAGTAGGAAATATTGATAGTTTTAATGAATTTGTTCTGGTTGATACTCTTCTGTGAGTATGTAGTAACAGTTTTACCTTAGAGTCACTTAGATCTTTGTTGGAATGGTCTTGTGTATCACAGCTTCTTCCCTTTTACTCATAGCTTTGTGAAATAAGGTAAGTGAAAAGTTTAAAGGTAGCAAATAGAAGAATGGAGATTTGAACCCTGAAACAATCTAATATTTAGATGTCAAGTGGTAAGAAAACATGACTAAGAGTAGATAAACCCAAGTGAAGAAAGAAGCCCAGCTAGGAAGGAGTGATTAAATATGTTAGGTCTGTTGATGGTGCAAGAAAGATGAGTTCCGAAGACAACTGTTAAGGAGTCTTGCTTTCTCAGGGAATAGTGAAATGGGTTGTTAATACAGGGGGATAAAGATTGAAAATATTGCAGATTTGTATGGTCTAATGTAGTAGAGAAAAAACAGAGACATGATGCAGGAGTGAGAGGAATGTCACTGGAACCATAGATTCAGTGTTTAAATAGAAGGGTTAGTTTTACAGATGGTGTGTAAACAGTTCATTAATAGCAGTGGAAGGAAGGACAGATTATAAAGATCTAGATATTTGCAGTTCAGTATATCTAATGGGAGCATGTAAAATTTTTGTTGTATTTTCTCAGTAAATAGGAAGCAAGGTCATGAAGTGGAGGGAAGAACTCTTGGGGAAAAATGGATTGAGGAAAGAAAATATAGATATTTAGGGAAGTGAGAAAAAGACACTTAGAAGGATTGCTGGATATTACTTTAAAAGTGCCTACTTGAAGTCCATGGTTGTTAATTTAATTGAGATCAGTCAATGTGGTTTTGTGTTTTTCCCAATTTAGCCTTTGTACTGCTGTTGAGTAAACAGTCAGATTTTTAAAGTTGGTATTTTCTCACATGAATATAACAAAAAGGGAGAAGGGAGAAAGTGTTGACATAATCAAAAGAATGATTATGAAGGAGGGACATGGAAAGTAATTTGGTAATGAGCAAATTGAGAAAATGGCATTTCAGGCACAATGGAGAAATGGTATGATCCATTGAGATTGCAGTGTGGTTGAAGATGTGTTGTTATTTCTTAGAGGTAGGAAATTTGGGAGGTTGAAGTAGAGTAAGGGACTGAGATTGAAAATATTAGAGCACAGTAATTAGTGACTTCTGTAATGTGAGTATGGTAGTTGAGTGAACTTGAGGTTATGGAAAGAGATGAATTCAAGAAATTGAGAAACTTGGATATCAAAAGGATCATATGCATATCATTAATTATGATAGGGGTAGTGAGCCAAAAGCTAAATTATTCCTTGGAATGTGTAAATTTGTCAGGTTTATGACAGTGCACTCCAGTATTTGTGCCTGGAGAATCCCATGGACAGAGGAGCCTTGAGGGCTACAGTTTATGTGGTCGCAAAGAGTTGGACACAACTGAGTGACTAACACAAACACTACCGAAAAAGAATGTTTCTTAAAATCAACCTTATCCTGCTGTAGTGTTGAGAGTTTCACCCTTAATAGTTCACTGAAAAATAGTGTATTAAAGTGGTTTTACAGGTATAGGTTCAAAATTCAAATGTGTCCATGCCTTAGTTGCTTTATGGCTTTTTTTTTTTTTTTTTTGCATTTTCCATGGGAGTAATAAAAATGGCTAACTTGAGATTGTTGTAAAGTTCATTAGATGGATATAAAATACTTGCATATGGTTGTGTGTGTGTGTGTGTGTATATAGAGAGTGTCACATTTTCAATAAATATTAGCTCTCATAGTGGTGGTTGTGGTGATTCTCAACTCACCCTGATACTGAAGGTGATAAAAAATTCTGAGATTTTCAGTAATTCAGTCATCTTTGATTATCACTGAGATGCCCAGATTCTTCCTTGCCACACCTAGGGAGCAAGAGACTATTTGAAAAGTTGTCTAGAAATTACGGAGCTGGAGAAGTAACTTACATAGCAAGAGCCCAAATAGCTAGTCTGTCATTGGATTTTTCAGTTACTTTAAACAATAAGTACCTTTTTCCTTTTGCCAGAGAGATTTGGCACACTGGCCAAGTGTGGGTCAGACACATCACCTCTGAGGCGAGAAGTGAAGTTTCATATAAACCATGTGAAATGAGAGTTGGGAATAGGCTTGTTCATTAAAGGAAAAGCATAGCACTGTAAAATCAGAAAAGAAACGTAGATATTAGGCAGCTAAAAACAAATGTTTTGCTACAATATGCAGTATATAAAACTTTTTGCCATGTGATTGTTTTCCATTTATGCCTTTTACAAGGGCCTGGACTAGTGTAAAGCAAAGGAGGTTCCTAGGGTATAAAATTTAAGGAGGCATATACTTTCAAGTAATGCAAGTGCTCCTCACTGTACCTTAGTCATTAACAGAATCAGCATAATCCTGATTAGGTAAATCACCAAACTAAAAAAAAAAAAAAAAATGGTAGCATACAAGTTGGGCTTTCCTGGTGGTTTGTGGTAAAGAATCTGCCTGGCAATACAGGAGATGTGGGTTCGATCCCTGGGTCAGGAATAGCCCCTAGAGAAGGAAATGGCAACTCACTCCAGTATTCTTGCCTGGAGAAATCCCATGGACAAAGGAGCCTGGCGGGCTACTGTCCAAGGGGTTGCAAAAGAGTTGGATACAACTTAGCAACTAGACAACAACAGCGAAGCATACAAGTTGCTGGTTTAGATGATTTGGAAAGTATTTGCTGTGCAAGTGAAACTCCTTCAAAAACCAAAGTCTTGAGAGATTAAGTCTTTGAAATTTGAAAGGAAGTAAGACAAAGGAATCAATACCTATTAAGCACCTAAAATTTTAAAGACATTGTACTGTTTATGTATAGTAATTTGATCTTTAACACCCTGTAAGAAGAGAACACTTCCCTTTGTGAGTAATGAAGTTTTTTGATAAACTTCAACTGTGAGTTAATAAGATACTTTATTACATTTAATTGTTTTTACTAATGCATGTAAAGCAAAAGATAGTGACTTCAGTAGGACTGTTCAGTAGAGATGACAGCTAAACTACATGTGTTAGGCACATAAGAGGCATAACTGATGATTCTCAGAAATAGAAATAGAATTCCCACCCCCATAACTTAAGCTACTATATATTGTACACTGGAATTTCCTAAAAGCAAACTATAGTAGAGATACAGCATTCACACAAAGGATAGTATAGGAGATTTAAAATAAACAACCAAGACTCACCAAATACTGAAAAAGTACCAGGAAAGAGAGATTCTGTACCCACTGAGCTTAAGTTTTATTACCATGGGGGAAAACTGGGAGATCAATGAAGTATCTATGATTTAATATACAAAGATTTAAAGGAACAACAATATTTAAAAATGTGTGTATATTTATATGTATATCAGAAATCAGTAAAAGGGTATTTGACTACATAGGACATTCCTTTTTTTTTTACATTATGGTATGGCATCAATATACCACTTCTCTAGTACTTATATACCGGGATCTTTGAAAATTTAAGAATTCCAGAAGAAAATATGAACAGCTGATTAATTTCTTTTTCATGAATCTTTTCAGAGCTTAATATGATGCATAAAATGTTACATATTATTTATGAAAACATTTAATATCTTTCTGTGGAAGAAAATGGAGGGGAAAGAGATTGAAATTTGAGTGGGTTGTTCTCTATATATATATTGGATTTTTCTTTAAAAAAGATATTTGTATATTTTTCTAAATGTTAACATTATTAAATGTGGGTCTTGGGATATGGGGTCTGTTACACTTTTTCACACTTTGCTGTATGACAAATATATCAGCTCTTAAATGAAAAATAAAATAGTGAAACACCTCTAATCCAGTGTTTCTTAGCCATTTTTTGCCCTTCTACTTCTGTGAATTTTTAGACTTTTTTTTTCCTAATCATCCTTATGAAATTTTAATACCACAGTATAATATTATGTCTCTTTTGGACTGTTTGTGTATCTGTTCTTATGTTTTAAAAAAGTAAGGTTTTTCTTCCTGCGCAACCCAGTGACCTAACCAGCAGTAG
This sequence comes from Capra hircus, assembly GCF_001704415.2. Classification (NCBI taxonomy): domain Eukaryota; kingdom Metazoa; phylum Chordata; class Mammalia; order Artiodactyla; family Bovidae; genus Capra; species Capra hircus. Next base: position 80,689,584 of record NC_030810.1, read on the forward strand.
AATTTAGAAGATAATTATTATTAGCAAGCTAAGAATCTTAAATCATGCAATTCTCTGATCTTAGCTGAACAAAATCAGATATTGGTAACAAATATCTGAAAAAAAAATTTAAGTTTATAGATATTAAGTAATGCATTTCCATGTTATATGTATGGATCAAGATAGACTTTTTATGAGAAATTACTTGAATGAAAATGAAAATTCAACATCAAAATTTGGGAACTCCATCTAAAAGGAGAGAATTTGGCATATTAGAAAAGAAAAATAACAAGATTTAACCTTCTACCATAAGGAGCTAGAAAAAGAATAAACAGAATGCAGAGCAAGGAAATAATGAAAATAATTATAAATCAGTGAACTTGTAGACAGAAAAGAGTTGAAAATATTGGAAACAGAACTTGTTTCTGAGAAGATCAATTGAAAAAGTTCTAGCCTGACTGCAAAGGAAAACCCTTGTTCCCTCTCAGGTTGTAAGAAAATGATAGTGGAGTATTTTTAGTAAATTTATTTCCATAAATATGGCAACTTTGATGAAATGAGCCAACTTCCTGAAAGTATTAAACTAATTTGAGAAGCAGGTAACCTACTTCTCAACTCTGAATAACTCTGTATCTAATAAATATACTTTGTAGTTAAAAGTTTCCCTGGAGGCCTGAAGAGCTTCACTTGTGAATTCTGCAAAACATTAAATGAAGAAACCAACAGTACTGTACAACAAAACACTTCCAAATTCATGTTGAGAGGCATGCATTACCTTGGTCATAAAAGAAAACTGTTTCTGTTTCTCGTAGGTATAGATGCAGTAATCTGCGACAAAAATATTAGCAGGTTGAATTAAGCCATATGTAAAAAGGATTTAAATCATGACCAAGAGAACTTTATATTAGAGTGGGCAGTCTATCGAACCTTTTGAGATCAATAAATGTAAATCATCCTGTCAACAGACTAAAGAAGAAAACACATATGATCATCTTAATAAATGAAACAAAAGCATTTGACAAAGCTAAATATCCATTCTTAGTAAAAACTCAGTAAACTGGGAATGGAAAAGAGCTTCCTTAAGCTGAAAAGTATTTACAAAGTCCCAATTGTTCTTCAAAGTGAAGTGAAGTCACTCAGTCGTGTCCCATTCTTTGTGACCCCATGAACTTTAGTTTACCAGGCTCCTCCATCCATGGGACTTCCCAGGCAAGAGTACTGGAGTGGGTTGTGATCTCCTTCTCCAGAGGATCTTCGTGACCCAGGGATTGAACCTGGGTCTCTTGCATTGTAGGCAGATGCTTTGCTGTCTGAGCCACCAGAGAAGTCCAAAAGGCTAAATGTTTTTCCCAAAGGAAGGGGAAACAAGGAAGGCCACACTCACTACTATTCAACATCTAAATGAGAAAGAGAAGAGTATACAAATTGGAGATTTAAAAATAAAACTATTCCTATACAGAGGTGATATGATTGTTTATGTAGAAAATCCCCCAAATTTAAAGGCTTCTACAATTGAGTTAAACAAGATTGTAAGATTAAAAGTAAATATGTAGAAATCAGTAAATAAACTAGCAATGAACTACTAGACCTTGAAATTTTTTTCTACGATTAACATTTGCAGTAGTACCAGAATTGAAATAATTAGGTATAAGTCTACCAAAATGTGTACCAGACACTTATGCCAAAGACCCTTCCCCAAATTTTGATAAAAAAGATCTAAGTAAACACCTAGATAGCATATTCAAAAGCAGAGACATTACTTTGTCGACTAAGGTCCGTCTAGTCAAGACTATGGCTTTTCCAGTAGTCATGTATGGATGTGAGAGTTGGACTGTGAAGAAGGCTGAGCGCCGAAGAATTGATACTTTTGAACTGTGGTGTTGGAGAAGACTCTGGAGAGTCCCTTGGACTACAGGGAGATCCAACCAGTCCATTCTGAAGGAGATGACCCTGGGATTTCTTTGGAAGGAATGATGCTAAAGCTGAAACTCCAGTACTTTGGCCACCTCATGTGAAGAGTTGACTCATTGGAAAAGACTTTGATGCTGGGAGGGGTTGGGGGCAGGAGAAGGGGATGACAGAGGATGAGATGGCTGGATAGCATCACTGACTCAATGGATGTGAGTCTGAGTGAACATGGGGAGTTGGTGATGGACAGGGAGGCCTGGCGTGCTGCGATTGATGGGGTCGCAAAGAGTTGGACACGACTGAGCAACTGAACTGAACTGAAGTAAACAGAACTATACTGTATACATGACTTGAAAGAGTCATGGTTATTGTGATGTCACCTCAAATAGATTCATTTCAAATTGGAAATTGTAGCAGGATAATTTGTTGATATTGCTAAACTGACTTTCAGAGCTCTTTTGAAAAACAGCAACCAGAATGTCCAGCACAATTTAAAAAAAATTATATAACTTGTTACATACTTCTGAGTTTTATTATAAACCTAGAATAGCAGTGTATTTGGCAGAGGATATATGCATAGATCACTGAAATAGAAAAGTCCACAAATATACCCTCATATCTATAGCAGATTAATTTTTGACAAAAATAAGTTCAGTGGAGAGGATTGCTATTTTAAGATGTTGGAGTGATTGGACACCTGAACCCCCCCAAACACACACAAAAGGGAAACCTTTAAAAAATTTCTTTCACACAAAATTTATTTGAAATACAGACCAAAAGTTAAAGGAAAAAATATCTGTGTGACATTGCTTACAAAGGAATTCCTGTATACAACACCAAAAGTTTCCTCCATTGAAAATAAATTAGATGTTATCCAATAAAAATCTTATTCAGAATATGCTATGAAAAATTAAGAGGCAGTCACACTGGGGACAGTCTTTGGGGAGCATATATTTGACAAAAGAATATCCAGGATATATATAAAGAACTGTAAAAATAAAAACAATAAATTTGTAAACACCAAAGATTTACAGATGACAAATAAGCACATGAAATGATACTTCACGTCATCATCCATTCAGTTCTGTTCAGTCATGTCCAACTCTGACCCCATGAACCGTGGCACACCAGGCCTCCTTGACCATCACCAGCTCCCGGAGTTTACCCAAACTCATGTCCATTAAGTTGGTGATGCCATCCAGCCATCTCATCCTCAATCGTCCCCTTCTCCTGCCCTTAATCTTTCCCAGCATCAGGGTCTTTTCAGATGAGTCAGCCCTTTGCATCAGGTGGCCAAAGTATTGGAGTTTCAGCTTCAACATCAGTCCTTCCAATGAACACACAGGACTGATGTCCTTTAGTATGGACTAGTTGGATCTCCTTGCAGTCCAACGGACTCTCAAAAGGCTTTTCCAACTCCACAGTTCAAAAGCATCAATTCTTCAGCCCTCAGCTTGCTTTATAGTCCCAACTCTCACATCCATACATGACTACTGGAAAAACCATAGCCTTGACTAGACGGACCTTTGTTGACAAAGTAATGTCTCTGCTTTTTAACATGCTGTCTATTTTGGTTATAACTTTCCTTCCAAGGAGTAAGCGTCTTTTAATTTCATGGCTGCAATCACCATCTGCAGTGATTTTGGAATCCCCCAAAGTAAAGTCTGCCACTGTTTCCACTGTTTCCCATCTATTTGCTATGAAGTGATGGGACCGGATGCCATGATCTTCGTTTTCTGAATGTTGAGCTTTAAGCCAACTTTTTCACTCAAAGAGGCCCTTTAGTTCTTCACTTTCTGCCATAAGAGTGGTGTCATCTGAATACCTGAGGTTATTGATATTTCTCCCAGCAATCTTGATTCCAGCTTGTGCTTCTTCCAGCCCAGCATTTCTCATGATATACTCTGCATATAAGTTAAATAAGCAGAGTGACAATATACAGCCTTGACATACTCCTTTTCCTATTCGGAACCAGTCTGTTCCATGTCCAGTTCTAACTGTTGCTTCCCGACCTGCATACAGGTTTCTCAAGAGGCAGGTCAGGTGGTCTGGTATTCCCATCTCTTTCAGAAGTTTCCAGTTTATTGTCATCCACACAGTCAAAGGCTTTAACATAGTCAATAAAGCAGAAATAGATGTTTTGCTGGAACTCTTACTTTTTCGATGATCCCACGGATGTTGGCAATTTGATCTATTTAGACAAATACAAAACACAACCGCAATAAGATGGCACCACACACCTTTTAGAATGGCTTAAAATACACTCTGATAGTACCAAGATTAGTCAAGAATGTGGAGCAACTACAGCTCTCATACATTGCTGGTGAAATTACAAAATGGTACAACCTGTTTTACAAAACATTTTGAGGAAGTTTGTAGTAATGTTAACATGTGACCTATCCACCACACTTCTGAGTATTTATCTAAGAACAACAAAAATTATGTTCACACAAAAATCTATACCTAAGAGTTTTCTGGGAAGATGATGGAGTAAGAAGTAACAGGAGTCCAACTTAGCACCTAATGTAGTTGCACCATAGTCACTATTTTGGAATTCTGGAGTCTAGGGCTTGCAACTTCCAGATGAAGCCTTGGACAGTAAATTGTTAATTTAGGCCAGTTTCAGCTCTTAGCATAGTAATAGCAACCAGTCTTCCAACCCCAACCATGTGGCAGGCAGCCATATATGTATCCTGGAGCACCTTGCTGATAGGAGTCAAGGTGAGCAAAAAGAACACTGAACTCTTAAATATTGAGGAATCTATGCCATAATTATTTATGCCGCTTTTGATCACAGAGGTGCATAGATTGGCAGCCATGGTTGTTACACCTCCCATGTTTGTAAGCCATGTCTCCTATCTCTACCACCCCCAGTGAAGAGACTTACAGGAGAATAATAAGCCAGGTCCCCCCTTTTTCCTTTCCTCTTTAGTTTTCCCACTTTGGGGAGCCAGTGAACATAGGCTAAGTGTCCTGTGGAAAACCATCAAACAGGCCAGCAGGCGCACTGAATCACAGGAGAGAAAGAAAGAGAATAATTGATGTAATAGCTGAAAACAAATCTGATGAAAAGTTATGAATATGAAATGAAAGTTATACATATCCAAGAAGTTCAATGAATTCCAAGTAAAACTGACTCAAAAATCCATATCAAGACATAATAAAATTGCATAAGACAGAGAAGTAAATACCCACCTAAAAGGGATTTTCAAAGATTATCAGAAGATTTTCCATCAGGAACTTAGGAGGCCAAAAGAAGTGGGCTGATATAAAGTGCTAAAAGAAGAAAAATTCAACTAGGAATTCCCTATCTGGCAAGACCATTTTGTTTGTTTGTTTCTTCAAAAGTGAAGGAGATATTGACATTCCTACATAAAGCTCAGAGAGTTTACCACTCGACCTTCCTTGCAAGAAATGCTCGTGGAAATATTGCAAGGGTCAAATGAAAGGACACTAGATCATAACTAATGCCATATGGATAAATACAGATCATAATAAAGAGAAATATAGGAACAAATATAAAAGCTAATATTGTGAAAGTGGTCAATTACTACATTTGTTATCTACAGGATTTAATAGACATACGTTGAATAGAAAATGTTTAGTCAATAAGCTTGTATTATTGTAATTGTGTTCTGTAAATCTACATGTTGTTTTCTACTTCATTTAAGGGACTAATGCATTTAAAATAGTTGTCTATGTTTAGGGGCACACAGTGTATAAAGATGTAATTCAGGGAACCTCAACAACTGAAGATTGGAAACAGAAATGTAAAGACATTTTTTATATGTTATTGAAGCTTAAAGTAAGTGAAGTCGCTCAGTTGTGTCTGACTCTGCAACCCCATGGACTGTAGACTACCAGGCTCCTCCGTCCGTGGGATTCTCCAGGCAAGAGTACTGGAGTGGGTTGCCATTTCCTTCTCCAGGAATTCTTCCCAACCCAGGGATCGAACCCGGGTCTCCCACATTGCAGGCAGATGCTTTACACTCTGAACCACCAGGGAAGATAAGTTAGTATAAATTAAATCAGAATTTATAACTAGTATGTTAAGTTTGCAGCACGCCAGGCCTCCCTGTCCATCACCAACTCCCAGAGTTCACTCAGACTCACGTCCATCAAGTCCACCACAAGGAAAAGAGCTATGGAATACACACAAAAAAATGAAGTATTTAAACCTTACTACCAGAATATGTCAACATAAAAGACACTGCAGTGCTGGAGTGGTGGCAGTGTGGCACTGAGCAACTTTGAAGAGAAACCCCACATCCAAGGACAAAGGGGAAACCCCAGTAAGATGCTAGGAGGGGTGAAATCACACTTAGAATCTAACCCCATACCTGCCAAAGAAGTTCAGAGGGATCAAATGTACTTTGTGTGCACCAGAACACAGAGACTGAGATAGAACTGTCTGGGTATCTCCTGAGGAGACACAATCACAGAAAAATAACCAATCTGATCATATGGACCACAGCCTTGTCTAAATCAAACTATGAGCCATGCTGTTCAAGACCACCCAAAATGGATGGGACATGGTGGAGAGTTCTGATAAAACGTGGTCCACTGGAGAAGGGAATGGCATACCACTTCAGTATTCTTGCCTTGAGAACCCCATGAACAGTATGAAAAGGCAAAAGGCAAGGACACTGAAAGATGAACTCCCCAGGTCAGTAGGTGCACAGTATGCTACTGGGGATCAGTGGAGATATAACTCCAGAAAGAATGAAGAGACAGAGCCAAAGCAAAAACAACACCCAGTTGTTGATGTGAGTGGTGATGGAAGTAAAGTCTGATGCTATAAAGAGCAATATTGCATAGGAACCTGGAATGTTAGGTCCATGAATCAAAGCAAATTGGAAGTGATCAATCAGGAGATGGCAAGAGTGAACATTGGCATTTTAGCAATCAGCAAACTAAAATGGACTGGAATGGGTGAACTTAACTCAGATGACCATTATATCTACTACTGTGGGCAAGAATCCCTTAAAAGAAATGAAGTAGCCACAGTCAGCAAAAGAGTCCAAAATGCAGTACTTGGATGCAGTCTCATAAAATACAAAAGGATTTCTGTTCATTTCCAAGGCAAACCATTAAATGTCACAGTAATCCAAGTCTATGTCCTAACAAGTAATGCTGAAGAAACTGAAGTTGAATGTTTCTATGAAGACCTACAAGACCTTTTAGAACTAACACCAAAAAAAAGATGTCCCCTTCATTATAGGGGAATGGATGCAAAAGTAGGAAGTCAAGAATTAACAGGCAAATTTGGCCTTGGAGTACAGAATGAAGCAGGGCAAAGGCTAAGAGAGTTCTGCCAAGAGAATGTACTGGTCACAGCAAACACCCTGTTCCAACCACACAAGAGAAGACTCTACACATGGACATCACCAACGGGTCAATACTGAAATCAGATTGGTTATATTATTTGCAGCCAAATATGCAGAAGCTCTAGACAGTCAGCAAAAACTAGACCAGCAGCTGACTGTGCCTCAGATCATAAACTCTTATTACCAAATTCAGACTTAAATTTAGGACAGTAGGGAAAACTGCTAGATCATTCAGGTATGACCTAAATCAAATCGCTTGCAGTTATACAGTTGAAGTGACAAATAGATTCAAGGAATTAGATCTGATAGACAGAGAGCCTGAAGAACTATGGATGGAGGTTTGTGACATTGTACAGGAGACAAGGATCAAGACCATCCCCAAGAAAAATACAAAAAAGCAAAAGGGCTCTCTGCGGAGGTCTTACAAATAGCTGTGAAAAAAAGAGAAGTGGAGAGCAAAGGAGAAAAGGAAACATACACCCATTTGAATGCAGATTTCCAAAGAATAGCAAGGAGAGATAAGAAAGCCTTCCTCAGTGATCAATGCAAAGAAATAGAGAAAGACAACAGAATGGGAAAGACTAGAGATCTCTTCAAGAAAATTAGAGATACCAAGGGAACTCTTCATTCAAATATGGACACAATAAAGGACAGAAATGGTATGGACCTAACAGAAGCAGGACATATTAAGAAGAGGTGACAAGAATACACGGAAGAACTGTACAAAAATGACCTTTATGACCCAGATAACCAAGATGGTGTGATCACTCACCTAGAGCCAAACATCCTGGAATGCCAAGTCAAGTGGGCCTTAGGAAGCATCACTAGAAACAAAGCTAGTGGAGATAATGGATTCCAGTTGAGCTATTTCATATCCCAAAAGATGATGCTGTGGAAGTGCTATACTCAATATGTCAGCAAATTTGGAAAACTGAGCAGTGGCCACAACTGGAAAAGGTCAGTTTTCATTTGCATCCCAGAGAGAGGCAATGCCAAAGAATGCTCAGACTACGGCACAATTGCACTCATCTCACATGCTAGCAAAGTAATGCTCAAAATTCTCCAAGTCAGGCTTCAACAGTACATGAACGGTGAATTTGAAGATGGTCAAGCTAGAGTTAAAAAAGGCAAAGGAACCTAGATCAAACTGCCAACATCCGTTGGATCATCAAAAAAGCAATAGAGTTCCAGAAAAGCATCTACTTCTGCTTTATTGACTATGCAAAAGCCTTTGATTGTGTGAATCACAATAAACTGTGGAATGTTCTTCCAGAGACTGGAATACCAGACTAACTGACCTGCCTCCTGAGAAATCTGTATGCAGGTCAAGAAGCAACAGTTAGAACTGGACATTGAACAACAGACTGGTTCAAATCAGGAAAGAAGTACGTCAAGGCTGTATAGTGTCACCCTGCTCATTTAACTTAGATGCAGAATACGTCATGAATAATGCTGGACTGGATGAAGCACAAGCTGGAATCAAGATTGCCAGAAAAAATATCAATAACCTCAGATATGCAGATGACACCACCCTTATGGCAAGAAAGTGAATAACTAAAGAACCTCTTGCTGAAAGTAAAATAGGAGAGTGAAAAAGTTGGCTTAAAACTCAGCATTCAGAAAACTACGATCGTGGCATCTGGTCCCATCATTTCATGGCAAATAGATGGAGAAACAATGGAAACAGTGAGAGACTTTATTTTGGGGGGCTGCAAAATCACTGCAGATGATGACTACAGCCATGAAATTAAAAGGCGCTTGCTCCTTGGAAGAAATGTTATGACTAACCTCAACAGCAAATTAAAAAGTAGAGAGAGACATTCGTTTGCCAGTGAAGATCCGTCTGGTCAAAGCTATGGTTTTTTCAGGAGTCATGTATGGATGTGAAAGTTGGACTATAAAGAAAGCTGAGCACCAAAGAATTGATGCTTTTGAACTGTGGTGTTGGAGAAGACTCTTGAGAGTCCCTTGGACAGCATGGAGATCCAACCAGTCAATCCTAAAGGAAATCAGTCCTGGGTGTTCATTTGAAGGACTGATGCTGAGAATGAAACTCCAATTCTTTGGCCTCCTAATGTAAAGAACTGCTGCTACTGCTGCTGCTGCTGCTGCTGCTGCTGCTGCTGCTGCTGCTGCTACAAAGTCACTTCAGTCGTGTCCAACTCTGTGCGACCCCATAGATGGCAGCCCACCAGGCCTCCCCCTTCCCTGGGATTCTCCAGGCAAGAACACGAGTGGGTTGCCATTTCCTTCTCCAATGTATGAAAGTGAAAAGTGAAAGTGAAGTCGCTCAGTCATGTCCGACTCCTAGCGACCCCATGGACTGCAGCCTACCAGGCTCCTCCGTCCATGGGATTTTCCAGGCAAGAGTACTGGAGTGGGTTGCCATTGCCTTCTCCGGATGTAAAGAACTGACTCATTGGAAAAGACCCTGATGCAGGAAAAGATTGAAGGTTGGAAGAGAAGGGAATAGCAAAGGATGAGATAGTTGGATGGTATCACCCACTCAATGGACATGAGTTTGAGCAAACTCCAGGAGTTGGTGATGGACAGGGAAGCCTGGTGTCCGGCAGTCCATGCAGTCGCAAAGAGTTGGACACAACTGAGTGACTGACCTGAACTGAAAAGTCACTAAAGGAATTAATGAGCACCCCCCCACCCTGCCACCTTAAAACAACAACTACAAGGCATATAGTAAACAAACCAAATAATAGTCTCTTTAAAGTATAAATGAATTAAACTCTCCCAGCAAAACACCAAGATTGAGAAAATGGATTTAAACACTGGAATCCACTGTGTATGCTAACTACAACAGTCACTTTAGATCCAAAGGTGAAATAGTTTGAAAGTTTTGAAAATAATAGTCCATGCAAATAATAAGCAAAAAAGTGCAGGAGTGGCTATATTAAAATAGACTAATATACAAAATAGACTAAGTCTAAAAAGTTGGAAGAGACAAAAGCATTAATACAAATTTCAAAAGAGAAAAGTGATATAATAATATAATATATAATATAATTAATATTTTAATAATAATATAAAAATTATATATTAATATTTACATAATATTACTACATTTACTATAATTATATTAATTATAATAATTATAATTTACAGACCTGCTGACATTATCAAAATATATGAATCAAAACCTGACAGTTGGAAGAGAATAACAGATAATTCTACAATAACAGTTGGAAACTGCTGGGCTCTGGTAATGATAATGTGTAGTTCAGTCAAACAGAAGTAAGGAAATAAATGACTAAGTAACTCCCTGCCTAACAGCCATATACAGAACACCGTAGCCAACAATAGCATACATATTTATCTCAAGTGTCCATGGAACATTTTCCAGAATAGACCATATGTCACGCCACAGATTAAGTTTCAATAGATTTGTAAAAAGATGTACAAAGTATCTTCTCCAACCACAATGGGATAATGGTAGAAATAAAGAAGAAAAACTGGAAAATCGACACTATTGTTGAAATTAAACAGTACACGGTTGAACAACTAGTGGTCAAAGAAATTACATGGGAAATTAGGAAGTACTTAGAAACAAAAACAGAAACACAACATGCCAAAACTATTGTTCGTTGCTAAGCTGTGTCCAACTCTTTGTGACCCTATGAACTGCAGCACAATAGGCTTCCCTGTTCTTTGTTATCTCCTGGAATTTGTGCAAACTCATGTCCATTGAGTCAGTGATGCCATCCAATCATTTCATCCTCTGCCACCCTCTTCTCTTGCCTTCAATCTTTCCCAGCATCAAAATCTTTTCCAGTGAATCAGCTCTTCTCATGAGGGAGTGAAAGTACTGGAGCTTCAGTTTCAGCATCAGTCCTTCCAATGAATATTCAAGGGTTGATTTCCTTAAAGATTGACTGGTTGCTTTGACCAAAACTATGGGATGTATCAAAAGTAGTGCTTAGAGGAGAATTTATAGTTACACTCGCTAACATTAAAAAACAAAGATTTCAAATCAATGAGTTAGTTTTATAACTTTAAAGGACTAGAAAAATAAGAACAAACTAAACCCAAAGTAGGAAGTGTAGAACATAATAAAAATTAGAGTCGAGATAAGTGAAATAAAGAATTAAATCGAGAAAATCAATAAAACCAAAAGCTGATTGCTCATAAAGACCAACAAAATTGACAAACCTATACCTATAGCAACAAAGAAAAAAAAAAACACTAAAAAATGAAATTGGAGACATTCTACATTATAGAGTCTATAGATATAAAAAGGACTATAAAAGTACTATAACAATTCTCCACTAATCAAATATGTAACTAGATGAAATGGACAAATTCCTAGAAACACAAACTTACTAAAGACTAAACTGCAAAGAAATGGAAATTCTGAATAGACCTGTAAATAGGACAGAGATTGAGTCAGTGATCACAAATCTCCCAACAAAGATAAGCCTTGAATCTTATGGCTTCACTATTGATTTCTGGCAAGCATTTAAGGAATAATTCAAACTAATTTTTCTTAAACTTTTCACAGAAATTGAAGAGGAGGGAAAGGTTCCTGATTAATTTCATGAGACCAGTATTACTCTAATATCAAATAAAGAGAAAGACACTGCAAATAAAGAAGATTGCAGGCCAATATACCTTTGGTTCAACACTGATGCAAAACTCCTTAAAAGGAGCATATTAAAAGGATTTTACTTCATGGCCATAAGGGATCTATACTGGAATATAAGGATGGTTCAGCATTGAAAATCTATCAAACCTAACAGAATGAAGGACAAAAACTATACTATCACCTTAATTGACAGACAATAGTTTGACATAATTCAATATACTTTCATGATAAAAGCATTCCATGAACTGGGAACAGAGGAAACTACCTCGTATAATAATATTCTTAAATGACAAACTCATAACATCATACTCCATAGCAATAGACTGAAAGCATTTCCACTAAGAACCAAAACAAGTCAAAGAAGTCCACTGTTGCCACTTCTGTTCAATGTATTGCTGAAAGTTGTACCCAGGGCAATCTGGCAAGGAAAGAATAAAAAGAATTCAAAGTGAAAAGGAAGAAGTAAAATTATTTCTGTTCACCGATGATCTTTTTTTTTTTTTTTCCCAGCTTTAGGGAGATATAGTTGATATATTAATTCAAAGTATATATTCTCAAAGTATACAACACAGTGATTTAATATATGTATACACTGGGAAAGAATATCTGCATTTATTTTGCTGCTGCTGCTAAGTTGCTTAAGTCGTGTCCGACTCTGTGCAACCCCAGAGAGGGCAGCCCACCAGGCTCCCCCGTCCCTGGGATTCTCCAGGCAAGAACACTGGAGTGGGTTGCCATTTCCTTCTCCAACTACTCTCTTAGCAAATTTCAATTATAGATTACATCATTACCAACTATAGTCATTATGCATCATGTCCTTAGTCCTTATTCATTTTATAACAAAGTCTGTAACTTTTACCAACTTTCCCTATTTCCCACCACCCAGCCCCTGGCAGCCACTTTCCTACTCTCTGGATATGAGCTCAACTTTTTTTTTTTTTTTTAATAGAAATGATACCATGCAGTATTTGGTCATCTTCTCTCTGGTTTCTTTAATGCCTCCAAGCTCATTCACACACAGTGAAATATTATGCATAAGTGTATGTATTTATGTGTGTGTGTGCATACATATATATTTATATCATGTTTTCTTGATCCATTGATTTGTTGATAGCCCTGTAGGGTCTATTGCAATGAACATTGGGGTACAGATACCTCTTCTAAATATTTTTTTTTAACTTTGAATATATACCAAAAAGTGGAATTAGTGGATTATATAGTAGATAGATTTTAACTTTTTGAGGAATTCTCATGCTGTTCTTCATAGTGACTACCAGTTTACATTTCCACCTGCAGAGTATAAGCCTTCTCTTCTGTTCATATTCTTGCCGGCATTTCCTACCTCTTTCCTTTTTGATGATAGTCATACAAACAGGTGTGAGGTGGGTGATCTCATTGTGATTTTGGTTTGCATTTTTCTGTTGATGGGTTATGTTGAACATCTTTTCATGTACCTGTTGCACATTGTATGTCTCATTTGAAAAAAAAAAAAAAATCTGTTCCAGTCCATTGCCTATTTTGATATTGGGTTTTATGTGGTTTTTTTTCCTATTGAATTGTAGATATGATCTTATTTAGAAAATCCTGAAGATTCCCCCCACCCCACACACGCACACAAAATCAACATACAAAAATCAGTTGCATTTCTATACACGAATAATGAACAATCTGAAAAGGACTGATCAATCTGTACATGGAAACAATTAAGTTTACAATAGCATGAAAGTAAGACCAGAAACTATAAAACTCCTAGAATAAAGCATAGGCAAAACACTCTCCAACATAAACCACAGCAGGATCCTCTATGACTCACCTCCCAGAGTAATGGAAATAAAAGCAAAAATAAACAAATGGGACCTAATTAAACTTAAAAGCTTTTGCACAAGGAAGGAAGCTATAAAGCAAGGTGAAAAGACAGCCTTCAGAATGGGAGAAAATAATAGCAAACAAAGCAACTGACAAAGAATTAATCTCAAAAATATAAAAGCAACTCCTGCAGCTAAATTCCAGAAAAATAAACGGCCCAATCAAAAAATGGGCCAAAGAACTAAACAGACACTTCTCCAAAGAAGACATACAGATGGCTAACAAACACATGAAAAGATGCTCAACATCACTCATTATCAAAGAAATACAAATCAAAACCACAATGAGGTACCATCTCACACAGGTCAGAATGGCTGCTACCCAAAAGTCTACAAATAATAAATGCTGGAGAGGGTGTGGAGAAAAGGTAACCCTCTTACACTGTTGGTGGGATGCAAACTAGTACAGCCACTATGGAGAACAGTGTGGAGATTCCTTAAAGAAACTGGAAATAGAACTGACCATGAGGTGAAGGTGAAGTCGCTCAGTCGTGTCCGACTCTTTGCGACCCCATAGATTGTAGCCTACCAGGCTCCACCATCCATGGGATTTTCCAGGCAAGAATACTGGAGTGGGTTGCCGTTTCTTTCTCCAGAGGATCTTCCCAACCCAGGGATCGAACTTGGGTCTCCCACATTGTAGGTAGCCGCTTTACCATCTGAGCCACCAGGGAAGCCTAGAACTGACCATATGACCCAGCAATCCCACTACTGGGCATACACACTGAGGAAACCAGAATTGTAAGAGACGTGTACCCCAGTATTCATTGCAGCACTGTTTATAACAGCCAGGACATGGAAGCAACCTAGATGTCTATTGGCAGACGAATGGATAAGAAAGCTGTGGTACATATACACAATGGAGTATTACTCAGCCATTAAAAGAAATACATTTGAATCAGTTCTAATGAGGTGGATGGAACTAGAGCTTATTATACAGAGTGAAGTAAGCCAGAAAGAAAAACACCAATACAGTATACTAATGCATATGTATGGAATTTAGAAAGATGGTAATGATGACCCTGCATGCGAGACAGCAAAAGAGACACAGATGTATAGAACAGTCTTTTGGACTCTGGCAGAGGGAGAGGGTGGGATGATTTGAGAGAATAGCATTAAAACGTATATTATCATATGTGAAACAGATTGCCAGTCCAGGTTTGATGCATGAGACAGGGTGCTCAGGGCTGGTGCACTGGTATGACCCAGAGGGATGGGATGGGGAGTGAGGTGGGTGGGGAGTTCAGGATGGAGAACACATGTACACCCATGGCTGATTCATGTCAATGTATGGCAAAACCACTACAATACTGTAAAGTAATTAGCTTTCAATTAAAATAAATAAAATTTTAAAAATAACATGAAAATGAATAAAATGTTTAGGAATTAATAAAGATGAAGGCTTGAACAGTAATAACTACAAAACATTGCTGCAAGAAAGAAGATATAAATAAATGGAAACACATCCCATATTTATGGAATGGAAGATATAATGGTGTTGAAATATAAATTCTATGGAAAGAGATCTACAGACTCAGTGCAGTTCTTATCAAAATCCCCCATTTTTTTTTAGCAATAGGAAATTTCATTATAAAATCTATATGGAATTTTAAGGGACCCTAAATGGCCAAAACAATCTTTTGAAGAACAAAGCTGGAATACTCACAGTTCTTGATATCAAAACCTACTACAAACCTAAAATGTAATAATATCATAAAAACAAACATATAAACCAATGAAATAAAATAGCCCAGAAATGAATGAATGTGTTACATGTATGGTGAAATGGTTTTTTACTAGGTTTCCAAGACCTGTTATTCTGTTTAACAAATGGTGCTGAAAGAACTGAATAGTCACATGTAAAAGAATGCACTTGGTCACTTACCTAACACTGTATACAAAAATTATCTCAAAATGGATCAAAGGTATAAATTTAAGAGCTAAAACAATGAAACCTTAGAAGAAAATATGGGATAAAGACTTCACAAGTCTTGTTTTATTTGACAATGATTTCTTAGATATGCCACCAACAACACAAGTAACAAAAACCAGTCAAATTGGATTTCATGATAATATTTAAAACTTGAATGTCAAAAAAAAAACTATCAATAGAGAAAAAAAAATCCACCCACAGAATGGGAGAAAATATTTGCTAGTCATGTATCTAATAATGGATTAATATCCAAAGAACAGTTAGACAGGTTCTGGGCCTCACCTCTCTTCCCTGAAGTTGCTTCTCTATCTTGTGGTTGTCAGTGAGATGGAGTTATGTTTCCACACTCAGAACAGAAAGCTTCCTGGGTATTTTTTGAAGTACTGTCATCTTCACATATCTTAGTAGGGGCCAAAATTCCATCCTCAGTGCTGGAATGGCATTAACAACAGAAGGATAAAGAAGGTAAGGTTCCCAGCCCAAAGGAAACACAGAGGTGAAAGCCTCAATGAAAATTTAATGAGAGCGTATACATTTGGAATCAGGAACTTCTGTGACAGACCTGTGACCTTGAAGCTACCATTTAGAGAGACTTTACGGAGAGGCTTATTGGAGAGGAGAAGCTGCTATTCAACAGTGACAAACGTAGGATAGAATTGGAAGAGATGAAATAATAATCTTACTTTAAACCCCAGAAAAGGAGGAGACTACTAGACAATTCGTGGATTACAGCCTTGTGGTGGTGAAGGGGCTTGTGTAATTCACTGAAGCTATGAGCTATGCCATGCAGGGCCATCCAAGATGGACAGGTCATAGTGAAGATTTCTGACAAAATGTAGTTCTCTGGGGGAGGGAATGACAAACCCCTCCAGTATTCTTGCCCAGAGAACCCCATGGACAGTATGAAAGGGCAGAAAAATACAATGCCAGAAGATGAACCCCCCCACCCCCACCCCAGATTGGAAGGTATCCAGTATGCTACTGGGGAAGAACAAAGGCCAATTACCAAAAGTTCCAGCAAGAATGAAGCAGCTGGGCCGAAGCAGCTGGGCCAATGCAGAAATGATATTTTGTTGTGGATGTGCCTGTCAGTGAAAGTAAACTCCAGTGCTGTAAAAAACAATATTGCATAGAAATCTGAAGTATTAGGTCTATGAATCAAGGTAAATTGGGATGAAGTCAAGCAGGAGATGGGCTTCCCAGGTGGTTCAGTGGTAACCTGCCTGCCAACCAGGAGATTCAGTTTCAATCCCTGAGTCAGGAAGATCCCCTGGCAAAGGAAATGGCAACCCATCCTAGTATTCTGGGCTTCCTTAGTGGCACAGCAGTAAAGAATCTGCTTTCCAATGCAAGAGATGTAGGAGACCCAGATTCAATCCCTGGCTTGGAAAGATACCCTGGAGCAGGAAATGGAAACCCATTCCAGCATCCTTGCCCAGAAAATTCCATGGACAGAGGAGCCTGCTGGGCTACAGTCCATGGGGTAGCAAAGACTCGGTTACAGCTGAGTGAGAGAGCACATAAGCAGGAGATGGCAAGATGGAACATTGACATCTTAAGAATCAGTGAACTAAAATGGATGGAAATGGGCGAATTTAATTCAAATGACCATTATATTTGCTACTGTGGGCAAGAATCCCTTAGAAGAAATGGATTAGCCCTCATAGTCAACAGAAGAGTCCAAAATGCAGTACTTGGGTGCAATCTCAAAAATGACAGAATGATCTCAGTTTGTTTTCAAGACACACCATTCAATATCACAGTAATCCAAGTCTATGTCCAACCACTGATGCTGAAGAAGCTGAAGTTGACTGATTCTGTGAAGACTTACAACACGTTCTAGAACTAACACTAAAAAACATTTCCTTTTTATTATAGAGGACTTGGATACAAAAGTAGGTAGTCAATAGATACCTGGAGTAACAAGCAAGTTTGGCCTAGAAGTACAAAATGAGTAGGGCAAAGGCTAACAGAGTTTTGTCAAGAGAACACACTGGTCATAGCAGGCACCCTCTCCCAAC
This sequence comes from Capra hircus, assembly GCF_001704415.2. Taxonomy (NCBI): domain Eukaryota; kingdom Metazoa; phylum Chordata; class Mammalia; order Artiodactyla; family Bovidae; genus Capra; species Capra hircus. Next base: position 80,707,211 of record NC_030810.1, read on the forward strand.
AACGCAAGAGACAACTCTACAAATGGACATCACCATAAGATCAATACTGGAATCAGATTTATCATATTCTTTGCAGCCAAAGGTGGAGAAGCTCTGTACAGTCCACAAAAACAAGATATGTGCTGACTGTGGCTCAGATCAAGAGCTCTTTCTTGCAAAATTCAGACTTAAATTGAAGAAAGTAGGGGAAACCACTAGGCCATTCAGGAATGACCTGACTCACATCCTTTATGATTATGAAGTGGAGGTGATACATAGATTCAAGGAATTGGATCTGACCGACAGTGTATGATGAGCTAAGGTCAAAAGTTTGTAACATTGTATAGGAGGCAGTGATGAAAACTGTCCTAAAGAAAAACAAATGCAAGAAGATAAACTGGTTGTCTGAGGAGACTTTACAAATAGCTGAGGAAAGAAGAGAAATGAAATAGAAGGGGGAAAGGGAAAGCTGTAGCCAACTGAATGCAAAGTTCAAAAGAATAGCAAAGAGATATAAGAACGTCTTCTTAAATGAACCATACAAAGAAATAGAGGAAAGCAATAGAATAGGAAATACTACAGATTTCGTCAAGAAATTGGACATATCAAGGGAACATTTCATACAAGAACAGGCACAATAAAGGACAGAAATTGTAAGGACCTAATTGCACTCATCTCACATGCTAGTAAAGTAATGCTCATAATTCTCCAAGCCAGGCTTCATCAATACGCAAACCGTGAACTTCCTGAAGTTCAAGCTGGTCTTAGAAAAGGTAGAGGAACCAGAGATCAAATTGCCAACATCTGCTGGATCATGGAAAAAGCAAGAGAGTTCCAGAAAAACATTTACTTCTGCTTTATTGACTATGCCAAAGCCTTTGACTGTGTGGATCACAATAAACTGTGGAAAATTCTGAGAGAGATGGGAATACCAGACCACCTGACCTGTCTCTTGAGGAATCTGTATACAGCTCAGGAAGCAAGAGTTAGAACTGAACATGGAACAACAGACTGGTTCCAAATAGGAAAAGGGGTACATCAAGGCTGTATATTGTCACCCTGCTTATTTAACTTCTATGCAGAGTACATCATGAGAAACGCTGGACTGAAAGAAACAGAAGCTGGGCAGGATTGCCGGGAGAAATTTATCAATAACCTCAGATATGCAGATGACACCACCCTTATGGCAGAAAGTGAAGAGGAACGAAAAAGCCTCTTGATGAAAGTGAAAGAGGAGAGCGAAAAAGTTGTCTTAAAGCTCAACATTCAGAAAACGAAGATCATGGCATCCAGTCCCATCACTTCATGGGAAATAGGTGGGGAAACAGTGGAAACAGTGTCAGACTTTATTTTTTGGGGCTCCCAAATCACTGCATGGTGATTACAGCCATGAAATTAAAAGACACTTACTCCTTGGAAGAAATGTTATGAGCAACCTAGATAACATATTCAAAAGCAGAGACATTACTTTGCCGACTGAGGTCCGTCTAGTCAAGACTATAGTTTTTCCAGTAGTCATGTATGGATGTGAGAGTTGGACTGTGAAGAAGGCTGAGCGCCGAAGAATTGATGCTTTTGAACTATGGTGTTGGAGGAGACTCTTGAGAGTCCCTTGGACTGCAAGGAGATCCAACCAGTCCATTCTGAAGGAGATCAGCCCTGGGATTTCTTTGGAAGGAATGATGCTAAAGCTGAAGCTCCAGTACTTTGCCCACTTCATGAGAAGAGTTGACTCACTGGAAAAGACTCTGATGCTGGGAGGGATTGGGGGCAAGAGGAGAAGGGGACAACAGAGGATGAGATGGCTGGATGGCATCACCAACTCTATGGACGTGAGTCTGAGTGAACTCTGGGAGTTGGTGATGGACAGGGAGGCCTAGCGTGCTGCGATTCATGGGTTTGTAAAGAGTCAGACACGACTGAGAGACTGAAATGAACAGAACTGAACTGAACTGAAGCAGATGTGATTAATAAGAGATGGCAAAAATACACAGAAGAACTATACCAAAAAAGGTCTTAATGATCTGGAAAACCACAATGGTGTGGTCACTCACCTAGACATCCTGTAATGTGAAGTCAAGTGAACCTTAAGAATCATTACTAAAAACAAAGATAGTGAAGGTGACAAAACTCCAGCTGAGCTATTTCAAATCCTAAAAGATGATGCTGTTAAAGTACTGCACTCAGTTCAGTTCAGTTCATTCGCTCAGTCGTGTCCAACTCTTTGCAACCCCATGAATCGCAGCATGCCAGTCCTCCCTGCCCATCATCAACTCCTGGAGTTCACCCAAACTCATGTGCATCCAGTCGGTGATGCCATCCAGCCTTCTCATTCTCTGTCATCCCCTTTTCCTCCTGCCCCTAATCGCTCCCAGCATCAGAGTCTTTTCCAATGAGTCAACTCTTCGCATGAGGTGGCCAAAGTATTGGAGTTTCAGTCTCAGCATCAGTCCTTCCAATGAACACCCAGGACTGGTCTCCTTTAGGATGGACTGGTTGGATCTCCTTGCAGTCCAAGGGACTCACAAGAGTCTTTTCCAACACCACAGTTTGAAAGCATCAATTCTGTGGCACTCAATATGCCAGCAAATTTTGAAAACTCAGCCATAGTCACAGGACTGGAAGAGGGCGGTTTTTATCCCAGTCCCTAAGAAGGGAAATGCCAAAGAATGTTCAAACAACCGTACAGTTGTGCTCATTTCACATGCTTTCCCATTATAGCAAGGTTATAGACTTCCTTGGTGACTAAGTAGTAAAGAATCTGCCTACAGTGCAGGAGATATGGGTTCAATCCCTAGGTCAAGAAAATCACCTGGAAAAGTAAATGGCAGCCTAATGCAGTATTCTTGCTTTGAAAATCCCATGGGCAGAGGAGCCTCCCAGGCTACAGTCCTTTGGGTCACAAGAGTCAGACATGATTTAGCAAGTAAACCACCAACCACAACCTCAGCACAGTTATGCTCAAAATCCTTCAAGCTAGGCTTTGACAGTGCATGAACTGGGAACTTCCAGATGAACAAGGCAGGGTGCGAAGAGGTAAAGGAACCAGAGAGCAAATTGCCAACATTCTTTGGATCATGGAGAAAGCAAGGGAGTTAACAGAAAAATATCTATTTCAGTTTCATTGACTACCCTAAAGCCTTTGACTGTGTGGATTGCAACAAATTGGGAAAATTCTTCAAGAGATGGGAGTAGCAGACCACCTTACCTGTTTCCTGAAAAATCTGTATGTGGGTCAAGAAAAAACAGAACCCAACATGGAACAACTGACTGGTTCAAAATTAGGAAAGAATTATAAGACTGTATAATGTCACCATGCTTATTTAACTTGTATGTGCAGTAAATCATGCAAAATGCTGGGCTGGATGAATCACAAGCTGGAATCAAGATTGCCAGGAGAAATGGCAATAACCTCAGATATGCAGATGATATCATTCTAATGGTAGACAGTGAAGATGAACTAAAGGCCTTCTTGATGAAGATGAAAGTGAAGAGTGAAAAAGTTTGCTTGAAACTCAATAGTTAAAAAAATAATAATAAGAAAATGGCATCTGGCCACATCAGTTCATGGAAAGTAGAAGGGGGAAAAGTGGAAGCAGTGACAGATTTTATATTCTTGGTTTCCAAAATCACTGTGGACTATGACTGCAGCTATGAAATAAAAAGTCACTTCTTCCTTGGAAGGAAAGCTATGACAGAGTATAGAAAAGCAGAGGCATCACTTTGCCAACAAGAGTCCATATAGTCATAACTATAGTTTTTTCCAATTATCATGTCCAGATGTGAAATTAGTCCATAAAGAAGGCTGAGAGCTGAAGAATTTATGCTTTTTAATTGTGGTATTGGAGAAGACTCTTAAGAGTCCCTTTGACTGCAAGGAGAGCAAACCAGTCAATCCTAAAGGAAATCACCCCGAGTACTTATTGGAAGGATTATTGCTGAAGCTGAAGTCCCAATACTTTGGCTACCTGATGCAAAGAGCTGACTCATTGAAAAGTACTCTGATGCTGGGAAAGACTGTAGACTAAAGGAGAAGGTGACTGTAGAGTATGTGATGGTTAGATAGCATCACCAACTCACTGGACATGAATCTGAGCAAACTCCAGGAGACAGTGGAGGTGAGGAGCCTGACATGCTGCAGTCCATGGGGTCACAAAGAGCTGGACACAAGGATGGAGGAATGGGGAGTTGAATTGGTACAGAATTTCAATTTTACAAGATAAAAAGAGTTATGTAAATCAGTGGTGGCAATGGTTGTACAACGTTATGTTTGAATTTAATACCAATGAACTATGCTTAAAAATTAATGGTAAATTTTTATGTATGTGCTTATAACAATTAAAAAAACCTGCCTATAAATAAATAGCCTGCTTTATTCATCATCCTCCAAATTGGAAACAACCTGAAAGTTTTTCAATTGTTTTTCTACATCTATATAAAATATTGACAACTGATCATGGAATTGTATGGATTTATCTCAAGTTCATCATGTTTGGTAAAGTAAACCAGACTCAGAAAATCACATACTACGTGGCTACATCTTTATATAATAATATAAAATTAAAATTATAGAACAGCTAATGAATTGGATAACCTGGTGAATGGTTGCCAAGGGGCCAGGTCTGGGTAGATGAGTTGACTATGAAGAGAATTATGAGGTGTGATAGAAATATCTATTGTAATCTTTTCAAAAGTTCCATAAATCTTTATTGAGCTCCCATGGGTTGCAACATAGAGATATAATTTTATTGTTCTCTGTGTGTTTATCCAGTTTTCCAATACCAGATGTTGCAGAGACTATCCTTCCTCCTTGGGTGTTCTTTGTTCTCCTCTGAAATAATAGTCTACTGTATATTTAGAGGTTTAAATTTTGGGCTTTCTGATCCGCTCCACTAGTCTATTTTTGTGCCATTCTCTACTTTTTTTTGTTTTTATTACTATAGATTTATAGCTAATTTAAAATCAGGAAATGTGATACCTTCAGTTTTGTTCTTTTTCCTCAGTACTGTTTTTGTTATTTAGGGTTTCTTGGGGATCCATACCGGAGAAGGCAATGGCACCCCACTCCAGTACTCTTGGCTGGAAAATCCCATGGACGGAGGAGCCTCGTAGGCTGCAGTCCATGGGGTCGAGAAGAGTCGGACACGACTGGGCGACTTCACTTTGACTTTTCACTTTCATGCATTGGAGAAGGAAATGGCAACCCACTCCAGTGTTCTTGCCTGGAGAATCCCAGGGACGGGAGGGCCTGGTGGGCTGCCGTCTATGGGGTCGCACAGAGTCGGATACGACTGAAGCGACTTAGCAGCAGCAGGGGATCCATACAGATTTTAAGATTGCTTTCTTCTGTTTCTATACAGAAAGTCATTGACATTTGATGGGAATTGTGTTGAATCTATAGGTGGATTTGGGTAGTATGGGTATTTTAGTAACATTAATTCTTCCGATCCATGAACACAGGATATTTTTTCATGTGTTTGTGTCTTCTTAGGTTTCTTTCAGTAAACTGATGATTTTTATTGTACCGATGTTTCACTTTTTTGGTTAAAATTATTCCTAAATATTTTGTTATTTTGAATGAGATAGATTTCTTTATTTTTTAGATGTTACATGATTAAATCAGTGTATAGAAATATGATTGATTTCTGTATGTTGATTTTATATCTTGCAACTTTACTGAAATTGCTGACTAGTTACAATACTTTCTTTGGCTGAGTCTTTGAGCTTTTCAATGTACAAGCCTATATTATTTGCAAAAAACTACAGTTTTACTTATTCTTTTTGGATGTGAATACCTTTTGTTTCTTTGTCTCACCAAATTGCTCCAGTTAGAACTTCTGCTGTATTAAATAAGAGTGATAAAAGAGGACCTCTTTGTCTTGTTACTGATCTTAGATGAAAAGCTTTCAATTTTTTTCCTTTGAGTATAATGTTAGTTGTGTGTTTCTTGTATAGGGCCTTTATTATGTTGAGGTATATTCCTTCTACGCCTAATCTGTGGAGTATTTTTATCATGAAAGGATGTTGTCTTTTGTCAAATGATTCTTCTATATCCAGTGAGATGATTGAGATATTTGTCTTTAATTTTCTTAAAAAGTTACATTTATTGTATATGTTGAACCATTCTTGCATCCCAGGGATAAATCTTACTTGATCATGATGTATATGCATTTTAACATATTCTTTAATTGAATTTGCTAATATTTTGTTGAGAATTTTCACATCTATATACACCAGAGATACTGTCCTCTAGTTTTCGTTTCTTGTGGTGTTCTTGGGTGACTTTGATATCAGGATAAAGTGGGCCTCGTGGGATAAGTTGAAGGTATTCCTTCTCAATTTTCTGGAAGAGTTTCAAGAAGGGATGGTGTTAATTCTTCTAAAAATGTTAAGTAGAATTTGCCAGTGAACTTGTCTGGTCCTGGGGTTTGGGTTTTAGAAGGGCTTTGATTACTGATTCACTTTCTTTACTTGCTATTAGTCTGTTCAGATTTTCTATTTCTTCCTGATTCAGTCTTAATAGGTTGTGTGTTTCTAGAAATGTTTCTACTTCTTCTACATGATTTAATTCGTTAGTATCTAACTGTTTTTAATATTTTCTTATGACTTTCTGTGGACTTCCCTGGTGGCTCAGACGGTTAAGCGTCTGTCTACAATGCAGGAGACCTGGGTTCGATCCCTGCATTGGGAAGATCCCCTGGAGAAGGAAATGGCAATCCACTCCAGGACTATTGCCTGGAAAATCCCATGGACAGAAGAGCCTGGTAGACTACAGTCCATGGAGTCTCAAAGAGTTGGACACGACTGAGAAACTTCACTTCACTTCAGTTATGACTTTCTGTATTTCTTCAGCACTGTCATCTTCTTTTTTTCTTTCTAGTTTTATTTTTCTTTTCTTCATAGTTAGTCCAGCTAAAGATTTGTAATTTTAAAAAATCTTTATAAAGAACCAGCTTAATTTTGTTGAACCTTTCTATTTTTCTGATCTATATTCATATATTTTCTCTCTAATCCTTACTATTTTCTTCCTTATGCTAACGTTGGGCTTACTTTGTTCTTTTTTTCTAGTTCCTTGAGATATAAAATAAGACTTTTTTGGTCATTTTTCTAATTTCTTAATATCTACATTTAACACAATGAACATATCTCTCAAAATTGTTTTTGCTTTATAACACGCATTTGGGTATGTTGTGTTTTGATTTTCATTCAAGATAGTTTTTTTTTTTTAATTTACCTTTTTTTATTGATTTACACAATTTTACATTTTCTGTCAAACCTCAACATGAATTAACCATAGGTACATATATCCCCTCCCTTTCGAACCTCCCTCCTATCTCCCACCCCAGCCCACCCCTCTAGATTGATACAAAGCTCCTGTTTGACTTTCCTGAGCAACACAGCAGATTCCCATTGGCTATCTATTTTACATATGGTAATAAAGAAATGCAAAAAAGCCAAATGGCTGTCTGAGGAGTCCTTACAAATAGCTGTGAAAAGAAGAGAAGTGAAAAACAAAGGAGAAAAAGAAAGATATAAGCATCTGAATGCAGAGTTCCAAAGAATAGCAAGAAGAGATAAGAAAGCCTTCCTCAGCGATCCATGCAAAGAAATAGAGGAAAACAACAGAATGGGAAAGACTAGAGATCTCTTCAAGAAAATTAGAGATACCAAGGGGACATTTCCTGCAAAGATGGGCTCAATAAAGGACAGAAATGGTATGGACCTAACAGAAGCAGAAGATATTAAGAAAAGGTGGCAAGAATACACAGAAGAACTGTACAGAAAAGATCTTCACGACCCGGATAATCATGATGGTGTGATCACTCACCTAGATACAGACATCCTGGAATGTGAAGTCAAGTGGGCCTTAGAAAGCATCACTACAAACAAGGCTAGTGGAGGTGATGGAATTCCAGTGGAGCTATTTCAAATCCTGAAAGATGATGCTGGGAAAGTGCTACACTCAATATGCCAGCAAATTTGGAAAACTCAGCAGTGGCCACAGGACTGGAAAAGGTCAGTTTTCATTCCAATCCCAAAGAAAGGCAATGCCAAAGAATGCTCAAACTACCACACAATTGCACTCATCTCACATGCTAGTAAAGTAATGCTCAAAATTCTCAAAGCCAGGCTTAAGCAATACATGAACCGTGAACTCCCTGATATTCAAGCTGGTTTTAGAAAAGGCAGAGGAACCAGAGATCAAATTGCTAACATCCACTGGATCATGGAAAAAGAGAGAGAGTTCCAGGAAAACATCTATTTCTGCCTATTTATTGACTGTGTCAAAGCATTTGACTGTGTGGATCACAATAAGCTGTGGAAAATTCTGAAAGAGATGGGAATACCAGACCATCTGACCTGCCTCTTGAGAAACCCATATGCAGAAACAGTTAGAACTGAACATGGAACAGCAGACTGGTTCCAAATAGGAAAATGAGTACATCAAGGCATATATTGTCACCCTGCTTATTTGACTTCTATGCAGAGTACATCATGAGAAATGCTGGGCTGGAAGAAACACAAGCTGGAATCAAGATTGCCAAGAAATATCAATCACCTCAGATATGTAGATGATACCACCCTTAAGGCAGAAAGTGAAGAACTAAAAAGCCTCTTGATGAAAGTGAAAAAGGAGAGTGAAATAGTTGGCTTAAAGCTCAACATTCAGAAAACAAACATCATGGCATCTGGCCCCATCATTTCATGGTAAATAGATGGGGAAACAATGTCAGACTTTATTTTTGAGGGGGCTCCAAAATCACTGCAGGTGGTGATTCCAGCCATGAAATTGAAAGACACTTACTACTTGGAAGGAAAGTTATGACCTACCTAGAGAGCATATTAAAAAGCAGAGACATTACTCTGCCAACAAAGTTCCGTCTAGTCAAGACTTTGGTTTTTCCAGTGGTCATGTATGGATGTGAGAGTTGGACCGTGAAGATAGCTGAGCGCCGAAGAATTGATGCTTTTGAACTGTGGTGTTGGAGAAGACTCTTGAGAGTCCCTTGGACCTCAAGGAGATCCAACCAGTCCATTCTAAAGAAGATCAGTCCTGGGTGTTCTTTGGAAGGACTGAGGCTAAAGCTGAAACTCCAGTACTTTGGCCACCTCATGCGAAGAGTTGACTCATTGGAAAAGACTAATGCTGGGAGAGAATGGGGGCAGGAGCAGAAGGGGACGACAGAGGATGATATGGCTGGATGGCATCACTGACTCGATAGACGTGAGTCTGAGTGAACTCTGGGAGTTGGTGATAGAGAGGGAGGTCTGGCGTGCTTCGATTCATGGAGTCACAAAGAGTCGGACACGACTGAGCGACTAAACTGAACTGAACTAATTGTAAGTTTCCATGTTACTTTTTCCATACATTTCCCCTTTCCTCCCCTCTCCCCATGTCCATAAGCCTAATCTCTATGTCTGTTTCTCCATTACTGCCCTGGAAATAAATTCTTCACTACTGAATTTCTAGATTCCTTATATATGCATTAAAATATGATATTTCTCTTTCTCTTTTTTGACTCACTTACTCTGTATAATAGGTTCTAGGTTCATCCACCTCATCAGAACTGACTCAAATGTGTTCATTTTTATGGCTGAGAAATATTCCATTGTGTATATGTACCACAATTTCTTTATCCATTTATCTGTCAATGAACATCTATTTTGCTTCCATGTTCTAGCTATTGTAAATAGTGCTGCAGTGAACAATGGGATACATGTGTCTTTTTCAATTTGGTTTCCTCAGGGTATATGCTTAGCAGTGGGATTGCTGGGTCTATGGTGGTTTTATTCCTACTTTTTTAAAGAAATATCCTTACCATTTTCCATAGTGGCTGTATCAATTTACATTCCCACCAACAGTGAAAGAGCATTCCCTTTTCTCCACATCCTCTCCAGCATTCATTTTTTATAGACTTTTTGATGATGTCCATTCTGACTGGTGTGAGCTGATATATCACTGTAGTTTTAATTTGCCTTTCTCTAATAATGAGCAGTGTTGAGCATCTTTTCATGTGTTTGTTAGCCATCTGTGTGTCTTCTTTGGAGAAATGTCTTTTTAAGTCTTTTTCCCACTTTTTGATTGAGTTGTTTGTTTTTCTGGCATTGAGTTGTGTGAGCTGCTTGTATATTTTGGAAATTGATCCTTTGTCAATTGTTTAATTTGCTATTATTTTCTCCCATTCTGAGGGTTGTCTTTTCACCTTGCTTATAGTTTCCTTTGCTGTGCAAAAGCTTTTAAGTTTAATCAGGTCCCACCTGTTTACTTTTGTTTTTATGTCCATTACTTTAGGAGGTGGGTCATAGAGCATCTTGCTTTGATTTATTCATTGAGTGTTCGGCATATGTTTTCCTCTAGAGTTTTATATTTTCTGGTATTACATTTAGGTCTTTAATCCATTTCAAGTTTATCTTTGTGTGTGGTGTTAGGAAGTGTTCTACTTTCATTCTTTTACATGTAGCTGTCTGGTTTTCCCAGCACTATTTACTGAAAAGGCTGTCTTTTCCCCATTGTATAGTCTTGCCTTCTTTGTCAAAAATAACGTACCCATAGGTGCATGGGTTTATTTCTGGACTTTCTATCTTGTTCCATTGGTCTATATTTCTGTTTTTGTGCCAGTACCATACTGTCTTGATGACTGTAGCTTTGTAGTATAATCTAAAGTCAGGAGGGTTGATTCCTCTGGCTCCATTCTTCTTTCTCAGGACTGCTTTGGCTATTCAGGGTCTTTTGTGTTTGCATATGAATTGTGAGATTTTTTGGTTCTAGTTCTGTAAAAAATACCATCGGTAATTCGATAGGGATTGCCTTGCATCTGTGGATTGCATTTGCTAGTGTACTCATTTTCAGAATATTGATTCTTCCTACCCAGGAATATGGAATATCTCTCCATCTGTTTATGTCATCGTTGATTTCTTTCACTAGTGTCTTATAATTTTCTGTATACAGTTCTTTTGTCTCCTTCAGTTCAGTTCAGTCACTCAGTCGTGTCCGACTGTTTGCGACCACATGAACCGCAGCGCAACAGGCCTCCCTGTCCATCACCAACTCCCGGAGTTCACCCAGACTCATGTCCATCGAGTCAGTGATGCCATCCAGCCATCTCATCCTCTGTCATCCCCTTCTCTTCCTGCCCCTAATCCCTCCAAACATCAAGTCTTTTCCAATGAGTCAACTCTTCACATGAGGTGGCCAAAGTACTGGAGCTTCAGCTTTAGCATCATTCCTTCCAAAGAAATCCCAGGGTTGATCTCCTTCAGAATGGACTGGTTGGATCTCCTCGTAGTCCAAGGGACTCTCAAGAGTCTTCTCCAGTACCATAGTTCAAAAGCATCAATTCGTGGGTGCTCTGCCTTCTTCACAGTCCAACTCACACATCCACACATGACCACAGAAATAACCATTGCCTTGACTAGCCGGACCTTAGTCGGGAAAGTAATGTCTCTGCTTTTGTATATACTATTCAGTTTGGTCATAGCTTTTCTTCCAAGAGGTAAGCATCTTTTAATTTCATGGCTACAATCATCATCTGCAGTGATTTTGGAGCCCCCAAAAATAAAGTCTGACACTGTTTCCACTGTTTCCCCATCTATTTCCCATGAAGTGATGGGACTGGATGCCATGATCTTCGTTTTCTGCATGTTGAGCTTAATGCCAACTTTCTCACTTTCCTCTTTCACCTTGATCAGGAGGCTTTTTAGTTCCTCTTCACTTTCTGCCATAAGGGTAGTGTCATCTGCATATCTGAGGTTATTGATGTTCTCCTGGCAATCTTGATTCCAGCTTGTGTTTCTTCCAGCCCAGCATTTCTCATGATGTACTCTGCATAGAAGTTAAATAAGCAGGGTGACAATATACAGCCTTGACGTATGCCTTTTCCTATTTGGAGCCAGTCTGTTGTTCCATGTTCAGTTCTAACTGTTGCTTCCTGACCTGCATACAGACTTCTCAAGAGGCAGGTCAGATGGTCTGGTATTCCCATCTCTTTCAGAATTTTCCACAGCTTATTGTGATCCACACAGTGAAAGGCTTTGACACAGTCAATAAGTAGGCAGAAATAGATGTTTTCCTAGAACTCTCTTGCTTTTTCCATGATCCAGCAGATGTTGGCAATTTGATCTCTGGTTCCTCTGCCTTTTCTAAAACCAGCTTAAACATCAGGGAGTTCATGGTTTACATATTGCTGAAGCCTGGCTTGGAGAATTATGAGCATTACTTTACTAGCATGTGAGATGAGTGCAATTGTGTGGTAGTTTAAGCATTCTTTGGCATTGCCTTTCTTTGGGATTGGAATGAAAACTGACCTTTTCCAGTCCTGTGGCCACTGCTGAGTTTTCCAAATTTGCTGGCATATTGAGTGTAGCGCTTTCACAGCATCATCTTTCAGGATTTGAAATAGCTCCACTGGAATTCCATCACCTCCATAAGCTTTGTTCATAGTGATGCTTTCTAAGGCCCATCTGACTTCACATTCCAGGATGTCTGGCTCTAGATTAGTTATCACACCATCATGATTATCCAGGTCATGAAAATCTTTTTTGTACAGTTCTTCTGTGTATTTGCCACCTCTTCTTAGTATCTTCTGCTTCTGTTAGGCCCAGACCATTTCTGTCCTTTATCGAGCCCATCTTTGCATGAAATGTTCCCTTGGTATCTCTAATTTTCTTGAAGAGATCTCTAGTCTTTCCCATTCTGTTCTTTTCCTCTATTTCTTTGCATTGATCTCTAAAGAAGGCTTTCTTATCTCTTCTTGCTATTCTCTGGAACTCTGCATTCAGATGGTTATATCTTTCCTTTTCTCCTTTGCTTTTTGCCTCTCTTCTTTTCACAGCTATTTATAAGGCCTCCCCAGACAGCCATTTTGCTTTTTTGCATTTCTTTTCCATGGGGATCGTCTTGATCCCTGTCTCCTGTACAATGTCACGAACCTCATTCCATAGTTCATCAGGCACTCTATCTATTAGATCTAGACCCTTAAATCTATTTCTCACTTCCACTGTATAATCATAAGGGATTTGATTTAGGTCATACCTGAATGGTCTAGCAGTTTTCCCTACTTTCTTCAATTTGAGTCTGAATTTGGCAGTAAGGAGTTCATAATCTGAGCCTCAGTCTGCTCCTGGTCTTGTTTTTGTTGACTGTATAGAGCTTCTCCATTTTGGCTGCACAGAATATAATCAGTCTGATTTCAGTGTTGGCCATCTGGTGATGTCCATGTGTAGAGTCTTCTCTTGTGTTGTTTGAAGAGGGTGTTTGCTATGACCAGTGCATTTTCTTGGCAAACTCTATTAGTCTTTGCCCTGTTTCATTCCACATTCCAAGGCCAAATTTGCCTGTTACTCCAGGTGTTTCTTGACTTCCTACTTTTGCATTCCAGTCCCCTATAATGAAAAGGACATATTTTTTGGGTGTTAGTTCTAAAAGGTCTTGTAGGTCTTCATAAAACCATTCAACTTCAGCTTCACAGCATTACTGGTTGGGGCATAGACTTGGATAACTGTGATATTGAATGGTTTGCCTTGGAGACAAACAGAGATCATTCTGTCGTTTTTGAGATTGCATCCAAGTACTGCATTTCGGACTCTTTTGTTGACCATGATGGCTACTCCATTTCTTCTGAGGGATACCTGCCCACAGCAGTAGATATAACGGTCATCTGAGTTAAATTCACCCATTCTAGTCCATTTTAGTTCACTGATTCCTAGAATGTGGACGTTTACTCTTGCCATCTCTTGTTTGACCACTTCCAATTTGCCTTGATTCATGGACCTGACGTTCCAGGTTCCTATGCAATATTGCTCTTACAGCGTCACACCTTGCTTCTATCACCAGTCACATCCACAGCTGGGTATTGTTTTTGCTTTGGCTCCATCCCTTCATTCTTTTTGGAGTTATTTCTCCACTGATCTCCAGTAGCATATTGGGCACCTACTGACCTGGGGAGTTCCTCTTTTAGTATCCTATCATTTTGCCTTTTCATACTGTTCATGTCTCCTTAGGTAAGTTTATTCCTGAATATTTAATTCTTTTTATTGCATTGGTGAGTGGGATTGACTCCTTAGTTTCTGTTTCTTATTTTTTATTATTAGTGAAAATGCAAGTGATTTCTGGGTATTGATTTTGTATCCTGCAACCTTGCCAAATTCACTGATTAGCTCTAGTAATTTTCTAATACTATCTTTTACTGTTTTCTATGTACAGTATCATGTCATCTGCACACAGTGAGAGATTTACTTCTTCTTTTCTGATCTGAATTCCTTTTATTTCTTTTCCTTCCACGATTGATATAGCTAGGACTTTCAGAACTGTGTTGAATAATAGTGGTGAGAGTGGACACCCTTGTTTTGTTCCTGATTTTAGGGGGAATGCTTTCAGGTTTTCACCATTGAGAACAATTTTTGGTGTAGGCTTATCATATATGACCTTTACTATGTTGAGGTAGGTTCCTTCTATGCCCATTTTGTGAAGGTTTTAATCACAAATGGGTGCCTACTTTTGTCAAAAGCTTTTTCTGCATCTATTGAGATGATCATATGGTTTTTATCTTTCAATTTGTTAATATGGTGTATCATATTGATTGATTTGCATATATTGAAGAATCCTTGCATTCTTGAAATAAACCCAACTTGATCATGATGTATGAGCTTTTTGATGTGTTGCTGAATTTTATTGCTAAAATTTTGTTGAGGATTTTTGTACCTATGTTCATCAGTGATATTGGCCTGTAGTTTTCTTTTTTGTGTTATCTCTGTCTGGTTTTCGTATCAGGGTGATGGTGGCCTCATAGAATGAGTTTGGAAGTATCACTTCTCTGCAATTTTTTGAGTTTTAGAAGGATAGGCATTAACTTTTCTCTAAATGTTTGATAGAATTCTCCTGTGAAGCTATCTGCCTGGGCTTTTGTTTTCTGGGAGATTTTTGATCATAGCTTCAATTTCAGTGCTTGTAATTGTGTTGTTCATAATTTCTATTTCTTCTTGGTTCAGTCTTAGAAGATTGAACTTTTCTAAGAATCTGTCCATTTCTTCCAGGTTATCCATTTATTGCCATATAGTTGTTCATAATAGTCTCTTATAATCCATTGTATTTCTGCATTGTCATTGTAACCTCTCCTTTCTTCATTTCTAATTTTGTTGATTTGATTCTTCTTTTTTTCTTGATGAGTCTGGCTAAAGGTTTGTCAATTTTGTTTATCTTCTTGAAGAACCAGCTTTTAGTTTTATTAATCTTTGCTATTGTTTCTTTCATTTCTTTTTCATTTATTTCTGCTCCAATCTTTATGATTTCTTTCCTTCTAATAATTTTGGAGTATTGTTGTTCTTCATTTTCTAGTTGTTTTAGGTGTGAAGTTAGGTTGTCTGTTTGATGTTTTTCTTATTTCTTGAGGTAGGATTGTATTGCTATAAACTTCCCCATTAGAACTGCTTTTGCTGCATCCCATAGGTTTTGAGTTGCTGTGTTTTCATTGTCATTTGTTTCTAGAAATTTTCTGATTTCTCTTTTGATTTCTTCAGTAACCTTTTGGTTATTTAGAAATGTGTTGTTTAGTCTCCATGTCTTTCTGCTTTTTGCAGTTTTTTCCTTGTAATTGATATTTAGTCTCATAGCATTCTTGTCAGAGAAGATTCTTGATATAATTTCAGTTTTCTTAAATTTACTGAGGTTTGATTTGTGACCTAAGATGTGGTCTATCCTGGAGAATATTTCTTGTGCACTTGAGAAGAAGATGTATTCTTCTGCATTTGGATGGAATTTCCTGAAAATATCAATGAGATCCATCTCATCTAATGTATCATTTTAGACTTGTGTTTCCTTATTAATTTTCTGTTTTGATGATCTGTCCATTGGTGTGAGTGGGATGTTAAAGTCTCCTATTATTATTCTGTTACTGTCAATTTTTCGTTTTTATGTCTGTTATGTATTGAGTGCTCCTCTGTTGGGTGCATAGATATTTACAATTGTTATGTTTTCCTCTTGGATTGATCCCTTGATCATTATGCAGTGTCTTTCCTTATTTCTTGTAATATTCTTTATTGTAAGGTCTATTTTGTCTAATATGAGGATTGCTACTCCAGCTTTCTTTTGCTTCCCATTTTCATAGAAAATATTTTTCCATACTCACTTTCAGTCTATATGTGTCTTTAGGTCTGAAGAGGGTTTCCTGTAGACAGAATATATATGGGTCTTGTTTTTGTATCCATTCAGCCAGTCTGTGTCTTTTGGCTGGAGCATTTAATCCATTTATATTCATAGTAATTATTGATATATATGTTCCTACTGCCATTTTCTTAATTGTTTTGGGTTCATTATGTAGATCTTTTTTCTTCACTTGTATTTCTTAGCTATATAAGTCCCTTTTACATTTTTTGTAAAGCTGGTTTGGTGGTATTGATTTCTCTTTATTTTCGCTTGTCTGAAAAGCTTCTTATTTCTCCATCAATTTTGAATTGAGATCCTTGCTGGGTACAATAATCATGGTTATATATATATTTTCCCTTTCAATATTTTAAATATATCCTCCCATTCCCTTCTGGCCTGCAGAGTTTCTGCTGAAAATCAGCTGTTAAGCGTATGAGTTTTCCTTTTACATTACTTGTTGCTTCTTCTTGCTGCTTTTAATATTCTTTCTTTGTGTTTAGTCTTTGTTAGTTTCATTAGTATGTGTCTTGGCATGTTTCTCCTTGGGTTTATCCTGTATGGGATGCTTTGTGCCTCTTGGACTTGATTGGCTATTTCCTTTTCCATGTTGGGGACATTTTAAACTATAATCTCATCAAAAATTGTCTCATAACCTTTCTTTTTCTCTTCTTCTGAGACCCCTGTAGTTCAAATGTTGGTGTGTTTGATATGGTCCAAGAGATCGCTGAGACTGTCCTCAGCTCTTTTCATTCTTTTTACTTTATTCTGCCCTTCAGAAATTATTTCCACCATTTTATCTTCCAGCTCACTGATTCATTCTTCTGCTTCAGATATTCTGTTATTGATTCCTTATAGAGTATTGTAAATTTCAGTAATTGTTTTGTTCGATTCTATAAATTTATTCTTTAATTCTTCTAGGTCTTTGTTACTTGATTCTTGCATATTCTCCATTTTGTTTTCAAGGTTTTTGATCATAATAACTCATTATTTTGAATTATTTTTTAGGTAGTTTGCCTATTTCCTCTTCATTTATTTGGACTTCTGCATTTCTAATTTGTTGCTTCATTTATGTAGTATTTCTCTGCCTTTTCATTATTTTTTTTAACCTATTGTTTGAGGTCCCCTTTTTACAGGCTTCAAGGTTAAATTCTTTCTTCCTTTTGCTTTTTGCATGTGTAAGGTTGTCCCAGTGGTTTGTGTAAGCTTCCTATCGGGTGACATTTGTGCTGAGTTTTTGTTTGTTTGCTCGTTTTTCCTCTGATGAGCATGCCTGAGTGAGGTGGTGATCCTGTCTGCTAATGATTGGGTTTGTATTTTTGTTTTGTTTGTTGTTTAGATGAGGCATTCTTCACAGGGTGCTACTGGTGGTTGGGTGATGCCAGGTCTTGTATTCAAGTGGTTTCCTTTGTGTGAGTTCTCACTATTTGGTACTCCCTAGGGTTAGTTCTCTGGCAGTCTTGGGTCTTGGAGTCAGTGCTCCCACTCCAAAAGCAGGGCTTGATCTTGGTCAGGAACAAAGATTCCACAAGTGGTTTGTTATGGCATTAAGTGAGATTAAAACAAATATCCAAAAATGAGAAATCAAAGATGAACCCCAGACAAATGGCAGTTACAAAATCAGGAAAATAATAATTAAAATAATGGAATATACACATATACACCCTTGAGCAAAGTGAATACAATCCACCAAAAATAAAGTACAGTAGATTTGTTGGTGAACAAATTAAATCAAAAATTATATTTTCTACTTAAGAACAAAATTAACTAAAGCACAAAAATTATATTTACTACTTAAGAACAAAGTTAACTAAAGCACAAAAACGGAAAACAAAACTAAACAAGGTGCCAAGTGAGGAATAAAGCAATCAAAACAAAACTAACAAATACATTGAGAAGAGAGGAAAGAAAGAAAAGAAAGGAAGAACAGATATGCAAATTAAATAGAGGTAGATGAAGAAGATTTATATATATTAAAGATTAACTGTAAGGGGAAAAGAACAGTAGGAAAGGCAAATGAAGGAATAAATGTAGAAAAAATATAATAGGTTTTTTTAAAAAAATATACAAAAGAGAAAAGAAAAAAAATGGAAGAAGAAAGAAAAAAGGGGGAAAAAAGGAAAACTCCATAGAACTGCAAAAGCTCAGTGTAGACACAGAGGTTTATAACAACCATAAAATGTGTGACTGCATATTCACATATACATATACACCCATAAGCAAAATCAAAACTGTCCAACAAAAATAAAGTACAATATATCAACCCAGTGAACAAAGGAAGCCAAAAATTATACCTACCAGAACAAAACTAACTAAAACGCAAACTGGAAAACAAAACTACAGCAAGGTGCCAATTGGGGAATAAAGCAATGGAATAAAACTGACAAAATGTTGAGAGGAAAGGAAAGAAAGAACAGATATGCAAAGCTAAATAGAAGTAGAGGAAGATTTACATACATTAAAGATTAACTGCAAGGGGCAAAAACAGTAGGAAAAGCAAACAAAGGAATAAATGTAGAAAAAATAATAATAGGTTTAAATAATTAAAAAAGAGAAAGAAATAAGGAAAACTCCACAGAACTACAAAACCCCAACATAGATGCAGAGGTTTATAACAACAATAAAAAAAGTGTGATTGAGGGAAAAAAAAAAAAAAGCTCAAAAGCTTAATTATATTTCATAATGCCAATAAAATCAACAACTACAACGTGGGGTGGGGGGAGAAAAAAAATACAAAAGAATCTATCAAGCAAGTCAAAACATAAGAATAATACATGTTTTTCTTGAGTCACTGCTGTCAGCTCAGATTCTAATCTGGCCCTACACCTATGTGATCTTGCCTCCAATGTCCACAGCTATCAGAACTAGTGCATTTTCTTTTGTGGGCACTGTCAATGATCTTTAATATATTCCATAGACACAGAGTCTGCCTAGTTGATCGTGTGGATTTAATCTGCAGTTTGTACAGCTGGTGTGAAGGTTTGGGGTCTTATTCCTTAGCCACACTGCCCCTGGGTTTCAATTATGGTTTTATTTCCACCTCTGCATGTGGGTTGTCCACTGGGGTTTGCTCCTGAGGCTGCCCTGGAGGACTTGGGCTTGCCCCTGTGAGGGCCAGATGTGGAGGTGGTACAGCTGCTTAAGTTGCAGGGGTTCTGGCATCACCATGTACTCAAGGGAGTTGGTGGCTAGGGCAGCAGGAAATATACTGCTCTAGAAGGGTATGGCTACCGGTATTGGCCAATATGCTCCAGTGTGCTTGCCTGGAGAACCCCCCTCCCTGATAGAGAAGCCTGGCAGGCCACAGTCTATAGGGTGGCAAAGAGTCGGACATGACTGAAGTAACCCTTCGTGCATAGATTCAAGACTGTTTTTTTGCCTATGGCAGCTCTGCCCCAGTAAGAGTTGAGCATGAAGGTGGCACAGCTGCTTGGGTTGCAGAGACCTAGCAGCACCAAGTGTGCAGGAACACGGACTGCCTCCACTGCAGGAGTTATGGCCCTGTCAGAGTCTTTTTCTGAGCCCCTTGTAGCTGGCGATCAGAAGGCCTCTTTGGCCAGTCTTTCTCCATAGCTCTGCCTGTTCAGGCATTTAGAGGGCTCCCTTGCCTGGGGTCCTTCTCTGTTGTTTGGAGCATCAGGCACATAGAGGGGGCCCACCTGACTGGGCTTCTACTCTATAGATCAGCACATCAGGCACTTAAAGCAGCTCCCTGGGTGGGATCCTACTTTGTAGTTTGGCACATCAATCACTTAAAGGATGGAGTCCTACTTTGTAGTTCAGTGCATCAGGTGTTTGATGGGCCAGATTCTCTATTGTTCAGCTGCTAACGCTGGTGTGTGGAGAGAGAGAGGCTATGGTAATGGCTCCACTCCCTATGCATGACTCAGCAGTATTGCCTTGCTTTCATGGCTGCCTGGCTTTCTTCCACAGGCATTTCCCACCATGATCTCCTCTCTCCCATCTCCTCAGTCAAGAGCAGCCTCACCCTGGGATTGCTCTACACTCCCCAAACTCCAACTCCCAGCCACTGCACCTTCCAGGGCCCCCTCATCCTTCTTTGTGGTATGTATGGCTGTGGCAAGAACTGTCTGATTGTCATTCCATTTAGGCTGCCACAGATCAGCTGTTTCACTCTCAGCCTTAAATGTTTCTCCTCTGACTCAGACAGCTGCCCTGACGTGGGGATCAGACCTCTGCTTTAGTTCCCCCACCCACCAAGGACAGGTCCAGTGCTACTAACACTCCTGTTTTTCCCCCTAGTTCCTTTGTCCTACAGAGTTTTGGATGGTTCTGCATATTATTTTCCTCTGCCCAGGTACTACTGTCCACTTTCAGCTGGTGTTCTCCATGCACTTCTGTGTCTGAGGGTGTATTCCTGATATATCCTTGGAGAGAGATGTACTCCAGGTCTACCTACTCTTCTGCCCTCTTGTTCTTCTCCCAATATAATTTTTAATTTTCCTTTTGATTTCTTCTTCTGCTCATTGGTTATTCAGAAATGTGTTGTTCAGCTTCCACATATTTGTAGACTTTAAAGCTTTTCTCTTGTAGATTTCAACTTCATACCACTCTGCTCATACAAGACAGTTGGTATGATATTTGCTAAAGTTTGTTTTACATCCTATCATATGATCTATCCTGGAGATTCTGTGTTAACCTGAGAAGAATGTATTCTGCTGCTATTGGGTGGAATGTTATATAAATGTCTGTTTGGTCCATTTGTTCTAAAGTTTGGTTCAATCCATTGTTTTCCTTTTGATTTTCTGTCTGTATGACCTCTCCATTGCTTACAGTAGCATCTTAAAATACCCTACTATTGTACTGTTGTCATTTTCCATTTGCTTAATATATTTTAGTGCTCTGATGTTGGTTGCATGTATATTTACAATTGTTATATCTTCTTGAAGTATTGACTCCTTTGTCATTATATTATAAGCTTCTTTGTCGCTTGTTCCTGTTTTTTTCTCTAAGTCTATTTTGTCTTATATAAATATGGATAACTTACTTGGAATATTTTCTTCTGTCCCTTCACTTTGAGCCTATGTATGTCTTTAGACCTGAAATAAGTCTCCTATAGGCAGCATATAGTTAGGTCTTGTTTTCCCACTCTGCCTTTTGATCCATGAATCCAACATCTTCACATTTAGAGTGATTATTACTTTGAAAGGACTTACTACAGTCATCTTATTATTTGCCATCTGCTTGTATTTCATCTCTTGTTTCTTTTCCATCTGTTTCTACCTACTTTTGTAAATTGGTGGTTTTCCCTAGTGATTTTCTCAGTCCCCCTGTTTATGTTTTGTGTCTCTATTGTAGATTTTTCCTTTTTGGTTATCATGAAGCTTATATAAAACATCTCATGGGAATAAAACAGTCCTTTTTTTTTATCTTGATAGGAACTTTTCTTTTCTCATATATAAATATTCCACCCATTTATCCCTTTTATATTTTTGATGTCACAATTTTCCAATTTTCTTCTGTGCATTCGTTACCAAATTATACTAGCTATAGTTATTTTTAATGCTTTTTCATTCAACCTTTATACTATAATTAAATGGTTAACACGCCCATATAATATAGTTTTCTGATTGTGATCTTCCATTTTTCATTTTTACTAAAGTATTGCATATTTTCAGATGTCTTTGTGTCACTAGTTGCATCTTTCCATCTCAGCTTGAAGAGCTTTTTTAGCATTTCTTGTAAGTCAGGTATAGTGACTTCAGCTTTTGTTTGTATAGGAAAGCCTTCAGTTCAGTTCAGTCACTCAGTTGTATCCAATGCTTTGTGACCCCATGGACTGAAGCACACCAGGCTTCCCTGTCCATCACCAACTCCCGGAGCTTGCTCAAACTCAGATCCATTGAGTTGGTGATTTATTTCTCCTTTATATCTGAAGGATAACTTTGCCTGATAAAGTATTATAGTGTCAATTTTTAATCTTTCAACATATTTAATGTAGCATGCCATTCCTTCCTGGCCTGTAGAGTTTCTTGTGGGAAATCCACTGATAGTCTAATAGAGTTCCTTTGTAGATCATGTTCCTTTTTTCTCTGGCTGAAGTTAGGATTCTTTCTTTATCACTGATTTTTTTAAAAACAGTTTTCATTGAAATGTGTATTGGAAAGATTTTGGTATTGAGATAATAGGCTGTTCTATTAGCTTCATGAATTTCTATGTCTAATTCCTTTCCCCAGTTTGAAAAGTTCTCAGCTATTATTTTTCAAATAAATTCCCTGCCCCCTTTTACCTTTCTCCTCCATCTGGTACACCAATTATTCTTATATTTGTTCCTCTGATTAAATCCTTAGGGTTCATAGTATTTCTTTATTTAAAAAATGATCATAGTTCTTCTAACTAGATCATTTCTAAATTCTTATCTTCCCAGTCACTTATTCTTTCTTTCATCTAATCTGTTCTGTTACTTTTGCTAATGACTTCTTTATTTTACTTATGGATTTATTCAGCTTAGAATTTCTGTTTGGTTCCTAAAAATTCAACTTCTTTGGTAAACAATTCCTTCTAGTCATTAATTTTGTTCCTGAGTTCATTGACTTTCCTTTCTGAGTTTTCTTATAGCTTATTGAATTTATTCATAATAGCTACTTTGAATTCTTTACCAGATCTCAGTATTCTATGCCTTTGAGTTCAGTTCCTGGAGAATTATCATTTCCTCCTTGTGATACCACATTTCCTTGATTTTTTATGTTTGACAATATGTGCCCCTGCTTTCACAGTTGAAGCAGCAAATACTTTTCTCAGCTAAGAATTGTTTACTTGGGCTGTTACAGCTCAATAGGCTGACAATTAGAAAGCTTTCTTTTGTTTTCCAGAAGGAGGCACTGTAGCTCAAGTTTTGGATTTCTCCTGTAGACAATGGCTCTTGGGACTGAGCTCGGGAGTTTAAAAAGAGTTGGCATCAAAATGGTGGTAGGCTTGCTTAGGCTTAGCAACTGAGATTTTGGGGGTGCCAATGCTTGATAGGGGAATCCTAGAGTTAGGGAATCCAAGGATCCTGAAGCAGATAGTAGGAAACATGTTCCTTCAGTGCCTTTATCTTATCTGCCCCCTTTCCTTTCCTCCCCTCCTTCACATCATAGAAGTAACTCCACAGAACTCCAGATCTACTAGGGAAAAATGAGACCTTGCATGTGGTCAATTTGTCACTCACCACTTTTGTTTTCCTCCTCCTCCTCTAACACAGAGGTAGCTACTTCCACTGCCAAAAGCCCAATGTCATTTAAGGGTCACCTTGGAAAGGAGACCTGCCTCAGCAAGTTCTTCCTTCTCCTCTACCTCCAACCGTGTCTCAGTCCTGCTCCAGTGGCATGCTGTGTTCCCTCATCAAGCTGGCTGGACCTCCGCAAATTCTGTCTCTTGTGAGTGTCCACCCAATTGTGTGTTCTCCAGGTTATACTTCTCCCAATTGGAGCAAGTGAGAGTGGGGCAGACTCATCCATTCCCTTGGATCTGTAGCCCTCTTTGAGGCCCTATCTACCTATAGGAGGGTAGAAATCTTCTAAGTGTCCTGTATAAAAAATGCAGAGGACTTTTCTTTGGTAATGGATGTCCAATTATTTATAAGTCAAATGGGAGAGGAAAAAAAGGAACAATTCATACCACCATGATGCTGATGTCATGTCAGTTTTGCTCCTTTTTAGAGTGGTTATTTGTCTAGTGTAAATGCTGCTTGTCTTGCTCTTAGGTCTTATTTTCTACATCAATAAAATTATTAGATAAGTATTTTCAAATGACCAAAAATTAGGACAAGAGCAATATATTAATGGCATAGTTTTTATAAAGCTATAATTTGATGATTTTATATTAAATATATATATGTTTGAAATTTTGGTTATTACTGAAAATCTAGAAACCACTGGACTAGTTTTTTCCAATAGTCTCTCTCAATGTTAACATTCTCTGATCTTATGGTTTATCCTTCCCTTGACTTCTTACATTCCAAGAGAAAGAAAATGTCATTTAAGAATATTTTATAAATCAAAGATCTTAAGGGAACTTAGTGGTTGTATCACTCAGGAGAGAATAGGTTATGCTGTAGTAACAAAGAACTAAAAATTCTCAGTGACTTACAGTAACAAAGTTTATATCTCATGTTCATCTCAGATTAACAAGGGGATTCTTCATATTAGTCACTTTATAATCTATCACAGAAAATCATCTTGACACATGTTTTACAATCATAGAAGCCTCAAAGTAAAACATTACTTCTGTTTGCATTTCATTGCCAAAGCAAATTTCATGAGCACACCTGAATTCAATAGGACAGGGGTGTATATTTCACCTGCAGGGAGGAGCACTTAATATTTATAAGCAACATATGATACCAGAAATAAAAACTAACAGAAGTATTAATTTTATTTAGAATGAAAGAAAAAATAGGAAATTTTGGAATAACTCTTACTATTTCTATAATCTTCTGAACATATTAATATTAACTAAACAGAAATTTCCATATTTTAAGATATTGTCACATATAATTTTCTGTTTGATTTTTTAGAACCACCCAATGAGGGAGATTAAAAAGACTGAATTGTGATAAAAACCCACTGCAGTGTTATTAATAGATCACTTGGTTTTGAATTTCAGTGTCAACATTTACTAAAATATGTTCATGGACAAACAACATTATTCCATTTCTTAGTGTCTCAGGTTCCTTCTTTAAAGACAGTATAATCATAATTCTATCCTGAATTTATATATCTGTCAGGAGTCAAAGTGATAATACATGAAAAAGGCACATAGTAACACTTGATGCACATCAGTAGTTGTAATTTTTTGAAATTTTATCATATTTATCAACAGTACTAGTATTCTCATTTTTCAGATGAAGACCTAAATGCAATCTACAGATTTTAATATTTTCTCTTTCACATAGTAAATGCCAAAGCTTGAATTCAAAATTAGATTTCCAGTTTAGAGATTTTGTTTGCAGTCTACTTACAATTAACTAGTTGGACACAATTATACTCTAATCTGTGTCTTTAAGGTTATTTTAACCAAAAGTACCCACCCCCATAGACTGATATAAATGGATCAGGGAAAAAAAGACTGATTGAGATTGGGAGAGGATATTGAGATTGAGAAAGAAAAACAAATAGAAAGTAAGCAACTGAAAAGGTGTGATGTCATTAGAAGAGGAGGCAGGGGAGAAAACTGAGCTGGGGGAGGAAAGTCAGCAGTTTGCTCAGGAAGCAGGAGGGAGAGTGGCCAAATCTGGTGTCATGTGGAGCTCAGAGTATACTTTTTGTACAAATTAGATTTGGAGAGTTTGAGCAGGATTGGAAGAGCACCTCTTGAAAAGAAGAGTATTTATAGGAAATTATAAAATCCTGAATTCAGGGTTTTTTTTCCAAGTGAAAAGAAAACTAAACCAGAACTGTGTGATTTTGTTGTTTTATAATTGGAAAGACTGAACTGTGGATTTGGGAGACCACTGACTTAGGGAAGTTGACATGGTAAGTTATTAAAATGGTTTTGAGGTTATATAGTTTGTTCTTCCATTTTTTTCTCAAAATGAGTGATTTCTGTCATATGCTTTGATATGTTCAGAGTTCACAATCTATTTTAAACTTGTTGACAACTCAAGTTTCAGTATCCAGCGGCACAAAATGTACTCTGTGTTGAAATGCATCTGGGCCGTGGCTCAAAATGTTTTTCTCATTTCATAAGTATGGTATGTAAACTTGATTGTCTTCACCTTCATTTCTCTAATCTTTACATGTGACTTATTATCCTGAGAATAAACCTTGTAGATAAGTCTAAGTAAGCAGAACTTTTTTTCTTCTTAACATTAGATATGTTTTATTGAAACTTCAAATATAAATGCTCCCTAAAGAATATTGCTTTGTTAAAATATTATCAAACATCCTATTTAATGTTTTTAGGAATTCCTAAGACATCTCATTTGGTAAATTATAGTAACCTTTAGAGTTTTAAGATAAAAATAAATTTCCACATTATAAAACAATCCAGAAAATATGAGGTGTGGGCAACAGAGCACTGATACTAGTATTACTGTGAATAGCTTCTCTGAGTAGAACCACTTTAGAAAGGCTATAATAGCAAGTGGACTATAATAACTAGAAGTAGATATAAAAACTATTTCAAGTTCTTATTTTTCTGTTTTATTATTAATGCCAAAGATGTCAAGAACTTGCAGTATTTACCTTTCAAGATATAAATATCTGTTTTAATGTCTGTGCTCTGAAGTTTATAACTCTTTAGATTAACTTAGATGAAAATTAAGATTACATGAGAAAACATATGACAATGGCTGATCCTTGGTAAAAGTTATTATATGTTTTCATATCTCCACCTATGCTCTGATACTAATAAAATCCCCCAAATTGTGTCTGCAGGTTATCTTTTATTCTAATAATATTTTTATATGTTTTGTGAAAAACACTCGTTATTTAAAGGACAGTTCAGAATAACTGATGAGGCAATGATGAGAAGTTTTTACAAAACTAATATGTAGTCTGCCAGAACCTCTAAAGAAGTTTTAAAAAGAGAGAGCTGGAAAGAAAGAAAAAGAAAAGAAAATGGGGAAAAATTACAAGTGAAAGACATTCCTGGTTTCTTCTTATCACCATCTGTTCCTCTGGGGGGATATGAAAATACTTTGAGATGTAGGAAATATTTGAGAATTTGGGAAGAGTGGAATGGAAAGACAATATTTAAGATGAAAAGTGAAAGTGGGATGAGAGCATGAGTTTCTAGCAGTTGAATAGCATCAGAGGTAAAAATAACAATATAAGAATAACATTACAGCAATGAAACATTGATACATTGAGCTTTTACTGTATCCATGCACTGGTATAACAGCTTTACATGTGTTAATCAATTTAATCATCATAACAGCTCTATGCAGTATATATTGCTTTTTTCTAGTTTATAGATAAATTTTTCTAGTTTATAAATCACACAGCTGATAAATGTCAAGGTCAGGATTTAAACTATATTTTGTGTAACTCCTAAAGTCTCATTCTTAACTATTACATTTTAATATTTGAAACCTTAAGTTAAGTGTGAAGTTCAAATGATGCTTTTCTTCTCTCTCAACGCTTTATCACCATCAGTGCTATGTCATCCACTCTCTATTCAGTCTTTGCTATTCTGTTTCTAATATTCATCTATATTCAATTAGTTTCTGTCCTCTTTGCAAATTTTCCTTCCTGTCTTCTTATTGAAAACATTTATTTGGTAATTAAACTCTTCTCTCTACTTTGAAGGCAACTTTATATGTTCCCTCCTAGCTGCTCCATCATATAGACTGCAAAGCTGTAACATTGGATTCAACATCTGTATTGGTCTCTTGTCAACTTTCAAGAGTCCAGCTCTCCAGGTCTGATAATCCCACCAGACTGCATTGACCTATACATGCTAGTTGCTTATAATGGCATTTGTTTTGATTGGTTGGTGTCTGTGCTAACTCAGTTGTTAAACATTTTGTGCGTCATTTTGGAAACTATCATTTCTTTGTTGAAAAATGCCAAATCTCTCTTTTTTCTTCATATCTAGTATTTTTTAATACAGTAAACTCAATATAACCCATATTCACTCTTCAGGGTCCTTAAACCAAGTTTGCCTCTAGATTACACTATGAATAATAATAGTATTGTCATTGTTCTACTCACTAACTTTTAAATCATAGAGTCACTAACATTTAAGTCATAGAGTCCTCTTTGATTCTTCCTTTTCTTTATTCCCCTACATTTGATTAGCTACCATTTTTGTAGAATTATCTCCACCCAATGTATTGTTGGGCTTCCCTGGTGGCCCCGACAGTAAAGAATCTCCCTGCAATGTGGGAGACCCAGGTTTGATCCCTGGGTTAGAAGATCCCCCAGAGAAGGAAATGCCAACCCACTCCAGTATTTTGCCTGGAAAATTCTATGGTCAGAAGAGCCTAGCAGGCTATAGTCCATGAGGTCAAAGAGTCAACACGACTGGGCAACTAACGCACACAAATCTATTGCCTCTCTCCCCTTTATATCAATTCATTATTACTGAACAACAATAATAACTTACTATGTCTCAGATATCTCTTTGTCGACTAAGTAGATCTTCTACAGATTTAGCTATGGAACAATAGTTCAACTACAGTTAGCTGGTAGGTCAGCTCACATGATTGGAAAGGCTCAGGCCACTTAAATCTCTCCACATGGTCTTCTATCCCATCACATGGTCTTCTAACACCACAATAGTCTCAGATTTTCAAGAGATGTGCAGATGACAATCAAACTTCTGACTGTGTCTGTATCTGGTTTGCTGATATCCCTCTGGACAAAACAAGTTATAAGCCAACTCCATAATCTATGTAGGAAGAGATTCCACAAAAATATGGATATTGCCAAATGTCATTCATTGGGTGGCACTTATTGGTACATAGTTTCTAATTTTTATTTTTACTGCTAAAATCCTAGTTCAGGTTTTTCATCACTAGTCTGTTTTACTACTGCATAAGTTTCTATCTTTGCCTGCCAATCCATCTGCTATACTCCAGAAACTCTAATCATGTTACTTTCCATTTTAAAAACAAGCAAAACCTTCTGTAGCTTCTCATAATTTTCAGAAAAGTCTGCTTACTTCTCCCTGACTTTGCAAGACCCTCAATATAATTTTACTAAGTCCTATTGCTCCAACACTTCTAATTCAGTGTTCTATAAAACTATATTAATTTCTTGCTATTCTCCTTGCCAATTCCTACAATTGATACACATTTTTTTTTCTTATTTAAAAACCATTTCACTTTATCTCTTTTCATTAAAAACTGATTCTTCAGGGCAGTTTTCAGTCAGTTCAGTTCAGTCGCTCAGTTGTGTCTGACTCTTTGTGACGCCATGGACTGCAGCACACCAGGCCTCCCCTCCCACCAGCTTCTGGAGCTTGCTCAAACTCATGTCCATTAAGTCGGTTTTGTCATCCAACCATCTCATCCTCTGTCATCCCCTTCTCTACTGCCTTCAATCTTGCCTAGCCTCAGGGTCTTTTCCAAAGAGTCAGTTTTTTGCATCAAGTGGCCAAGTATTGGAGTTTCAGCTTCAGTATCAGTCCTTCCAATGAATATTCACAACTGACTTCTTTCAGGATTGAGTGGTTTGATCTCCTTGCAACCCAAGGGACTTCAGGAGCCTTCTACAACAACACAGTTCAAAAGCATCAATTCTTAGGGCAAACCACTTCAGCATTCTTGTGTTAAGAACTCCATGAACAGTATGATAAGGCAAGGCAATATTACATTCCTCTATTCCTGTCAGTCACAAAGGATTTTCCTATAAATAGAATCCCAGAACACTTTACTCACATGTCTCTTAAAATAATGATTATATCTTTCACTTTATTATTGTTATTTGTATTTGTGCATGGACTTGTCTTTTCTCAGGCTTAATATGATAAAGGTGCTACAACAGTGCTGTCCAATAGAAATATAATAAAAACCACATATGTAATGTAAAAATTTTAGTAGCCATATTAAAAGAGGTAAAAAGAAACTAGGGGATTTAATGTTAATGATAAATTTTGTCTAGCCTTATTGGGCTTCTCTGGTGGCTCAGAGGGTAAAGAATCCTGTAATAGGGGGGACCTGGGTATGATCCCTGGGTTGGGAAGATCCTCTGGAGGAGGGCACGGCAACCCACTCCAATATTCTTGCCTGGAGAGTCCTCATGGACAGAGGAGCCTGGCGGGCTATAGTCCATGAGGTCATGAAGAGTCAGGCACAACTGAGTGACTAAGCACAGCATAGCACAAGGTATCACAAAGTATCTCAACATACAAATCAATTTTTTACATTCTTTTTCATACTAACTCTTCAAAATCTGAAATATATTTTCCATATATAACATGTTTCTGTCTCAGTTCAGTTCCATCACTCAGTCATGTCCAATTCTTTGTTACCCCATTAACTGCAGCACACCGGGCCTCCCTATCCAACACCAACTCCCGGAGTTTACTCAAACTCATGTCCATTGAGTCAGTGATGGCATCCAACCCTCTCATCCTCTGTTGTCCCCTTCTCCTCTTGCCTTCAATCTTTCCCAGCATCAGGGTCTTATCAAATGAGTCAGCTCCTTGCATCAGGTGGCCAAAATGTTGGAGTTTCAGCTTTGGCATCAGTCCTTCAAATGAACATTCAGGGCTGATTACCTTTAGGATGGATGGGTTGGATCTCCTTGCAGTTCAAGGGACTCTCAAGGGTCTTCTCCAACACCATAGATCAAAAGCATCAATTCTTCAGTGCTCAGCTCTTTTTGTAGTCTAACTCTCACATCCATACATGATTACTGGAAAAACAATAGCTTTGACTAAATGGAGCTTTGTTGGCAAAGTAATGTCTCTGCTTATTAATATGCTGTCTAGGTTGATCATAACTTTCCTTCCAAGAGGTAAGTGCCCTTTAATTTCATGGCTTCAGTCACCATATGCAGTGTTTTTGGTAAAGTTGAGTTCAGCCGCTCAGTCGTGTCTGACTCTTTGCAACCCCATGAATCAGAGTGCCAGGCCTCCCTGTTCATCACCATCTCCCAGAGTTCACTCAGACTCACGTCCATTGAGTCCGTGATGCCATCAGCCATCTCATCCTCGGTCGTCCCCTTCTCCTCCTGCCCCCAGTCCCTCCCAGCATCAGAGTTTTTTACAATGAGTCAACTCTTCTCATGAGGTGGCCAGAGTACTGGAGTTTCAGCTTTAGCATCACTCCTTCCAAAGACATCCCAGGGCTCATCTCCTTCAGAATGGACTGGTTGCAGTCCAAGGGACTCTCAAGAGTCTTCTCCAGCACCACAGTTCAAAAGCATCAATTCTTCAGTGCTCAGCCTTCTTCACAGTCCAACTCTCACATCCATACATGACCACAGGAAAAACCATAGCCTTGACTAGCCGGACCTTAGTCGGCAAAGTAATGTCTCTGTTTTTGAATATGCTATCTAGGTTGGTCATAGCTTTTCTTCCAAGGGGTAAGCATCTTTTAATTTCATGGCTGCAGTCACCATCTGCAGTGATTTTGGAACCCAAAAAAATAAAGTCTGGCACCGTTGCCACTGTTTCCCCATCTATTTCCCATGAAGTGATGGGACCGGATGCCATGATCTTCGTTTGTGAATGTTGAGCTTTAGGGCAACTGTTTTGCTCTCCTCTTTCACTTTCATCAAGAGGCTTTTTAGCTTCTCTTCACTTTCTGCCATAAGGGTGGTGTCATCTGCATATCTGAGGTTATTGATATTTCTCCAGGCAAACTTGATTCCAGCTTGTGTTTCTTCCAACCCAGCGTTTCTCATGATGTACTCTGCATAGAAGTTAAGTAAGCAGGGCGACAATATACAGACTTGACACACTCCTTTTCCTATTTGGAACCAATCTGTTGTCCCATGTCCAGTTCTAACTGTTGCTTCGTGAACTGCATACAGATTTCTCAAGAGGCAGGTCAGGAGGTCTGGTATTCCTATCTCTTTCAGAATTTTCCACAGTTTATTGTGATCCACACAGTCAAAGGCTTTGACATAGTCAATAAAGCAGAAATAGATGTTTTTCTGGAACTCTCTTGCTTTTTCCATGATCCAGCAGATGTTGGCAATTTGATCTCTGGTTCTTCTGCCTTTTCTAAAACCAGCTTGAACATCAGGGAGTTCACGGTTCACGTATTGCTGAAGTCTGGCTTGGAGAATTTTGAGCAATACTTTACTAGCATGTGAGATGAGTGCAATTGTGCGGTAGTTTGAGCATTCTTTGGCATTGCCTTTCTTTGGAATTGGAATGAAAACTGACCTTTTCCAGTCCTGTGGCCACTGCTGAGTTTTCCAAATTTGCTGGCATATTGAGTGCAGCACTTTCACAGCATCATCTTTCAGGATTTGAAATAGCTCAACTGGAATTCCATCACCTCCACTAGCTTTGTTCATAGTGATGCTTTGTAAGGCCCACTTGACTTCACATTCCAAGATGTCTGGCTATAGATTAGTGATCACATCATCATGATTATCTAGGTCGTGAAGATCTTTTTTGTACAGTTCTTCCGTGTATTCTTGCCACCTCTTCTTAATAGCTTTTGCTTCTGTTAGGTCCATACCATTTCTGTCCTTTATCAAGCCCATCTTTGCATGAAATGTTCCCTTGGTGTCTCTAATTTTCTTGAAGAGATCTCTAGTCTTTCCCATTCTGTTCTTTTCATCTATTTTTTTGCATTGATCGCTAAAAAAGGCTTTCTTATCTCTTCTTGCTATTGTCTGGAACTCCGCATTCAGATGGTTATATCTTTCCTTTTGTCCTTTGCTTTTCGCCTCTCTTCTTTTCAGAACTGTTTGTAAGGCCTCCCCAGGTAGCCATTTTGCTTTTTTGCATTTCTTTTCCAGGGGGATCGTCTTGATCCCTGTCTCCTGTACAATGTCACGAACCTCATTCCATAGTTCATCAGGCACTCTATCTATCAGATCTAGACCCTTAAATCTATTTCTCACTCCCACTGTATAATCATAAGGGATTTGATTTAGGTCATACCTGAATGGTCTATCAGTTTTCCCTACTTTCTTCAATTTGAGTCTGAATTTGTCAATAAGAAGTTCATGATCTGAGCCTCAGTCTGCTCCTGGTCTTGTTTTGGTTGACTGTATAGAGCTTCTCCATTTTGGCTGCACAGAATATAATCAATCTGATTTCAGTGTTGACCATATGGTGATGTCCATGTGTAGAGTCTTCTCTTGTGTTGTTGGAAGAGGGTGTTTGCTTTGACTAGTGCATTTTCTTGGCAAACTCTATTAGTCTTTGCCCTGTTTCATTCCACATTCCAAGGCCAAATTTGCCTGTTACTCCAGGTGTTTCTTGACTTCCTACTTTTGCATTCCAGTCCCCTATAATGAAAAGGACATCTTTTTGGGGTGTTAGTTCTAAAAGATCTTGTAGGTCTTCATAAAACTGTTCAACTTCAGTTTCTTCAGCGTTACTGGTTGGGGCATAGACTTGGATAACTGTGACGCTGGGTTGGAAGAAACACAAGCTAAAATCCAGATTGCTGGGAAAAATATCAATAACCTCAGATATGCAGATGACACCACCCTTATGGCAGAAAGTGAAGAGTAGCTAAAAAGCCTCTTGATGAAAGTGAAAGAGGAGAGTGAAAAAGTTGGCTTAAAGCTCAACATTCAGAAAACGAAGATCATGGCATCTGGTCCCATCACTTCATGGGAAATAGATGGGGAAACAGTAGAAACAGTGTCAGACTTTATTTTTTTGGGCTCCAAATTCACTGCAGATGGTGAATTCAGCCATGAAATTAAAAGACGCTTACTCCTTGGAAGAAAAGTTATGACCAACCTAGATAGCATATTCAAAAGCAGAGACATTACTTTGCTGACTAAGTTCCATCTAGTCAAGGCTATGGTTTTTCCTGTGGTCATGTATGGATGTGAGAGTTGAACTGTGAAGAAGGCTGAGCGCCGAAGAATTAATGCTTTTGAACTGTGGTGCTGGAGAAGACTCTTGAGAGTCCCTTGGACTGCAAGGAGATCCAACCAGTCCATTCTGAAGGAGATCAACTCTGGGATTTCTTTGGAAGGAATGATGCTAAAGCTGAAGCTCCAGTACTTTGGCCACCTCATGCGAAGAGCTGACTCATTGTAAAAGACTCTGATGCTGGGAGGGATTGGGGGCAGGGGGAGAAGGGGACGACCGAGGATGAGACGGGTGGATGGCAACACAGACTCTGAGTGAACTCCGGGAGATGGTGATGAACAGGGAGGCCTGGCGTGCTGTGATTCATGGGGTCGCAAATAGTCAGACACGGCTGAGTGACTGAACTGAACTGTACTGACCTGAAGAGGCTCTTTAGTTCTTCTTCCCTTTCTGCCATAAGGGTGGTTTCACCCGCATACCTGAGTTTATTGATACTTCTATGAGCAATCTTGATTTCAGCTTGTGCTTTTCCAGCCCAGCGTTTCTCATGATGTACTCTGCATATAAGTTAAATAAACAGGGTGACAATATACAGCCTTGAACTACTCCTTTTCCTATTTGGAACCAGTCTGTTGTTCCATGTCCAATTCTAACCTGACCTGCCTACAGATTTCTCAAGAGGCAGGTCAAGTGGTCTGGTATTCCCATCTCTTTCAGAATTTTCCACAGTTTGTTTTGATTCACACAGTGAAAGGCTTTGCCATAGTCAGTAAAGCAGAAATAAAATTTTTCTGGAACTATCTTGCTTTCTCGTTGATCCAGCAGATGTTGTCAATTTGGTCTCCGGTTCTTCTGCCTTTTCTAAATCCAGCTTGAACATCTGGAAGTTCACGGTTCACCTATTGCTGAAACCAGGATTAGAGAAATTTGAGCATTATTTTGCTAGCGTGTGAGATGAGTGCAACTATGCGGTAGTTTGAGCATTCTTTGGCATTGTCTTTCTTAGGGATTGGAATGAAACTGACGTTTTCCAGTCTTGTGACCACTGCTGAATTTTCAAATTTGCTGGCATATTGAGTGCAGCACTTTCACAGCATCATCTTTTAGCAGTTGAAATAGCTCAACTGGAATTCCATCACCTCCACTAGCTTTGTTTGCACTGACACTTTCTAAGGCCCATCTGACTTCACATTCCAGGATGTCTGGCTCTAGGTGAGTGATTACACCATCCTGATTATCTGGGTTGTGAACATCTTTTTTGTACAGTTTCTTCTGTATATTCTTGCCGCCTCTTCTTATATCTTCTGCTTCTGTTAGGTCCATACCATTTCTGTCCTTTATTGAGGCCATCTTCGCATGAAATGTTGCCTTGGTATCTCTTATATTCTTGAAAATATCTCTGGTCTTTCCCTTTCTATTGTTTTCCTCTATTCCTTTGAATTGATTGCTGAGAAAGCTTTCTTATCTCTCTGCATTGATTGCTGAAGAAGGCTTTCTTATCTCTCCTTGCTATTCTTTTGAACTCTGCATTCAAATGGGTATATCTTTCCTTTTCTCCTTTGCTTTTCACTTCTCTTTTCACAGCTATTTGTAAGGCCTCCTCAGACATCCACTGTGCTTTTTTGCATTTCTTTTTCTTGGAGATAGTCTTGATCCCTGTCTCCTGTACAATGTCATGAGACTTTGTCCACAGTTCATCAGGCACTCTGTCTATCAGGTCTAGTCCCTTAAATCTATTTCTCACTTCCACTGTATAATCATAAGGGATTTGATTTAGGTCATACCTGAATGGTCTAGTGGTTTTCCCTGCTTTCTTCAATTTAAGTCTGAATTTGGCAATAAGGAATTCATGATCTGAGCCACAGTCAGCTCCCAGTCTTGTTTTTGTTGACTGTATAGAGCTTCTCTGTCTTTGGCTGCAAAGAATATAATCAATCTGATATCTGTGTTGACCATTTGGTGCTGTCCTTGTGTAGAGTCTTGTTTTGTGTTGTTGGAAGTGGGTGTTTGCTATGACCAGTGCGTTCTCTTGGCAAAACTCTATTAGCCTTTGTCCAGCTTTATTCTGTACTCCAAGGCCAAATTTGCCTGTTACTCCAGGTGTTCTTGACTTCCTACTTTTGCATTCCAGTCCCCTATAATGAAAAGGACATATTTTTGGGGCTGTTAATTCTAGAAGGTGTTGTAGGTCATCATAGAACCTTTCAAATTCAGCTTCTTCATCATTACTGGTCGGGGCATAGACTTGGATTACCGTTATATTGAATGGTTTGCCTTGGAAATGAACAGAGATCATTCTGTCATTTTTGAGACTGCATCAAGTACTGCATTTTGGACTCTTTTGTTGGCTATGAGGGCTGCTCCATTTCTTCTAAGGGATTCTTGTCCACAGTAGTAGATATAATGGTTATCTGAGTTGAATTTACCCATTCCACTCCATTTTAGTTTGCTGATTCCTAAAATGTTGACATTCACTCTTACCATCTCCTGATTGTTCGCTTCCAATTTGCCTTCATTCGTGGACCTCACATTCCAGGTTCCTATGCAATATTGCTCTTTATAGCATGGGACTTTACTTCCATCACCAGTCACATCCACAACTGGATGTTGTTTTTGCTTTGGCTCTGTCTCTTCATTCTTTCTGGAGTTATATCTCCACTGATCTCCAGTAGCATATTGGGCACCTACCTACCTGGGGATTTTGTCTTTCAGTGTCCTATCTTTTTGCACTTTCATACTGTTCACGGGGTTCTCAAGGCAAGAATATTGAAGCAGTTTGCCATTCTCTTCTCCAGTGGACCACATTTTGTCAGAACTCTCCACCATGACCTCTCTGTCTTGGGTGGCCCTACACAGCATGGCTGTGTAGTTTCACAGCATGGCTCATAATTTCATTGAGTTAGACAAGGCTGTGCTCCTTGTGACTAGATTGGTTAGTTTTCTGTGATTTTGATTTTCAGTCTGTCTGCCCTCTGATGGAGAAGGTTAAGAGGCTTATGAAATCTTCCTGATGGGATAGACTGACTGACAGGGATCGTATTTCAAGGGTTTAATAGTGAACTGTTCCTTGTGGCTACCATATTGGACATTACAACTCAAAAATTCTATGAGAAACTTTGTTGTAGTACATAAAATGTTGACCTGTGCTAGGGTGATTATCAAATTTCAACTTTGTAACTTATTATGTGAGCCTGAACAATTTATTCAGACTCTCTAAGCCTTAGTTCCTTTATGTGTACAAAATTTCTGCAATGATTACAGTAGACTATATTATACAATTTCTGACATAATGTTCATTTGTTTAAAAAAAAAAATCAGTGTGGACACAACCAAAGCTACACCAATGTCTTACACAGTACCTGAATTTTAGAGTCTGTATGTTGCAACCATTTATTGATCACATAAGCCATTATGCTAGTTGTTTTGCAAGGACCATTAACAATGAAGTCTACCCTTAAGAAAATTTGTTCCAGAATGATGGCCATATAAATACTTACTTTTTACAGAATTAATCAAATATCACTTATTACTATCATATAAGTTAAAAAACTATCATAGAGAATAGTCCTACCTTACTATCAAGATAAACTTCATAAAGATGCTTTATGCATCTGAAAGGAAGAATAATTACTAGTTATTCAAGGGTGATAGAAGGGAACTTGAAAATTCTTGAAAGTCATGAAGGAATAAAGTTGCTTGTAAAATATAAAGGATTTTTAGTTTTGCAATGGATGGGTGTTAGGGACTGTGTTTGTGCTTCACTCCACAACAAAATTCAGATGTTGATACGCTACCTCTCAGTGGTATGATATTAGGAAGTGACACCTTTGGGAACTAATTTTGTTAAGGTAAAGTCATGAGAGTAAAGCTCCCCTGATAGAATTAGTGTCCTTGTAAGAAGCAAAAAAGTGTAAAATTCTCAATGGTATACACCATGTAAGGATACAAGAAGAAAATGTCCATCTGTGATCATGGAAGGGAGCTTTCACCGACACTGGATTTCTGATATTTTGATCTTGGGTTTCCCAGACTCCACGAATGTGAGAAATAAATGTTTACTTATAAGCCATCCAGTCTATGGTATTCTTGTTACAGCAGCTTGAACTAAATAATATTTTTTTTTAATTTGAACATAGAGATTATTTACAAAGTGGGTTGAAGAAAGGACTGAAGCAAAGCATTAGGATTCATAGAGTGCTCTTGGTATTTCCTCCACGAAGATAGTACTTCATTTTTCCTCATCTTAGTAAATGGCGTCACCAAATACCCACTTCTTTAGTTTTTCTCTTTCCCTTATTCTTGAGCTCTAATATATCTATAAACCTATTGCCTTTTTACCTGTGAAATGTGTTCTGTTATTGCCCCAGTCCAAAACATTTACTTCTTTCCTAGACCACTGAAAAAGCCTACTGATCTGTTTGCCTCTATTATTGTCTTCCTATAAGCTACTTTCTTCACAGCAGAGCACGAATTATTTTTAAAAGTTAATCAGAATATTTTAGGTCCCTTTTTTTGACCATCAATGGCCTTCTCTTTCATTATATTCCATAGGGCCCTACATGATCTGGCCTGTTTCTCTTGACCTCATCTTGTTTTCCTCCCCACTTTGCCATCTGCCTTAGTTGTACTGACTTTTATTTATTTTATTTTATCTTTTTAGTGTCATTTGAGTATTCTTAGCTTTTTCCTACTTTGGGCTTTTACTATTGCACTTTCTTCTAACTAGATTACTCTTTTTCTGATCTTAAAATAACTGCCTTCTTCTAATCTTTCAAATTCTACTTGAAAATCACTTTGTCAAATGTACTTTCCCTGACTATTTAGTCTAAAATACACTGATGGTGAAGTCATTTTCTATTTTATTACACTGTTACGTAATACTAGTTCTTATTGCCATCTTACATTGTTTACTATTATTATTATCTACTCATGTATTTTCTTTCTTTTCCCCTATAATGTAAGTTGCTCGAGAACAGTATCTTATCTGTCTTGTTAATGCGTGTTGAATGATTAACTGTTTTCCACCTGTACTATATTCTCTCTAGTAGAATTTCATGTATATTAATATGGAAAATGGATGTAAATTTATTAACAGTGTTTTATCAGGTATAAGAGATACTTGGTTATAAGAAATAAAAGGGGGAAAAAAGCCATACTCTACTGCCACAGCCAATGCATTAAGCACAGGATTTGATGAAGAGGAGAGGGAGGAAGGTCTGTTTCCTCAATTCATGGTCATTCATCTTCCAAGTAGTTTCTTAAATCTTGGTGCAGAAAATTAAATGATTAAAAATTTTGGTTGGGGGTAAAACCAGAATGGAATTGAATAGTCTGTTTTTGTTTTGTTTTGTTGAAACTGAAATGTTACAAATATTTTCAATATTTTGACTGTGAATTCAGTTGACTCCAATTGTTTTTCCTTCTATTAATAAAGGACTTCAAAAATAAGGTCTAATCCTAGCTAAGTAATGCATGATTATGAACTTTATATATATTTTAATATTCTCTCAATAAGGAAAACATTGTTATAAAAGGTCATTTAGATCACGACTCTCCAAACTTCCGGCCATGGACCAGTACTGGTCCATGGCCTATTAAGAATTGGGTCTCATAGCAGGAGTTGTGTGCAGTTTATGAGCCAACAAGGCTTCATCTGCCACTCCCCATTGCTCCCAACACTCGAATTGCCACCTGTACCATCCCCCACCCCTGGGTAGCCATGGAAAAAATTATCTTCCATGAAACAAGACCCTGGTACCAAAAATGTTGGTGACCGCTGATTTAGGTGGTATTCCTAGGAGATTTTATGGATGTTCTTCATCTGTTTAATGTTATTATTAATAGTTCTCTTCAGATTATGAATAAAGAGTTTGTGGTCCAAGTGTTTATTCATGTTAACATTTGCTTTGTAAAATATGCTTCTTACAGGAATATAGATAGTTGCTGGAAAGAACACTGACAACCTCAATGCAAAATGAAGTTCTTTCTGTTGCTTTCAGTAATTGGGTTCTGCTGGGCTCAGTATGCCCCACACACCAAAACTGGACGGACATCTATTGTCCATCTGTTTGAGTGGCGCTGGTTTGATATTGCTCTTGAATGTGAGAGATACTTAGCCCCCAAAGGATTTGGAGGGGTTCAGGTGAGTATTGTTCATTGTATAAGTTGCAGACTTTGCTGTGCTGTGAGTAAGTGGTAGTATCCTCTGTGTCTGAAAGCTGGGACAAAATTTTACTTCACAATTAAAGTACTCTAAGTAAAACAGTTTTGTGAGGGAAAAAAAGTATGAAATTGTTGGTGACTTTGTTTTATTTCTAAGATAATTTTTTTCACCAGAATATTCAATAGTTGCAAAGAAATGTATCTTCAAATACAAAGATTCAGAAGTAATTTTAGACTATTGATTAGTTTCTAAAATATTCAATGATATAAAGTAAGCCATAATTTGATACTTATTAAGCTTCTTTTTTTCTAGATCTCCCCACCCAATGAAAATGTTGTGATTACTGACCCTTCAAGACCTTGGTGGGAAAGATACCAACCAGTTAGCTACAAGTTATGTACAAGATCAGGAAATGAAAGTGAATTCAAAGACATGGTGACTAGATGTAACAATGTTGGTGTAAGTGAATTAAAGTTTTCTTTAAACATATTATATAGAAAAATAATTTATCTCTCTTGCCTCTTGTTCCTTTTAAGCAGAATAATTTTGATATATTTTGAAATTTTACTTCATACTTTAGCTATAAATACATTTTATATTTTTTTAATTTTATATTTTAAAAATATAAAGTTTAGTTGTTACCTAATATTCAGCTTTTTAATTATTTGTATATATGCCATTTGTCCACTAAAGAAGATGAAGGAAAAGTTTAAGACCACAAGGTTAAAGCAAAATAGCAACTTTTAACCCTTTTTCCTGTACACATTCCTGGGAAATAGTTTTCCAGTTTTGAATAGGAAATTCTACTTATAATATTTGCTGATAGGTTCATGTGACTTGTTTCTCCACCCATAATCCCAGGTCTTCCTTCCCACAGGTTTTATGATGATATGTAATTATTTTCTCTTTGATAAGGAGGATAATGAAAGGCAATACCTAATTTTATTTCTTCTGATCCTAAATAGATAGTAGAGGGTGGCTTCTTTTTTTTAGGATGACCCATGTAATTTCAAAAATCAATAATCTCTCCTGCCTCAATTGATTCTGATCTCCTGCCAATAATAGTGTCTTTGCATTTTTTTTATAGTTTTGATAGTTTGGAGTTCATTTAATTTATCATACTCAGAGCTTACTCAGTCATGTCTGACCCATTGCAAGCCTATGGACTATACCCCACCAGTCTCCTTGGTCCACGGAATTTTCCAGGCAAGAATACTGGAGTGGGTTACCATTTCCTTCTCCAGGGGATTTTCTCTGACCCAGGGATCGATCTCATGTCTGCTGCATCTCTTGCATTTCAGGCAGGTTCTTTACTTCTTGAGCCATTTGACCAAGTGGCTGGAATGCATGTAGGGCTTCAGTTCACAATGCTTTCTTTTTTACTTGACTGTTGCTCTTCTAAGATGGTAAGTTATAAAATAACAAATATTTTGGAGTGTCATCAACATGCTATAAACTCTAAATAATAGTATAAATTTCTACCTCTCTGTAAGCCAAACTGAATAGAAATTTTTCTTTCAGGTCCGCATTTATGTGGATGCTGTAATTAATCATATGACTGGAAGTGGTGTGAGTGCAGGAACGAGCAGTACTTGTGGAAGTTACTTCAACCCTGGAACTAGGGATTTCCCAGCAGTCCCATACTCTGGATGGGATTTTAATGATGGAAAATGTAAAACTGGAAATGGAGAATTTAAGAGCTATAATGTTGCTTATCAGGTACTTAACAAAAATTAGCTATCTATGCTTTTTATTATCCATATGTAGCTTACTGATCTCCATTTTAAATGTTAGTTTAGATTGTTTATAAAACAAGATTCCAAGTCTGTGAAAAATAATAATTTCAAATCAATATTTAAAACATTTCCTCAAATCTAATTTTTCACAATGAAAAAGGTCATACACTGTATTTTCTACATTCTCCACTTTTATAATGAAAAATATTTCAAAGGTATGTCTATACTAGGATCTCAGTAACCTAAGAGACCAGTGCAAAGAAGGCACTACAGAAATATCTATTAATATTAATGAATAAATGAAAATAATTAAAGGGATTCTTAGGTGGAAGTGATGTTCCAAGGATCAATCACAAAGTTTTACCTCTGTAGGTCAGAGATTGTCGTCTGCTTGGTCTTCTTGATCTTGCATTGGAGAAAGATTATGTGCGCTCCACAATTGCTGAATATCTAAACCGACTCATTGACATTGGTGTAGCAGGGTTCCGAATTGATGCTTGTAAGCACATGTGGCCTGGAGACATAAAGGCAATTTTGGATAAACTGCATAATCTAAACACAAGCTGGTTCCCTGAAGGAAGTAGACCTTTCATTTACCAAGAGGTATGTCAATACATGCGTATGCTAGGTCACTTCAGTCATATCTGACTCTTTGCAAATCTATGGATCATGTCCATATAAAATAATATCATTTATTTATTCATCAGAATATAATTCATCATCAGTATTCATCAATAATTTATCAGAAAATAAATGGCAGATTTCATTAAAAACACAGTTTCTGTAGATTAATGGATGAATCATTTATATAGAAGAGTGTTCCTTAACCTCCTTTTATTCAGAGACTGTATATTTATCATAAGAGGTTTTTTATGCAAGTTCTGAGAATTTGTATAGGTTGCAAAAATCTCTATGTCATATAATGTCCCCAGAGTTCATTATAGAAGACAGATAATAATATAGTAATTGTCTTAAGACAGGTTATCTACTTTAAATCTTGGCTAGAGCACTGTTTAGATGTATAGTAAATTGATCAACCTGAGAAACAATTTTTTCAAAATTTATCAAAAAGAATAATGATAATGGTTATATCTTTATATACTTTGGAGAATTAAAAAGGTAATATTTATCAAACACTGAGAAATATTGTCAGCCAGACATTAAGTGCTATGTAAATATGAGCTACTTTTATCATTTATGAATAAGACTAATTTGGACAGCATTCTGACAGGACAACAGGTTACTTTGTCATGCTCCTTTTAATATTGTAGTATATATTTTAGCAAAGAAAAATAAGAATTTTAATATAAGGAAAACTATTGGGGGCATTTCATATAAATAGTATAAAGCTATTTTCTATATAATTTTAACTTATTAGTTAAAATTCTTGAAAATTCTTTCTTAAAATGATATTTTTTCTTCATTTCTATGAGGTAATTGATCTGGGTGGTGAGACAATTACAAGCAGTGAGTACTTTGGAAATGGCCTTGTGACAGAATTTAAGTATGGTGCAAAACTAGGCACAGTTCTACGCAAGTGGAGTGGAGAGAAGATGGCTTACTTAAAGTAAATGAAATATGATTTATCCTTTGAATTTTTTCACAGATTTATTTGTGATATTACCCCAGCATGAATTTTCTTCTTAATGCATTTTATTTATACAACTTTGAAGGATTCATTTACTAATAAAAAGTGTTACACTTCCCTAACTGCTAAGGGATCATCATTATTATTTAGAATGTCAATCACAAGGAGGTGCTTTTTGAGATCCAAAGCATAATCTAGAGATTTTAATCTGTGATTTCGATCTAGAGATTTCAGTATGACTCTACTACACTTGACTAATGTTTGCATATAATTTTAAAGCCCAGGTTATTGTTAAAATGATTCTATAATTTATGAATGGCTTCCTACAATGAAACCGTGCCATAGAATTACATATATTAATCAACAAATTAATTTCAAATATTAACATTATAATAATATAATATTGAAGGCTTACTTAAACCCAGTTTCTCATTCTGTATAGTATGATAGTGGATGTTGGTCCTTCTGAAGCCCATCTAAATTATAATATACTGAAAATTCTAAAATCCTTTTTATAACAAAAATCTTATATGTGCAACATGAATGTAATTTAAGTAACTCCTACATATATACATGCATGGAATATATTCCTAGATAAAATTGAGGTGGCCAAAAAGTTCTTTCAGTTTTTAAATATCAATAAAAGGCACATTTTCATTTTTACCAAGAATTTTATTGAACAACATATTCATCATTTAGTTCCACTATCTTCTACCATTTGCCAGGCAACTTCATAATTCTATCTATTATACAGTATCCACTTTTCATTCTTTGTTGCACTTTTGTTTTTAAAATGAAATGTTTTCTTTATGTTTAATGAGAGAATTGCATGCAGAAATATAGTCAAGAAGTTTTTTTTTTCCCACTTAACTATGTGGAACCCAAATATCAAAGCAATTAACCTAACCACACTGGTGCAAATGATTTTCAATTCTTGATTTGGGTATCTTGAATGTGTTGGCTATACATGTGTGGTATCACATTGATTGTTCTCAAAAGTGTCTCACTTTAATTACTATCAACTTTAACTGGTCTACTAGACCATGGAACATTATCTAGTGTAGAATCTCAAACATGAAACTTTGTAAAACTTCACAAAAATTTCCACTTTTGACACATTCAATCAGTAACAATACCTTCTCCATACCCTGCTCAAATCATTTTTTGCATTTCAGTTCAGTTCAGTCGCTCAGTCTTGTCCGACTCTTTGTGACCCCATGAATCACAGCACGCCAGGCCTCCCTGTCCATCCCCAACTCCCAGAGTTCACTCAGACTCACGTCCATT
Organism: Capra hircus; assembly: GCF_001704415.2. Lineage (NCBI taxonomy): Eukaryota > Metazoa > Chordata > Mammalia > Artiodactyla > Bovidae > Capra > Capra hircus. Next base: position 80,751,508 of record NC_030810.1, read on the forward strand.
GAGTCAGTGATGCCATCCAGCCATATCATCCTCTGTCGTCCCCTTCTCCTCCTGCCCCCAATCCCTCCCAGCATCAGAGTCTTTTCCAATGAGTCAGCTCTTCGCATGAGGTGGTCAAAGTACTGGAGTTTCAGCTTCAGCATCATTCCCTCCAAAGAAATGCCAGGGCTGATCTCCTTGAGAATGGACTGGTTGGATCTCCTTGCAGTCCAAGGGACTCTCAAGAGTCTTCTCCAGCACCACAGTTCAAAAGCATCAATTCTTTGCGCTCAGCTTTCTTCACAGTCCAACTGTCACATCCATACATGACCACAGGAAAAACCATAGCCTTGATTAGATGGACCTTTGTTGGCAAAGTAATGTTTCTGCTTTTGAATATACTATCTAGGTTGGTCATAACTTTTTTTCCAAGGAGTAAGAGTCTTTTAATTTCATGGCTGCAGTCACCATCTGCAGTGATTTTGGAGCCCCAAAAAATAAAGTCTGACACTGTTTCCACTGTTTCCCCATCTATTTCCCATGAAGTGATGGAACCGGATGCCATGATCTTCGTTTTCTGAATGTTGAGCTTTAAGCCAACTTTTTCAATCTTCACTTTCACTTTCATCAAGAGGCTTTTTAGTTCCTCTTCACTTTCTGCCATAAGGGTGGTGTCATCTGCATATCTGAGGTTATTGATATTTCTCCTGGAAATCTTGATTACAGCTTGTGCTTCTTCCAGCCCAGCATTTCTCATGATGTACTCTGCATATAAGTTAAATAAGCAGGGTGACAATATATTTCAGTTGCATTTAAATGTTTCTTGAAATAGTGGGCTTCCCTGATAGCTCAGTTGATAAAGGATCCACCTTCAATGCAGGAGACCTGTTTGATTTCTGGATTGGGAAGATCTGCTGGAGAAGGGATAAGCTACCCACTCCAGTATTCTTGGGCTTCCCTTGTGACTCAGCTGGTTAAAAATCTACCTGCAATGCAGGAGACCTGGGTTTGATTCCTGTGTTGGGAAGATCCCCTGGAAAAGGGAATGGCTACCCACTCCAATATTCTGGCCTAGAGAATTCCCTGGACCGTATAGTCCATGGGGTCTCTAAGAGTTGCATATGACTGTAATGAAGCATGGTATGCCAAAAATGCTGCTTTTTCTCTTCCATCATTAATATTGAAATGGCTAACAAAAATTCACCAATTTTGATAATTTTTTTAAATGCATACTGCTATGACAGCTGTCACAACACAATCTAACTAAGTTGTTTCAATTGGAAGATAATTAAGCACTACTAGAGTCATCTAATGGCAAAAACCAAATGCAACTTTTAGCCAACCCAATATATCTATATATATTATATTTTTTAAAGCCCTGAGGATAATCATTTACTTAGAGAGAGCATTTCACTACAGGGTGCTATAGTGAAAGGAATACACATTTAGGTTACTCTAAAGTCATTGTAAAAGAATACATATATGTGTTTTTAAGATTTTTTTTTTTAATAGGAACTGGGGAGAAGGCTGGGGTTTCATGCCTTCTGACAGGGCACTTGTCTTTGTTGATAACCATGACAATCAGCGAGGGCATGGAGCTGGGGGAGCATCTATTCTTACATTCTGGGATGCTAGGTAAGAAACAAAGTTCTCCATTTTTAAACCTACATTTTAATGATGTTAAAAATATTATTTTCTTCTATAATGTTATAATTTTATGCCTTTTAGACTGTACAAAATGGGAGTTGGATTTATGCTCGCTCATCCCTATGGATTTACACGAGTAATGTCAAGCTACCATTGGCCAAGATATTTTGAGAATGGAAAAGTGAGTTTTGGTGCTGTCCAAAATATCTTTTTTCTCAAAAAAAAAAAAAAAAAAAAAAGGAGAGTTAATTTTGGTTTAATTTCTCAGGATGCTATTACATTCACTAGTTTATCAAATACTTATTAAGTGTAAGTCTGATGCAGTGCTCTTTTAACAATCCAGTGGATATTTAAAAATGAAAAATGAATGATCTCTGTTGACAGAGTATATAGGCTGTTTCAAATTATAACAAATATACACTCTCAGCCAACCCCCCTATAAAAAAATACCACTTAAAAATAAGGATACAGTGAGTAAAATGTATATTAAGGTATTTGGAAATTTAGTGAAAAGTTTTCTTTTCAAACTGGAGATTTCAAATGTAGCATCATACAGCAACTTCATACCTCTAGGGGAAAATTCTCTTCAGATAGATATTTCTCTAATTTCTAGTAGGTTCTTTTCAAGTTGAAAAGTCCACTACTACTTTTAACAGCATCTCTTTCTATTCTTAGATAGCCTTAATATTTAGGTCTTCCTTTATATTGACCCAACTTATAATTTCCACTATAGTCTTTTTTTATTTCTGATGTCAGGAGTCATGGCATATGTTCATTTCCCCTTTTCCATAACATTTGCAAGGCTTTTCCAAGATTTCTGCATGCTAACAACTCTTAGTTTTGTCCATCATTTATCATGCCATATGATTTAATACAGATATTGATAACCTTCCTTGACATAATCTGTCTTTTCCTATGATTATCTTTGAAAGTACCAGTCAGAAATTTGGTCAGTTTAGTAAAGGATACTGTTATATTCTGATTAATATATTTATTGAAAAAAGGAGAATGAAATAAAATAATATGTATTTAGCAATTATCATCTGTAAAGCATTTCTACTTATCTTATTAAATTTTTATAGAAACTAAGTCATATCTTCATTTTATAGAAGAGGAAAGTGAGACACAGAAGTTATGTGTATTAACTAAGTTTTCCTTGTTAGTAGTAACAGAACCTGTTACTTATTCTAACTAATAGAACCTAAGACTAAGTCTTTTAGTCTTGCTGTTTCTAACAATAAAGTCCTTGCCATTTCAATGACATTATACTCCCAATAGTGATATTGAAAAGTCATTGTAATTCCTTGGAAAGATAATGAGAGGGTTAAAAAAAAAATCATTTCCTTGTTTGAAATACAGCACTAGAGAATGAGAAGTTAGGGATAAGAGAAATTCAGTAAAAATACTGACCAAGTTGGATAGTAAATGAAGGCACTACAAAGACACAAATAGGACAGATTGGGTTTGGTGTACTAAATGAGTGGCTCAGATGGTAAAAATAAGGACACATGTAATGTTAAAAATGTAAGCTTTTATCAATAAATGGTGCTGGGAAAACTGGATAACTACTTGTAAAAGAATGAAATTAGACCACTTCCTAACACCATACAAAAATAAACTCAAAATGGATTAAAGACCTAAATGTAAGGCCAGAAACTGTAAAACTCTTGGAGGAAAACATAGGCAGAACACTCTGACATAAATCACAGCGAGATCCTCTTTGACCCACCTCCTAGAGTAATGGAAATAAAAATTAAAAAATGGCTCCTAATCAAACTTAAAAGCTTTTCAACAGCAAAGGAAACTATAAACAAGATGAAAAGACAGCCCTCAGAATGGGAGAAAATAATAGCAAATGAAGCAACTGACAAAGGATTAATCCTAAAATACACAAGCAGCTCATGAAGCTCAATATCAGAAGAACAAATAACTCAATAAAAAAAAGGTGGGGGGGGACAGAAGACCTAAACAGACATTTCTCTAGAGAACACATACAGATGGCCAGTAAACACATGAAAATATGCTCAACATCACGCATTATTAAAGAAATGCAAATCAAAACTACAATGAGATATCACCTCACATCAGTCAGAATGGCCATCACCAAAAGATCTATAATTGAATGCAGGAGAGGATGTGGAGAAAAGGGAACCTGCTTGCACTGTTGGTAGCAATGTAAATTGATACAGTAACTATGAGAATAATATAGAGATTTCTTTAAAAATTAGGAATAAAATTATCATATGACCCAGCAATCCCACTACTGGGCATATACCCTGAGAAAACCATATGTACCCCAATGTTCATAGCAGCCCTATTTACAATAGCCAGGAGATGGGAGCAACCTAGATGTCCAGTAACAGAGGAATAGATAAAAGTTGTGGTACATATACCCCAATAGAATATTGCTCAGACATAAAAAGGAATGAATGTGAGTGAGTTAAACTGAGATGGATGAACCTAAAGCCTGTTATATACAGTGAAGTAAGTCAGAGAAAAATAGATATATTAATGCATATATGTGGAATCTAGAAAAATTATATGTTTGAACCTATTTGCAGGGTAGGAAGAGACTTAGACATAGAGAAGAGACTTGTGGACACAGAAGGGGAAGGAGGCAGGAAAAATTGAGAGTAACATCGAAACATACATCACCATATGTAAAATAGATAGCTAGTGGGAATTTGCTGTATTACTCAGGGAGCTCAACCTACTGCTCTGTGACAATGTCGAAGGGTGGTATTGGAGGGTAGGGCATTCAGGAGGAGGAGGCATGTGTATACTTGTGGCTGATTCACATTTTTATGCAGCAGAAGCCAACACAACATTGTAAAGCAGTTTTCCTCCAATTAAAAAAAATTTGAGATTTTAAAATTGATTTTTTTTTTTTTGCTAATTGAGGATGTTAATGATTGGATTGGGCCACCAAATAATAATGGAGTAATTAAAGAAGTTACTATTAATCCAGATACTACTTGTGGCAATGGCTGGGTCTGTGAACATCGATGGCGTCAAATAAGGTAGGAATATTTATTTAGACATATCCTCTAATAATAAACTTTCTTACCATTTTGTTTTAAACTATTGAAGCATTCATCATTATTTCACATGCTTTTTTGTTTTTAGGAACATGGTTATATTCCGTAATGTGGTTAATGGACAGCCTTTTACAAACTGGTGGGATAATGGTAGTAACCAAGTAGCTTTTGGAAGAGGAAACAAAGGATTCATTGTTTTCAACAATGATGACTGGTAAGTAAATATCAGTTAAAAATGATATTTTATGCTAATATTCTTGGTTTATTCTTTTCCTGCTCATTTACTTTTTTCATCTCTGAAAAATTCTTTAGATGGCAGATTAAGAAAACATAATGATCAGAAAAGGCCAGAAGAAAAATGATGATGATGACTCTTATTCTTTTGACCTCTGTTTATAAGTACTTTCTTTTCTAAGTGGAGTTATTTTTTGTGCACTCTTGCATATCTTTGGTAGATATGATGCACATATATATGCCCCTCATATAAAATACACAGCATAGTTAATAAAAACTTTGTGAAATTTCTAGAAGAATGTCTTATAGGAATTTTAAATCAATAATGGAAAAATGTTCCCTCTAGTCTGAAATATCTTTTTCTATAATTTTTTTTCACCTACTCTACTATCTTCTTTTTCACTTTCCTGTCTCTTTGTGACAAATACTTTTTAAGCATATATATAATGAATACATATAATACATATAAAGGTCATTTAATCACCTCAGGAGATTTTTGGGTTTTAGTTCTGAGACATCTCATACTGATTTTCATTTATGATACTTATAATTCTCTACCTCCAGTATACTGTTTCCCTTATATATAGAACTATAGCTCAGAAGACCTCTTTGCAAGCAGTTTCAATGTCTTAATCCAAGGCCAACTTCCACTCTTCTTAGCCCACTGTAGGCCAACATATATTTCACTGACAAAAAAATAAATAAAGTATATACTTATCTTCCCCAAGAATTCATTGCTAGTCCTTTGATGTCCGTCTTTTGTAGATGGGAGAAATAAGTTTATGAGACATCTTTATGTTTTGAAACTGTATACTTCTTCATAGAAATGTGAGATTATTTTTATCTGCAACCTCAATTTATTTTAACTTCTTGAAAAAATTTTTGAAGAAATAATCAAATTTAAATTCTTGGAAGTAATAAGTATCTTAAGTTCAGACAAAGGCAAATTAAAAATATTTGTGTTTACCAAAGGTAGTAATTTTCTCTAAGGGACACAAGTCACTCAAATCTTCATTGATATTCTTCAACCTTATTTTTTTTTCTGTAAAATTTATTATTGACTAGGAAACTCTGAAGTCCTCTATAAGAATTTTGTTGGCTCTGATAAAACTAGTTACATCCACTGAAGAAATAAACACTTTGTATTTGAATTGTATTTTAATTGAGATCTTGACAGCTTAGAGTTCTATAGCACACAGTTAAACTATTTTAGAGTCTCTAATCTTGATGTTACTTGTGGAGAATTCAAGTTAAATCTTAAATTTCATTTTACAGGGCATTATCTGCAACTTTGCAAACTGGTCTTCCTGCTGGTACATATTGTGATGTTATTTCTGGAGATAAAATTGGTGCCAATTGTACAGGAATTGAAATCAATGTTTCTTGTGATGGTAATGCTTATTTTTCAATTAGTAACTCTGCTGAGGATCCATTTATTGCAATTCATACTGAATCTAAATTATAAAATTTAAATTAAATATATATATATATACACACACACAGAAATAAAGTTTCTTTTATTATATATGTAATATATAACTTTTCATGATTCATTAATTTTGGTAAAAGCTATAATAAATAATCAACTTGAACAACTCAGAAAAGCATAAAAAATGATAATTATAAGTACAATCAACATTTTGTTTCATTTTAGAAGATTCTCATTATTTGTCAAAAGAATTTCTAAGAACTCAGAAAGGCATGTTGAAAAATATGTTTGTTTCCATTAACACCATCTGCCCAGCTATGTATCTTTAATCCACATCTGTATTTCTTACATAAAATGTTTCTAACAGCAGCACAGCATAGCTGACTTAATGATGATTCCCATACAGTCATACAGGTATAACACTTGGGTATTTTTCACAATATAAAGACCCTTTAATGGTTAAGAAAATAAAAAATAAAATAAACAATTTATGTGGTCTATAATTCTTAATTCTCTTGAGCTCATAGATATCTTCTCCTACTTTATATTCTTTCTTCTTTTTCTTTCCCTTTCATGTTAATAGCTTTAACATGATGATGTTGTATGGCTTTTGTTCCATCTCTTAATCCCTAATATAGATGTATGTTTAGATAGGGCTTTCATGGCACCCTATACTCAGATTTTCTTCCTGATCTTTCAGCTATTTATTCTCCTTCACTTTGATTGTGAATTTGGAACTTGTTAAGTCTCTCATCTAGGTATTCTTATAACTCTCAGTTGTTTTATTTTCATAATTGAATAAGAAAATAGAAGCCATACCTCGGAAACCTTTTTTCACCCATAAATCTTGTATCTATACTTGTCCCTATCATTTTCTTCTTTCATCCTATCATAATGAGCATAGAGCACTTCATTTTACAAAAGTCCATTTTCAACTTTTTGAGGACTTTATTTCTTAGATTATCCCTTTTCTTATGACTTAACAATCTTTCTTTTTTTCTAACAGATCAGTCCCCTTTCTCAGCTATATAAAATCCATGACTCTCAATTTTTCTCTTCCTTGTCAAACTCCTAAGTTTTCATGACACAGTCTCAATGTCCTCAACAACAGTCGTTTTTCATCTCCTTACTCTGTTATGCCCAGTGTCCGAGTCCCCAAAACTGAGAGAATAAGACGTCCACAGCAATGCGAAAGCATAAAGGGGTTTATTGCTAGCTCGAGCTAGGGCTCAAGTCTCATCCAGCACAGTGGAGTCTTGATGAGAGCCCCGAGCTCTGAATCACAGCTGCTTATATACAGGCAGTCTTTTGTCTCAGTAATAGTATAGTTGGCGTGTGGTGATTGACTCAACCTTGGGTCATCGTGGTGATAGACTTAACCTTGGCGTCATCAGGGACCTTGGTGTCATCGGGGACCTTGGTGGGGCTTCCTAGAATTATGACTCATGCTTACAAGAACCTGAGGCTTAGGCCTAGTGTGGCCTGTTGAGCCTGTCATGGCTCAGGTCAGGTCCCAACAACTCCAGTTTCCATCATTACTTCATTTAATCTGCTGTTGTCAACATAATCAAAAATATTTCTATTAGTAATACCATGTACTCCTTTATCCTCATCTTGCTCTGTTTCACTACAGTATTCAATATATAGAGACACTCTCACTTCCTCTCTTCCTTTGGTTTCTATGATTCTACTCTTTCTTTATTTTCCTTCTCTCTTGCTGATTGCTCTTTTTCAGATTTTTTTTTAATTGGATTAGCTTCTGTTTCACCTAAGAACTCAGTTGGATCTAATTTTCTGTCTCTCTTAACCTCTCTCTAAGTGATTGCAATCATTTCCATGAATTTATAACACATGCTTTGGCATAGAGACCTGAATCTGCCAACCAGAACTCTTCTTCACATTCACATTTATAACAAATGCTTCACATCTCTACTTCAGTATTTCACAGACATCTCATATGTGACATATCCAAAATGTGACCTTCAATTTTTGTCTTCAGCAAACCTTTTGATACTCTCTGCTGCTCTGTTTCACCACTACTTAGATACCTGTGATATTTCCTTGATTTTCTTCCCATTCTCTTAACTTGCCCTATTCCCCCACATAAACCTTAAATCTACTAATTTTTATTCAAAATATTTCTTAACTCCTTGCACTTCCTTTCTTGTATCCTCTTCATTTTTCTTACCTGTGTTTTAAAACAACTTGTATCCTATTTGTACTGTTTTACTTCCTGATCTGATTTACTGGATTCCCTGATCGCTCAGTTGGTAAAGGATCCCCCTGCAATTCAGGAGACCCTGGTTCAATTTCTGGATTGGAAAGATCCACTGGAGAAGGGATAGGCTGCCCACTCCAGGATTCTTGGGCTTCCGTTGTGGCTAAGCTGGTAAAGAATCCACCTGCATTGCGGGAGATCCGGGTTCAATCCCTGGGTTGGGAAGATCATCTGGAGAAGGGAAAGGCTACCCACTCCAGTATTCTGGCCTGGAGAATTCCATGGACTGTGTAGTTGGGGGTTGCAAAGAATTGCACAGGACTAAGAGACTTTCACTTTCAGATTGAGTTCTTAAACAATATGTACCAGACTCTGTTCTGAGACTAAAGAATCAATAAAGACCAAAATAGAATACTATCTCATAGTATTATGGTGAGTGGTAAGAAGGAAAGTATAGAAAGTCATGACAATAAGAGGGAAATTTGACCTAATCTTTGATAAATATCTTTGTAGAAGTGGCCTTTGAACAGAGATTTGAATGATAAATTTGAGTTAGTCAGGGAAAGAGGTGAGAAAAGAACACTCCAAGTAGAAGAGACAGAATTTCCTAGCTGGGTGAAGGAGCTGGGTGAGTTTGAGTAACTAAAGATTAGTATGTCTAGAGGAAAATAAAGTTAAAGAGGAGAGTCTGGGAGATGAGGCTTTAGATGCAGACAGGTGTAACTGTCCTGTAAAGAATTTTTGCCTTTTATCCTAAGGTAAGTGGTAATTCACTGCTGGATTTTGGAAAGGTGGTGGTGCTGGTGGTGGTTTTCTAATTTGAAAACATCATTCTGGATGCGTATAGAGAATATAATGATTAGAGAAAGGGCTAAAGTAGATGCTGATATTGCAATGATCCCCTCCGTAATCAAAAGAATAGGCAGTTCTGTTAGTCAGGTATTCTAATAGTAACAATTTCAGTAGATATCCCTCATGTTTTATTTTCCTGGACAAGATCTTTAAACTCTAGACAAATATCTTTCCTGTCAAATACTGTTATCCAATAACAGAATGCTTTTCAAATATCCTTTTTGAAGTTTGCAACCTTAAGTTCATAATATTCATCTTCCTTTCCCTTCTCTGGGTGGGCATAGACCTTATTATCATGGTTACTCGACTCCTCTCTTGAAAGGGTCCCTTGGATACAATTTTATATAAAATAAAGCAGGTGGTTCTGATATATTACAAAACTGCTGTGAGTTGTTCCCAGGCCCTGGCTTGTGATTAGTTTCCTTGCATCCATTCTGCAATGCATTTGTTATAAACAATAAAGTCTGACTTTAAATTGTGAGTCTGTGGTGTTTTGTATATAATAACATTAGTAAAATAACAGACTTTGGTCATTTAAGAAAAGGATGGCTAGATAGTGGCAGTGGAGAGAAAAGAACACAGTCAAGAAATATTTAGATGGTAAATTAAGAATGTGATGCTGAATTAGACCCGAGTGACATAAAAGAACAGGGCTTCAATAGATGAAACCAGATTTCTGGTTTGCAGAACTGAATGACTGGTGATGCCAGTCACTGAGTTATGGTACTGCTTATAAAGAACAGGGCTTCCCTTGCGGCTCAGCTGGTAAAGAATTTGCCTGCAATGTGGGAGACCTGGGTTCAATCTCTGGGTTGGGTAGATCCCATGGAGAAGGGAAAGGGTACCCACTCCAATATTCTTGCCTGGAGAATTCCATGGACTATACAGACTCCAGTATTCTGGCCTAAAGAATTCCCTGGAGTGAACAGTCCATGGGTCACCAAGAGTTGGACACGACTGAGTGACTTTCACTTCACTTCACTTCATAAAGAACAGGAGCCACCTGAGCTAAAACCTGGGTTAAGAGCATTTGAAGACAAGTGGGAGCAAACATTCAAAAATGTCTCCAAAGTGAAAAATAACATGTCGTATTCAAGAAAATGAAGAAAAGCCAGCATGACTGAAGGTGTGGTATTGGCAAAGAAAGAGTAAAACTGAGGCTGGAGAGCTGGGTTCATACTAGCTAACGTATAGTTCTATAGGTTATCATAATGGGTTGGGAAATTATACAAAATGTTTTAAAATTTTAGTAGTTTTAAGCCTGGAAGTTTGTAGTTTGACTTAAATGCTATGACTAGTATTCTGTGAAAGTGAAAGTCCCTCAGTCATGTCCAGATCTTTGCAACCCAAGGAATTCTCCAGGCCAGAATACTGGAGTCTTTGTCTTCTCCAGGGGATCTTCCCAACCTAGGGATCGGACCCAGGTCTCCCACATTGCAAGCGGATTCTTTACCAGCTGACCCACAAAGGAAGCCCAAGAATCCTGGAGTGGGAAGCCTATCCCTTCTCCAGCAGATCTTCCCAACCCAGAAATCAAACTGGGGTCTCCTGCATTGCAGGCGGATTCTTTACCAACTGAGCTAAGAGGGTAACTCTTTGTAAAATAAATTGAGATAATGAAAGAGGAAAGAAAAATATGTCAATTTTTGAAAAGTAAAAATTTCTTAAGGATAAGGCCTTGGAATAGACATGTACCTCTCAACCTCTTTATGACTTTTCCCAAATTTAATTAATTTCCAATTACCCTGATTTCTCAGGTCATAAATGTCACAGGATCTCAATAAAAATATTATACGCTCAGTACCAGATCACCATAATGATGTGAATATCTTAAAGCAATTCATATAAATTCTTTGGTTTCCCTGTACTTATAAAAGTTATCTTTATACTGTAGTCTGTTAGGTATGCAATAGAATTATACCTTTAAAAGTATACTTACCTTAATTAAAAATATTAAAACCTTATTACTAAAAGAGGCTCTCATCTGAGCCATCAGTGAATTATAATCTTTTTGAAGTAATATCACCAAAGATCACTGATCACAGATCATTATGATAAATATAATGAAAAAGTTTGAAATATGGTGAGAATTGCCAAAATGTATCAGAGAGACACAAAATGAGCACATGGTGTTGAAAAATTGATACTTATAAACTTGCTCATAGACGTTTAATTTTTAAGAATTGCAGTATTTGCAAAAGAGCAAGGAATGAGACATGTGTGTATTTGACAAAATTCAATATCCTCTTAAGAAATGAAGCATAGAAGGGATGTAACTCAACATAGGGCTTCCTTGATGGCTTTTTGGTAAAGTATCCACCTACCAATGCTGGAGAAGAAGGTTCAATCAATAGTATCCCTTCCAGAAGGAAATGGCAACCCACTCCAAAGTTTTGCTGACAATGCTCATGGACAGAAGTGCCTGGTGGGCTACAGTCCAGGGTCATGAAAGAGTTGAACACGACAACTAAACAACAAGCTCAACACAGTAAAAATCATACATGACAAGCCCACAGATAACATCATACTCAAATGTGAAAGTCTGAGAGTTTTTTCTTTAAAATCAGGAACCTCACAAGGATGTCCATTCTCACCATTTCTATTCAAAGCAGTATAGGAACACATTAGGCAAGACAGAGACATAAAAGGCATTCAAATTGGAAAGGAAGAAGTAAAATTGTCTCTGTTTGTAGATGATAAGATATTATATATGGAAATTCTTAAATACTCCAGAAAGATATCTGTTAGAATTAATCAATGAATTCAGTAAATTTGCAGGATACCAGATCAACATGAAAAAAATCATTATAATAACAACAAGCCATCAGAGAAATTAAGAAAGCAATCTCGTTTTCAACAGCACCAAAAATAATAAAATACTAAAAAATAATTAGTCAAGGGAGTGAAAGATCTGTTGGCTGAAAACAGTAAAACATTGAGGAAAGACCCTGAAGAAGACATAAACAAGTAGAAAGATATCCTATGCTCTTGGGTTGGAAAGATTAACATTATTAAAATGTACATATCACCAAAAGTGATCTACAGGTTCAATGCAATCCCTGTCAAAATTCCAATGGCATTTTTTCACATAAATAAAAAGCAATCTTAAAACTCATATGATATCACCATATACCTTGAATATCTGAGGAAAATCTTGAGAAAGACAAAAAAAAAAAATCTGAGGCATCACTCTTCCTTATTTCAGACTAGATTTCAAAACTATAGTAATCAAAATAATACAATATTGGCACAAAAATAAGGCACATAGGCTAATGGAACAGAGCCTAGATATAAACCCTCACACATATAGTCAAACGATCTTTGACAAGGGTGCCAACACCAGTCAGTATGGAAAGGATAGTCGCTTCAATAAATGACGCTGGAAAAATGATTTTCTACATGCAAAAGGATGAAAATAGACTCCTGTCTTACAGCACTGGAAAAAAAAATTATTTGAAATGACTTTAAAGACAAATGGCGGCTCAGATAGTAAAGAATCTGACTGCAGTGTGGGATACCTGAGTTCGATCCTTGGGTAAGGAAGACCCCTTGGAAAAGGGAATGGCAACCCACTCCAGTATTCTTGCCTGGAGAATTCCATGGACAGAGGGGCCTGTCGGACTATATAGTCTATGGAGTTGCAAAGAAATGGAAATGATTGAGCAACTAACTCTTTCACTTTTCACATGCAAAAGAATGAAACTCAAATAGAGTGCGTCTAGATGCGGGACCAATATATGATAAAGGCTTCATAAAGACACTTATGTTCAATACCAAAGAGATTATACATTCTGTGGTATCAAGCAATGTCATAAGGCTTTTTTCAAAAATAGAAAAATCTTTATTTAAACCAAATTTTTTAGAACATTTGCCTTTTGTTCTTATGACTGTATCAAAACAAATTCCTTTGTTCCAATTTGAAAGTAACTGGAAAAAATTCAGGGCCTTTATTTAGGGCTGGTTTAATTGATTTAATCTTTCTCTTCTTTTGTTTCCCTGTGCAAGCCTCTTTTTAAAAATCTAGAGATAAAGAGAAAACAAATCTAGATTTATCTAATGCAGCTTACAGTTTGTTGCAGAAAATTATAAAATTTTAGAAGAAATTATTGAGTGCCAATAAAAATAATACTTTAAAAAACAGAAGGGAAAGTGATATATTAAAAAAAAAAAAAAAAACAGAAACCTTCAAAGGTGTTTCACAAGAAATTGAACAGATGGGCAAATATGCAGCCTGTTTGCTCTTTTTGTCCTTGAACATGAACTCTGGGGAAAAAGTGAAGTATGGCTAAGAGCCACTCACATAGTTTGTTTTTAGTGTGTTGGAAGAGTTTAGGTACAAAAAGCACCATTTACACTAGAATCAAAGGTAATATTTATTATTTCTCTGTAATTGCAAAATGCAACCCATTGGGTGGGATATTTTTAAAGGACTTTTTTTTTTTGTCATGAAATGCTTATATTTTCTTCAATTCAATTAATGGACATTTTGGAAACACTTTTTTGAACCTGTCTCCTCACCTCAGTTTAATTTTAATAAAATTAAAATAATATCTACTTTTTTAGCCTGGTGTATTAAATGAGAAATTGTATAATACACTGAAGCTGAAGCTCCAATACTTTGGCCACCTGATGTGAAAAACTGACTTCTTAGAAAAAAACCCTGATGCTGTGCCGGGGTCCAGCTCCAGTGGATCCAGGGTAATTCGAAGGTGGAGACGGAGTCGGCATCCTGGAAAAAACTTATTTAATTACAGATATAGAGGAAGATTAGAAACAGTATAGTAGGAGAATTAGTGGAGAAAAGAGGCTGAATAACTGGTTTACATGGAATACCAATCACCACCTATGTAGGCCACAGGCGTCTTTCCATTCTCCCAAAGGAGAGGAGGCACTGAGGCCTCCCCGGTCTGATCTCAGAAGCCCAGGCAGAATTAGCAGGCTTGGTGAATACCTACATTTCAGATGGTAATTCAGCCAGGAAAGTGGGGAGCAAGAAAGAAACGACACGGGGTAATCAGTCTTTCCAGAAACTGATCCGATTTCTTTATTTTTCAGGTTTGTTTATATACCTTTTTGTTATACATAGGGATGAATACAGAGTCACACGGAGGTCAGCAGACCTGACCCTTGTCACAATCAGGTGCTTCATATAAAATTATACAAAGGTCTTATGAGTTTCATTATCTTTTGGCAATGAGGTCTGCTGACATTTTATGGCCCTTTCTGATACCGGTCAGTTAACCAGAAAACTTATTTTTCCAGGGATGATTTTTTCTTAAATCAGGCGCCACCCTCCAAATAAAGTTGCATTCCTATAGGGTGAGGGTGTAGTGAGTTACAATCAAGAAAGGAGTTTGCTTAACCTAAGGTTTAACATGATTAATCTTAAAGGTTAATACATATTTTTCCTATATGCTAGTTATATTCATTATAAGGGCAGGAATATGAAGTTTCAGCAGCAAATATTGGCTCAACAAATGTAAACCCTTCACCAATGTTCCCCTTAAGATCTATTTTGTTTTAAGATAGTGATAAAGTTACATAGCATAGTGATTAATAGTGATTTATAACAAAGTACAGTGATCTATAACAAAAGAGAAGATTCATAAACTCAAAAGTCTAGTATTGTTAACATCAAAAACTACTATATTTCCTTTTCTATATTCCAAATACATTGATTAATATATTCCCAGGTGCCTAAGGATATGGAGGCCTGATGACAATCATTGACTCATCAATGAAAAAGCCCTATGCTAATACTCCAAACTCTCTGTGCTGTTTATGGTTGAGAGGTTGTCACACAAGCTAGTCTGTCAGCAGAGAGGTTTGACCTGAGACATCCTTGTCACACCCAGGGCAGGGAATTAGCAGTAATTATTGGCAGGACAAATGAAGAAACCCTTCACCAATATAATTCCTAATCAACCTACTAATACTATACTAATGATCTTCTAACTTCTTAAAAGAGTCTGTATTTAGAAAGCTTTAAAACATCCCGTGCCTCCCACAGTTGGGAGGCTGTAAACAATCACATGCGGCCGGATGAGCCTGATCAGGCAGGTCAGAGAACCTCCAGAGTTCATAAGTTGAAACACTCTTGTCATGTCCAGAAATTTTTATTAACAGGAGCTGCAAGTTAACTCCTTCTCTGAGAGAAATGGTTATGGGGGAGAGCTCCCCGTAAAGTACTTTGGTTTGGGGGTAGATGCTCAGGAACAGGGGGTTTCCTGAGGCTTGATCACGCCTTTGTGTATGCCAAGCTTCCTTCCTCATGACCTTTGCCATGGGTGGAGCTCCTCACGCTGGCTCCCAACAATGCTGGGAAAGATTGAAGGCAGGAGGAGAAGGGGATGACAGAGGATGAGATGGTTGGATGGCATCACCATCTTGATGGACATGAATTTGAGCAAGCTCTGGGTGTTCGTGATAGACAGTGAAGCCTGGCATGCTGCAGTCCATGGGGTCTCAAAGAGTTGGACACAACTGAGTGAACTGAACTGAACTGAATTGATATAATATACTAACCATTATTCCTGGATAACTGCGTATTTCTTCAACTTCTCACCAAATATGTGGTTTTTATTCTTTTTAAAAATTGTTGTTATTTTGTGCTAAGGTATAGCTGATTAATAAACAATGTTGTGATAGTTTCAGGTGAGCAGCAAAGGGACTCAGTCATACATAAACATGTATCCATTCTCCCTGAACTCCCCGCCACTAGGCTACCAGATAACATTGAGCAGAGTTCATGTGTTATACAGTAGGTCCTTTTTGGTTATCCATTTTAAATATAGCAGTGTCTGTATGTCCATTCCAAACTCCCTAACTATCTCTTCCCCCATTCTTTCCCCCAGCAACTACAAATTCATTCTCGAAGTCTGTGAGTCTGTTTTTAAATCCACTTGTATCATCTCATTTTAGATTCCACATGTATGGTATGTCACAATATTTCTCCTTCTCTGTCTGACTTAACTTCACTCAATATGACACTCTGTGTGTGTGTGTGCATGCTCAGTCGCTTCAGTCATGTCTGACTCTTTGTGACCCTATAAACTGTAGCCCACCAGGCTCTTCTGTCCCTGGGATTCTCCAGGCAAGAATACTGGAGTGGGTTGCCATGCACTCCTTCAGGGGACCTTGCCAATCCAGGGATCAAACCCACATCTCCTGCAGCTCCTGCATTACAGGCAGATTCTTTACCACTGAGCCACCAGGAAAACCCATGACACTCTCTAGGTTTATCCATATTGCTGCAAGTGGCATCATTTCATTCTTTTTAATGGCTAAGAAGCTGTTATTTATTGTTAATGCTGATGTCAGGCAACATGAACTCTCCTAAAATTTAACTCAAATAAGAAAATCACAAAGCACTGAAATTGGAGCAGAAAGTAAAATGCAACTCTAATTTGAAATCTTGCCAGAGTCAGTCTGTGTCATTAACTAAATGTTCATTGACAGAAAATCTCTGTCTTCATTTTAGTATTTCTAATTCAGTTCTAGATCATAGGTTGTGTAGGAATGCCACTATCAGAAATGTCAGACTTAGCTTTGTATATTTTCTTACATGTGCTGTAGGGCCAGAAGTAAAGATTAAGTAAACTCTGTATGTTTTAATCCAAGTGCATATCAATCAATCCAATGTATATTTATTAAGTGCATAGAACACTTTAGGTACTTTAAAACTTGTTATCCATGTTTATGTACCAGTGTAGTTGGGAGAACAAAATAGAACTGCATCACACATTTATAAAAATAGAGGGAAATACTTAACATTGCACAGTAAAATTTAGGTAATGTGTTGTTTGCTGCTCCATGGAACATACACAACCTTGTCATGGTGAGAGACTTGCCTAACTCAATGAAGCTATGAGCCATGCCATGCAGGGCCACCCAAGATGAATGAGTCATCGTGAAGAATTCTGATAAAAGCTGGTCCACTGGCAGAGGGAATGACAAACCATTCCAGTATTCTTGTCTGGAGAACCCCATGAATGGTATGGAGAGGCAAAAGATACAAAACAGGAAATTAAGGCTCCCAGGTTGGAAGGTGTCCAACATGCTACTGGGGAAGAGTGGAGGGCAATTACTAATTGCTCTGGAAAGAATGAAGTGGCTGAGACAAAGAAGAAATGGCATTCTTTGTGGATGTGTCTCCAGTGAAAGTAAATCCAATGCTATAAAGAACAATATTTCATAGGAACCTGGAATGTTAGGTTGATGAACCAGGATAAATTGGATGTGGTCAAGAAGGAGATGTCATGATTCAACATCAACATCAGGAATCAATGAACTGAAACGGACAGAAATAGAAGCATTTAATTCATATGGCCATTATATCTACTACTGTGGGCAGGAATCTCAGAAGCAATGGAGTAGCCCTCATAGGCAGCAAAAGAGTCCAAAATGTAGTGCAACCTCAAAAATGACAGAATGATCTCATTTTATTTCCAAGGCAAACAATTCAACATCACAGTAATCCAAGTTTATACCCCAATTACTAATGCTGAAGAAGCTGAAGTTGACTGGTTCTACAAAGACATACCAGACCTTCTAGAACCAACACCAAAAATAAAAGATGTCCTTTTCAATATAGGGGATTAGAATGCAAAAGTAGGAAGTCAAGAGATACCTGGAATAACAAGCAAGTTTGGCCTTGAAGTACAAAATGAAACTGGGCAAAAGCTAACAGAATTTTGTCAAGAGAATACTGTGGTCATACCAAACAACCCTTTCCAACAACCCCAGAGATGATATGAATGTCAACAAATGATCAATACCAAAATCAAATTGATTGCATTCTTTGCATCCAAAGATGGAGAAGCTCTACAAATTCAGGAAAAACCAGACCTAACTCAAATTTGTTGTGATTATACAAAGTAGGTAATGAACAAACTCAAGGGATTAGATCTGCTAGACAGAGTGCCTGAAGAATTATAGATGACGGTTCATAATGTTGCACTTCCTGGTGGCTCAGATGATAAAGCATCTGTTAACAATGCGGGAGACCCAGGTTCGATCCCCGGGTTGGGAAGATCCCCTGGAGAAGGAAATGGCAATCCACTCCAGGACTATTGCCTGGAAAATCCCATGGACAGAGGAGCCTGGTCATCTACAGTCCATGGGGTCATAAAGAGTCGGACACCACTGAGCGACTTCACTACAGTCTATAAGGATAACAGTATAAAGTTGAACAGGAGACAATGACCAAAACGATCCTAAAAAAAAAAAAAAAATTGCAAGAAGGCAAAGTGGTTGTCTGAGAAGGCTTTACAAATAGCTAAGGAAAGAAGAGAAGTGAAAGGCAAGGGAGAAAGGGAAAGATCAACTGAATGCAGAGTTCCAGAGAATAGCAAGGAGAGATAAGAAGTCCTTCTTAAAATAAACAATGCAAAAAAATAGAGGAAAACAATAGAATGTGAAAAATTAGATATCTCTTCAAGAAAACTGGAGTTATCAAGGGAGGATTTCATGCAAGTATGGGCATGTTAAAGGGCAGAAATGGTAAGGATGTAAAAGAAGCAGAAGAGATTAAGAAGAGGTGGAAAGAATACACAGATGAATTATACAAAATCATTTTATTGAGCCACTCACATAATTTGTTTTTTAGGTAGAATAGTGACTCAGATAAGCAAGATGGTGTGGTCACTCACCTAGAGTCAGACATCCTAGAGAGTGAAGTTAAGTGTGTCTTGGGAAGTGTTACTATGAACAAAACTAGTGGAGGGGATACAATTCCAGCTAAGCTATTTAAAATCCTCAAAGATGATGCTGTTAAAGTGCTGCATTCAATATGTCAGCAAATTTGGAAAACCCAGCAGTGGCTACAGTACTGGAAAAAGTCAGTTTTCATTCCAATCCCAGATGCAAAGCTAAAGCATGTTCAAATTATCATACAATTGCACTCACGTCATCTGCTTGAAAGGTTAGGCTAAAATCCTTCAAGATAGGCTTCAGCAGTATGCGAACTGAGAACTTCCAGATGTACAGGCTTGATTTAGAAGAGACAGAGGAACCTGAGATCAAATTGACAACATTTGTTGGATCATAGAAAAAGCAATGGAATTCTAGGAAAACTGCTTCATTGCCTACAGTAAACCTTTGACTGTGCTGATCACAACCAACTGGAAAATTCTTAAAGAGATGGGAACACCAGACCACCTTACAGGTTTTGTGAGAAACCTGGGTGTGGGTCATGAAGCAATAGTTAGAATGAAACATGGAACAACTAAATGGTTAAAAACTAGGAAAGGAGTATGAAAGGCTGTATATTGTCACCCTGTTTATTTATCCTATATGCAGAGTGCCATTCAGTTCAATCATTCAGTCTTGTCCAGCTCTTTGTGACCCCATGGACTGCAGCACAGCAGGCTTCCCTGTTCATCACCTACTCCTGGAGCTTACTCAAACTCATGTCCATCGAGCTCATGGTTCCACACCATGAGAAATGCCAGGTGGATGAATCAGAAGCTAGAATCAAGATTGCTGAGAGAAATATCAACAACCTCAGATATGTAGATGATACCATTCTAGTGACAGAAAGTAAAGAAGAACTAAAGAGCCTCTTGATGAGGGTGAGTGAGGAGAGTGAAAAAAGTTGTTTTAAAATTCAAAATTCAAAAAACTAAGATCACGGCATCTGGTCTAATCACTTCCTGATGAAAAGAAGAGGAAAAAGTCAGAGTTAAGGCAGTGATAAATTTTTTCCTTGGGCTCCAAAAATCACTGCTTACTATGTCTGCTACCCTGAGATTAAACATGCTTCCTCCTTGGAAGGAAAGCTGTCAAATCTAGACAGTGAGACATCACTTTGTTGACAAAGCTCTGTATAGTCAAAGCTATGGGTTTTCCAATATGGATGAGAAAGTTGGACCATAAAGAAGGCTGAGTCCTGAAGAACTGATGCTTTCAAAATGTGGTGCTGGAGAAGGTTCTTGAGAGTCCCTTGGACAGCAAGGAGATCAAGCCAGTCAATCCTAAAGGAAATCAACCTTGAATACTCACTGGTAGGACTAACACTGAAGCTGAAGCTCCGATAATTTGGCCACCAGATGCGAAGAGCCAACTCACTGCAAAAGACTCTGATGCTTGAAAAGATTGAAGGCAAAAGCAGAAGGGGCTGGCAGAGGATAGATGGTTAGATAGCATCACTGACTCAATGGATATGAATTTGAGTCAACTCTGGGACATAGTGAAGGACAGGGGAGCCTGGAGTGCTGCAGTCCTTAAGGTGGTAAAGAGTTAGGACTGAACACAACAAATAGGCTGTTTGACTTCAAAGGAGGGAAATGATGCATGTTCTGAGATGGTCTGAGAAAGCTTTGTGGAGAAGGAAGGTCTTGATAATTAGATAAGGAGGTTTTAAAAGGAGGATAAAAGAGGAAGGAGTATTCCAAGAAGAAAGGTGTGAAAGAGGCACAAAGGAATGAAAGAGACTGTGTGGTGATAAATAGATCGGTTGATCACTGAGGCATTAGAGGGAGATTTATAAGATACTATTGGAAAATATTTTGGATAAGTAGAAAGAGACTAGTACATTTCCCCTCAAGTCTTTCCTATTAAGTTCGATGTATTAATACCAACAATAGCATTTCCAAATATATGGAATATCTCTACCTATGCAAGATAATTATATGTTACCATGAGGAAATTCTAGGAACTATCAGTCCTTAATTGATATAATCAACTTAGTTTATTAAGTTTTAGTTTACCTTACTTCTATGGTTTGCATACTCCTCCTATCAGCCCCCAGCTGTGCAGTTTAAATGAAATTAAATTATACTGTAGTTAACTAGCATATAGGTCTGCCAATATATGAACGTTTCAAGTTTGTGTAAATCTGTATTTGTCAGTCCTCACTTCAAGTTTCTATTGCCATGTGTTAAAATATTTTATTTTGTATGACATACTACTTCCTACTTGCTATTTTTGTATCACTGGGAATGGAAATAATAAGACTATCCCTTGATTTAACTGTCAGCCAAGGGACACTTCAAGCTTAATATAAAATTTTGAAAAGCCCCTCAATCTGCCAGAAACTAATGGTTTTTGGAATATTCCTGGCTTTGTAGGAGAGAGCTCAATTATAAAATGTTTTCCTGTATCATAATGAGTATTAATAAATTTTATCCAACAAAATCCTTCTTAACTGAAAATAAATTTTTTTTTCACTTGAGAAGGAAAAGCATTATTTGTTACAGGGCATTTTCTGCCTTATATATTCTAAAGTTACCAAATCAATGAAGAAATTGGTATCCATTTTTCTTAAAAAAAAAAAAAAAAAGAAACAGCCAAGAAATGGAAGGAAAATAAAAATGACTAATATTTAAATAGAAATTTTTCTGAGAAAAGCATATTTTGGTAAATATAGTTTCATTTCATAGAGGTTTAGTTTTCAATTTACCAAATGGTCCCAGTTTCTGGGGTTAAATTTATTGAAAAACCAAAGAAAAGTGTAAGGAAGATAGAAACCAAAACATTGCCTTTATTTAAAAGCTAATAATATAAGAGAGAGCTTCCCTGGTGACTAGACAGTAAAGAATCTACCTGCAATGCAGGAGACCCTGAATTGGGAAGATCCCCTGGAGAAAGAAAGGGCTACCCACTCCAGTATTCTTGCCTGAAGAATTTCATGGACAGAGGACAGTTTTGTTTTGTTTTTTTCTTTTTAAAATTTATTTATTTTTTATTTTAATTGGAGGCTAATTACTTTACAATATTGTGGTGGTTTTTGCCACACATTCACATGAATCAGCCATGGGTGTACCTGTGTTCCCCATTCTGACCCTCCCTCCCACCTCCCTCCCCATCCCGTCCCTCACGGTCATCCCAGTGCACCAGCCCTGAGCACCCTGCCTCATGCATAGAACCTGGACTGGCGATCTATTTCACATATGATAGTATACATGTTTCAATGCTATTCTCTCAAATCATCCCACCCTCACCTTCTCCCACAGAGTCCAATAGTCTGTTCTTTACATCTTTGCCTCTTTTGCTATCTCGCATATAGGGTCATCGTTATCATCTTTCTAAATTCCATATATATGCATTAATATACTGTATTGTTGTTTTTCTTTCTGACTTACTTCACTCTTTACTTTTTATTAGTGGGCAAATGACAGTCTTAATAGTGAACTTAAGAATTAAATAGACATTTATACTTAACAGGCTGAACTGGAGCAGGGCCCCTAGAAAGGCAGAGTGACTCCAGAAGAAAAATGCAGAATATCTTTATCAACATATAAAAATCATTGCCAAGAGAAAGAGAAGGAACTAGGCTATATGTGTCCAATATTACCTTCCAAACTAATCAAAAAACTACCCACTCCTCTAGTGAGTGAAGTGGCAGAAAGAAGCCAGAGCATTCTGTAAAGGTAGCTATTCCTTAAAAACTAAAAAATAATTCAGGAAGGAAAAATAAATCTCCTTCATGGTTCTTTGTGTTTTGAAGGTGTAATAAGCATTTTGTGTCAAAATAAATAATTTTAATAAAGAATATGAATAAAAAGGAACCTCAATTACGGTTTCTTTCTATACATTTTCTCTATTCTTTACTGCTGCTGCTGCTGTCTCTTCAGTTGTGTCCGACTCTGTGCAACCGGAGACGGCAGCCCACCAAGCTCCCCTGTCCCTGGGATTCTCCAGGCAAGAACACTGGAGTGGGTTGCCATATCCTTCTCCAATGCATGAAAGTGAAAAGTGAAAGTGAAGTCGCTCAGTCATTTCCGACTGCAGCCTACCAGGCTCCTCCGTCCATGGAATTTTCCAGGCAAGAGTACTGGAGTGGTGCTCCAATGACTTCTCCATCTATTATTTACTAGTGACATTTTAATAAATGTCAGCTCTAATAAATTAGAGCTCTCTCTAATACTTAATTTGCTTTGGAATTCCTGGAATTCTTATCTATGACCCATGATTGTCTTTGATTTTATTTCTCTTTTGAAACCTCCCTACCCTTATGCAATATTTGGTCATGCAGAACTCACAAGAATTAATTAGGTTCAGTCGCTCAGTCATGTCTGACTCTTTGCAACCCCATGGACTGTAGCATGGCAGGCTTCCCTGTCCATCACCAACTCCCAGAGCTTGCTCAAACTGTCCATCGAGTCGGTGATGCCATCAAACCATCTCATTCTTTGTCATCCGCTTCTCCTCCTGCCTTCAATCTTGCCCAGCATTAGGGGCTTTTCCAATGAGTCAGTTCTTTGCATCAGGTGGTCAAAATTTTGGAGTTTCAGCTTCAGCATCAGTCCTGCCAATGAATATTCAGGAATGATCTCCATTAGGATTGACTGGTTTGATCTCCTTGCTGTCCAAGGGACTCTCAAGAGTCTTCTCCAGCACCACAGTTCAAAAGCATCAATTCTTAGGTGCTCAGCTTTCTTTATAGTCCAACATGCACATCCATACATGACTACTGGAAAAGTATAGCTTTAAAGGCTTAATAATGTTTCTATTAACTGAATTCAATTTTAATAATTATTTTAAGAGTCTCCTGGAAATAATCTTAACTCAGAGGTGTGACTGCATTGGTAGTAGTATCATAATGGGGAAGATATGTAAGTAGACTCTGAGCAGTCTTCCAACCACTAAATATCAGTTTCTGCCTCCTCTATCATTTTTCACTTAAGACTGAAGAATGCTCTGAGTGACAAAACCTGTATTAATCATTTCTACTTACACATCAGCCAAAAAGTTGCTTGGAAGTATTTTTATTTTCTATTTAGTAGTAACATATTCCACAGATGGAGACTTATGAATCCAAATGATAGAATATCTCACTTGCTCTCTCAAGAGTACCCTTCAAATGTAGGTAGAATCTTTTATATTAACAATATTTAACATGGCACATATTCTAGTAAAGGCTTGGTTAAAGGGGTGATAGGGAAAATGCCTACTTTTTATAATGTGGTTATTTAGACTGCACAGGAAAGGAAAATTTCCTCTGTGATGAATCATTGGATCATCAAAAAAGCAAGAGAGTTCCAGAAAAACATCTATTTCTGCTTTATTGACTATGCCAAAGTCTCTGACTGTGTGGATCACAATAAACTGTGGAAAATTCTTCAAGAGATGGGAATACCAGACCATCTGACCTACCTCTTGAGAAACCTATATGGAGGTCAGGAAGCAACAGTTTGAACTGGACATGGAACAACAGACTGGTTCCAAATAGGAAAAGGAGTATGTCAAGGCTGTATATTGTTACCCTGCTTATTTAACTTATACGCAGAGTACATCATGAGAAACGCTGGGCTGGAAGAAGCACAAGACGGAATCAAAATTGCTGGGAGAAATATTAGCAACCTCAGATATGCAGATGACACCACCCTTATGGCAGAAAGTGAAGAGGAACTAAAAAAACCTCTTGATGAAAGTGAAAGAGGAGAGTGAAAAAGTTGGCATAAAGCTCAACATTCAGAAAACGAAGATCATGGCATCTTGTCCAATCACTTCATAGGAAATAGATGGGAAAAAAGTGGAAACAGTGTCAGACTTTATTTTTGGGGGGCTCTCAAATCACAGCAGATGGTGACTGCAGCCATGAAATTAAAAGACACTTACTCCTTGGAAGAAAAGTTATGACTGACCTAGATAGCATATTCAAAAGTAGAGACATTACTCTGACAACAAAGGTCCATCTAATAAGGCTATGGTTTTTCCTGCAGTCATGTATGGATGAGAGAGTTGGACCATGAAGAAAGCTGAGCGCTGAAGAATTGATGCTTTTGAACTGTGGTGTTGGAGAAGACTCTTGAGAGTCCGTTGGACTGCAAGGAGATCCAACCAGTCCATTCTGAAGGAGATCAGCCCTGGGTGTTCTTTGAAAGGACTGATACTAAAGTTGAAACTCCAGTACTTTGGCCACCTCATGCGAAGAGTTGACTCATTAGAAAAGACTCTGATGCTGGGAGAGATTAGGAGCAGGAGGAGAAGGGATGACAGAGGATGAGATGGCTGGATGGCATCACGGACTCAATGGACATGAGTTTGAGTGAACTCCGGGAAATGGTGATGGACAGGGAGGCCTGGCGTGCTGCGATTCATGGGGTCGCAAAGAGTCGGACACGACTGAACGACTGAACTGAAGTGAACTGAACTGATGAATCATTAGCATAGTTATTTTGTTATTTTTTAGCTATTTACATGTGGATTTAATTAGTGTACATATGAACAAATTACCTTTAGGAATAGGGGGAAAATTTGTAATTTTCTATTTAAGATGATTATGTAGTCAAGTAGGTTACAAATTTTTTTTTAACTTATCAGAAGAATCTCCTCCCTCTGCCCTTTTTAAAATTAAAACATCATGTGAAATACCAAAAGAAAAATATAGTAATGAGGCTACTCTGTATGGAGTCACAAAGGGATGTTTAGGGGCTGGATTGCCTGTCCTCACATTCTCCCTCCTTGTCCTAGGCAGCTTGAAAACATCTATAGGAGCATGATATGTTTATTTTAAACTTAAGTACAGGAAGAAACCTTTAAAATATTATATTTTAACATTTAATTTCAATACCTTACAAGGGAAATAGTTTTGAGAGGGTGTGTGTTAGTCACTCAGTCATGTCCAACTCTCTGTAACCCCATGGACTGTAACCTGCCAGGCTCCTCTGTCCATGAAATTCTCCAAGCAAGAATACTGGAGTGGATTGCCAATTCCTTCTACAGGGGATCTTCCTGACCCAGGGATCAAACCTGGGTCTCCTGCATGCAGGCAGATGCTTTACCATCTGAGCTAATAGGGAAGCACAAAGTGAAAGTGACTCAGTTGTGTCTGACTGTTTGCGACCCCATGGACTGCATAGTCCATGGAATTTTCCAGGCCAGAATCCTGGAGTGGGTAGCTGTTCCCTTCTCCAGGGGATCTTCCCAACCCAGGGATTGAACCCAGGTCTCCCGCATTGCAGACAGACTCTCTAACAACTGAGCCACAAGGGAAGACCATTTTTGAGAGTTTTAACAGTTAAATTGTTGTAAAGTCATTTATGAAATGTATGTATGTGTGCTCAGTCATGTCTAGGTCTTTGCAGCTCCATGGAGTCTGCCAGGCTCCTCTGTCCATGGGATTTCTCAAGCAAGAATATTGGAGCAGTTGCCATTTCCTACTCCTGGGGATCTTCCAGACCCAGGGATCTAACTCTTGTCTCTTGCATTTCAGTATTTGCATGTGGATTCTTTACCACTAGCGCCACCTGGGAAGCCTGTATTATAAAATAATCTGTAATATGTCAAAATCTTCTTACTATTTTTTACAGCACTATTTTTATACAGCAACATATAATGCTGAAAATAAGTAGAATGTAACTCACAAATAGTGTAAAAAGTTGAATAGTTTTCAGTTTTAATAATGCTGCATAATCAATAAACTCAAAATCTCAGGCAGTTAAACAACAAATGCTTATATTTCTTGCTCTGAGGTCTGCAGGTTGAGATATCTCTGCTTCATGCTGCAGTTTACCTGAACTTGACTTCAGGCTCTCAATTAAAGTCACATCTGATCCATTTTCTTCAGTCAGTGGCTACTCAAAGTATATTCTTTGTATGGTTCAAGGCAGAAGTACAGGGACCAAGTCTAATCAGGAAAGGACACATAAAGCCTTTGCTTGCTTCAGTGAGAAAATATTCCATTGATTAAAGGAAGACATGTGGATCAGCCTAAGAGCTATATTTAGTGGCTTTGAGGATAATGTCATTTGAGTAAGAAAATATACTCTATATACTTTAATCTCAAAGTCATATGGAAAAAAAAAAAACCTTCAGAATTTGGAATAATAATATAGGACAAAAATAACAAAGGCAAGTATATGTATGAAATATCAAACAAAAATCAAACTCAGCTTTTGTCATTGACACTTCATGACAAATATTGTATACAAAATCATCAATGTATTAGTATACTTATATGTGCATGATACTTTCCATTACCATAATTCTGATATATAGCTTCCATAGTTAGCAATGACTTTTAGTGATAATATCTTCTAGGATATTATCCACATGAACCAGAAGATTTCAACCTGTGCAATGTGATGTATATTTATCCCTGTCAAGCCTCTTCTCCTCCTTTATTGGTAACAGCACATAGCTTTCCTGTTAAGAAATCACACAGAGACCATATTTTACCCGTTCTGTTAAGAAGGCATGAAAGTGAAAGTGTTAGTCACTCAGTCGTGTCTGACTCTTTGAGACCCCTTAGACTGTAGCCCACCAGACTCCTCTGTCCATGGAATTCTCCAGGCAAGAATCCTGGAGTGGGTTGTCATTCCCTTCTCGACCCAGAAATAGAACCCAGGTCTCCTGCATCATAGGCAGATTCCTTATTGTCTGAGCCACCAGGGAAGCCCTATTGTTAATGCATAGTTAGCCTTATTTCTCACCTGCAGTGGTAGGTATGTGATCTAGGATAGGACAATCAAGACAATCCATTTCCTTGTCACAATATTCTGTTCAGGGATGGGTTTATAAACCAAGTCATAAACCAGTTAAGAATCCGTCTTGAGTCTTTGGCTTAAACTGTTGAGAAAGAAGTGCTTGTTTTTTTCTCTGAGTTTGCCAGACTGGTGGGAAGTAACTGCGTTTGAACAGTTTTGCCACTGTGCAGCAAAAGCTTGCCTGAGAATTAAGCCAAGACATAGGAATGCAGAGCCAAGAGATAGAGACAAAAAATGTCTTGAGGTTTTTTTGAGTTTTTAATTCTAGTCCAAAGCTATCGGTATCCCTTGCTTCCTAGTCACAAAACTAACATATTATACTTGATTTTTCTAATCACTTCAAATCCAAAGCATCCCTATGAATTCCTATGCTTCTTTTTGCTCTACAGTATCTCTCCAAAATTCTCTTTTCTGCACTCACTTGTCATATCACTTCGCTGCATACATACAATCCCTCATTTTAAGGGTGATCTAGTCCATGTGATCTTAATTTTTCACTATATCCTGGAGTCAAAATTAATTAATTTGTTATTTTCCCTGACAGTCCAAATTTGCTGAATAAAACAGATTCTTTAGCCAATATCTTTCTTTGCTCAGTTAATTATTCATATCAACACTCTGGTCTCAGTGAAGATGTGTCAGAAGATTCACATGTTTCATGATATGTCTCAAACTCTATTTACTGTGGCACTGACAGCTTGCCCTCAAAGCCTTCCAGATTCTCTACCTGGAAGATGTGATGCAACATCTCAAACATAATTGTTTTCTTCTGAACTATGTGGCAACCTGCCATTTTCCTTGTTTGCATTATGGCTTCCTTGATGCCTGTTAAGGTACCATGTGGAACTACCTCTTAACTGATATAGACCACCAGCCCCTTTCCTGCTGATGTTGTTTCCTTGTTAAAAGACTATGCTGTTGAAACTACACTTCCACACCAAAGCCAAAATAGGGCTTTTTAGTGCCAGTCTTGTTTAGTCTACTAGGAATCTCTTTCCTGCAACACTATATTGCCTAAGTATCCAATCATCACCTTTTAATTTGTTTATATTAGAAAGAATTTCACTTTACATGCATAGTTTCTTTCTCTAGACTTTACCACTCAATCTATGGGAACTTGACCACAATCCATCTTAGAGATAGAGCATTTATATTATTCAGAATTACTCCTTACCTTTAATCATTTGATCAAATTTTGCCTTTATTTTTTTCATGAGTCCTTTCTTCAGGATTTCCTAATTTCTTGGGAAAGAGAGAAGTCTTGACTCTCAGTTTTTGTTTTTGTTTTAATTAGTTAAATGTTGTTGTTATTACAGTCCCTGATCATGTTAATCCGACCACAAAATATTTCTGACTAGAAATGTTGAGTGTATGGATTTTATGGATGTTAAATTTTCCTGAATTCTGAGATAAAACTCCACTGTCTCCTCTTATTCTCAGAACAACAAACAACTGTATTACTGCAGATTAAGATCAAAGAATCTTAACATTAAAATAGATGGAACATCCTGTGTAGCCAAGCAGAACACTTTAGAATTCCCGATGATTTTTATAATTTTCTGTTAGAAATTAGAGAGCTGTTAGAATTATTTCACACATCAGATCTATTCTTTGTTTCTTTTTTGATTATCTAGAATCATCACTCCAGGCTCACTTTGATCCCTAATGTTGTTCAAAGCCCCCTGCTCAGTCGACATATAAATAAATCTACTGAGAATTGATTTGTTGCCTCACTTGGTTACCCTAATGTGTTTTTAAGATTAGAAATAGAATGTAAATGCATCAATGCTTATATTGTGAAATATGCTTTACCTCAGTACTGTGATCATTAGCATTTAATTACTTACTTTATCTGAATCCAAAGTTTTTGACAGTTTTGACACTGCTTTTGATGGTGAAATCTATAGTTTTGAAAAAAATCCGGAACATCAGAATAGATGTTTTGATGCAATACTTTCACTAAGGGGTTTGCTCAGATGCTCTGTGTGCACTCCTGGAGTAAATAAGCCTAAAGATCTTATACTTGGTCAAACCTGAGTCCTGTGATATATCCTAACGCAAAAGAAGCCACAGAATTAACTTCTGTTTATTTAGTCTCTTGATATATCTGATATTCTATGACTGTATATATAATTAATATCTATTGTTAACCTCAGAATAAAATGTCATATTGAAACTTAATTTCTTAATGCAGAAACTTCAATAATGAAAAATTTTGGTTGGGGGTAAAACCAAGACTGAACTAAATATTTTGTTCATTTCGAAATTGAAACACTGAAAATGTTTGCAATAGATAGTTAGGGAAATATTTTGACTGTGAGTTCAGCTGACTCTAATTGTTATTTTCCTTCTATTAGTGAAGGACTTTAGATATAAGATCTAATCCTAGTTAAATAATACATGATTACACACTTTATAAATATTTAATGCCAGATGTTTAAAAGGTTAATATTCCCACGATAAGGAAAGCATTGTTATTAAAGGTCATTTAGATTGTATTCTTGGGAGATTTTATGGATGTTCTTCATCTGTTTAAATTATTATCAATATTTCTTTTCAGATTATGAATAAACAGTTTGTGCTCAAGTGTTTGCTCATCTAACATTTATTTTGTAATATATACTTCTTATAGGAATATAAATAGTTGCTGAAAAGAACACTGACAACTTCAAAGCAAAATGAAGTTTTTTCTGTTGCTTTCAGCGATTGGGTTCTGCTGGGCTCAGTATGACCCACACACCAAATCTGGACGGACATCCATTGTTCATCTGTTTGAATGGCGCTGGGTTGATGTTGCTCTTGAATGTGAGCGATACTTAGCCCCCAAAGGATTTGGAGGGGTTCAGGTGAGTATTGTTCATCGTATAAGTTGCAGACTTTGCTGTGCTGAAAGTAAGTGGTAGTATGCTCTGCGTCTGAAAGCTGGGACACCATGTTACTTCACAGTTAAGTACTCTAAGTAAAACAGTTTTCTGAGGAAGAAAAAAATTTGGAATTGTCGGTGACTCTATGTTTTATTTCTAAGATAATTTTTTTTCAGCAGATATTTCCAATGCAAGGTTAATATTTTCAAACAATTGTAAAGAAATGTAGTTGCCAAAGATTCAGAAATAATTTTAGACTATTGATTACTTTGTAGAATATTCAGTGATATAAAGTGAGTCATAAATTGATACTTATTAACATTGTTTTACTTGTAGGTCTCCCCACCCAATGAAAATGCTGTGATTACTGACCCTTCAAGACCTTGGTGGGAAAGATACCAACCAGTTAGCTACAAGTTATGTACAAGATCAGGAAATGAAAATGAATTCAAAGACATGGTGACTAGATGTAACAACGTTGGTGTAAGTGACTTAAAGTTTCCTTTAAACATATGATATAGAAAAATAATTTATCTCTCTTGTCTCTTGTTCCTTTTAAGAAGAACAATTTTCATACATATAAAAGTTACCTCATGCTTTAGCTATAAATTAAAATGTAATTGTTACCTTATGTTTAATTATAACTATTTTTATATGTACCATTTATCCACTAAAGAAGATGTAATTAAAAGTTTAAGGCCACAGACTTCAACTAATGTATGTTTAAGTTTTATTTTATAAAGCAGAACATCAACTTTCAACCCTTATGGTTGTACACATTTTGGGGGAACTCTTTTTCCAGTTAGGAATTAGAAGTTCCATTTACAACATTTGCTGTTTCTTTTATGTGAATTGTATGGCCACCCATAATTCTTGGATATTCCTTCCCACAAGTACTATGATCATTTGTAATTATTTTCTTTTTGATGAGGAGCATAATGAGAGACAATTGTTCAGTCCCTAAGTTGTGTCCAATTGTTTGTGACCCCATGAACTGCAGCACACCACGCTTCCCTGTCCTTCACTATCTCCTGTAATTTGCTCAGATTCATGTCCACTGAGTCAGTGGTGCTATCTAACCATCTCATCCTCTTCTGTCCTCTTCTCCTTTTGCTTTCAGTCTTCTCCACATTGTCCTTCACTATCTCCTGTAATTTGCTCAGATTCATGTCCACTGAGTCAGTGGTGCTATCTAACCATCTCATCCTCTTCTGTCCTCTTCTCCTTTTGCTTTCAGTCTTCTCCACATTGTCCTTCACTATCTCCTGTAATTTGCTCGGATTCATGTCCACTGAGTCAGTGGTGCTATTTAACCATCTCATCCTCTTCTGTCCTCTTCTCCTTTTGCTTTCAGTCTTCTCCACATTGTCCTTCACTATCTCCTGTAATTTGCTCAGATTCATGTCCACTGAGTCAGTGGTGCTATCTAACCATCTCATCCTCTTCTGTCCTCTTCTCCTTTTGCTTTCAGTCTTCTCCACATCATGGTCTTTTCAAACGAGTCGGCTCTTCGTATCACATGACCAAAGTATTGGAGCTTCAGCTTCAGCATCAGTCCTTCCAGTGAATATTCAGGGTTGATTTCTTTTAGGATTGACTGCTTTGATCTCTTTGCAGTCCAAGGGACCGTCAAGAATCTTTTCCAGCACCACAGATTGAAAGCATCAATGCTTTGGCGCTCAGCCTTCTTTATGGTCCAACTCTCACATCCATACTTGACTACTGAAAAAAAACATAACTTTGACTATTCTGACTTTTTCAGCAAAGTGATGTCTTTGCTTTTTAATACACTGTCTAGATTTGTCACAGCTTTCCTTCCAAGCATTTTTTTTTTTTTGGTCATTGATGCCTTACTGACAGGTGTCACCATCTCTTTTACAAACTAGATTATGGTTTTAAATGGAATGCACAAGGCAATATCTACAAACACCAAGGAAAGTTAAGTATTGCATCTCTATTTCATTTGGAAAAGAGAAGATTCCCAAATCAAGCTGGTTTTGACTCTTGACAGGAAAGGTGGTAGAGATATTTCATGGCAACATATTGATAGACAAAATCCTCAGTAAGAATGCAGTATGGTTGTGTCTACTTTGAAAGAAAGGATTAGATGCTTCAAACCAAAGTGTCAGTTGCATGACTCTTAGGTGCTTGAATATGGCCATATACCACACTGAGTTCTAGTTTGCATGGGGTATGAGCAAGAAACTTAAATAGACAAGATAGTTTTACAGATCTTGTATACAAAATTTGTTTGTTTTATCCATTCATGAAACTTAAAAAAACAAGTTAAACGTGAAGCCAAAACATACATTTTTCTTTAATATTAACTGTCTTTCCTGGTCCTCCTTCAAATCTGTTTACATTTGCTGTGTACATAATGTTCTAGAACAAGTATATTGAGAGAATATTGAATCCCAGGCAGTGAGATTTTAGAGAAATAAGTGACCAGACACACAGTTTTTTTCTTTCTTTTTTTTTTTAAAGCAGCCACACTAATATTTCTGGAGTGTGGCAGGGACCTCAGAACCAATCATTCATCAAATAAGCATCTTTTAATTTCATTGTTGCAGTCACCATCCACAGTGATTTTGGAGCCCAAGAAAATAAAATCTGTCACTGCTTCTACTTTTTCCCCTACTATTTGACATGAAGTGATAAGACCAGATACCATGATCTTAGTTTTTTGAATGTTGAGTTTTAATCCAGGTTTTTCACTCTCCTCTTTCACTTTCATCAACAGGTTCTTTAGTTCCTTTTCACTTTCTGCCATTAGAGTGGTATCATCTGCATATCTGAGGTTATTGATATTTCTCTAGGCATCCTTGAATACAGCTTTTGACTCATCCAGCCCAGTATTTCACATGATATACTCTGCATTGAAGTTAAATAAACACAGTGACCATATACAGCCTTGTCTTACTCCTTTCCCCATTTTGAGTCATTCATTTGTTCCATGTAAGATTCTAACTGTTGCTTCTTGACCAGCACTTAGTTTTCTCAGAAGACAGGCTAGGTGGTCTGTTAGTCCCATCTCTCTAAGCATTTTCCATAGTTTGTTATGATACACACAAAGGCTTTGGCATAGTCAATGAAGCAGATGTTTTTCTGGAATTTCCTTGCTTTCTCTGTGATCTAATGAGAGTTGGTAATTTGATCTCTGATTTCTCTGCCTTTCTTAAATCCAGGTTTTACATCTGGAAGTTCTTGGTTCACAAACTGCTGAAGCCTAGCTTGAAGGATTTGAACATAACCTTGTTAGCATGTAAAATTAGAGCAATTGTACTGTAGTTTGAACATTCTTTGGCACTGCTCTTCTTTAGGATTGGGATCAAGCTTGACCTTTTCCAGTCTTGTGTCCACTGCTCAGTTTTCTAAATTTGCTGACATATTAAGTACAGCACTTTAATAGCATCATCTTTTAGGATTTTAAATAAATCAACTGCAATTCCAACACCTCCACTAGCTTTCTTTGTAGTAATACTTCCTAAAGCCCACTTGATTTCACACTCAAGGATGTCTGGCTCTAGGTGAGTGACCACACCATCCTGGTTATCTGGGTCATTAAGACATTTTTTTTTTTAATAGTTCTTCTGTGTATTATTGCCTCCTCTTCTTAATCTCTTCTGCCTCTGTTAAATCCTTACCATTTCTTTCTTTTGTCAAGCCCATCTTTGCATGAACTGTTTGCTTGGTATCTCCAGTTTTCTTGAAGAGTACTGTTTTCCTCTCCTTTTTGGCATTGTTCATTTTAGAAGGCCTTCTAATCTTGCTGCTCTCTGGAACTCAGCATTCAGTTGAATATATCTTTCCCTTTCTCCCTTGCTTTTTGCTTCTTATCTTTCCTCAACTATTTCTAAAGCCTGCTCAGATAGCTATGCTGCCTTCTTGCATCTTTTTGTTTTTTTTTTTTTTTTTCTGTTTTTCCCTTTTGGGATGGTTTTGGTCACTGCCTCCTAAACAATGATACAAACCTCTGTCCATAGTTCTTCAGGCATTCTGTCTATCAGATCTAATTCTTTGAATCTATTCATCACCTCTACTGTATAATCATAAGGAATTTGATTTAGGTCATACCTGAATGACCAAGTGGTTTTTTCCTACTTTTGTTAATTTAAGCATGAATTTTGCAATAAGGACCTCATGTCAGCCACAGTCAGCTCCAGGTCTTGTTTTTGCTGGCTATATGGAGCTTTTCCACCTTCAGCTACAAAGAATCTATAGCCATCTTGCCTGTTACTCAAGATATCTCTTGACTTCCTACTTTTGCATTACAATCACATATGAAAAGGATATCATTTTTTGGTGTTAGTTCTAGAAGGTCTTGTAGGTTTGTAGAACCTGTCAAGTTTAGGTCCTTAAGCTTCAGTGGCTGGGCCTTAGACTGGATTACTGTGATGTTGAATTTTTTGCCTTGGAAACAAACTGAGATTATTCTGTTGTTTCTCAGATTGCATCCATGTAGTGCATTTCAGACTCTTTTCTTGACTATGAGGGCTATTCCATTTCATCTAAGGGATTCCTGCCCACAGTAGTAGATGTAATGGTCATCTGAATTAAATTTGCACATCCCCATCCATTTTAATTCACTGATACCTTAGATGTTGGTGTTTACTCTTGCTATCTCCTGCTTGGCCAAGTCCAGTTTACCTTGACTCATGGATCTAATTTAGCAGGTTCCTATGCAATATTGTGCTTTACAACATCGGACCTTACTTTCACCACCAGACGCATCCAAAACTGAGCATCATTCCACTTTGGCACAGCCGCTTCATCCTTTTGGAGCAATTAGTAATTGCCCTCCACTCTTCCCAGTGGCATATTGAACACTTTTTGACCTGGGGTCCTCATATTCCGGTGCTATATCTTTTTCCCTCTTTGTGTTCATGGAGTTCTTGTAGCAAGAACACTGGAGTGGTTTTCCATTCCCTCCTCCAGTGGGCCACATTTTGTCAGAACTTCTCACTATGACCCATCCATCTTGAGGTGGCCATTCATGACATCACTCATAGATTCATTGAGTTGTAACTCAGTCAAGACCCTTTTTGCCACAACATGGCTGTGATCCATGAAGGAGATGAGAGACAATATCTACCTTTATTCTTCTGATCCTAAATAGATAGTAGAGTCTGGCTTCTTATTTCTTAGGATGACCTATGGAAACTTCAAAAACTAATAATCTCTCTTGCCTCAACTGATTCCAGATACTGCCAAAAAAAGTCTCTTTGCATGTTTTCACAGTTCTATTAGTTTGGGGTTCTCTTAGTTTATTATATGTATAAACATCTTCCAAGTGCCTAGAATGCTTATAGGGCTTCAATTCACAATGATTTATTTTCACACTTGACTGTTTTCTTGTAAGATAAGTTATAATATAATGAAGAAGTATTTTGGAATGTTATCAATGTGCTGTACAATCTAATTAATAATATAAATTTCTATCTCTCTGTAAGCCAAACTGAAATGGAAATTTTGCCTTTCAGGTCCGCATTTATGTGGATGCTGTAATTAATCACATGACTGGAAGTGGTGTGAGTGCGGGAACAAGAAGTACTTGTGGAAGTTACTTCAACCCTGGAAGTGAGGATTTTCCAGCAGTCCCATACTCTGGATGGGATTTTAATGATGGAAAATGTAAAACTGGAAGTGGAGATATTGAGAGCTATAATGATGCTTATCAGGTAATTAGCAAAATATCTATCTACACCTTTTATCATCCATATGTAGTTCACTGATCTCCATTTTAAATGTTAGTTTAGAGTGTTTAGGAAAACAGCATTCCAAGTCTGACTTCAGAATCTCATATCAACATTCAAATCATTTTCCCCAATTTAATTTTTCAAAATGGAAAAACTCATCCACTTTTTCTCCATTTTTTCCATTTTTATAATAATAAATATTTCAAAAACATGTCAGTACTAGAATGTCAATATCCCCAGAGACTGGTGCAAAGAAATCACTATTGAAATATCTATTAATGAATAAATGAATGAATAATTGAATGGATTCTCAAGTGAAGGCAATATTTTATGTATCAATCACAAAATTTTTATCTCCATAGGTCAGGGACTGTCGTCTCGTTAGTCTTCTTGATCTTGCACTGGAGAAAGATTATGTGCGTTCCACGATTGCTAACTACCTAAATCATCTCATTGACATTGGTGTAGCAGGGTTCCGAATTGATGCTTCTAAGCACATGTGGCCTGGAGACATAAAGGCAGTTTTGGATAAACTGAATAATCTAAACACAAAGTGGTTTCCTTCAGGAAGTAAACCTTTCATTTACCAGGAGGTATGTCAACACATATATGTGTATATATATATATATATATATCTGTATAAAATTATTATTCTTTAGAAAATCATTCATCATCAATAATTTATTATTCTTTAGAAAATCATTCATCATCAATAATTCATCAGAAAATAAATGGCAGATTTTATTTAAAATGCAGTTTCTTTAGCTTAATGGCTGAATCATTTACACAGAAGAATGTTCCTTAACCTACTTTTATTCAGGGACAGTACATCTAACTCTATCACAAGAGGTTTGTTATTCAAACGACAAAAATTTATTTAGGCTGCAAAAATCTCCATGTCATGTATCATTTCCCCAGAGGCCATTATAGAAGACAGATAGTAATATAGTTGTCTTAAGACAGGATATCGGACTCTAAATTTTGGCTAGATCACCATTAAGTGTGTTTCTTTAGGCTGGTTCATTAACTTCTCTGAGCAACAAGTTTTTTAGAAGTTATTGAAAGGAATAATGATAATGATTATGTCTTTGTTTTCTTTGGAGATTTGAAGAGGTAATATTTATCAAGTAGCAAGAAATATTACTAGCCAGATATTAAGTGCTGTACAAGTATGAACTAGTCTTATCATTTATGTGCAAGTCTAAATTAGGTCAGCATTCTCACAGGACAAGTTTGTTTGTCATGTTACTTTTACTATTGTAAGATAGATAGATATATTTTAGGGAAGAAAAATGAGAATCTTGATATAAGGAAAACCATTTGGGGTATTTCATATAATATAAAATAGTATAAAGCTATTTTTTATATAATTATAATTTAGTTAAATTCTTTAAAATTCTTATTTAAATTGTTATTTTCTTCTTCACTTCTACAAGGTCATTGATCTGGGTGGTGAGGCAATTACAAGCAGTGAGTACTTTGGAAATGGCCGTGTGACAGAATTTAAATATGGTGCAAAACTAGGAACAGTTATTCGCAAGTGGAATGGAGAGAAGATGGCTTACTTAAAGTAAATAAAATATGCTTTATCCTTTGAATTATTTCACAGATTTTTTTGGTGATGTTACCCCAACATGAGTTTTCTTCATAATGCCTTCTTATTTAGAAAAATTTCAAAGATTCATTTACTAATAACAAGTGCTGTGTATCCCCACATTCCAAGTGATCATCTTTATTATTTAGAATATCAATCACAAGGAAGCTTTTTTAGGGACCCAACACCAATCTAGAGATTGTAATTTATGCATTATATGACTGTACTATATTTAATTAATGTTTGCACATAATTTGTGAAAGCCAGGTTCTTGTTAAAGTGATGCTATAATTTATGAAGTTCCTACAATGTGGCCATTCTATAGACATTACATATATTAATTAATTTCAAATATTGAAATGTTTATAACAATACAATTTTGAAACTTATTTAATCTAATTTGAAATTCTGTATAAAATGGTGCGTATGTTGGGCCTTCTGAAGTCTGTCTAAATTATAATACACTAAAACTTCTAATATAAATTTTATAGCAAAATTCCTATAACATGAATGTAATTCAAGTAATTTCTACACATATACATGCATGGAATGTATTTGTAGATTATATATATATATATAGTTTGTAATTTTAAAAAGCTCAGTTTATTCTACAATTAAAATAATTTTAAAAATTAAAAAATTTTAAAACCCTACAGAATAATCATTTAACTAGAGAGAGAGAATATCACTAAAGAGTGCAATACTGAAAGAAATGCACATTTTGATTATTCTAAAGTTATTGTAAAAGAATACATATATATGTTCTTAATATTTCCTTTTTTAATAGGAACTGGGGAGAAGGCTGGGGTTTCATGCCTTCTGACAGGGCACTTGTCTTTGTTGATAACCATGACAATCAGCGAGGGCATGGAGCTGGGGGAGCATCTATTCTTACATTCTGGGATCCTAGGTAAGAAACAAAGTTCCCCATTTTTAAACCTACCATTTTAATGGTATTAAAAGTATTATTTTTCTTTTATAATAAGATAATTTTATGCCTTTTAGAATGTACAAAATGGCAGTTGGATTTATGCTTGCTCATCCCTATGGATTTACACGAGTAATGTCAAGCTACCGTTGGACAAGACATTTTGTGGATGGAACAGTAAGTTTTGGTGTTGTACAAAATATCTTGAGACAAAAGTCTCAAGAAAAAGAAGTTAATTTTGTTATAACTTCACATATTGCTATAATATTCACTATTTATTTTATCAAATATTTATTAAGTGAAAACCTGAGGCAGGGTTCTTGTAACAATGCAGTGGATAAAAAAATTGAAATGAATGATCTCTGTTGATAAAGAGTATGTAAGCTATTTCAAAGTATGAGAAATTTGCCCACCCACTCTAAAAAATACCACTTAAAAATAAGGATACAATGAATAAAATGTGTACTCCTAAGTACCTGCTTATAGAGTTGATATGAGGATTACAAATTAACACTTCAAAGAAATTTAAAACAGTACCTGCTCATGGTATGAGCAATAAAAGTATTTGTTAAATACTTTTTTAAAGAAAGTTTTGTGGACTGCAAAGGCATTATCTAGCTGAGCCAAAGTTCTGTAGGGAAAGTATAGCAGGAAGGAAAATACCTTTATTAAAGAGAAATTTGCTAACTATTCTGAAAATGTTAAAAATCAGAAAAATTTAAGCAATATGGTAAAGACATTAATATGAGTAAATATTTTAAAAAGAAACTGAGAAATAAGAATTTAAGTTATTTGGAAAGTTAGTGGGAAGTTTTCTTTTTAAACTGAAGATTTCAAATGCAGCATTATACAGCAACTTCATACCTGAAGTAGAAAATTCTCTTCACTCTGAACCAGATAGATATTCCTCTAGTTTCTAGTAGGCTCTTTACAAATTGAGAAGTCCACTACTACTTTGTATAACAACTCATTCTATTCTTAGATAGCCTTAGATATCCTAAATATTTAGGATATTTCCCTTTATATTGAATCAATTTCTTACAATTTCCACTAATTAGTTTTATTTCTGATGGCAAGAGTCATAGCATATGTTCATTTCCCCTTTTCCCATAAAGTCTTCTCCATGACTTCTGCATGCTAACAACTCTTAGCTTGTCCATCATTTATTGTACCATATGATTTAAGACAGATATTGATAACCTTCCTAGACATAATCTATTTTTTCCTACAGTTACCTTGAAAGTACCAATTAGAAAAGCACAGTAATAAAATTTGGTCAATTTAGTAAAGAGTATTTTGATATTTTGATTAGAACTTTTATTGAAAAAAAGATGAAAGAAACAGTTATCAATTATCATGTATAAAGATTTTTACACACCTTATTTAACTTTTATAGTAACTAATAATATCATCATTTTACAGAAGAGGAAAATGAGGCATAGATGTTATGTATATTAACTAAGTCTTTGAGCTAGTAGTGATGGAACCTATCTTTTAGTCCTGCATTTTCTAACACTAAAGTCCTTGCCATTTCAATAACATCACACTGCTTATAGTGATGTTGAAAAGTCATTACAATTCCTTGGAAAAAAATGAGAAACTAAAAAAATCATATTCTTGTTTGAAATATGGCACTAGGGAATGAGAAGTTAGGGAGAAGATATGCTTAGTAAAAATTCTGAAAAAGTTGAATTCTAAGTGAAGCCACTACAAAAACACAAATAGGACAGATTGGGTTTGATGTCCTAAATAAGGACACATGTAATGTTAAAAATGTGAGCTTTTAAAATTGATTATTATTATTATTTTTTTTTACTAATTGAGGATGTTAATGATTGGATGGGACCACCAAATAATAATGGAGTAATTAAAGAAGTTACTATTAATGCAGATACTACTTGTGGCAATGACTGGGTCTGTGAACATCGATGGCGTCAGATAAGGTAGGAATACTTATTTGGGCACATTCTCTAATAATAAACTTTCTTAGCTCTTTTAAAATACCTTTATTTGTTTATTGGTTTTTGACTGAGCTGGGTCTTTGTTGCTATGCAGGCTTTTCTCTCCTTGTAGTGAGCGGGGCTACTCTTTGTTGCGGTGTGAGAGTTTCTCACTGAGGTGGCTTCTCTTGTGGAGCATGGGCTTTAGGGTATTTGCAGGCTCAGTAGTTGCAGTTCCCAAGGTCTAGAGCACAGGACCAACATTTGTGGCTCGTGGGCTTAGTTGCTCAGTGGCATGTGGGATCTTCCTGGGTCAAGGATCAGACCCGTTTCTCCTGCTTTGGTAGGCAGACACTCCACTACTGAGCCACCAAGGAAGTCCATTGTTTTGTTTTAAATTGTTGAAGTATCATCAGCGTTTCACATGCTCTTTTGTTTTTAGGAACATGGTTATGTTCCGTAATGTAGTTGATGGTCAATCTTTTACAAACTGGTGGGATAATGGCAGCAACCAAGTAGCTTTTGGAAGAGGAAACAAAGGATTCATTGTCTTTAACAATGATGACAGGTAAGTAGATCAATTAGAAATAATATTTTATGCTAATATGTTCTTGGTTTATCCTTTTCCTGCTCATTTACTTTCTTCACATCTGAAAAATTCTTTAGATGGCAGATTAAGAAAACATAACAATTAGAAAAGGGTCAGAAGAAAAATGATGATGACTGATTTTTTTTTTTTTATCTCTTCTGTTTCTAATGGCTTTCTTTTCTAAGTGGAGTCATTTTTTGTGCACTCTTCACATCATGGGCAGATGTGATGCATGTGTACTGCTTACATATACACTTCTCATAAAATATACATGTTAGTCACTCAGTCATGTCCAACTCTTTGCGACCCCATGGACTGTAGCCCACCAGGCTCCTCTGTCCATTTAATTCTCCAGGCAAGAATACTGGAGTGGGTAGCCATTTCCTCCTCTAAGAGATCTTCCTGACCCAGGGGTTGGACCCTTGGACCCAGGTCTCCTGCACTGCAGGCAGATTCTTTACTTTCTGAGGCACCAGAGAAGCCCCCAAAATATACAAAGTCATTAATATAAAAGGTCATGAAATCCATAGAAGAATGTCTTATAAACCTTTTAAAATCAATAATGGAAAAATACTGCCTCAGATCTGAAATGTCTTTTTTTCTCTCTTTTTTTCACCTACTTTAGAATGTAGTTTTTTAGTCTTGTTTTTCACATTCTCATCTCTCTGTAACAAATAATACTCTTTAAAGCATATATATATTTATAATGAATATGTATATTATGGTCATTGATCCACCTCAGGAGATTTAATACTTTTAGTTCTGAGACATCTCATTACTGCCTTTTAATTTGTGAAACTTATACTCTCTGCCTGCATTATACTGTTTCCCTCACATATGGAATTATAGCTCAGAAGGCATCTTTGCAAGCATTTACAATGTTTTAGTCCCAACTAGATTCCACCCATGTTTAGCTCACTCTTTGCCCAAATGATATTTTACTGACAAAAAAATAATAATAATAAATAAATAAAGTATATACTTATCTTCTCCAAGAATCCATTACTAGTCCTTTTTTTTTTTCCTGTCTTTTGTCATATGTGCATGCGTGCTAGGTCCTGTCTGACTCTGCGACCCTATGGATAGTAGCATGCCAAGCTTCTCTGTCCATGAGACTTTACAGGCAAGAATACCAGAGTGGATTGCCATTTCCTTGTCCAGGCGATCTTCCTGATCCAGGGATCAAAACTGT
Organism: Capra hircus; assembly: GCF_001704415.2. Taxonomy (NCBI): domain Eukaryota; kingdom Metazoa; phylum Chordata; class Mammalia; order Artiodactyla; family Bovidae; genus Capra; species Capra hircus. Next base: position 80,794,139 of record NC_030810.1, read on the forward strand.
GTCTCCCACATCTTCTGCATTGTGGGCAGATACTTTATCAATTGAGCTATCAGGGAGAGGGAAGAAACATATTTATGAGACAGTGTTATATTTTAAAATTATATATTTCTTTATAGAAATGCAAGATTATTTTTATCTCCAGCCCAAATTTATTTTAACGTCTTGAAAAAATGAGATTTTTCAGGAAATAACCAAATTTAAGTTTTTGAAAATAATCAGTATTTTCTCAAGTTCAGATGAGGATACATTTAAAGTAATTTAAAATTATTTTCTCTAAGTGAAGCAGGTCATTCAAATCTTCACTGATACTCTTCAACTTTATTTTTTGTATAATATTTACTATTGACTAGGAAATTTCTCAGAGAAGGCAATGGCACCCCACTCCAGTGCTCTTGCCTGGAAAATCCCATGGACGGAGGAGCCTGGTAGGCTGCAGTCCATGGGGTCGCTCAAAGTTGGATATGACTGAGCAACTTCACTTTCACTTTCATGCATTGGAGAAGAAAATGGCAACCCACTCCAGAGTTCTTGCCTGGAGAATCCCAGGGACGGGGGAGCCTGGTGGGCTGCCGTCTATTGGGGTCGCAAAAAGTCGGACACGACTGACGCAACTTAGCAGTAGCAATAGCAGGAAATTTCCATATCTTCTATAAGAATTTTGTTGACCCTGAGAAAACTAACCACTGGAGAAATTTTTATGTTTAAATTTTATTTTCATTGAGACCTTGACTGCTTCACGTTCTATAGCATACAGTTAAGCTATTTTAGAGAGTCTGTATTCTTGCTTTTAATTGTGTTGAATTCATATTAAATCTTAAATTTTATTTTTACAGTACACTATCTGCAACTTTGCAAACTGGTCTTCCTGCTGGTACATATTGTGATGTTATTTCTGGAGATAAAAGTGGCAACAGTTGTACAGGAATTCAAATCAGTGTTTCCAGTGATGGCAAAGCTCATTTTTCTATTAGTAACTCTGCTGAAGATCCATTTATTGCAATTCATGCTGATTCTAAATTATAAAATTTGAATTGAATTAAATACATACACCCAGAGAAATAAAATGTGTTTTGTTTCTTCTATGTATGTAATAACTTCTCATAATTCATTAATTTTTGGTAAAAGCTATAAAAAGTATTCAAACTATAAAACCCCAAAAAGCATAAAAACACATATACTTAATAATTGTAATTACAATCAACATTTTGTTACATTTTAGAAGATTCTCTTTAAGCTATTTGTCAAAGGAATTTCTAAGAACTCAGAAAAGATGATGAAAAATTTGTTACCATTAATACCACTTGCCCAGCTACATATCTCTAATCCAGGTTTATATTTCTTACATAGGGTATTTCTAACAATTAGTTAAGGGTAGCTATTTTAATGATGGTTTGCATACAAAGTCATAACATTTGTATATTTTTTACAATATAAAAGGCCCTTTCATAGTTAATAAGTGAAAAAATAAAAGAAAACTAAATTATGTAGTATATAATTCTTAATTATCTTGAGCTCACAGGAATCTTCTCCTACTTTCTCTGTATTCATTTCTTTATTTCTCTTTCCAATAGCTTTAGCATGATGGTATTGTATGACTTTTGTTTCATCTCTCAATCCCTAATATTAATTTTCATAGGGCTCTCATGACTCCCTATATTCAGTGTTTTTTTTTCTTTTCTCCTGATCCTTTAGCTGTTTATTCTTCTTCTCCTCTTAATGTGAGATTTATTAAGGCTCTCAGCTAGGTAGTCTTATAACTCTCAGGTGTTCTATTTTCATAGTTGGATAAGAAAATGAAGCCATAACTTGGAAATTCTCTCCTTTTTACTCACAAATCTACCTATACTTGGCCCTATCTTTCTCTTCTTTCCTCTTGTCATAATGAACAAAGTGCATTTCACTAAAGTCTGCTCCCTCCATTTTTACCTTTTTGAGGACTTTACTGCTTAGATTTTCTTTCTCTCCTGATTTAACCGTCTTTCTTTTATTGACATAATAGTCCCCTCAGATCCTTTCAACTAAAAAAAAATTCATAACCTCAATTTTTCTCTTTCTAGTCGAACTTTGGAATTTTCATCACACAGTCTCAACATCCTCAACACTAGTCATTTTTCATCTCCTTACTCTTCAGTTTCCATCGTCACTTCATTGCTCGTCAACATAATAAAAAATATTTATGTTACTCATACAACATACTTCACTGTCCTCATCTTTTTCTATTTCACAATACTACTCAATATGGAGAGACAATCTCACATCCTCTCTTCCTTTTATCTCTGTGATTCTATTCTTTCTTTTCCTTCTCTCACTAATTACTCTTTTTCAGATTTTGTTTTATTGACTTGGCTTCTGTTTGACCTAAAATCTCATTTGGATTGAATTTTCTTCTTTCTGTATCCTCTTTCTAAGTGACTGCAATTGTTTCCATGGGTTTAAAACACATACTTTAGCGTGGAGGCCTATACCTGCAAACCAGATCTTTTCTTGGGACTCAACTTCATATTACAACAGATGCTTCACATCTCTATCTATTTCAGTATTTCACAGACATCTCGTACCTGACATATCCAAAATGTGACCTTCAATTTTTGTCTTCAGCAAGGCTTTTGGTACTGCTGTGTTTCACCACTTACTTAGAAAGCTGAATATTTCCTTGATTCCCCCCCCGCCCTTTCTCTTAACTACTTGCCCTATCTCCTCACATAAAACAGCATCATCTATTAATTTTTATCTTCAAAATAGTGAAGCTAAAGAGAGAGATCCATGGGATACTAGTAGGAAATAGTTTGAATGGGTAGAAAGAGACTAACTACATACAAATACATTTCCTGTCAAAGCTTCTCTATTAGATTTGATATATTGATACCAGCAATGGCATTTCTAATGATATAGTCTATCACTATGAAAAATAATCATATGTTACCATAAGGGAAATTCTAGAAATTATCATTTCTTATACTGATAGTAATACAGACTTCGTTCATTTAGTTTTAGTTTGCATTACATTTATGGTTTACTTCTCTCCTCCTACCTGACCCCATCTGTGTAGTTTAAATAAACTGAATTCTACTGTAAAGCAGTAGCACAGAAGTCTACAAATCTGTGAATCATTTCAGATTTGCATTAGTTCAGTTCAGTTCAGTCGCTCAGTCATGTCCGACTCTTTGCGACCCCGTGAATCGCAGCACACCAGGCCTCCCTGTCCATCACCATCTCCCGGAGTTCACTCAGACTCACGTCCATCGAGTCCGTGATGCCATCCAGCTATCTCATCCTCGGTCATCCCCTTCTTCTCCTGCCCCCAATCCCTCCCAGCATCAGAGTCTTTGCCAATGAGTCAACTCTTCGCATGAGGTGGCCAAAGTACTGGAGCTTCAGCTTTAGCATCATTCCTTCCAAAGAAATCCCAGGGTTGATCTCCTTCAGAATGGACTGGTTGGATCTCCTTGCAATCCAACGGACTCTCGAGAGTCTTCTCCAACACCACAGTTCAAAAGCATCAATTCTTCGGCACTCAGCCTTCTTCACAGTCCAACTCTCTCATTCACACATAACCACAGGAAAAACCATAGCCTTGACTAGACAGACCTTAGTCAGCAAAGTAATGTCTCTGCTTTTGAATATGCTATCTAGGTTGGTCATAACTTTTCTTCCAAGGAGTAAGTGTCTTTTAATTTCATGGCTGCAGTCACCATCTGCAGTGATTTTGGAGCCCCAAAAAATAAAGTCTGACACTGTTTCCACTGTTTCCCCATCTATTTCCCATGAAGTGATGGGACCGGATGCATAAACATATATTTATCAGTCCTTATTCCAGGCTTCTATTGTCATGTGTTGAAATAACTGATTTTAAATGACAGCCAACATCCTGCTTATTATTTTTATATCAGTGGGGATGGAAATAATAGAACTATCCCTTGATAACTGTCATTCAAATAACGCTTCAAGCATACTACAAATTTTTAAACATTTTAAACCCTAACCCTAACCCTCAATCTCCCAGAAGTTAATGGTTAGAATAATATTGATGGCTTTGTAGAAGAAACTTCAGCTATAAAAATCACTGCAGATGGTAACTGCAGCTATGAAATTAAAAGATGCTTACTCCTTGGAAGAAAAGCTATGACCAACCTAGATAGTATATTCAAAAGCAGAGACAATACTTTGCTGACTAAGGTCTGTCTAGTCAAGGCTATGGTTTTTCCTGTGGTCATGTATGGATGTGAGAGTTGGACTGTGAAGAAGGCTAAGCACCGAAGAATTGATGCTTTTGAACTGTGGTGTTGGAGAAGACTCTTGAAAGTCCCTTGGATTACAAGGAGATCAACCAGTCCATTCTGAAGGAGATCAACCCTGGGATTTCTTTGGAAGGAATGATGCTAAAGCTGAAGCTCCAGTACTTTGGCCACCTCATGGAAGAGTTGACTCATTGGCAAAGACTCTGATGCTGGGAGGGATTGGGGGAAGGAGGAGAAGGGGATGACCGAGGATGAGATGGCTGGATGGCATCACGGACTTGATGGACGTGAGTCTGAGTGAACTCTGGGAGATGGTGATGGACAGGGAGGCCTGGTGTGCTGCGATTCACGGGGTCGCAAAGAGTCAGACAGGACTGAATGACTGAACTGAACTGAACTGATATCATAATGAGCATGAACACATTAAAAAAATTAAAATAAAGGCTTACATCCAGCAAAATTCTGCTTCAAAGAGGATAAACTTAATAAAATTTTTCACTTGAGGAGAAACAGCCTTATTTGGTATAAAGTATTTTCTGCCTTTTATTCTAAAATTACCAAATCAATGAAAAAATTTGTGTCAAAAAAACAGCCAAAAAGTAGAAGAAAAATAAAAAGGACTAACATCTAACTAGATTTTTTTCTTATATAGAGACTATTTTCTGTAAAATATAGCTTTATTTTATAGAGGTTCAACTTTAGACTTACTATATGGGAACGTTTTTAGTGTGCAAGCTTAAAGGTGTCCAATAAATAGTACATTTTCTCAGGTCCTAGGGTGAAGTTTACTGAAAAAACAAACAGAAGTGTAAGGAAGATAGAAATCAAAATATTATTTTTATTTAAAAGCTAGTAATGTAAGAGAGGGCTTCCCTGATGGCTAGGCAGTAAAGAATCTACCTGCAATTTAGGAGACTGAGGTTTGATACTGGGGTTGGGAAGATCCCCTGGAGAAGGAAATGGTGGCTATACCACTCCAGTATTTCTGCCTGAAGAGTTCCCTGGACCTCAGGTAGCTTTTATGATAGGGCAATTGGCAGTCTTAACAGTGACCTGAAGAATTAGATAGACATTTATACTCAACAGCCCAAACTGGAGCAGGCAGAGCTTCTCCAGGAGAAAAATGCAGAGTATCTTTATCAACATATAAATCACTGCCAATAGAAAGACAAGGAGCTAGGCTACATGTGTTCAATATTTCCTTTCAAATTAATTAAAAACACTATCCACTCCTTTAGAGAGTGAAGTGGCAGAGAAGTCAAAGCATTCTGTAAATGTAGTTATTCCTTTAAAAAAAAGAAAAAAAGAATGAGTAAGGAAAAATATCTCTTTCGTCATCCTTGGTGTTTTAGGAGGGTAATAAATATTTTGTGCTAAAATCAATAATTTTAAAGAAGAAAAAGAATATGAAAAAATAAAGACCCTCAATTACAGTTTCTTTCTATATATTTTGACTATTCCTTGTTAGTGACATTTTAATAAATACTCAGAGCTCTCTCTAATAGTTCATTTACTTTGGAACCCCTGGAATTCCTATCCATGGCCCATGGCCCATGTCTTTGCTTTTCTCTCCCTTTCGGAACCTTCCTGTTGCTTCTGCTGCTGCTAAGCTGCTTCAGTCCTGTCTGACTCTGTGCGACCCCATAGATGGCAGCCCAGCAGGCTCCCCCATCCCTGGGATTCTTCAGGCAAGAGTAGTGGAGTGGGTTGCCATTTCCTTCTCCAATGCATGAAAGTGAAAAGTCAAAGTGAAGTCACTCAGTCGTGTCCGACTCTTAGCGACCTCATGGACTACAGCCTACTAGGCTCCTCTGTCTATGGGATTTTCCAGGCAAGAGTACTGGAGTGGGGTGCCATTTCCTTCTCCCTCGGAACCTTCCCACCCATATGCAATATTCGGTCAGGGAGATCTCACAAGGATAGCATCCCATGATTCTACAATTTCACTGGCAAGTTCACTGGCACCCGGCTCCAGGACTCTTGCCTGGAAAATGCCATGGACGGAGGAGCCTGGTGGGCTGCAGTCCATGAGGTGGCTGAGAGTCGGACACGACTGAGCGACTTCACTTTCACTTTTCACTTTCATGCATTGGAGAAGGAAATGGCGACCCACTCCGGTGTTCTTGCCTGGAGAATCCCAGGGACGGAGGAGCCTGGTGGGCTGCCGTCTCTGGGGTCGCACAGAGTCGGACACGACTGAAGTGACTTAGCAGCTCCCAAGTTCTTCCATTAAACTCTTTTATTCCCTTTTTGTTAATTGATCTCAAAAAGTAACATATCTGTCATTCAAAGGAGATATAATTTCATTTTCCCTTTGTGTGTGCTAAATCATTTCAGTCATGTCCAACTCTTTACAACCCTGTGGACTGTAGTCTACCAGGCTCCTCTGTCCATGGGATTCTCTAGGCAAGAATACTGAAGTGGGTTGCCATACCCTTCTCCAGAAGACCTTCCCAACACAGGGATCCAACCCATGTCTCATGTCTCCGGTACTGGCAGTTTCTTTACTACTAGTGCCACCTGGGAAACCCACAGCTTCATTATAGTAAATGTAAAAGAGGGTTTACTAGGAAATGTTACAAACAGATATAATGCCTCAGAGCTTTCATTATTCCACAGAGAATGGTGCTTTAGCTGGCACATGTGGACTGGGTGCCCACTGAAAGTGCTTCAGTAGGCAGAGACTGCCATTCCCACAAATGACACAAATATGAGGAGGGAACAACAAATAAGTGGCTTTCTTAGAAAAGATGGCTTATGACTTCAGCCTCTGGTATTACCTGTTCTTCCACTGAGCTCACTCAGACCTGTGGAGTCAATCTTAGTGACCTACCAAAAGACAAGATGTAATGAGTCTTCAAAGAGGATCAAATTTATCCCTTCTTTGCCTCAAAAATCTTATCGATGTTAATGGCTTACTATCATTTATATTTATATTAACTGAATTATTTTAATAGCTATTTTAAAATTTCCTAGAAATAATGTGTTAACTCAGAGGTGTGACTGTACTGGTAGTAATGTCATATTGGGGAAGACAAGTAAGTAGACTCTGAGCAGTCTTCCAATCACTGAATATCAGTCACTGCCTATTCTATGATTTTCCACTTAAGACTACAGAATTCTCTGAGTGACAAAATCTGTACTAATAATTTCTACTTACACATCTGCTGAAAAGTTGCATGGGAGTATGTTTATTTTCTATTTAGCAGTAATATTCCACAGGTGTAAACTCATAAGTGCAAAATTATAGAATATCTCATTTCCTCTTTTAAGAGTACCCTTTACATGAAGCTTGGATCTTTTAAGTGACAACATTTAACATGGGACATATTCTATCTATCTATCTAACATGGAACATATTCTGGTAATGGGCTTCTGTTGTGGCTCAGATAGTAAAGAATCTGCCTGCAATGTGGGAGACCTGTGTTTGATCCCTGGGTTGGGAAGATCCCCTGGAGAAGAGAAAGGCTACCCACTCCAGTATTCTGGCCTAGAGAATTTCATGGACTATATAATCCATGGGGTTGCAAAGAGATAGACATGACTGAGTGACTTTTATCTATCTATCTAACCTGGAACATATTCTGGTAATGGCATGGTTAAAGGGCGATAGGAAAGACACTTTTTATAATGTGATTACTTGGGCTGAAGAGAAGAAGGATATTTCCTTTATAATGTGTAATTTAGCATAATATTTATTTTTAAGCTATTTATATTTGGGTTTAATTTATGTATACATAAATTACTTTTAGGAGTAAAGAGGAAATTTGTAATTTTCTTGGGAAGATGACTATGTGGGCAAAAGTTACAAATTTGTTTTTTTTAACTTATCAGAAGAATCTCCTTTCTTTGCCACTCTTAAAACTGCAATCTTATGTGGAATATCAATGTGTAAAAATATCATAATGCGGCTTCTCTCTTGGAATTACAGTGGGATTTTGGGGGGCTGGATTGCCTGTCCTCACATTCTCCCTCCTTGGCCAGCATATCTTGAAAAGATCCATAGGAGCATAATATGTTGCTTTTAAATAAGTATAGGAAAAAATCTTAAAAGGCTATATTTTTGTGTTTAATTTCAATGCCTTATTTGGGAAATGTTTTTGAGATGTTTAATAAAAATTAAATTTCTTTAAAGAATATTATGAAATAATCTATAATATGTCAGAATTTCTTACTAGTTTTAACAGCATGATTTTATGATATATTATGCTGAAAATTAGTGAAATGTAACTCACAAGTAGTTATAAACATTGCATATTTATTCTTTTAGCTGCAAAAATGCTGCATAATCATGGACCTCAAAATTTCAGGAATTTAGAACAACAAATGCTTATTTTTCTTGCAGGTTACTTGACAGCTCTGATTTATGCTACAGTTTACCTGGGCTTGACTTCAGGCTATGAGTTGAAGTGATATCTGATCCATTTTCTTCAATCAGTGGTTACTCAGTTCAGTTCAGTTCAGCCGCTCAGTCATGTCTGACTCTTTGCGACCCCATGAATCGCAGCATGCCAGGCCTCCCTGTCCATCACCAACTCCCGGAGTTCACTCAGACTCACGTCCATCGAGTCAGTGATGCCATCCAGCCATCTCATCCTCGGTCGTCCCCTTCTCCTCCTTCCCCCAATCGCTCCCAGCATCAGAGTCTTTTCCAATGAGTCAACTCTTCGCATGAGGTGGCCAAAGTACTGGAGCTTCAGCTTTAGCACCATTCCTTCCAAAATAATCCCAGGGTTGATGTCCTTCAGAATGGACTGGTTGGATCTCCTTGCAATCCAAGGGACTCTCAAGAGTCTCCTCCAGCACCACAGTTCAAAAGCATCAATTCTTCGACGCTCAGCCTTCTTCACAGTCCAACTCTCACATCCATACATGACCACAGGAAAAACTATAGCTTTGACTAGATGGACCTTAGTCGGCAAAGTAATGTCTCTGCTTTTGAATATACTATCTAGGTTGGTCATAACTTTTCTTCCAAGGAGTAAGTGTCTTTTAATTTCATGGCTGCAGTCACCATCTGCAGTGGTTTTGGAGCTCAAGGCATGTTATTTTCATGGTGCAAGGCAGAAACACAGGGACCAAGTCTAATCATGAAAGAACATGTAAAGCCTTTGCTTGCTTCAGTCTGAAAATATTCCATTGGTTAAAGGAAAACGTATTTATAAGCCCAAGAGTTCTGTCAGTGGCTTTCAGTAAGAAGCATTACCAACTGAGTGAGAAACTACACTCTATGTACTTTATCAGGAGGCATTGCAAAGTCATATGACAAAAGATATGGGTGTATATTTCTAAACATTGAAAAACTACAGAATTTAAAATATTAACCCAAATAAAAAATATTAAAGGCAAGTACAAGCAAAAACCAAACTCAGATTTCATTCTGGATATTTCAGGACAAATATGGTATACTAAATTAGCAAGTATTGGACAACATACCTGTACATGAACACTTTCTACTACCATAATTCTCAGATTATATAGTTTCCTTTGTAATTAATTATTACAATTAGCAATAACTTCTAGTGAAAATATCTTCTAAGATATTACCCACATGAATTAGGAGATTTTAACATGTGCATGTGATGAATATTTATTGTTTATCCCTGTAAAGCATCTCCTCCTTTATTGATAACAGTACATAGCTTTCCTGTTAATGAACCACAGAGAGATCATGTTTCATCCATCCTGTAAGGCACAGTTAGCCTTATTTCTCACCTGCAGGGGTAGCATGTAATGTGTGCTGAAACAATCAGGGCTTTCCATTCCCTTGTCGTAATGTTCGGCTCAGGGCTGGGTTTATAACCAAATCAGACCAATCGAGGGTTCAGTCTTGAGTCTTTGGCTTAACCTGTTGGGAAAGAAATGCTTACTTTTTCTCTGAGTTTGCCAGTCAGGTGGAAGGTAAGTTTTGAACACACTGCGTTCAAAAGCTTTGCCACTGGGTGGGGTAAACCTGTCTGAGAATTAAGCCAAGACATTGGAATGCAGAGCCAAGAGATAGAGACAGGAAACATCTTGAGGTTTTTTGAGCTTTTAATTCCAGTCCAAAGCTATCTGTATCCCTTACTTCCCAGTCATCAAGGTAACAAATTTCTCTTGATCATTTTTGTCACTCAAAATCCAAGCATTCATACTAATACCTATGCTTCTTTTTGCTCTTGCAGTCTCTCCAAAATTCTCTTTTCTGGACTCGCCATATCACTTTGCTGGCACACACATGACCCCTCATTTCAAGGGTCATCAACTTCCATGATATTTTAATATACCACCATATTATGAACTCATAATCAACTCATTTGTTATTTTTCCTGAAAGTGCAGATTTGGTGAATACAATGGGTTCTTTAACCTGTATCTTTGCTTCCTCAGTTAACTCCCTGGGCTCAGTGGAGATGTCTCCCAAGACTCATGTGTTTCATGGTATGTCTGAAACTCTGACTACACTTATTTACTATGACACTGACAGCTTGCCCTCGAATTCTTATAGATTCTGTAGCTGGAATCTGTGATGCTATATCTCAAACATGATTATATTCTTCTGAACTGTGTGGGAACTTGCCACTTTCCTACTTTACATTATGGCTTCCTAGAGGCCTTTTAAGCTACCATGTGAAATTACCTTCTGACTAATATAGACCACCAGTCCTTTCTTTGCTGCTACTAATTCTCCTTGTGAAAAGACCATGTTGTTGAAGTACACTTCCAGGTCAAAGCCATTTATAGAGTTCTTGATGTGCCAGCAAAGTCTTGTTTTATTTGGGAAGAATCTCTTTCCTGCAACACTGTGTTGTCTTAAGTCTCAAATCAGTGCTGCCTCTAAATTCAAATATATCTCAAAGAATTTCAATTTATATGCATATTTTCCTTACCCAGGCTTTAGCAATCAAACTGTGGGGACTTGACCAAAAACCAGCTGAGAGACAGAAGCATTATATTACTCAGACTCACTCCTTTCCTTTAAGGAGCCTTTGTCTCCTTATGAGTTAGTTTTTCAATATTTCCTAATTTTGGGAGAAAGAGAGAGGTCTTATCTCTCTCAGTTCTTTTTTATGGTTGACTTTTATCTGTATTATAGCTTCTGATAATGTTGGATATCCTACCACAAGACATTTCTGATTGGGCATACTGGACTCATGGATTTTTATGGACATTAAATTTATAGGCTGAATTCCAAGATACAATTCCATAATCTTCTCTTATTCTTAGAACAATGAATATATACTGCAGATTAAGATCATAGAAACTTAACAGCAAAATAGAATGGAACATACCCTGTAGCCAAGCAGAATCACTTTAGTATTCTCAATGGTTCCATTATTCAGTGTTAGAAATTATATAGGAGAAGGCAATGGCAACCCACTCCAGTACTCTTGCCTGGAAAATCCCATGGACAGAGGAGCCTGGTAGGCTGCAGTCCATGGGGTCGCTAGGAGTCGGACACAACTGAGCAACTTCACTTTCACTTTTCACCTTCATGCATTGGAGAAGGAAATAGCAACCCACTCCAGCGTTCTTGCCTGGAGAATCCCGGGGATGGGGGAGCCTGGTGGGCTGCCGTCTGGGTCACACAGAGTAAGACACAACTGAAGTGACTTGGCAGCAGCAGCAGCAGAATTATTTCAATCATCCCATCTATTCTTTGTCTCCTTATTTTACTGTCTGGAATTGCCGCTTTGGACTTACTCTGGCACCTAACAGTGCTCCAAGCCCCCTACCCTGCCTACATATGAATAATTCTACTGAGAATTGACTTGTTCCTTCACTTAGTTACCCTTATGTATTTACAAGGTTAGCAGTACAATTTAGATGCATCAATGCTTATATTTTGAAATATGCTTTACTTCAGTACTATGATTATTATTAGCATTTAGTAACTGTTCTTATCTGAACCCAAAGTCTTTCACACTGACACTGCTTTGTATGATAGAACCTATTAGTTTCCAACGTTTTATTGCTGTGAAATCCTGTGAAAGAGAAAACAAGTCTGGAAGAATATTCAGGTACAACACTGTCACTGAGAGGCTTGCTCGGATAATCTGTGGTGTAGTAGGAGACTGAATGACTCTAAAGATCTTATATCTGGTCAGATTTGGGGCTTAGGATGGTGTCCTAATGGAATAGAAGCCAAAGAATTACCTCCATATATTTAGTGTCTTGATATAGTGGATATTCTATGATTGTACATATTATTAATATGTATTAACCTGAGAATAAAATGTCATATTGAAATTGAAGAGGGATGTTGGGACTTTGTTAAAGGTAATTGCTTGGTGAAGATGCAATGAAATGTAAAATGGAACCTCTGTTTCCTGGTAGTACATTTTATAAGAACCAGGTGTTACTTTAGGAATTCTGTACCATTTATCATAGGAAGTTATATTCTATCAGTGTTAATACTCTCTGTAATTTAATTTGACTGAGATATATCTTTTTATTGCCAATTGTTATTTTGCTGAAGATTTGCTCTCCTTTTTTAATAGAGAACAGCTTGTTGTCTTTTAATTCATTTAAAAGAATCTTTAGATTTCTTAGAAATAAATGAGATGGTACTTATGAAGAAAGTGCCAATATTTTAATTGACATATACTAATTAATTGGAAAATGTGTCAACAAAATATATTGTTTAAATATGTTCATCACATTACTGACGTGAGTACAGTGCACACCCACTTGAAGACTTAACTACCACCAGCAAGGCAGGATGATAATTATGAGGGGTAAAGAGATAAGGTATGGCTTTTGCTCTGGAAGACCTATCATTTAGTAGAACTGTTAATTCTCTATACCCTCAGAAAGTTTTGTGTCTGATTCTCTTGTTTCAAAGTATAAAAGGCTAATCTAAAATATGGAATTTAGAAAGATGGCAATGACGACCCTGTATGCAAGACAGGAAAAAAGACACAGATGTGTATAACGGACTTTTGGACTCAGAGGGAGAGGGAGAGGGTGGGATGATTTGGGAGAATGGCATTCTAACATGTATACTATCATGTAAGAATTGAATCGCCAGTCTATGTCTGACGCAGGATACAGCATGCTTGGGGCTGGTGCATGGGGATGACCCACAGAGATGTTATGGGGAGGGAGGTGGGAGGGGGGTCATGTTTGGGAATGCATGTAAGAATTAAAGATTTTAAAATTAAAAAAAAAAACTTTTTGCATATTTTCTAAGTTTATATAGGGTCTTTGTTAATTCTAAAATTTTTAAAATTGATACTTTCAAAGAACATGAAAACCATGAGTTTGAAGCAAATTTTGTTTTAAAAACCTCAAATCATAGAAGTTTTAGTTATAGCAGTATAAGTTCTTTAAAAATTTTTCTTTTTCTTACATTTGAAGATCACAAAGTTATTTCTACTCCAAACCCCTCCTTAATGAAATGAGAAAGTAATAAGAGCAAAAGCTATAGGGAATAATCCCCTTCATCTCTAATAAAACTGAGATTTCCAGCCCAAATAATAAACTATAATGTCTAGCATAAAAATTTCAGTAGAGTGGAATTTGGACTCATCTATGGAGGAAATAGTATCAACAGACTTTGTGCATGGCCAAACTGCTTAGAAATATGGAAGTCTCTGACCTTAAAGTTCTAATCAAATACTCTTTTATTTGAACAGTGAGATATCATGATGTGGTGAGCCTTGAAACTATACAAAAACCCTATCCTATACTTTGAGAGCAGAAAAGCCACAAAGAAAACCTGTATTTTCCAGAAGTTAGTAACAGCTGCAAGTATTAGCAAGTAACATATTTGATGATCAGCTTGATAGTTGTTTAAAATCCTATCAGGAGTATAAAGAAGTAATTAAAGCCATTAAACTACAGTCTATTCATTCTCTTTACTGTCAGATGCCCTGGGAGAAAGAATAGAAGACAAGTGACCTGATCTACTCTCATTGACATGTGTACTTCTGGGAAAAGGTACTATTGGTATTGGCTGGGGGAAGAAAACTTATCTCTGAAATGCCCTTTATATATATATATATATATATATATATATATATATATATATAGAGAGAGAGAGAGAGAGAGAGAGAGAGAGAGAGAAAGTGCTCCTGGCTAATGGTTACAATAAATAGAACCTAGAATCTATAAGGTATGGTGTGTATCTTGTAAGTTATACAGGTCTCTGAGATATAAATGGAAAATTTTTATACCTTAAGTGCTCCTATTGTCTGAGGTAAACCCCATGAAACAGTTACAAAATCTGATCTACTGTTCTCAGCTAGATACTAATTCCTAGTGTAGAAATATGGAGACTAAAGAGCTACTGTTAGTATCTCAGGCCTTTCTCTGTTTTGTCTGAGCATCTTGATTGACTGTATCTTTGAAATTATTATAAATGGATGATGCTGGAATACTAGGAATTTCAACCTCTAATTATAATAAAAGATTTTTTAAGAGGCCATACAGTAAACAGGAAGGAGGCAATTTTGAGCTCAAGAATATGAATATGTAGAATAAAAATAAAATGTTGGAAGCAATGCATATTGTAACATTTCAGAAAATTAAAGGGGAAAGGATGATTCTACAAACTTCCAGAGAAAGAGAATGACTAGTTTGCATATGGTGGATTAGAATAAGTTTAGTACCCAAGGGTCAGTACAAGACAGTTAATAGAGTGTGGATTCAGATTTTAACTAAACAATTTATTTGCTAAGTAACCTGAGACAGTCTTCTTTATTTCTTTAGACCTCAATTTCCTCATCTGTCCTTAGGGATAATAATACTTTTCCATAAATTTGCTTTGAAAAATAAACAGGCTAATACAGAAGTTGGTATACAGAAAGAGATAAATTAATATTAGCTATGTGCTGTGCTTAGTCACTCAGTCATGTCCACTTCTGAGAC
This sequence comes from Capra hircus, assembly GCF_001704415.2. Classification (NCBI taxonomy): domain Eukaryota; kingdom Metazoa; phylum Chordata; class Mammalia; order Artiodactyla; family Bovidae; genus Capra; species Capra hircus. The sequence continues at coordinate 80,809,227 of NC_030810.1, forward strand.
CCGATGGACTGCAGCCTGACAGGTTACTCTGTCCAAGGGGATTCTGTAGGCAAGAATACTGGAGTGGGTTGCCATGCTCCCCTCCAGGGGATCTTCCTAACCCAGTGATTGAACCCAGGTCTCCCAAATTGCAGTCAGATTCTTTCCAGTCTAAGCTATCAGGGAAGCCCAATAATAGCTATATAGAAAACTTAGATGTTCGACTTGGTTTTAGAAAAGGTAGAGGAACCAGAGATCAAATTGCCAACATCCGATGGATGATCCAAAAAGGCAAGAGAGTTCCAGAAAAAAACATCTATTTCTGTTTTATTGACTATGCCAAAGCCTTTGACTGTGTGGATCACAATAAACTGTGGAAAATTCTAAAAGAGATGGGAATACCAGACCACCTGCCCTGCCTCTTGAGAAACCTGTATGCAGGTCAGGAAGCAACAGTTAGAACTGGACATGGAACAGACTGGTTCCAAATAGGAAAAGGAGTACGTCAAGGCTGTATATTGTCACCCTGCTTATTTAACTTCTATGCAGAGTACATCATGAGAAACGCTGGGTGGGAGGAAGCACAAGCTGGCATCAAGATTGCTGGGAGAAATATCAATAACTTCAAATATGCAGATAACACCACCCTTATGGCAGAAGTGAAGAAGAACGAAAGAGCCTCTTGATGAAAGTGAAAAAGGAGAGTGAAAAACTTGGCTTAAATCTCTTTTTCTCTTCAGAAAACGAAGATCATGGCATCTGGTCCCATCATTTCATGGCAAATAGATGGGGAAACAGTGGCTGACTTTATTTTTCTGGGCACCAAAATCACTGCAGATGGTGATTGCAGCCATGAAATTAAAAGACACTTACTTCTTCGAAGGAAAGTTATGACCAACCTAGATAGCATATTGAAAAGGAGAGACATTGCTTTGTCAACAAAGGTCCATCTAGTCAAGGCTATGGTTTTTCCAGTGGTCATGTATGGATGTGAGAGTTGAACTATAAAGAAAGCTGAGTGCCAAAGAATTGATGCTTTTAAACTGTGGTGTTGGGGAAGACTCTTGAGAGTCCCTTGGACTGCAAGGAGATCCAACCAGTCCATCCTAAAGGAGATCAGTCCTGGGCGTTCATTGGTGGGACTTATGTTGAAGCTGAAACTCCAATTATTTGGACACCTGATGCAAAGAGCTGACTCATTTGAAAAGACTTTCATGCTGGAAAAGATTGAGGGCAGGAGGAGAAGGGGACGACAGAGGATGAGATGGTTGGATGGCATCACCTACTCAATGGACATGGGTTTGGGTGAACTCTGGGAGTTGGTGATGGACAGGGAGGCCCTGGGTGCTGTGATTCATGGGGTCACAAATAGTCAGACACGACTGAGTGACTGAACTGAAATGATTAACAATAACTCTGATAGCTTGAACACAGTAGAAAAATCTATTTAAAATCCTTAGGAAAATGATTTACAACTTAGAATTTTGTGGCTATCCATACCATCAGCTATGTTTTGTGGGAGAGAATAGATATTTGGGCTTTTCTGGTGGCTCAGACAGTAAAGAATCTGCCTGAAATACAGGACACACAGACTTGACCCCTGGGTAGAAGATCCTCTGAGGAAGGAAATGGCAACCCACTTTAATATTCTTGCCTGGAGAATTCCAGGAACAGAGGAGCCTGGCGGGCTATAGTCCGTGGATCACAAAGAGTTGACACGACTGAGTGACTAACACTTCCACTTTCATTGATATTTATCATATTTTAAAAAATTTAAAAATATCTAATTACCATATGCTTTCTTTTTTTTCATAGAAATGAGGAGTTAAACCCAGAAAGAGGAAAATAAGTTCTCTGAAATAGAGATAATCCAATATAGAAGAGACACTAAGGGAATTCTTAATATAATAACAAGAAATTTCCAAGAGTGTAGGGCTCAAGCAGACTCCAGAAAATATGATACAAGTTCATTAGTGGGATTTTTGTGAGGAAAGTATTTTTAGAAAAATAAAATAAAGTTAAAGTGTTTGACCCTGTGAATAATTTGAAAAGCATTGATTGATCAGCATTTTAGACAACTGTAAGAAATTTTGGAAGACATAATCAGGTATTTGAAGAATGCCACAGAAATGAATCAAAACCAGAAAGAAGAAAATAAGATATGTGTTTGAAGAATACCAGGCAGATAAAATAAATGAAAAATAACTTTTGGAAAAGTAAAAACTCTTATCTAAGAAAGGTAATGGAATGTTGTCATAGTACTTGACTCAGAATGAAAAATGTTTACATAGATGTAATATTAATAACAGTAAATTGGGGTTTTATTAATGAAACCATATTGGGAAGATGGGAAACACAAAATGTGCATATGAGAGGGATGTATTATAGTGCTACATTTGGAAATCAATACAATGTATACAACACAGAAGCAGAAAGACAAGACGGACCAAAACTTTTTTCCTAGAAAAAAATAAATCTTACTTTTCACTTCACATGCATTTCTAAACATCAATGGTCACTTGAATTAGAGTGCCAAGCCAAAATCAGTGCTAGATTCAAACTTAGTAGTCACTAATTACTGAAACCATTTACAACCAACATTCCTATTTAATAATAGTTTTTAAAAAGAAACAGAAAAAATACTAATTTTTCTTCTAAGGCAAGGAATTCTAACAAAGTTCTGAGTTTTGTATTATAATTCAATGTGGCTTCTCTGGTGGCTCAGAGGGTAAAGCATCTGCCTGCAATGTGGGAGACCCAGGTTCAATCCCTGGGTCGGGAATATCCCCTGGAGAAGACAATGGCAACCCACTCCAGTATTCTTGCCTAGAAAATCCCTTGTACAGAGAAGCCTGGTAGGCTACAGTCCACAGGGTTCGCAGAGAGTCGGACACGACTGAGCAACTACACTTTGACTTTCAATTCAATGCTTTTCTTTTTGAAAATATAAATACAATTTTCTCAATTTTTTTTTCCTATTTTCTGTTCCTGAAGCCACAAACACATATGTAATTTGCCTGATCCATCTCAGGTTAAAACCTAGGCAGTTCTGCTTTGGTCTACATGAGAAAACACTTTATACAGCTTGACCAGCATGGCAGACAGTTGGATAATGAGTGTTAGAGATGTGCACTATGGCACTTTGAAGAAATAGGCACTCCTAGAAAAAGCAGACTAGATGGGCTTAATCTTTAGGAATGAGCTGTGTCCAGGCAGAAATTCTGTGTTAGGGTTTATCTGTTCCGTGTTTTTTATTTCTTTTGGACTATGGGGAAAATCAGGTTCACTGTCTTGAATTTCTGCTTTTGTATGTTTGGCTCTAATCTCTCCCAACCTTCAGAAATGACTGCCATATACTCAGGAGAGTAAAAGTTCAGGACTTCTAGAATTATCTTATAAGGATTTTGTATTCTCTCTCTCTCACATGTCTTAGATAATATCTTACATCATCTTGTATTTGAAGTAGAAGTAGGTGCACAAGCCAATATGGAGATAATCGTGTAGGACCTACACCATTCTGCAAGCCTAGGATTACTCTGAAATCTAGTTTAGGTGCAAATTAAAGTATGTCCGATATTATAATATATAGCTTCTATTATGTTGAGATATGTTCCTTCTATTCTTACTTCCTGGAGAGTTTTTATCATAAATGGATACCTCCAATTAAAATAAATAAATTTATATTAAGAAAAAAGTATGTCCGAGAAGGTGCTGTTGTTCTGTATCTTTTATCTTCCACCAAATTAATTGAAGTCATATTACATTTTGGAATGGGTTTGTATCATTTAGTTCATCCTTGTTAGATTATTAAAGTCAAATCTGTATTTTAATACATGTTTTAAACTTTAAAAGTGATAGGTTTAGTTTGAGAAAAAAAAAGATTTATGCTGAGAGTATTGGTTGGTCACAGAGTTAAATCATCTGTGCTGTGTGACTGCTTTACATGCTACTAGGTCAGGTACGTTTGTATTCTTATTGCCATCCAATTCAATCATTGCTTGTTACCTAGAAAAATGCTGACATATTGCCAATTAAGGTGAATCTTCCTATCATCCTTGTCCTAGATTTTGTTGCTTAAAGATGAATACTATGCAAGTATGAACCAGTATGTTAGGGACAGTTAACAAAGCTAAGAAAATGTGTCCAATATATTGGGAAAGTGAGCCCATTTACAAGTCAGGCAAAGCTGCACTCTCTATTCCAGAGATTTTGGAGGAAAAAGTTCAAATGAGGCACTGGCAAGGATTCTAAGGGGGGCGGGGGAATATCTTGGGCATTTAGAAAAATGTTTTCAAAATTTATTGCTGCATTATAGTATTTTATCTATTTTAATAAATAAGTATTAAAATAAATATTCATCTATTTTATAAATAAATGTAAAATATTTATAACTATTTTAATAAAATAAGTGTTTTATCTATTTTAATTAACATGTAATTTGACAAAAGCTCATAAAATGTTAGGAGGAAAAATCTTAATTATTCAAGTACTTATTCACATCTAAGCATACATTAAGTCTTTAGCACCAAATGTGCTGACACAGAATAAGGTTTAATGAATTATATGATTCATTAATAATGAGTAATTGAAAAAATGTAGTTCTTCATTAGATACTAACATTCAACCTCTGGAAAATAATCTACATAGAAATAGACAGAGAAAGTAAAAAAATATTGATCACTGAAGATAAAGAATCAATTTTCACATCCCTAAAAGTGTGAAAGGTTTTAGGTGAGACAGATTTGGGTCTGAATTCAATAACTGCTACTTTGTTGTGTGTCTGTGGGCAATTTACTTAACCTTTCTGCATGCACCTTTGTGTTCCTAGGCAGCAGTGATAAATAACACCTAACACCTAACTAACAGGGAAGTTACAGAAACAGCATGTATATAAACAGGGCACAGTGCCTGACATATTAAATATGCAATAAATTATAGTTATCATCCAATAAACCTTATATTGACTAAAAAGAGTAAGTGAATAATGTATTTGCATAAACTGAGTAGATACAAGCAATTTAATTTAATTGCTTCAATGGAGTCTCTACTTAAACATTTCCAAGTGCTTTATTTTATAAAATTAAATTTGCCTATAATCTGAATTAAAAATTCAAATACTGTAAATAAAAGTTGACTTTACAACACTGATTAATTTACTAATTGTATTACTGTGGCATTTTGAACTACACTTTGAAAGAGCAGTAAATTACAAGCATAAATAATTGCTTTTCTTATGTAAAGTCACAAAGAATATCTGCTCCATGAGTGGTTACTATCAATTTCAATAGTCAAAGTAAAATATAAATTTAAGATCTTCTTGTTAAGATCTTAAAGTAATTTGAGTATTTATCATTTGAATAAATGTGAAAATTCTTTTAGTGGTTTACCTAAATAATGATTGCATTTGTTTGGAATATTAGTGCAGCATGAAGTGATGGAAAGAACACTGACATGAGAATTCAGAAGCTCTGATACCATCAGTATGATCCTGGGAAAGACATTTTCCTCTACATGTCTCGGGATACTGGACAAGATGATATTTAAGGTACTTGAAAGGGACTGCCATCCATGGAGCCACTTTAAGCTAAGAAATAAATTACTAAATTATAGAAGTTGAGTTCAGTTCAATTCAGTCACTCAGTCGTGTCTGACTCTTTGCGACCCCATGAATCACAGCACGCTAGGCCACTGTGTCCATCACCAACTCCCAGAGTTCACCCAAACCCATGTCCATTGAGTTGGTGATACCATCCAACCATCTCATCCTCTGTCGTCCCCTTCTCCTCCTGCCCTCAATCTTTCCCAGCATCAGGGTCTTCTCAAATGAGTCAGCTCTTTGCATCATGTGGCCAAAGTATTGGAGTTTCAGCTTCAACATCAGTCCTTCCAATGAACGCCCAGGACTGATCTCCTTTAGGATAGACTGGTTGGATCTCCTTGCAGTCCAAGGGACTCTCAAGAGTCTTCTCCAACACCACAGTTCAAAAGCATCAATTCTTCAGTGCTCAGCTTTCTTCACAGTCCAACTCTCATCCATACATGACCACTGGAAAAACCATAGCCTTGATTAGACGGACCTTTGTTGGCAAAGTAATGTCTCTGCTTTTTAATATGCTCTCTACGTTGGTCATAAGTTTCCTTCCAAGGAGTAAGCGTCTTTTAATTTCATGGCTGCAATCACCATCTGCAGTGATTTTGGAGCCCAGAAAAATAAAGTCAGTCACTGTTTCCATTGTTTCCCCATCTATTTGCCATGAAGTGATGCCATGATCTTAGTTTTCTGAATAATGAGTTTTAAGCCAACTTTTTCACTCTCCTCTTTCACTTTCATCAAGAAGCTCTTTAGTTCTTCTTCACTTCTGCCATAAGGGTGGTGTCATCTACATATCTGAGGTTATTGATATTTCTCCTGGCAATCTTGATTCCAGCTTGTGCTTCCTCCAGCCCAGCATTTCTCATGATGTTCTCTGCATATAAGTTAAATAAGCAGGGTGATAATATACAGCCTTGACATACTCCTTTTCCTATTTGGAACCAGTCTGTTTTTCCATGTCCAGTTCTAACTGTTGTGGACAATTATTAGAAAGTGAAAATATATTATTTTAGTATCTGGCATCTGAAGTATCACATAGATAAAAATCTTCGTCTTTAATAAGATATGAAAAGCCATTGGCAGATAGAGTGAGACTCTGAGACAAGACCTCAAGAGGATAAACATGGTTTTCTAGGTCTTTACTAGAAAGAATGGGATCTTTTTTTCCCAGGAAAAGATATAAAATCAGGGACTGAAGATGGAAAAGAGTTAGAAGCCAGTAAAGCCATATGAGATGACCATGAGGACATAAACTCATTCTCTCCCTACCATACATCAACAGAAATCTTGACAGCAGAAAACATCAGGATTCCAAAGTGAGTGAGCATGGGTAATTTATAAAGTCTTAGGTAGCTCTCAAAGGGAAAGAAAACCCTAGATGATATCTGGCCCATATTTTGAGAACCTAACCAGGATCATGTAAACTAAGGCTTTGAAACCCCACTGTGTCTTAAATTAAGTCACCACTCTCAAACTGAGCCAGCAATAACAAAGTATTTGGTACATGAATAGAGTAGAATTACGTTGATCCTTAAACAATTAAATAATTATCCCATTTAAGTAAAATAATACCTCTCTCACCTAATATAGTTCATTTTTTCTTTCTTGAGTGTGGTAAAATACTTGATTTACTGTTTTTTTAGCAAATTTTAAGTATACAATACAGTATTATTAACCATAGCCACAGAATATACATTACAGCCCCAGAATTTATTCATCTTATAATCAGAACATATACCAACACCTTTTCATTTGCCCCACCCCTACCACCAGCTAGGTCCCGGGAACCATATTCTCTTTACTTCTATGAGTTCCACCTTAAAAAAAAAAAAAAACAAAAAACAAAAAACAAAAAACAAATTCCACATACAGGTGAGATCACACAGGTTTGTTTCTGTTTGTATGGTTTATTTCAATTAGTATAATGTCCTCCCGTTTCATTCATATTATCACAAATGGCCCTATTTCATTATTTATTGCTAAATAGTAGTTCATTATGTACAGATAATTCATCTTTTCTTATATATTCATCCACGAGAGACACTTAAGTTATTTCTATGTCTTGGCTATAGTAAGTATGCTGCAATGAACATAAAAGTGCAGACATCAGTTCAAGATACTGACTTTATTTCTTTCAGATATATTCACAGCAGGATACCTAGATCATATGTATGTTCTTAGATTCTCAGTTGTGTCCAACTCTTTGTGGCATCATGGACTGTAGCCCTCCAGGCTCCTCTGTCCATGGGGAGTCTCCAGGCAAGAATACTGGAGTGGGTTGCCAGGCCTTCCTCCAGGGTACTTCCCAACCCAGGGATTGAACCCAGGTCTCCTGCATTTCAGGTACATTCTTTACTGTCTGAGTCACTGGGGAAGCCCAGATCATATGGCAATTCTATTTTTAATTTTTTGAGGAACTTCATACTGTTTTCCATAAAGGTTATACCAATTTACATTTTTAGCAGCAATGTACAGGGTTTCCTTTTCTCCACATCCTTGTGAATATTTGCTATTTCTTGTCTTTTTGATAGCAGACATTATGAAAGGTCTGATGTGATATCTCATTATGATTTTGTTTGGCACTTCCCTGAGGATGAGTGATGGTGAACAACTCTCATATACGTACACGTCATTTATATGCTTTTTTTTTTGAAAAATGTTTATTCAGGTTCCTTCCTCATCTTAAATTGTTGTGTGTGTGTTTGTGTGTATCATATATCTACATATCAAATATGTATGGATATAAACACATATATGGTCAATGATCATTGACAATCCTTTCACTGTCCATCTGAAACTATCATAACTTTGTAATTTGGTTAAATTCAAATATAAAGTAAAAAAAAAATACTGCAAGGCATGAGAGGAAGCTCGTAGGCAGTGGTTCTGTAGAGAATCTTCAAGAAGTCAAAGGGAAAACCTGGGAAAATTAAGTTAAGATTTGTTCAGCTTTGGTAACTCAGTCAGGTGTTATATAAAAGTATAGTGACTTGGCTAGAAATCTAGTTTTTAATTAAGTGTCAGTCTTTATTGTAAGAGATAATCTTTACTATCTTCAGTACACAAGTGAAGTCCACAGAGTCCCAATTTATGTTACATAAAGATATTTGTGTGTATACACTGAGGAACTGATGATCAGAATTATTTAATGCATGATGAGTTCAGTTCAGCAGCTCAGTCGTGTCCGATACTCTGTGACCCCATGGACTGCGGTATTCCAGGCTTCCCTATCTATCACAAACACCCAGAGTTTACTCAAACTCATGTCCATTGAGTTAGTGATGCCATCCAACCATCTCATCCTCTGTTGTCCCCTTCTCCTCCTGCCTTCAATCTTTCTAGCACAAGAGGCTTTCAAATGAGTCAGTTCTTCACATCAGGTGGCCAAAGTAGTGAATTTTCAGCTTCAACATCAGTCCTTCGAATGGATACTCGGGACTGATTTCCTTTAGGATTGACTTGTTTGATTTCCTTGCAGTCCAAGAGACTCTCAAGAGTCTACCCCAACACCAAAGTTCAAAAGCATCAATTCATTGGCGCTCAACTTTCTTTATGGTCCAACTCTCATAGCCATACATGATTACTAGAAAAACCAGAGCTTTGACTAGACAGACCTTTGCTGGCAAAGTGATGTCTCTGCTTTTTAATATACTGTCTAGGTTGGTCATAACTTTTCTTCCAAGGAGCAAGTATCTTTTAATTTCATGACTGAAGTCACCATCTGCAGTGATTTTGGAGCCCCCCAAAATAAAGTCTGTCACTGTTTCCATTGTTTCCCCATCTATTTGCCATGAAGTGATGTGACCAGATGCCATGATCTTTGTTTTCTGAATGTTGAGATTTAAGCCAACTTTTTTACTCTCCACTTTCACTTTCATTAAAAGGCTCTTTAGTTCTTCTTCACTGTCTGCCATAAGGGTGGTGTCATCTGCATATCTAAGATAATTGATGTTTCTCCTGGCAATCTTGATTCCAGCTTGTGCTTCATCCAGCCTAGCATTTTGCACGATGTACACTTCATAAAGGTTAAATAAGCAGGGTGACAATATACAGCCTTGATGTATTCTTTTCCCAATTTGGAGCCAGGGTGTTGTTCCATGTCCAGTTTCAGCTGTTGCTTCTTGACCTGCATACAGATTTCTCAGGAGGTAGGGAAGGTGGTCTAGTATTCCCATCTCTTTAAGAATTTTCCAGAGTTTGTTGTAATCTACACATCAAAGGCTTTTGTTTAGTCAATAAAGCAGATATAGATGTTTTTCTGGAACTCTCTTGCTTTTTCCATGATCCAGTGGACATCTGCAATTTGATCTCTGGTTCCTCTGCCTTTTCTAAAACCAGCTTGAACATCTGGAATTTTATAGTTCATACACTGTTGAAGCCTGGCTTGGAGAATTTTGAGCATTACTTTACTAGCATGTGAGATGAGTGCAATTGTGTAGTAGTTTGAGCATTCTTTGGCATTGCCTTTCTTTGGGATTGGCATGAAAACTGACTTTTTCTAGTCCTGTGGCCACTGTTGAGTTTTCCAAATTTGCTGGCATATTGAGGGCAGCACTTTCACAGCATCATCTTTCAGGATTTTAAATAGCTCAACTGGAATTCCATCACTTCCACTACCTTTGTTCATAGGGATGCTTTCTAAGGCCCACTTGACTTCACATTCCTGGATGTCTGGCTCGAGGTGAGTGATCACACCATCGTGATTATCTGGGTTATGGAGATCTTTTTTGTACAATTCTTCTGTGTATTGTTGCCACCTTTTCTTAATATCTTCTGCTTCTGTTAGGTCCATACCATTTCTGTCCTTTACTGAGCCCATCTTTGCATGAAATGTTTCCTTGGTATCTCTAATTTTCTTGAAGAGAGGTCTAGTCTTTCCTAGTCAGCTCTCAGTCTTGTTTTCACTGATGGTAGAGAGCTTCTCCATGTCTGGCTAAATTGTCTTAAAAAATCTGTTAATTTTTTATCCCCCCTACAATAAAAAAGAAACAATGGTGATATAGAGCAACCAAAATGCAAAAGAAAAAATGACAACATTAAGTCCTCACCTGTCAATAATCACCTTAAAGGTAAATGGATCATATTTGGAAATCAAAAGACCAGAGTAGCTGGATAGATTGAAAAACACAACCCAACATATGCTTCCCCTATGAGATACAATTTATCACTAAAGACAATCATAGGCTAAAAGTGAAGGGATGGAAGATAATATTTCAAACAAATAGCAGCTGAAAGAAAGTTAGTGTAGCTATACTCATATCAGACAAAATATACTTTTAATCAAATAAAGGTAATTAGAGACAATATGAACAGTATAAAGAAAGAACAAAGGGGATGAATCACCAAGAGATATATAACAATTATTAATATATGTACATAACACAGGAGTTCAAATATATTAAAAAAGTATTAACAGACCTAAGAGAGAAATTGATGGTAATACAGTGACAGTAGAGGACTTTAACACCCTACTTACATCATTGAACAGATCATCCAGAGAGAGCTTAACAATCAAACAGTTTTAAATGAAACATTAGACTAGATGGATGTGATAGATTTATACAGAACATTCCATTCAAATACAGCAGAGTACACATTTTCTGGAGTTCACATGGAACTTTCTCAAGGACACAGTACACGTTGGGACACAAAACAAGTCTCAATAAATTTAACAAAACTGAAATCATATCCAACATCATTTCCTCTGAAAATGGAATGAAACTAGAAATTAACTATAAGAAGAAAACTAGAAAAATCGCAAATATGTGGAAACTGAACAGGATACTGAATAAACTTGGGATCAAATCGGAAATTACCTGAAGACAAATGAAAATATGGCATACCAAAATTAATGGAATACAGAAAAAGTAGTATTGAGAGGGGAGTTTTATAGCAATGCAGGTGTTCTTCAAGAAGTAAGAAAAACCTCAAATAAACAATCTAACCCTACACCTAAAGGAACTAGAAAAAGAACAATGAAGCCCAGAGTTAATAGAAGGAAGGAAGTAACAAAGATCAAATAATTAGTAATTGATATTGAGACTAAAAAATAGAAATCAAAGAAGTGAAGAGCTGGTTCTTTGAAGATAAACAAAACCAACACACTGTTAGCTAGACTCAATAAGAAAAAAGAGAGAAGGCTCTGATAAATAAAATCAGCAAGTAGACAGTCTAGAAGTGGACATATTCTTAGAACCATACAATCTTCCAAGACTGAAATGGGAAGAAATAGAGGCTCAGTGATGAAAAATCTGCCTACCATGCAGGAGACTCAGGTTTGATCCCTGGTACAGAAAGATTCCTGGAGAAGGGAATAGCTAGTCATTCTAGCATTCTTTCCCGGAGAATTCCGTGGGCAGAGAGGCCTGGCAGGCTACAGTCCAAGGGGTTGCAAAGAGCCAGGCACAACTGAGTGACAAACTAAGTCACACCAAGCTACAAGAGACTCTGACTAGACCAAGCACTAGTGCAGAGATTGAAATAATAATCAAAAAGCTCCCTCAAAACAAAATTCTGGGGCCAGATGACTTCAGAATTGAATTCTACCAAATACTCAAAGAAGATCTAATGCTTATTTTTCTCAAACCATTGCAAAAATTAAGAGAAGGGAACACCTCCTAACTTGTTTTGCCCAACAGTACCCAGACAATACAAAAAAGACAAAACTACAGGCCAATATCTCTGATGAAAATGGATGTAAAATTTTTCAACAAAATATTATTAGAATGAATTTGACAATACATTGAAATAATCAAACTCCATTGTCAACTGGGATTCATTCCAGGGATGCAAATATAGTTACACCACATTGACAAAATGAAGGATGAAAATAATATGATCAGACAAAAAGTAGATATGTATAAAACATTTGACAGATTCAACAACTATTTCTCATTTAAAAAAAACACTTAATAATGTGGGTATAGAAGGGATACTTCAAAATAATAAAGGACATGTATGAGAAACCCAGAGCCAGCATCACAGTCAATGGTGAAAAATGGAAAACTACCCCTCTAAGATTAGAAACAAGACAAGGATGCCTGCTATCACCACTGCTATTCAACATAGTATTGGAAATCCTAATCAGAGTAATTAAGCAAGAAAAAGAAATAAAACACTTGCAAGCAGAACAGAAAGAAGCAAAATTGTCACTGTATGCAGATGAAATGATTTAATATGTAGAAAACCCTAAGGATTCACCAAAAAGTATTGGAAATGGTAAATGAATACAGTAAAGTAGCAGGATATAAAACCAATATACACAATCTGTTGTATTTATATATGATAAAAATGAGATAGTAGAAAGAGAAATCTAGAGACAATCCCATTTACAACCGCAACAAAACTGTCTAGGAATCAATTTAATCAAAGAAATGAAAGACTTAAACACTGAAAATTAAAGACAATGTTGAAATAAATTAAAAAAGACACAAGTACATGGAAAGATATTCTGTGCTCATGAATTAAAAAAGAAAATATATGAACAAAGAAATCAACAACAATCATGTAAATACAGAGAGAGTTAGGGTGGAGGGTGAAATGCGTGGGACCAACTGTATGGTAATGGATGGAAAATCAATTTTTGGAGGTGACCATATTGGAGGGTATATATATATATATATATATATATATATATGTAGAAATATAATGTTATGCATATGAAACTTTATATATAAACCAATGTTACCTCAATGAGAATGGCATATACCATACTAAAACACAAGATACAGCAAAGCAATTATCAGGGAAAAGTATAGTAATAATTGCCTACATTAAGAAAGAATAAATATAGCAAATAAACAATTTAGCCTCATGCCTCAAGGAACTGGAAAAGGAGGAAAAACTCAACTCAAAGTAGGAAGAAGGAATAAAATAATAAAGATTAGAACAAAAATAAATGACATATAGACTAGAAAAAGAATAGAAAGATCAATGAAACTAAGCTGGGTTTTTGAAAGGATAAAATTCACAAGCTTTTATCTAAAATAACTAAGAAAAAGGAGAGAATACAAATAACAGAAAAAATAAAAGAAGATTTTAAAACTGATACCATAAAATAAAAAGGATCACAAAAGACTGCTAGGAACAATTATATGCCAAGATACTAGATAACCTAGAAGAAAGTAATACATTTCTAGAAATGTACAATCTATCAATACTCGATAAAAAATAAATAGAAAATCTAAGCTCAGGATCAGATGACTTAACTGGTGAATTCCACTAAACACTAAAAGAAGTATATCAGTCTTTCTCAAACTCTTTCCAAAAAAATAAAAGAAGGAATACTTTTGAGCTCATTTTATGAGGCAAGTGTTACTCTGATAAGAATGTTTGTAAGATGCAAAAGAGTGGAATGCTTAGAGTATGAAAGTGAAGGATAAATATAGAAGAATTATAGGGCACAGCATTAGAAATTAGACATGCTCCCAGAGAAACTAGTGTTTGTGTTTCTGTCACCAATTATATGACCTCTGATTAGGTAAACACTCACTGTTAAATGCTTGATAATATATGAGCAAGAAGAAGAGAATATCACTTTATTAGTGTTGGTTCTGGAGAGTCTATTATGTTTTCTATGCATTTACTATATCTATAACAGGTACTATTTTGAGAAAGAAAAGAGAAGAAAGTGTGTTTTTAGTGAGGGAGATAATTTTAATGAGGTTGGGAAACTAGTCAGGATGTTGCTAGTGAAAGATGGGGAGAAACTGAATACATTGTGACTATAGAAATTAAGAAAATAGTCCTTGTAGTGTTCAGGAAGTAGAATTAAGAATGTTTTCTGATTAAGATAATATAGATGATGAAGAATAATTTAAGAATAGTCTCTAAAATTTCTTATTTACTTTAGAAGATAGATGGTGCTATCACTAAAACAGAGAACACGGTGAATATGAATGGAGAACTGGAGAAGAGTTGAAAAAAGAAAAAGAATAAAGAACTAGAGGTGAATGAAATGGGATAAAGATGATAATTCAGATTTGAACACATGAGTTTCTAGGTAGTTTTTTTCAGTGCACAACTGAACATACAGATTCAGGCTTTATTAGAAAAATATTTGCTGTATGTATTGGAGTCTTCAATATACAAATGGTAGTTGAGGCCTCATGTGGAGTTCTTATATTTATAAAGTGAAAAGCGATGAAATGAAGGTAAGAAAAAAAAAAGAAAATAGCAATGGAAAAGATGGGAATGGAAACAGTCAAAGTTTGGAAGAAGAAATTTTAAGAAGGATGAGAAATCAGTATGGAGAACTAGGTCTTAGTGTAATAAAACAAAAGAACTAAAATAACGAAAAGAGTCACAGGAAACATACAGGGGCAGAAGTGTTGGATAAACAACTGGTTACCTTGCCATTGATGACTTTTGTAGTATCCTTGAAGTGAAGTCGCTCAGTCGTGTCCGACTCTTTGCGACCCCATGGACTGTAGCCTACCAGGCTCCTCCCTCCATGGGATTCTCCAGGCAAGAGTACTGGAGTGGGTTGCCATTTCCTTCTCCAGAGGATCTTCCCAACCCAGGGATTGAAACTGGATCTCCCTCATTCCAGGCAGACACTTTAACCTCTGAGCCACCAGGGAAGCCAGTAGTTTCCTTAGAGTGGTGCAACTGGAAACCTCCCCTCTGAGAATCATATGGGGAGGATAAGCAATTTCAAATAACCATTTTTAGAAATCTAAAGCTTAAATTGAATCAGAATATAAAAGCATTTTGAAGAAAATATACATAATGTGATCATTATATAGTGTACGTGATTTTGTAAAAGAAATGTATGTTTACAAGGAGATTAGTGTTTGAAGGTAAGGTAATTTTTATATATTTTAATTTAATTGTGAAAATGTTTGATGGTACTGTAGCATTTAGATTTTTTAAAATTCATTTTTTTTGGAATATATTTGGTTTACAATGTTGTGGCTTTTACATCGCAAGCTTCACAGAATTGTTAGCTGGATTGAAATAGAAAGCTTAGGTTCTCTGATTTCCCTTTAAATGTTCAACAAACTATCCCAAGGAAGTGGTTCTACATGGTTTATAACAACTTTAAGAGATTTGCTGCTGTGCCATGAATACATCCAATTACAATAAATATGACTTTTAAAATTTCTGCCAAGAGAATTCACTAGTCATAGTAAATACTCTTTTTCAGCAACACGAGATGATTTTACATGTGAACATCACCAAATGGTCAATACAGAAATCAAACTAATTACATTCTTTGTAGCCAAATATGGAGAGGCTGTATGCAGTCAGCAAAAACGAGACCTGGAGCTGACTGTGACTCAAATCGTCAGCTTCTCATAGCAAAATTCAGGCTTAAAATAAAGAAAACCAAGAAAAACACTAAGCTGGTCAGGTCTGACTTGAATCAAATCCCATGTGAATTTACGGTAGAGATAGCGAACAGATTTCAAGGGAGTAGATCTAGATTACAGTGTGCCTGAAGAACTATGGACACATGTCCATAATGTTGTAAAGGAGATAGTGAACAAAACCATATCAAAGAAAAAGAAAAGCAAGAAGTCAAAGTGGCTATCTGAGGAGGCTTTACGAATAGCAGAAGAACAAAGAAGCAAAAAGCAAGGGAGAGAGGAAAAAGTACATCCAGTTAAATATAGAGCTTCAAAGAATAGCTAGAAGAGACAAGAAGGCCTTCTTCAGTGAACAGTGTTTAATAATAGAAGAAAACAACAAAAGGGGAAAGACTAGAGGTTTCTTCAGGAAAATTGGAAATGTCAAGGGAGCATTCCACCCAAAGATGGGCCCATAAAGGGTAAAAATGGTAGAGATATAAGAGAGGCTGATGAGATCAAGAAGAGATGGAAAGAATACACAGAAAAACTGTATTAAAAAATATCTTAATGAACCAGATTACTACAATGTGTATAGTCACCCAGAGCCAGACATTCTGGAGTGTGAAGTCAAGTGAGCGTTAAGAAGCACTGCTGTTAATAAAGCTAGTGGATGTAATGAAATTCCAGCAGAACTATTCAAATCCCTAAAGGATGATGCCATCAAGGTTTTGCATTCATTATGTCAGCAAATCTGGAAGACCCGGCAGTGGCTACAGGATCAGAAAAGATCAATCCTAGTCCCAGTTACCAAGAAGGGTAGTATCAAAGAATGTGCTAACCATCAGATAGTTGCACTCATCTCCCATGCTAGTAAGGTCATGCTTAAAATCTGGCATGCTAGGCTTCAGCATTATGTGAAACCAAGAACTTCCAGATGTCCAAACTTGGTTTAGAAAAGAGGAACTAGAGATCAAATTGCCAGCATTCACTGGATTATAGAGAAAGCAAGGGGATTTCAGAAAAGCATCTCTTTGTTTCATCAGCTATGCTAAAGTCTTTGACTGTGTGGATCATGGCAAACTGTGGAAAGCTCTTAAAAAGATGGAAATACCAAACCATCTTACCTGTCTCCTGAAAAATCTGTGTGGGGGTCAAGAAGCAACAGTTAGAACTCTGTATAGAACAACTTAGTGGTTCAAGAACAAGAAAGGAGTATGACAAGGCTGTCTGCTGTCACTCTGTTTAACCTATACACTGAGTACATCATGAGAAATGCTGGGCTGGATGAGTTACAAGCTGGAATCAAGATAGGTGGGAGAAACATCAACAACCTCAGATATGCAGATGATACCACTTATGGCAGAAAGTGGAGAGGAACTAAAGAGCCTTTTGATGGGGTGAAGAAGGAAAGTGAAAGAGCCAGCTTAAGACTAAATATTAAGAAAACTAAGATCATGGCATCTGGCTCCATTACTGCATGACATATAGAAGGAAAAAAGGTGGAAGTAGTGACAGATTTCCTCTTCTTGGACTCCAAAATCACTGCAGATGGCGACTGCAGCCATGAAATCAGAAGACAATTGCTTCTTCACAGGAAAGCGATGGCAAATCCAGACAATGTGTTGAAAAGCAGAGACATTACTCTGCTGACAAAGGTCCATATAGTCAAGGTTATGGTCTTCCCAGGGGTCACACACAGTTGTGAGAGCTGGGCAGTAAAGAAAGCAGAACACCAAAGAACTGATGCCTTCGAACTGTGGTGCTAGAGAAGACTGCTGAAAGTCCCTTGGACTGCAAGACCAAACCAGTCAATCTTAAGGGAAATCAATCCTGAATATTCACTGGTAGGACTGATGCTGAAGTTGAAGCTCCAGTATTTTGGTAATCTATTACAGCTGACTCATTGGAAAAGTCCTTGATGCTGGGAAACATCGAGGGCAGAAGGAAGAGAGGGCATTAGCAGATGAGACAGCTGGATAGTATCACTGATGCAATGAACCTGAACTTGGGCAAACTCTGGAAGATGGTGAGGGACAAGGAGGCTTGGCTTGCTGTAGTCCCTGGGGTCACAAAGAGTCGGACATGACTGGGTGACTGAATAACAACAATGACTTTCAAAATTTCTTGTTTGCTATTACCTGGACACATTAGTGGTTAGTGTAGATGGAAGTGGTTTGCCTAGATATAGATGGCTAATATGGGCTTCCCTGGTGGCTCAGCAGTAAAGAATCTGCCTACAATGCAGAAGACTCTCTGCAATGCAGACTTGGGTTCAATCCCTGTGTTAGGATGATCCCCTGGAGAAGGAAATGGCAACCCAATCTATTCTTGCCTGAGAACTCCCATGGACAGTGGAGCCTCGCAGGCTGCAGTCCATGTGATCGTAAAAGAGTCAGAATCAACTTAGAAACTAAACCAGATGGCTAATATAGATTTGAACATTTGATATATTCAAATAAACTGTCTGAATACACACAGAAAGAATATAAATTGTAGCTATTTGTTACAAATAGAACTGAATTAAAAAGAGAGTTGAGTTTTCAGGGTTGAATTTATTTCACAGCGAGATATTTTTATTAAAGGGCAGAGTGGTCAATTAGAGTTCTCAATATTGTCTATTGAATTTTAGATGATTTCAGTACAGTGAAGACTGTGGCTAGTTCTTGTCTTCCTAACACCAGTCAACAGTATTGTCATTTAATCGTTATCTATATTATCTAATCTGGTAATCAAAAAAAGCAGTCAGTAAGAATAAAGGATAGGAAAATTGGTCAAAAAACTTTTTAAAATATCAAACTCCTTAGAAACCAAACATATTGTTCTCTATGATTCCATGGAGGCTTACCAATAATAAATATTCATTAAATTCATTAAAAATTTTTAAAATCAATTCTCTTAATCCTAATATATTTCAAAATTCTAGGAGTCCTTTTATTACCCTGGTGGTGGTTTAGTCACTAAATCATGTCTGACTCTTGCGACCCCATGGACTGTAGCCAGCCAGGCTCCTCTGTTCATGGGGATTCTCTAGGCAAGAATACTGGAGTGGGCTGCCATTTCCTTCTCCAGGGGATCTTCCCAACCCAGAAATCAAACCTGGGTCTGCTGCATTGCAGGCAGATTCTGTACCAACTGAGCTATGAGGGAAGCTCATAGTATGAAATTTAGCATTAACCCAGAGGATAACTGGGACTTTTCCTCTAAATAATTCTTTTATAGCAAATAGATATTTTTAAGATGTTCAGCTGCTTTGTAATTCATGTCTAATTGTAATTTTAAAATAATTTAAGAGGATATTTCCTCCCTAAAGACTGCAAAACATAACCCCTTCTCTAAATCCACTGGTATTTTAACATAAACAATTAAAGAGTAATTGTGTTTTTCCCTTAGGCTAGATTAAGTAGAAATGAGAAAGATTAAAAAAGAAATTTCTCACTACATAGCTTGTAAGAAAAATAGAAAAAATTTCCCCTGAGAATTTGAACGTTGATGAACCACTTTCCCTCTTGACCATAAAAGACAATTATGAGCCATAAGCAGGAAATATATAGAGATACAAACTGGGGAGAGAGGAAGAATGAGTATGAAGGATGAAAAATTAGGCTCTTCAAAATCATTTCAATGTAGATTTCCCCATAATTTGTCAGTTTTTTAAAATTTGTTTTCATTTATAACAGAAAATATGTTTATTTAATATCTAGTTCTATTTCTGTCAATATAAAACTTCAAATGTGCATGGACAATGTATAAAATTTTAAAAATTAAGGTTAAAATAAAACTACAGCTTATTTTTAATGTGTTTTAAAGGAAGAATTGGAGAAATATTTACTTAGCACTTCAAAATTAACAAAGATTTTACATTTCTATTTCAAAATTTAACCATGAGCAATCAGATGTGTCACATGTAATCCTCATACATTTTTTTAGGGTAAAAATCATACCTAATGTAGCAACAGAAAGAGAAAAAACTGAACAAAAACAATACACCTGTATTCTTTACTCTTGAATATTATTTTTTCATGACCAGTTACATAAAAGAATATGGTGTCATATATATTACCTATGATTGAGTCAAATAAACATATCCAATGTAAGATTAAAGTAAATGAAATTAAAATGAATAATTCTGAGCATATTTGTAATGCTAATAACATTGGTATATAAAATAGTATGTAGTAATGATCATAGCATAAATAAACTTTTAATTATTAGTTACTTTTCTATGAAAACTATTATGAATCAGGGAATGGGAGGAATTGATATAGGCAGAGTTAAATGATGAGAGTGAGTCTCAAATGCATCTGAATTATACCAACGCTTGAATCTATCTGGTTAAATCAGTGCTCTGTTTACACATTGCTGACCATCTGCTTTGTCACCTAAAGTGATCCTGTTATGAAATGGAACCCAAAGAGAGCTTATCTTCTGTTACCTCTGCATGTCAACGCAATTTTAACCAGCTAAAAAAGGTAAATATTCATCACCAACAACCAGCTTAACTTTTAGAATATGTTAATGAAATTATATTTTAGATCCATGGCAGCATATTAAACACCTTTTATAATTAAAAGTAGTGATTCATAAACTTGCTTCAACCTCTGCCAGAAAATGAAAACTACTTTCTAAGTAACATAGTAAATATGTTGTTAAATAATGACTAGTAAGTAAGCTCTAAAAGTGAGAATTTGGTGGGAAAGCATGTGAATCTGTGCATGTATTTATATTTATATAAATATAATATATGTATACTGAATATATATACAAATTACAGAGAGAGATGGTAAGGTTAAAGTATTTAGATAAAATACTTTTTTTGTAAGGTAGCAATGACATGTGGAAGAGAACCCAAAAAATCAAGGGAAGAGAAAAAAATATTCAATATGGGCAAAAAGTCTGCACCTTTTCAGTAGATTAGCCTAAGGGAAAAACATACTTCTCTTTAATTTTCTGTATTAAAATATCAGTGGATTCAGAGACGATGTCATATTTATAGCAGTCTTTAGGGGGGAAATATCCTCAGATTATTTTAAAATTATAATTGAATATGAATTACAAAACTACTGAATGTCTGAAACATACCCATTTGCTGTAAAAGAATTATTTAGTGGATAAGACCCAGTTATCTGGGGGGGGGGAGAGGAAGGAGACTCATGAGAGAGGGGATAAATACATAATTATGACTGATTCTTGTTGTATATTAAAAAAAAATACAACATGTAAAGCTATTTTCCTCCAATTAGAAAATACATAGTTATCTTTAAGATTAATGCTAAATTTCATTTGCCAGTCCATAAAATGACTCCAAGAATTTTGAAATATATTAAGAGTATTGATGAAAGAATTAAAAAAATAATTGAATGGCTATTTATCATTGTAACAATCTAGCTAGTATATTCAAAAGCAGAGACATTACTTTGCTGACTAAGGTCCATCTAGTCAAAGCTATGGTTTTTCCTGTGGTCATGTATGGATGTGAGAGTTGGACTGTGAAGAAGGCTGAGTGCCAAAGAATTGATGCTTTTGAACTATGGTGTTGGGGAAGACTCTTGAGAGTCCCTTGGACTGCAAGGAGATCCAACCAATCCATTCTGAAGGAGATCAGCCCTGGGATTTCTTTGGAAGGAACGATGCTGAAGCTGAAACTCCAGTACTTTGGCCACCTCATGCGAAGAATTGACTCATTGGAAAAGACTCTGATGCTGGGAGGGACTGTGGGCAGGAGGAGAAGGGGACGACAGAAGATGAGATGGCTGGATGGCATCACTGACTCGGTGGACATGAGTCTGAGTGAACTCCGGGAGTTAGTGATGGACAGGGAGGCCTGGCGTGCTGCGATTCATGGGGTCGCAGAGTTGGACACGACTGAGTGACTGAACTGACGCCTTACAGGATCACAGAGAACAAGAAAATGTTGTGTTCAAAGAGCTTAGGATTTAAAAAAAAAACAAAAAACAAAAAAACGCGTTTGACCAATTCTCCTATCCTTTTACTGATTTGCTTTTTTTGTTACCAAATTAGATATTGTAGAAAAAGATTAAATTACAATACTTTTGACTGGGGTTGGAAGATAAGAACTAGCAGTGAAGTGAAGTGAAGTCGCTCAGTAGCGTCCGACTCCTTGCGACCCCATGGACTGTAGCTTACAAGGCTCCTCCCTCCATGGGATTCTCCAGGCAAGAGTACTGGAGTGGGTTGCCATTTGTGGGTTGCCATTTCCTTCTCCAGGGGATCTTCCCCACCCAGGGATAGAACCCGGGTCTCCCGCATTGCAGGCAGAAGCTTTACCGTCTGAGCCACCAGGGAAGAACTAGCAGTAGTTTTCATTATATTGCTTTCTTTTCATTTCTCTTTAGTGTTCCAAAATTAAGATTAGTCCAGCTCCAGAGTAGTCTAGCCTAGCCCCACAATAGGAGGGTAATGAAGTTGGATTTTAGGGCAGAGAAATTGGCAATTTTTCTTGCTATTAACTCTAACTTGCACACCAGGAAGATAAATGTACTTGCTATCCCTTTTATTGTCAGTAGACCTTCAATACGAATGGTTGGTTTGGATTAAGCCATATGCACTAAACCTCATTGTAGTTGGTAGACCCATATGGATCATGTTTGGCTTCCCTTGTGTGGTGAAGAATCTGCCTGCAATGCAGGAGACCAGATTCAACCCCTGGGTTCAGGAAGATCCTCTGGAGAAAGGAATGACAACCCCTTCAAGTATTTTTGCCTGGAGAATGCCATGGACAGAGGAGCCTGGCAGGTTATACTCCATCATGTTTCAAAAAGTCAGAAACGAATGAACAACTAGGCGCAATTAGGAACATAGGTCATGTTATATAATAATTTAATTATTCAGTAGATTTAAAAATCTCCCTTTAAATATAGCAATTTCATCAGGAGGAAAAAAAGAAAAAAACCACATTGGAAAACATTAAAAAGTTTCTAAAGTGTCTGTTAGTGTAGGCCTCCAGCACAAAGGAATTTCATTCTATTGATCCTTTTCATCTTTTTACTTTTAATTTTAAAAATTAGCCTAGAAAAATGTTTTAGTATAAGACTGCTTAAAACTGTTAATGACTGTTACTCTGATGATTACTTATAAAGGAAAATTAACACTTTCCTTAATTAAATGACTTTATAGTGTCCTAAGGAATTTGCAAAAAGGCTAAATGGTTGTCTGAGGAGGCCTTACAAACAGCTATGAAAAGAAGAGTAGCGAAAGGTAAAGGAGAAAAGGAAAGATATACGCATTTGAATGCAGTGTTCCAAAGAATAGCAAGGAGAGATAAGAAAGTGTTCCTCAGTGGTCAATGCAAAGAAATAGAGGGGAAAAATAGAATGGGAAACATTAGAGCTCTCTTCAAGAAAATTAGAGATACCAAAGGAACTTTTCATGCAAAGATGGGCACAATATAGGACAGAAAACTAAAAGAGGCAGAAGATATGAAGAAGAGGTGGCAAGAATACACAGAAGAACTGTACAAAAAGATCTTCATAACCCAGATAACCATGATGGTGTGGTCACTCGCCCAGAGCCAGACATCCTGGAATGCAAAGTGAAGTGGGCCTTAGGAAGCATCACTACGAACAAAGCTAGTGGAGGTGATGGAATTAGAGTTGAGCTATTTCAAATCCTGAGAGATGATGCTG
This sequence comes from Capra hircus, assembly GCF_001704415.2. Taxonomy (NCBI): domain Eukaryota; kingdom Metazoa; phylum Chordata; class Mammalia; order Artiodactyla; family Bovidae; genus Capra; species Capra hircus. The sequence continues at coordinate 80,832,734 of NC_030810.1, forward strand.
TGACGTGCTGCACTCAGTATGCCAGCAAATTTGAAACCTCAGCAGTGGCCACAGGACTGGGAAAGGTCAGTTTTCATTCCAATCCCAAGGAAAGGCAATGCCAAAGAATGTTAAACTACCACATCATTGCACTCATCTCACATGTTAGCAAAGTAATGCTCAAAATTCTCCAAGCCAGGCTTCAGCAGTACATGAACTGTGAACTTCAGATGTTCAAGCTGGTTTTAGAAAAGGCAGAGGAACCAGAGATCAAATTGCCAACATCTGTTGGATCATCAAAAAAGCAAGAGAGTTCCAGAAAAACATCTACTTCTGCTTCATTGACTATGTCAAGCCTTTGACTGTGTGGATCACAACAAACTGTGGAAAGTTCTTCAAGAGATGGGAATACCAGACCACTTGACCTGCCTCCTGAGAAATCTGTAGGCAGGTCAAGAAGCAACAGTTAGAACCAGGCATGGAACAACAGACTGGTTTCAAATTGGGAAAGGAGTACATCAAGGCTGTATATTGTCACCCTGCTTATTTAACTTATATGAAGAGTACATCATGACAAATGCTGGACTGGTTGAAACACAAGCTGGAATCAAGATTTCTGGGAGAACTATCAATAACCTCAGATATGCAGATGACACCACCTGTATGGCAGAAAGTGAAGAAGAACTAAAGAGCGTCTTGATGAAAGTGAAAGAGGAGAGTGAAAATGTTGGCTTAAAACTCAACATTCAAAAAACAAAGATAATGACATCTGGTCCCATCACTTCATGGCAAATAGATGGGTAAACAATGGAAACAGTGACAAACTTTATTGTTTGGGGCTCCAAAATCACTTCAGATGATGACTGCAGCCATGAAATTAAAAAATGCTTGCTCCTTGAAAGAAAAGTTATGACCAACCTAGGCAGCATATTAAATAGCAGAGATCTTACTTTGCCAGCAAAGGTTCATCTAGTCAAAGCTATGGTTTTTCCAGTAGTCATGTATGAATGTGAGTGTTGGACTATAAAGAAAGCTGAGCACCGAAGAACTGATGCTTTCAAACTGTGGTGTTGGAGAAGACTCTTGAGAGTCCCTTGGGCTGCAAGGAGATCAAACCAGTCCATCCGAAAGGTCAGTCCTGACTGTTCATTGGAAGGACTGATACTGAAGCTGAAACTCCAATAATTGGCCACCTGATGCAAAGAACTGACTCATTTGAAAAGACCCTGATGCTGGGAAAGATTGAATGTGGGAGGAGAAGGGGAGGACAGAGGATGAGATGGTTGGATTGCATCACCGACTCAATGGACATGAATTTGAGTAAACTCCGGGAGTTGGTGATGGACAGGGAGGCCTGGCATGCTGAAGTCCATGGGGTGACAAAGAATCAGACATGACTGAGCAACTGAATTGACTGAAGGAAATCAAAGTGCATTATTTTTCTCATATATCTTTATATGGCATAAGTAAACAGAATTGGCTAGGAATAAGGAAACAAGGAACAGAATTATGTTGTAGCTTGTCACAAGGTGGCACTGCTGTTTCAAATATGAAGCTATACTTATGCTTTCTCTTTTTTGGGGTGATCTTTTAAAATATTTAAAATGTTTTGAAAATACTTCATACTACCTTAAGGAGCTTAGATCTAGATAAACTTTTAGAGTAACATCCACAATTAATGTTGCCTATTGGCTATAATTTTCCCATTTTTTATTTTTTTCCATCTTGGTTTGTGAAGTTCCCAGTCTCTAACAGCTGACTTTGAATTTAGACATACCAATTTAATCTAATGCCCCTAGGGTACAAAAGCAAGCAGACAGGCATACTTCAGGCCATAATACTTCTGTGTTTGACTTTCATGTCTTTTTAACTTGTTAAGAAAATAGTCAATTTCATTAATGTTATTATTAGGGTGTGACAATCAACTTTTTTCCATAAAGTTAGTAATTATATTATTTCTACGAAAGAGAAAAATTCATATTTCTAAATTGTTATTTTGAAAAGAAGCCAGTATAATAGAGCTTACTAGCAAAGTACATCTCATATGCACAATGTTAAAATAAAAACAGAATAAAATACCATTATGCACTCCTATAGTCTCTGTGAAAAATATTCATTTAGACTTATTTTCACTGTACATATCATTTCTATAGTTATAGTTACAGCTACAGAGTATCATTTTTCACATGAAAGCAGCACTTTCAGAATAAAGTATTTGAGCTACAGAAGCCAAACGGTGAGAGGTGACGCTCATTAAGCAGGCTGGAAAGACTAATAAGAGTAAACGTTTGCTAAAGGCAAACAGTCACCTTCACAAGTTTAAAGAGAAAGGAATAATGTTAAAAACAACCTTTCTGCCTGAAGTTACCAAGAGAGATAGAAGTTGTTTAAAAGTACAGTTTTAGAAAGAATAGCACAACAGCTTTAAACTCAGCAAATTTTACGTTCTTAAGGAATAATTAAGTTACATCTCAAACTTTGAGTGAACCTGTTTGCCATAGATAAATAGATTGTGTGTTTGTCTCTGGATTTAATACTTGGTTTGATCTTGCTAGCATGCATAGACAGGATGCCAGTCTTTAGGTATATTCTCTGAAGTTAGTTTGCAATAAGTCAATCCTCTGAATTTTCTCATTTTCACTTGCTTGGAAATAAGAAGTAGAAAGAGGAAGAGGAAAAGAAAAGAAGACCAAACAACATAAATCACTCCAGTAAGAGATTCCTCTATTAATGTCATTTTATCAGAGGGCCCCTTCCTTGACTCCTCCTTCCTCTTTACTCTGACATGGCAGATTTAGACTTGTGTGTTGTCTGTCTCCCTCACTAGACTATCAATTCCATGGGAGCAGATTACTGATTTGTTCACTCTTGCTTCCTCAGTATTTGAGACACTTAATACATAATAGGTCTCTCATTAAATATTTGTTCAATAAATGAGTAACTTTTCATACATTATGGATTTAGATATGCAATTACTTTTTTCATCTTAATAAACCTGTAGTAAATATTTGTTAAACATGAATTTGGGATGCTATTGCTAGACAAAGCCTGAAACCTGGCTTTATCTAACTGATTAAAATTTTTGGATGTTTGGTATCATTTTCTGTAATGAATATGTAACATAGAACATATAAGAAAATATGTCAAAGTTTGAGGAGTTAGAATATTTGGACTGTGGTCACCAAGGGGACTTGCTGAGGGGCATTTACTTGGTAAAGTCATCATATTTTAGATCTGACTTTAGTCTTCGACAAACATTGTCTTCTTATTCAGTCTTCTTACTGGTGACAATGTTATTTTCAGAATGATAATTTAACCAATTTAAACTTCTCAGATTGAGGCATGTCTGCCTCCTGGGAATAGCCGGCTGAGTGCCACATTCATAGTTCTCCATGAGGCTGAGAGCAGAAAGGTACAAATGAAGTGAGGCAGAGAGTTTGTTAAATGGCAGTTTTTTCTTTAGATATGTTAATACTTTAGTCTTGCTGGCTGGGAGTTATTTAGTGTTTTCTCTATTTATTGTAAGGCTTTTAATCAATATATTAACTGCTCTATTTTATTTTTTCTGAAAAGACATAATTTACTTTAAATGTATCCATCAATTGTAAGATGATCCAGATTTGAGATGTTAAAATGTTTAAAGAGTTTCAAATAATGAAGGAAAAATGATGTTCCTATCTTAGTTTATTTTACAAGAATATATATCTGCTCTGATTATACAATATTTAAATTTCAGAGGGTAAAATTATTTTATTTTCAAGACCTGTGTGGCATTTTACTTTCACTTCTATATACTAGGCTTATATTTGTCATTGTTAATATATATTTATCTTTTAAAATTGCTCCTCTTCATCTGCATCTTTTTTTGTGGAAGAAGTGAGAAAGAGAAGGAAGAACATATAGAAGTAAAATTATATTGAAATATGGAAAATTGCTGTTTCTTGAGATTATTATTGGAACTTGAGCACCACATTATGTAGTCTTAAATGATGATAATGTAATCCAACATATAAGGAAGGCATACAACTAAGCTTAGATAGAAGTAACTACTTTTTCTCCCACATATCTCTCATAGTAAACTGACATAATCAATGTAACCAAGGGTACTCTCAAAAGACTATCATTAGGCTAATAAAACCCAAACCAAACTTTACTAAAATGGTGTAGATCCCACCAAAAATATTACTAGAATAGACAATCTGAATATCTGACTTTGAAATAAGTAAAATATTCTAAGATAATGAAACATCCTTGTGTTTCGTAAAATTCTAGCGCAGCCCCCCAAGCTCATCTTTCTCTGAACAAGGATTTTGTAGATATGATGGAATAGTTACTTTCATGATTAGGTTATCTTATATGTTACTTCAGTCCTGTCCAACTCTGTGTGACTCCCTGGACTATATCCTGCCAGGCTCCTCCTCCTTGCATGGGATTCTACATGCAAGAATACTGAAACGGGTTGCCATTTCCTCTTTCAGGGGATCTTTCAGACCCAGGGATCAAGCCCACATCTTTTAAGTCTCCTGCATTGGCAGATGGATTCTTTGCCACTAGCATCACCTGGGAAGCCCTTATGGCACAAAAGCAAAGTTATCTGAGATCTGAACTATCAAGTGAGCCTTTAAGAGGAACCGAGTTCTTCCTGAAGAAAGATTTTGATGTTAGGGAGGTTCTCTATTGCTGGGTTTGAAGATGAAAGGAGCTCTGTGTAAAGATTGTGATAACCCTCTAGGAGCTTACAGGGGTCATTTGCTGATCCAGCAAGGAAACGGGGACCTCTGTCCCAGTACTGCAAGAAACTGAATCCAGCCACAGCCACATAAGCTTAGAAGAGAACCCTGAGCTCCAGGTGAACATGACAGTTGACTAAAACCTTAATTTTGGCTTTGATTTGGAATGCTGAGCAGAGAGCCCAACCTCACTGTTTTGAAATCTTCACATACCTAACTGTGGTGAACAGAATGGGCAATGTGTTAAGCCCTAGGTTGGGTAATTTATTATGCAGCAACAGAAAACTAATACAATCATGAAGACCAGTCTGAATAACTAACTAACGTCTACCTTAATACCTGACACATATTAGCACATCACCACATGCAGCCACCTCTACTGGGCTTTTCTCACTTAACAAAAATTCTTTTCCATCTTAAAATAATGATAATAGTTAATGTTTACTGATTACTTTCAGCATGCAGTACTGATATATATGTGAATTATACCATTCAGATTTCTCAATGACCCTATATTGATAATACTATTTACCATTTCTTAAACTACCGCACAACTGCTCATCTCAAATGCTAGTAAAGTAATGCTCAAAATTCTCCAAGCCAGGCTTCAGCAGTACATGAACTGTGAACTTCCAGATGTTCAAGCTGGTTTTAGAAAAGGCAAAAGAGCCAGAGATCAAATTGCCAACATCCACTGGATCATCGAAAAAACAAGAGAGTTCCAGAAAAACATCTACTTCTGCTTCACTGACTATGCCAAAGCCTTTGACTTTGTGGATCACAACAAACTGTTGAAAATTCTGAAAGAAATGGGAATACCAGACCACCTGACCTGCCTCTTGAGAAACTTATATGCAGGTCAGGAAGCAACAGTTAGAACTAGACATGGAACAACAGACTGGTTCCAAATAGGAAAAGGAGTACGTCAAGGCTGTATACTGTCACCCTGCTTATTTGCAGGGTGCATCATGAGAAATGCTGGTCTGGAAGAAGCACAAGCTGGAGTCAAGATTGTAGGGAGAAATATCAATAACCTCAGATATGCAGATGACACCACCATTATGGCATAAAGTGAAGAGGAACTAAAAAGCCTCTTGATGAAAGTGAAAGGGGAGAGTGAAAAAGTTGGCATAAAGCTCAACATTCAGAAAATGAAGATTATGGAATCTGGCCCCATCACTTCATGGGAAATAGATGGGGAAACAGTGGAAACAGTATCAGACTTTATTGTTTGGGGCTCCAAAATCACTGCAGATGGTGATTGCAGCCATTAAATTAAAAGATGCTTACTCCTTGGGAGGAAAGTTATGATCAACCTAGATAGCATATTCAAAAGCAGAGACGTTAGTTTGCCAACAAAAGTCCATCTAGTCAAAGCTATGGTTTTTCCTGTGGTCATGTATGGATGTGAGAGTTGGACTGTGAAGAAAGCTGAGTGCTGAAGAATTGATGCTTTTGAACTGTGGTGTTGGAGAAGACTCTTGAGAGTTCCTTGGACTGCAAGGAGATCCAACCAGCCCATCCTAAAGGAGATTAGTCCTGGGTATTCATTGGAAAGACTGATGCTGAAGCTGAAACTCTAATACTTTGACCACCTCATGCAAAGAGTTGACTCATTGGAAAAGACTCTGATGCTGGGAGGGATTGGGGGCAGGAGGAGAAGGGGATGACAGAGGATGAGATGGCTGGATGTCATCACTGACTTGATGTACATGAGTCTGAGTGAACTCCAGGAGTTGGTGATGGACAGGGAGGCCTGGCATGCTGCGATTCATGGGGTCGCAAAGAGTTGGACACGACTGAGTGACTGAACTGAACTGAAGAGAAAACTCTAAGAGTTAGATTCAATACTCAGCCTGATTTGCCAGTTTGTCTAATACACACAATGAACTGGGATAAGGACCCAGATATTCTGACTTCAGACTCCATGTGCTTTGTTTTTAGAAAATGAAAATAATGTAATTTTTATTATATACATGTGAAATGCTAACTTTGAAAAGAAAACAGAAAAGCAATAAAAATTAGTGAAGTTCCACAAACACCACCACTGTTAAAGATGGAGTGATCATTCTTTAGCAAGATTCTCTCAACATATACACAGATGTGTAAATTTGCATAAGTGAAGTCATATAAATGTTGTTTATAAAAACTGCTTATTTTGTTCTTATTTCTTTTCTCTATTTCTGTCCTTCCCTTTTCAACCAACTCTTTACTTTTATTTACCTTCTCTTGTTCCTATCCTAAGCAACAAATAGCCTTGCACAACTTTCATTATGCTTGTGTTATACAGATACATAAAAATAATTTCCTCATTATAGATATATGTATATACATACTTATACATGTATGTATGCATACTAGTGTAATTTTTAGAGAGTTTTGTAAAGAAATGTCTTTTTATATAAAGTTATTAGTTTCTTTTATCATGGACATTTGAGGAATTCTTTAATTGGTCTTAGGTGGTCATTCTTGTGGGCTTCCTTGAATTTTGCCTTCTCTCTCCTTGAAGAAAGGTGAATTTCTGTTCTTTCTATAATGAATTCATTTCATCTCAGCTCTGTTTAGATTATTTTCTATCCCAATGAAAATGATCTTGCTACCTAGATTAGAATACACTGCAGGAATCTTAAATTTTTATATATTTTTCTAATTATAAAAGCAATACATATTTACTTAACATGTTTACAGAATAAAAATAATATAGGAATAAATAAAATCAATATAGTCTGCTATTCAGTCAGATGATCTGAATGGTGGATCTTTAAATTATATCCCAGATTGAAACCTACAATTAGCATTTGGGGTTTTATTTCCATTTTTTAAAAAGCAAAAGAAAACACTGAAGAACAGAAAATATACTGTATGTGCATTTGTACATATTTTCCTCCAGTGAATACAATATGAGAACTTCCCTAGTTTCATTTAAATTTAGCTACAACAAAGAAGCTGAGAAAACCTGTAAACTTAAAAGATACTAAAGTAAAAATGATAACCCCATTTTTACAAATAAAATGTTTTCATTTTCTATGCCTATAAAAATGTGAGCCAGAAGTGAAACTGAAATAAAATGCAATAAAAATATGCCATAGAAATTGCCAAATGGTGAAATTGTCAAATGGTGAAAGATGAGAAAAGTGGATAGAATTTGGAACTAGCTATTCAGAGATTTGAACTTTAAAATTTCTTCTATCACTCATAATTCAGAAAGCAAATGTACCAGAGTTAGAAAGTATGACCCTTACCTTTCTTGATTATTCTCATTTCCTCCTATTTTTTCCCCAAAATGAGCTATGAGTGTGTAGGAGGGGGACTTAGGGGTGGGGCTAGAGATTGCCAGTATTTAATGAGAACTTATAATTATAATATACTTTTTCTTATAATTTTGTATAATGAAATTTTTCCAGTATGCACAAAAAAGAGCAAATTGTATAATGAAGTTCATTTAGTCATGTCTCAGCTTTAACAGTCATTGTTGTTTTTTTAATATATTGCCACCCCCCATTTTTTTGTGCTAAAGTGTTTTAAAGCAAATCCGAGACATACTGTTATTTCCACTGTAAGAAATGACCAATTTTATTAGAAGTTATAAATATAGCTTCCCTGATAGCTCAGTTAGTAAAGAATCTGTCTAGGTTGGGAAGATCCACCAGAGAAGGGAAAAGCTACCCAATCCAGTATTCTTGGGCTTCCCTTGTGGCTCAGCTGGTAAAGAATCTGTTGCAATGAGGGAGATCTGGGTTTAACCCTTGGGTTGAGAAGATCCCCTGGAGAAGAGAAAGGCTACCCACTCCAGTGTTCTGGCCTGAAGAATTCCATGGACTGTATCATCCATGGGGTTAGCAAAGTGTCAGACGTGACTGAGCGACTTTCAGTTCACTTCACAAATATAGCATATAGCATATTTCATTACTTGAGGCAAAATTCTACTAAAAAGAAGTGCAACATAATGGTCATAAATATATATGAAATGTGTAACAAATTAAAAAAAAACGATATATTGCAGTCTGATTCCAACAAGAATTTATTAGTTCCTACTACTCGACTGAGAGAATATTGGGTTCCAAAGCAAATTTGAACTGGTTTTTAAGCTTTGGATAAGTTGTTAAATCTTCATAGCACTGTTAATTGGGGTTCTTTATGTTGCAGTGACATTTACTTATTAATAAATTAGCCAAAGGAAAAGAAATATATTTGGAGGATGTTAGGGTACTTATTTGAATAAACAAGGATTGGGCAGAGGTTCAGGGGTTGGAGACTTGAGTTCTGAGCAGTCTCTCATCTCTGTTTCTCCCTATCAGTTTCAGCTTTTTCTTTTGTTGCCAATGAGTTTTTTCCTAAATGACAGAAGGCATAGCTGCTAACAATTTTATAACTTAGACCTTATCAAACTCTAACAATCTTTGTAAAGATACCAACTTCTAGAACAATCAACTGTGGTCAGAGGTAAACTGAAAATAAATGAAGAAGATCAAAATAGAAATCATGTGGATGAAACAGGTGAAATGCAGTTCCCAGGAAATCTGAGGGAGAGGATGTCATGCAGACAATCACATACACATCCTCTATGGGAACTAAATGCTTTTATCTGTAAAACGAGAGGTTTAAATTACATGATTGATCAGGTTCTAGTTTCTAATATATAATTCTTTCAAAATCCCTAAATATCCCTGAGGGAAGTTTGTCACTTTGGAAGGGCAGGAAAAACTATAAATAAATAATAAAATGTCCTATAATGTTAGTTTAGCTAAAGTTCAAATCTTTAGTGTGTCATTTGAAAGTATATATCTTAGGATGACAGGCCATTAATATGAAAATTTAATAAGAGAAGAAACCAAAAGCAGACAATTTCATTTTGTATTAAATATATCTTAACTGTGTTGTCATACTGACATTTCCCACCCTTAAAAATTATGGGAGTGTAAATTAAATTGCACTACGAACTTCCAGATGTTAAAGCTGGTTTTAGAAAAGGCAAAAGAGCCAGAGATCAAATTGCCAACATCCACTGGATCATCAAAAAAGCAAGAGAGTTCCAGAAAAACATCTATTTCTGCTTTATTGACTATGCCAAAGCCTTGACTGTGTGGATCACAATCAACTGTGGAAAATTCTGAAAGAAATGGGAATACCAGACCACCTGACATGCCTCTTGAGAAACCTGTATGCAGGTCAGGAAGCAACAGTTAAAACTAGACATGGAACAACAGACTGGTTCCAAATAGGAAAAGGAGTATGTCAGGGCTGTATATTGTCACCCTGCTTAGTTAACTTCTATGCAGAGTACATCATGAGAAACGCTGGACTGGAAGAAGCACAAGCTGGAGTCAAGATTGTCGGGAGAAATATCAATAACCTCAGATATGCAGATGACACTACCCTTATGGCAGAAAGTGAAGAGGAACTAAGTAGCCTCTTGATGAAAGTGAAAGAGGAGAGTGAAAATTTTGGCTTAAAGCTCAACATTCAGAAAACGAAGATCATGGCATCTGGTCCCATCACTTCATGAGAAATAGATGGGGAAACAGTGGAAACAGTGTCAGACTTTATTTTTTTTGGCTCCAAAATCACTGCAGATGGTGACTTCAGCCATGAAATTAAAAGACGCTTACTCCTTGGAAGAAAAGTTATGACCAACCTACATAGCATATTGAAAAGCAGAGACATTACTTTGCCAACAAAAGTCTGTCTAGTCAAGGCTCTGGATTTTCCTGTGGTCATGTATGGATGTGAGAGTTGGACTGTGAAGAAGGCTGAGCGCCGAAGATTGATGCTTTTGGAATGTGGTGTTGAAGAAGACTCTTGAGTCCCTTGGATCGCAAGGAGATCCAACCAGTCCATCCTAAAGGAGATCAGTCCTGGGTGTTCATTGGAAGGACTGATGCTGAAGCTGAAACTCTAATACTTTGGCCACCTCATGTGAAGAGTTGACTCATTGGAAAAGCCTCTGATGCTGGGAGGGATTGGGGGCAGGAGGAGAAGGGGATGACAGAGGACGAGATGGCTGGATGGCATCACCAACTCGGTGGACAAGAGTCTGAATGAACTCTGGGAGTTGGTGATGGACAGGGAGGCCTGGCGTGCTGTGATTCATGGGGTTGCAAAGAGTCGGACATGACTGAGCGACTGAACTGAACTGAAATTAAACTAAGGAACAGGAGAATTTTTTATGTAAAAGCAGAGTTTTTTTCTCATTGCTGATATTTCAAGTTCCAGCTTTATCATATAGGCTTAATGATCTCAACATAGCCCCCTACCCAGTTTATAAAGTTTAATCTTAAAATACCAAAAGAAATATTTTGAGCATATAGATATTTTTTATTTTTTTTTTGCTTATTATTCATCAAATGTACAGGCTCTGATAAACAAAATATGTCTTCAATGTAGATATATTTTTCCTCTTTATTGCTTTAATTTTAGTAAAAAAAAGTTTCCAAATGTATACGAAAATAGAAAAAATAATATAATAGACTGATCAAAAGGTCAGAGGTTGCTGGGGTTTGGGGTGGTGAGTGATGCTTAGGGAGAGCATAGATTGATAGAATAGATTAAAGAGCACTCTGTTTTGTCTATAAGAAAATCATTTCAAATTTACAGGGTGTTTTAAAAAATAGATAAAGACATTTTATGCAAACATTTAATTAAAGGAGAGCAGGAGTGGTTATATTTATATGAAATAAAGTAAACATAAGAGCAAGGTAAGTTTCTAGAGACAGAGAAGATCATTATGTAATAAGAATGTCAAACAAGAAGACCTGTAATTTTAATGGTGTATGCATCAAGCAACAAATCTGAAAAAGTATGTGAAGCAAAAACTGATAACTGAAGGAGAAATAGACAAATTATGACTATGTTTGTAGACTGGACCAATAGAATAAATAGAATATCAGAAAGAATATAGAAAAAATCAATACCACCACCACACAACACATTCAAATCATTTGTAGAGCACCCAAACAACAACAAAATGCACGTTCTTTGTGTCTATGGAAAGTTGATCATATCCTCATCCACAAAATAAACCTCAACAAATTTAAAAATATTGAAATTATAGAGTGTATTCTCTGAGCTCAATGGATTCAAACTAGAATAATGGAGAGATAACGGAGAATGTACAATTATTTGAAAACAAAACATATTTAATTATTCATGATTGAAATGAAAGTCTCAAGGAAAATTTAAAAAATACATTGAACTGAATGAAAATAAAAATAAAATTCATCAAAAATTGTGGGACAAAACTGAGTGCTGAGAGATAAAATTCTCAATTCAATAATGTAAATATCCACTGCAAAAATCTAGAAAAAAAGAAGAGCTAAATAAACTGAAAGCTAGCAACAGGAAGAAAATAATAAATATAAAATAAGTCAAAGTCATTGAAGAATATAAATTTACTAAAGAGCTAGTTTATGAAAATATCAATAAAATTGAGAAATTATAACAATGCTAACAATGAAACAAAAGACACAAATTACTAATATCAGGAATGATGAATGAAACAGATCCTGCAGGCAACCAAAGGATAGGATAAGGGAGTACTATAAACTGTGCCACTCTAATGGCAGATAGTGAAGAGGAACAAAAGAGAGTCTTGATGAGGTGAAAGGAGAGTGAAAACGCTGGCTTAAAACTCACCATTCAAAAACTAAGATTGTGGCATCCAGTTTTATTACTTCATGCCATAGATCCATATAGTCAATGCTATGGTTTATCCAGTAGTCATGTACGAAGGTGACAGTTAGACCATAAAGAAGGTTGAGCCTGAAGAATTGATGATTTTGAATTGTGATATTCGTGAATACTCTTGAGAGTCCCTTAGACAGCAAGGACATTAAAGCAATCGATCTTAAAGGAAATCAAACTTGAATATTTACTACATGAGCTGATGCTGAAGTTGAAGCTCCAATACTTTGGCCACTTGATGTGATCAGAAGACTCATTGGAAAAGACCCTGATGCTGTGAAAGACTGAAGGCAAAGGGAGGAGGGGGTGGCACTTCTGAGATGATCAAATGGCATCAGCAAATCAATGGACCTGAGTTTAAGCAAAATCTGGGAGGTAGTGAAGTACAGCAGAGCCTGACAAGTTGCAGTCCTTGGAGTCGCAAAGAATCTGACATGACTCAGCGACTGAACAGCACCATTAACAACTCTGTTTGACAACTTAGGCAATGTAGACTTGTTTTTGAAAAACACAGTTTACAACTCACCAAATATGAAATAGATAATTTCAATAGCCTGATAGCTATTAAGGAAATTGAATTTATAATTATAAAATTCCCTAAAAAAATATCCAGGGCAAGATTATTTCACTGGAGAACTCTTATCTAGATCCTGTCATACAATGTGAACAAATCAGAAAGAGAGAGAAAAAAAAGATGTTTATTAACACATATATATGGAACCTAGAAAAATGGTACTGATGAACCTATTTTCAGGGCAGGAATAGAGATGCAGAAATAGAGAATGGACTTGTGGACACAGTGGAAGAAGAGGATGGGACAAATTGAGAGAGTAGCACTGACAGATATACACTACCATATATAAAATAGTTGAGAAACTGCTATATAACACAGGGAGCTCAGCTGGTGCTCTATGATGACTTAGAGAGAGAGGAGGGGAGGGTAGGAGGGAGACTCAAGAGGGAAAGGATATATGTATGCTTATAACGTTCACATTGTAGTACAGCAGAAACCAACACGACATTGTAAAGTGATTATCCTCCAATTAAAAATAAATTAGGGTGACGGTCACCTTTTAGAATGAATTTGGGACTTTTCCTTCTGCAATTTTTTGAAAGAGTTCAACCGTGACAGATGTTACTCTTCTCTAAATGTTTGGTAGAAATTGCCTGTGAAGCCATCTGGCCCTAGACTTTAGTTGTTGGAAGATTTTTGATCATAGTTTTAATTTCAGTGCTTGTGATTGATCTGTCCACATTTTCTATTTCTTTCTGGTTTAGTCTTGGAAGGTTGTGCTTTTCTAAGAATGTGTCCATTTCTTCCAGTTGTCCACTTTTTTGGCATATAGTTGCTCACTGTATCTCTTACTCCTTTGTATTACATTTCTCCAGCGTCTGTTGTAGTTCTCCTTCTTCTCCTTTTTCATTTCCACTTTTATTGATTTGAGTCTTCTCCCTTTTTTTCTTGATGAGTCTGACTAATGGTTTGTCAATTTTGTTTATCTTCTCAAAGAACCAACTTTTAGTTTTATTGATTTTTATTATTGTCACCTTCATTTCTTTTGCATGTATTTTTGCTCTGACCTTTGAGAGAGTAAAAACCAACTACATACTATTTACAGGGAAGCAATTTTAAATGTAACGATGAAAACAGGGTAAGAATAAAAAGGTAGAAAATAATATATGATGGAACAGTAGTCATAAGAAAGTTGGAACTGGCATATTAATATCAGGAATGTTACCAATGATAAAGGGAGACATTACAATAACTGAACTATCAGTTCATTAGAAGACATAACCTGAAACCAGTAATAGAAATTTTAAATACATGAAGCATAAATAAATAAATGACCTAAAAGGACAAACATACAAATGCACAATTATAGACATTTCAGTGGGTGGGTGGCTGGGTGTGTGCTCAGTCATGTCTGACTCTTTGAAACCCCCTGGACTGTAGCCCTCCAGGATCCTCTCTCCACGGGACTTTCCTGACAAGAATACTGGAGTGGGCTGTCATTTCCTCCTCTAAGACATGTCAGTACTTTTCTCTAATTGATAGAACAAGAAAAGCAGCAAGATCAGTAAAACTATAGAAACCTGAGAACTACACAATGAACCCACTTCAACTAACTGACATTTTTATCATACTCTACCAAATAGCAGCATATACATATAGCAGAATAATTACTCTTTTATCAAGTGTGCAACAATGCATCAACACATTATTTACCAACACGATGCCAAACAAAGCAGGGGCCAAATAAATGAACTCCAAGCAAAAACGTATGAATAATTTCTGCTTATAATCTTACTGACATCAGGAGTATTGAACAAGATCTAGAATTAAAATCTTGATCTAGCTGTACCACTAACAAGCAAGTAATTTAACATGAAGGAGCCTCAGCAAACTGCGTAATATTAAGGTACCTAAGCTTTCATTCATTTTTACCTCCTTCAGGATTGCTATAAGGAGTCCATAAAGAAAATATGAGTGTTCTGTCCAAATGCACAAAATCATTGCCAGCACAATTTTAAATCTTGACAGGCACTAAGCTAAGAATCAAGTTCAGTTGAGTTCAGTTGTCACTCAGATGTGTCTGACTCTCTGTGACCCCATAAATTGCAGCACACCAGGCCTCTTTGTCCATCACCAACTCTTGGAGTTTACCCAAACTCATGTCCATCGAGTTGGTGATTCCATCCAGCTGTCTCATCCTCTGTTTTCCCCTTCTCCTCCCGCCCCCAATCTCTCCCAGCATCAGGGTCTTTTCCAATGAATCAACTCTTCGCATAAGGTGGCCAAAGTATTGGACTTTCAGCTTCAACATCAGTCCTTCCAATGAACACCCAGGACTGATCTCCTTTAGAATGAACTGGTTGGATCTTCTTACAGTCCACGGGACTCTAAAGAGTCTTCTCCAACACACAGCTCAAAAGCATCAATTCTTCGGCGCTCAGCTTTCTTCACAATCCAACTCTCACATCCTTACATGACCACTGGAAACAACCATAGCCTTGACTAGACAGACCTTTGGTGGCAAAGTAATGTCTCTGTTTTTTAATATGCCATCTGGGTTGGTCATAACTTTCCTTTCAAGGAGTAAGTGTCTAGAATCAAGTTAAGTATATCCTAATATAAAAACTACTAAAGTGTGTAGAGAAGTATATATCTAGAGAGGTAACATTTGGTCAATCTCATAATTTTCTAATTTAGGCTTTATATATATATGTATATATATATATGTAAGCTAATGAATAGCATTTTTATTCTAAAAAGCAAATTAACTAAAAGTATGGATGGATAAAAATCTATGCAGAAAAATAGAAAATAAACACATCTTGTGTATACAAAAATTTTTATTGTAGTATAGTTGATTTACAATGTTGTATTAGTTTCAGGTGTACAGCAAAATGAATCAGTAATACATATGCATATTCCACTGTTTTTTAAAGATTTTTTCATATATAATTTATATATGAAATTATATATACATTACAGAGTATTGAGTTCCCTGTGCTCAGTAGGTCCTTACTAGTTATCTATTTTATATATCATAGAGTGTATATGTCAGTCCTCAAATTTCCAATTTATTCCTCCCA
The DNA here is from genome assembly GCF_001704415.2 of Capra hircus. NCBI lineage: Eukaryota > Metazoa > Chordata > Mammalia > Artiodactyla > Bovidae > Capra > Capra hircus. The sequence goes on from NC_030810.1 coordinate 80,848,720, forward strand.
TTCCCTTATCCCCTGGCAGCCATAAGTTTGTTTTATGCATATGTGACTCTACTTCTGTTTTGTAAATAAGTTTATTTGTACCCTTTTTTGGACTCCACATATAATACTCAACCATAAAGAACAAAACAACGCCATTTGCAGTGAAATAGATGGACCTAGAGACCATCATTCTGTGTGAAGTCAAACACAGAAAGACAAACATCATTTTACATTGCTTATATGTAGAACCTAAAAAGAAAAAAAAAAGCTAACAAATATTTAAAGTAAAACTAACATTGTTTCTACACAATCACTTCCCCCCAAAAGTGAATAGTTCCCAATTCATTTTTTGGACATCATATTACCCTATCAAAACCAAACAAAAGAATACAAAAAACAGAACCACAAACCTGTATTTCTCATAAGTATATATGCAAAAACTCTTAATAGTGTATTAGCAAATAGTGTTTAGTAATATATAAAAGTCATTATCTATGGTGACCGATAGGATTTTTTTTTAGAGGTAATATGCTTTTACTGGACTATTTTTTCTTTTTCTTTTCATTTAAATTTCTATTTTCCATTGAAGTATAGCTGATTCACAGTACTGCGTTAGTTTCAGGTGAACAGTGGAGAGACTCAACCGTACATATACATCATAAAGATGTATTCATTTTCCCCAAACTCCCCTCCCATCCAGGCTGCCACATAACCTTGAACAGAGTTCCGCATGCTATAGAGTAAATCCTTGTTGGTTATCTGTTTTAAATATAGCCATGGGGGATGAAGAGGGCAAAAAGATAGCTAGAGAGTTTGGGATGGCAAAGTGGAATTTATTTCAAGGTTGCAAGGCTGACTCGACATTTAAAAACCAAGCACTGTAATACAACATAATAAAGGGGCTAAAAAAGAAAAAGCAAATATAAATCAGTGCAGAAAAGCCAGTTGACAAAACTCAAAACCCGCTCATGATAAAAAATATTTTAGAAAATATGAATAAAAGGAAAAGTCTTCGACTTGATTTAATGACAGTTCACAACTAATATGCTGAATGGTGAAAGACAGAAAATTTTACACTTAAAATCAGAAACAAGGCAAGGATGCCCACTCTCACTACTCTCATCCAATGTGGTGCTAAAGGTCGTAGCCATTTCAATAAAGCCAGAGAAGAAAAGGCATTATAGATCACAAAGGAAGAAATGAAATTGTTATTTGCAGATGACTATGTTTATTTACACAGGAGATGCCAAGGAATCTATCAAAACAGCTTCTATAAATGATGAATTCAGCAAGGCCAACAAAATTAAGATAAACATACAAAAATCAGTTATATTTCTATCTACTAACAGTGATGGTTGGAAGGCGTCACTGACTCAATGAACATGAGTTTGAGTAAACTCCAGGAAACAGTGAAGGGCAAGGCAGCCTGGCATGCTGCAGTTCATGGGATCACAAACAGTCAGACATGACTTATGACTGAAAAACAACTAATAATGAATAAATGGTCAACAAAATTAAGAATACAATACTATTTACAGTTTTTTAACTTGCATAAATGTTTAGAACATATATGGTGAAAGCTATACAAGGCTAATAAAATAGAAAAAAATCTAAATAAATGTACAAACTATTCAAAAGTTGCAAGACTGAAAATAATAAGCATTTCAGTCTCTCCAAATTGATAAACGGGTTCAATTCAATATCTATTAAAACTCCAGCAATACATTTTGTAGATATAATTGATATGATTCAAAATTTATATAGAAAAGCTAAGGAACTAGAATTGTTAAACTTTCTTGATAAAGAATAAAATAGTACTCTTTAAAACTATCTGGCTTTAAGACTTATTGTGTAGTACATTAATCAAGATTTTATGTACTGATGGGAAGATAAACTCATCTAGTATCAATTCAGTGCAGCAAAATAGAGAATTTAGAAATATGCCACACAAATATGCACAAATTATTTTTGACAAAAGTACAAAGATAATTGAATTAAGGAAAGAGAAACTTTTCTACAAATGGTGCTAAAGCAATTAAAAAACCACAGATGAAAGAAAGAAAAGGAAAGGAAGGGAAGAAGGGAGAAAGAAGGAAAGAAAAAGCAAGGAAGGAAGAAAGAAAGGAACGTAGGTCGAAAAGAGGGAAGTGGGGAAGAAAGAAAGGGAAGGCAGGAAAGGGAAGGAAGGGAGGAGGAAAACAAAGAAAGATGTCTCAAGATGTATCAAGTTCAGTTCCGTTCAGTTCAGTAGCTTGTCCTGTTCGACTCTTTGCGACCCCATGAATTGCAGCACGCCAGGCCTCCCTGTCCATCACCAACTCCTGGAGTTCACTCAGATTCACGTCCATTGGGTCAGTGATGCCATCCAGCCATCTCATCCAAGACCGAAACAAAAAACTATAAAACTTTTAGAAAAGTATTAGGAGCATGTTTTCAGGCTCAGGGTTAGACATAGAGACTTTAAACATAATATCAAAAACACATTTTGTGAAAACAAAATTTGATAAATTGGGCTTCATTTTAATCAGAGTTTTGCTCTGGAAAGACCTTGTTAAGAGAATAGAAAAGGAACTACAGATGAGAGAAAATATTTACAAACTACATATCCAATGAATGACTATTATGTAGACTAAACACACATAAAACTCAAGAGTACAAAAAGAAAAAAAAAACCTCCAATTGAAAAATGGGCGAAAGGCATGAAGAGAAATTTCACAGAGGGCAAATAAGCACATGGAGAGTTCAACATCATTATCCATTATGGAAATGCATATTAAAAGCACAAGCAGATATGTTCATATGTCTACAAAATGGTTAAAAAAAAAATAGTGACAGCACCAAATGCTGGTGATGATACGGAAAAACTGGATTAGACATGTATTGCTGATGAGAACATAAAATAGTACCACCATTCTTGAGAAAGTTTTCTTGTTAGTTTATTAGAAAACAAACAAACAAAAAATGCAGCTACCATATAATCCAGCAATAGCACTCCTAGGCATTATCCTAGAGAAATGACATGTTCACGCAAAAGCTGTACACAAGTGTTTATATCAATTTTACTCCTAATGGCCAAAAACTAGAAACAACTCAGATTTTCCAACTAGTGAATAGTTAAATGAATTGTTATACATTCATGCTATGGAATATTACTCACCCATAAGAAGGAATAATCTGTTGATACAGGTGATGGCCTGGATAAACTTTCACAGAATTATGCCAAGTGAAAGAAGCTATTTATGAGACATTCTTTTTTAATTTTTTAATTGAAGGATAACTGTTTTGCAGAATTTTGCTGTTTTCTGTCAAACCTCAACATGAATCAGCCATAGGTATATGTATATCCCCTCCCTTTTGAAACTCCCTCCCATTCCCTCCCCATCCCACTCCTCTAGGTTGATACAGAGCCCCAGTTAGAGTTTCCTGAGACATACAGCAAATTCCCATTGGCTATCTATTTTACATATGGAGACCCCTATAATAAGAATGTTGGTGCATTTGATATTGTCCCAGAAGTCTCTGAGACTATCATCAGTTCTTTTCATTCTTTTTACTTTATTCAGCTCTTGAGAAGTTATTTCCACCATTGTATCTTCCAGCTCACTGATTTGTTCCTCTGCTTCATATATTCTGCTATTGATTCCTTCTAGAATATTTTTAACTTCAGTAATAGTGTTTTTTGTCTCTGCATATTTATTCTTTAATTCTTCTAGGTCTTTGTTAATTGATTCTTGCATTTTCTCCATTCTGTTTTCAAGATTTTGATCACCTTTACTTTCATTATTCTGAATTCTTTTTCAGGCAGTTTGCCTATTTCCTCTTCATGTATTTGGACTTCTGGATTTCTAGTTTGTTGCTTCATTTGTGCAGTATTTCTCTGCCTTTTCATTAATCTTAAAATAAAAATTTTAGTAATGTAAAAATCTCTGACAATAAGAAATTCCTCTCTTTGAAAATGAAACATAATTTCTTTGTTCTACTTTTAGGGAGAAGCAATACAGAACTGGCAATCTCTTTGAATTCTGTAACACTCATTTGTTCTTGTCCTTGGTGGGCTAAAAATGTCAAAACTAGTTTTATGTCTATTAAGGAATAACATTATTACTAAAGAGATTTGAATTTTTGTTTTTTCCTGTTGAATAAAGGTGAGGAAAAGGTGACTCAAATGAATTAGAAATGAAGGACATTTTCTGTATGTTTATAGTATTCTGTGTAATACAGAGAACATCACAGTAGAAGAGTTTTATTTAGTTTTATTTAAATAGGTCACTGGGAATATTGTATACTTCCAGAATAAAACTGTAAGTCATCTGCATTTTTTCTATTAAATTTTATATGTACAGCATATTACAAAATTCTATTTGTGTCACTAACATAATGTAGTTTGATAATTAGTCATTTTTTGAATAGCAAAGCTCAGGAAAAGTCCTTTTATAAAATCTATTGGGAATTTATTATTTTAAATAGTTATAGCCTTAAAAATATAAATTAGAATGAAACTATTGTATTTTTCAGAAGTTTAAGACTCTTCAAATTGCATTTGCCAATGAATCAAAGTATTAAATCTGTTTCCACTTATTTATTTAATGTTTGAATTTCAAATGATTTGTTTACTGTCACAAGGCCAGTGAAGGTCAGAAATGGTCTTCAGACACTGCTTTTATTATTTCTTCAAAACTCTTTCGGATACTGTTTTTTGTATTATTTAACTTAGAATCAGTTCTGGACATTCTTGTTGTTTTATTAAAATTTAATGTATGTCCAACCAGTCCATTCTGAAGGAGATCAACCCTGGTATTTCTTTGGAAGGAATGATGCTAAAGTTGAAACTCCAGTACTTTGGCCACGTAATGAGAAGAGTTGACTCATTGGAAAAAACTCTGATGATGGGAGGGATTGGGGGAAGGAGGAGAAGGGGATGACCAAGGATGAGATGGCTGGATGGCATCATGGACTCGATGGACGTGAGTCTGAGTGAACTCCGGGAGATGGTGATGAACAGGGAGGCCTGGCATGCTGCGATTTATGGGGTCGCAAAGAGTAGGACACGACTGAGCAACTGAACTGAACTGAACTGAATGTATGTCCAAATTTTTCATAAGTTTCTATTGTCTTAATACTGCAAATTGAGAAGCATTTTGAGGAAAATAATAACAAAAAGTGAATTATTCTCAAAGGAGCTCAGAAAAGATTGTCATTGGTTTAAAATTATAGGGCGTTTATAAAAGGCTTAGTGGAGTTATGTTGGTAACTCTATTTGCTTATTAACTTATTTTCTATTTCCAGATGCAAGTTTATGGTGATGGAATCATATTGAAGAAAGATTTTTTTGAAGATAAAGTTAAAATAACTGGGTATTTGGTTCAGAGTTTATAAAAGCTCTGCAAGAAAGGACTTTATAGAGGTAAAATAGTTCCAGAATTGCAAAATCTAAAAGTAAGCAAAAGAGAGTCTCCCAAGAGTGCTTACACATTCATTCCGTGCCCCACAAACCTTTTCAGAAGATGTGAAAAGCTTTAGAGAAGCCCTGCACCGCACAGGTGGCAACACTAAGGAAGTGAGGATAGCTGTGGAGCTCACTATTTACCTTGGAAACAGCTCCTCATGTTTGAACTGATGGACTAATCAAAAAGCAAAATTCAGTAGGATTTTCTGTCATTTTTTTAGCTCAAACAAAAAGCATTTTAAGATCAACTATTTTTTTAACCTTTGGATATGATCAGACAAGAATAGAGCTAAGGACGTTGCAGGAGCTTAAGCAAAGTAAGTGAGTGGTTCTATTACTTTTCAGAATATTTAAATAGCATTAGATGCTTCCTGTCCATCCAAAGATGGCTCCTCTCCTAGCCCAAAAAAGGAATTACCAGCACTTTTCCAAGGCTTACATTGGATTCAACTTACGTATTTTAAAAGTTTTTTAATGTGAAATAATTTGTGACTTAGAGAAGAAATGCAGAAATAGAACAAAGAATTCACCCATGAACAATGTGAAATTTTCAACAACTTACCTTATTTGCCTGATCATTCTCGATTCTGTCTCTGTATACATGCATCAGTTCAGTTCAGTCGCTCAGTCGTGTCTGACTCCTTGCGACCCCATGAATGAAGCACGCCAGACCTCCCTGTCCATCACCAACTCCCGGAGTTCACTCAGGCTCATGTCCATCGTGTCAGTGATGCCATCCAGCTGTTTCATTCTCTGTCGTTCCCTTCTCCTCCTGCCCCCAATCTTTCCCAGTATCAGAGTCTTTTCCAATAAGTCAACTCTTCGCATGAGGTGGCCAAAGTACTGGAGTTTCAGCCTTAGCATCATTGCTTCCAAAGAACACCCAGGGCTGATCTCCTTCAGAACGGACTGGTTGGACCTCCTTGCAGTCCAAGGGACTCTCAAGAGTCTTCTCCAACACCACAGTTCAAAAGCATCAATTCTTCAGCACTCAGCTTTCTTCATAGTACAATTCTCACATCCATACATGACCACTGGAAAAACCATAGCCTTGACTAGATGGACCTTAGTCGGCAAAGTAATGTCTCTGCTTTTGAATATGCTATCTAGGTTGGTCATAACTTTCCTTCCAAGGAGTAAGCGTCTTTTAATTTCATGGCTGGAATCACCATCTGCAGTGATTTTGGAGCCCCAAATAATAAAGTCTGACACTGTTTCCCCATCTATTTGCCATGAAGTGATGGGACCAGATGCCATGATCTTCGTTTTCTGAATGTTGAGATTTAAGCCAACTTTTCACTCTCCTCCTTCACTTTCCTCAAGAGGCTCTTAGTTCATGCCTGTATATAATTTTGTATGTGTGTATGGTATGTGTATTTTTTTCATCTGAACCAATTGAGAGGAAATTGCCATTTTAGCCATTATTCTTGCATGCTACAGTATTTCTTGATCACATATACCATTGTATGTAATCAAAGTTCATTACAACCTGAAAATCAACACAGATACAATACTATCAACAAGTTCACAGACTTCACATTTCAACAGTTATCTCAATAGCACACTTAATAGCCAAATAAAAGAGAGAAATATTAAGGTTTTTTTTCCATATTCAGGATCTACTCCAGGATCACATACTGCATATAGTTGAGATGTCTCTTGGGTTTTTTCAATAGTTCCTCAGCCTTCTCTTGTCTTTGCTGTCTTCTAAGATATTGACGAGTACAAGCCAGTTCTTTTGTAGTGTTTCTAATTTGGGGTTAGCTGATATTTTCTCATGATTAAATTCAATTTTTGCATTTTGGCGAAGAGGTGATTGTGTGTGTTTTTTTTTACATCATAACAACATGATATTGATCCCTTGCATTACTGATGATTACTGGGTAAGGTGATGTTTTGCTGGGATTCTCCATCGTAAAATTACTAGTTTTCCCTTCATAAGGAGGAAGTATTTTGCCACGTTTATACTAATTCAAATATCTTTGATCTCGGTAGAATTTTACCCAATCATTTTTAGTAGTCATTAATGATTCATTCTTGCCTGAATAAATTCTCATTTTAAAGATTTACCAGTTGTAATTTTTATAACTCTTCTACAATTTTTAGCTGTAATAATTATGTAAGGAAGAGCTTTTCTTTTCCCTTCATTTTATATATATGCACTGCAGTCCATGGAGTTGCAAAGAGTCGGACGCAACTGAATGACTGAACTGAACTGAACTATTTACTGATATCAGCTTTGGCTAGAATTTAGGGGAAAAATTCAGAGTAAAACTCTGATAAATGTCTACTAGGCTGGACAGTATAATTGTAAAAATATCTTGGTTGGACAGCTTTCTCTTTTAGACTTAGTACAGAACATAATTACTTAATTCTTTTGTCAAACATTAGATTTAGAAAGAAATACAGTATTTCATATTGTATTTATACTAACAAGGTAAAATGGATAACTAAAGAGTTTTCTCTCTCTCAACCAATAAAATTAAAAAATAAACTATTTTCATTTACTCTAGCCAGATCAGTGATATCCAATAGAATTATAATATGAACTATATACATATTTCCAAATGTTAGTAGTAGTCATGTTAAGAAATATATAAAAATTAAAATTAATTTTAATAGTATACTTGTTTAACATAATATATTGAAATGTTTTCATATCTGATCACTATAAAATTTATTAGCAATATACTTTACTTTTTTTATTATTGTCTTTAAAATTCTATTTACCTTACTCTTACAGCACATCTCAACTCATACCAGCCACATCTTATTTTAACTTTTCAAATAGTTGCATGTGCCTTGTGGCTACTGCATGGGAAAGCAGATCTAGAGAACTGAAACCAAAGAATTTTTAAAAATCTAGAATGTATAGATACTGGCTTCGGTTATCCACTTTACTTTTCATGTACAGAAGGTGTTATTTAAAAATAAAAAAATAGAAAGCATAGTAACAAAACTATTTAAAACAGAACTATGTTTTAAATCAGTTTCTTAGAGGACTTCTATGACTATTGCCTTGCAACCATGAAATACTAGTTTTCAACCTGCCTACACAGGGCTTCCCAGGTGGTGCTAGTGGTAAAGAATTTGCCTGCCAATGCAGGAGACAAAATGAAACATGGGTTTGATCCCCGGGTCAGGAAGATCCTCTGGAAGAGGGCATGCAACCCCCTTCAGTATTCTTGCCTGGAGAATCAGATGGACAGAGGAGGCTGGAGGGCTACAGCCCATAGGATCTCAAAGAGTTGGACATAACTGAAGCAACGTAGCATGAAAGCATATATACTATTTCCCACACCCTTGAGTAAAACATAGAAACATGTACATATATACAGATACATAAACACATACACATATACATAAGAAAACCTGAAAACATTGAATCTCTTGCCAAAATATATCTATTGTCATTACTTTAGGATTAAATGATTTATAAATAAAACTAATTCATTTATTTTAAAATGGTCCCACTTATATTTAACTTAGAGTAAGATCAGTGACATTGGAAGAGCATGTGGGAATAGATTTAGTCAACTTATTTAGGACCAGGCAGCATTCTAAGCGTACTAGCTCATTTATGGATGTAACTCATTTTTTTAACTTTTTACTTTGTATTGGGGTATAGCTAATTAACAATGTTTGTGATAGTTTCAGGTAAGCAATGAAGGGACTCAGTTATACATATACATGTATCCATTCTCTCATAACCAATTTAATTTTTACAGAAGCCTATGACTAGTCATTATAACTATAGTCTTTTTACATAGGAGGAAAGTAACACACAAACAAGTTAGGTACCTCCCCCAAATTTACACAGCTAGTGATTGCTATATCAAAATTCAAACAAAAGTTGTCTAAAATTAGTCCAAAGAAGCCCTAACCACCTCAGGTAGGAAGGAATGAGGTTGAATAAATTTATCTTGCACAGGCTGCAACTGGTTGCAAATAGAAGGGATGTTGGACTTCATGCAGAGATGCAAACAACCCTGATAAAGTATTTTAATCAGTCCATGCATTTAACAAACATGTATTTCTCTTTTCTAGACACTAGAGTACAGTGATGCATAAAATGTATGAGTTTACAGTTAAAGAGAAATAGGGAAAGAAAAAAGTAGTTTGCTCTCCATATCCTTGTGGATTGCATCTGTGAATTCAGCCAACTGCAAATCAAAAATACTTGAAAACAAATTTCAGAAAGTTCCAAAAAGCAAAGCTTGAACTTGCCACAAACTGGCCATTATTTGCATAGTATTTACAATATATTTACAACTATTTACATAAAAATTGCATTGTATTAGGTATTATAAGTAGTCTAGAGGTGATTTGAAGCATACAGATAATGTATACAGGTTATACTTAAGTAATATGCCATTTTATATAAGGGGCTTGAGCACCCTTGTCTGGGAAAATCGCACAGGCAGAGGAGCCTCGAGGGCTACAGTCCTTGGCAGAGCAAAGAGTCGGGCATGACTGAGCAACTAAGCATGAGATGAGCACCCTTTTATTTTGATATCTGCCGGGGATTGGTTCCAGGACCAGGATACTGCAGGGTGACAGAATTACAGTGCAGCCTAAAAAGTGTTCTTAGAAGAATAAACCCAGAATTATATGAGGATTATATGAGAATATTAAAAAAGATGCTTAACATAACCTTAGGCATTAGGGAAAGCTAAAAGGAAATTTGTTAAGGCTGAGCACTGAAGAATTGATGCTTTTGAGCTGTGGTGTTGGAGAAGACTCTTGAGAGTCCCTTGGACTGCAAGGAGATCCAACCAGTCCATTCTGAAGGAGATCAGCCCTGGGTGTTCTTTGGAAGGAATGATGCTAAAGCTGAAACTCCAGTACTTTGGCCACCTCATAAGAAGAGTTGACTCATCGGAAAAGACTCTGATGCTGGAAGGGATTGTGGGCAGGAGGAGAAGGGGACGACCGAGGATGAGATGGCTGGATGGCATCACGGACTCAATGGACGTGAGCCTGAGTGAACTCTGGGAGATGGTGATGGACAGGGAGGCCTGGCGTGCTGCGATTCATGGGGTCGCAAAGAGTCGGACACGACTGAGCGACTGAACTGAACTGAACTGAAGAATTGCTAGGAATTGAATTGATGATCTGCAAATATATTAAAATATTTAAAGAAATCTACAATGTTACTTTCTTTAGGCTAACATCTCCACCTGAATAAGCTACACACATCTTTTAACCTCAAAATACAATTAAAGACAACTATAGTGAAATTGAACCTCAAAAATCTCATGCAGAAGGGCAAATGAACAAGTGTTTACAACTATTGAGTGAGTACCTACTCTGTAGCAGGGGCCGGATATGCTTTATATTTATGACTTCTGCGTTTCTTTCTTATGTATGTGAAATGAAGTTTCCAAAGTGTTATAAACTTCCCCAGGATTAATGCATCAGAGCTCTTGACATCAACAAGTCTGATTCTTCTTTTTCCATTGAATATTGCCTCCCTCTTTTCTAAAAATAAGGTAAACTGCCACATGAGAGAAAATAATTTGCTTACTACTTTGAGGTATTCAGAGATAGATAAGAAGCCTATAAAATATTCAAACAAGTCACATTTCTTAAATAGTCACTAAGGAGTTTCATCATATATAATGGTAATAATATTTTAATTTTGAAGAACAGTGAACTTTTGTGTTATACAAAGCTCTTTCATTTTTCCTTTCACATTAGTTAGCATAAGTAATTACAGACAAGGTAATCTTATTTTTAATTTAGAGATGAGAATTCAGACATCTGTATGTATCACAAATTTAAAGCACTCAGATATATATTCAGCATATCCATTGATATGTTTTTTTTCAGATTCAGATTGCCCAGATTCAGATTTTGCAAGAAATTCCATTCTTGTTTAACTGTCTCGTGATTTTTATTTACATATTATTTAAAAAAATTATTTGTAATTAAAAGTAAATTTAAGGTCAACTAAATATTTTGGAAAGTAACAATAGGCAACTCAAGTGTTTATATCAATGGCAGCCACCATAATATTTTATTAATAATTTAAAATGCTTGTTTTCATAAAGACTAACTTTAAAAATGTAAAATCTTGAATATGTTTTTATTTAAGCAAGTTTTCATCAGAAACCATAGAGTTTTACACTTCAGTATGTGTACCAAACATTCTCTGAATCACCTATTTGGATGGTCACATTATTTTACAGATTTTTGAAATGAAATTTTCCAAGGATTTTTTACTGAACTGATATGTTTTTCTGACAGAATCTTATATTTTTCTGGGATGTATTATTCAGCTAGACTGACCAATAAACTAGAACAGTTCAAATAAGGCTTTTGTTACAACTGAATTTATATAAAATAAATTGTCCATCTGATAATATAAGATCAAAGTAAATAGCTTTTAATATTTTTAATATCCTTAAAATGAAATTGATATAAATTATAAAACATGCAATTGTTTTGGCCTTTTAGAATCATTTTCAACATTGAGTTATGTTACACTTAGAATTTTCAGACAAAAAGATTATAATAAATTTCTAATGAGATTTCATAAGTTGATACAATTTAAACTGAAAATGATTAAAGTTATTAGTTAGGCACTGGTTTTTTGGCAGGATTGCCAACACATTTTGTTAATTCACTAGCATTGTCTCACAACTGTTAGTATTGTGATGATCACCTATATTATGTAGATAGGTTTAAATTCAGTTGTGAATCTAGCAGAAAAAATTGCATGTCAAATATTCCATTTATCAATTAATTTCTTTATGTAGAAAAGTTCTGCTTAGAGCATTAGGAATTACATTTGTACTCTCTTAAACCTTAGCAGAAAAAAACAAAAAGAACTTGCCTAATTTTATTTCTTTTTTTAAAAAAGTTTTTATTTATTTCTTTTATTTGGCTGCATCAGGTCGTAATTGTGGTGTGTGATGTCTTTGTTGTGTCATACAGGATCCTTCCTTGAAATACACGAGCTCAGTAGCTATGGCCCCCGAGATTAGTTGCGGTGTGGCATGTGGGATCTCTGTTCCCCAACTAGGGATCAAACCCATGTCTCCTACACTGCAAGACAGATTCTTAACCACTGTATCACCAGGGAATTCCCGTTTTTCTTCTTTAATTATTAATAGTTTAGAGTAATATATTGGAAAATAAGACTTCCGTTTT